>NW_028244896.1:0-661017 GCF_964263255.1 Lissotriton vulgaris
TACCCCTCTTACTGAGCAACAGGCACCATGCTCTAGGAACTGGGAATGGAACTTCACGCACTAGACACATTTTAGCTGCCACCACTGGATCCTACTATACTGGGGAATCCAGACACACACACACTACACTCAGGGGATAACCTCCCTCCCGAGCTAGCCATTTCTCCTCCACACTCCCTCTCTTTCATCTACCCACACAGGGACAGGAACAGGGATTGGGCACTGGACCCAGCAAGGGATTCCTGAAATATGGGAACCTCCCCCTCTACTGGCGTCCCGCCCTGTCATTTTCTCTCATCTGCCACTAAACATAAAAGCGCAGGAAACACCATTTGAAAATGACACTCTTGAGGAGAAACAAAATCAAAAACAATAATCCCAAGCTTGTGACTATCTAGAAAATGCAGAGTTTTGTAATGTAGCCAGCTGTCGCTGTGGCACTGCGCAAACACAAGTCCTAATCCTCACCGTTGTCCAACAATGTTAGAACTGGCTATTTCTGGTAGGCTAGGCCTGCCGCCAAAGCCAGGCAGAAACCACCATTCTAGTCTGGGCAAGGGGGTCACACGCCAAAATAACCCCTGCTCACCCCCTTGGTAGCTTAGCACGAGCAGACAGGCTTATCCCGGAGGCAATGTGTAAAGCATTTGCGCCAGCACACACCAGCAACAACATCCTAGGCACACCACAAAGGCACCACACAAGGTTATATAAAAATACCTTCTGTATTGTAAAAACACATCAGATAGAAGTCACACATGTACATTGTGCCAACTGGCATGGGCAATATTCACAAGGGATTATGTACAGGACAGGGCCACATGGGCCACTGTCAGAATCAGCACTTAGTAGAAATAGCACTTCTAGAACATAGAATATAGGATATAAAATCACTGTAGCACAAATTAGCAAATATAGCACACAACCATTAAACTGGTAACAGGTAAGTACCACCTACGCAACCCTAAACACCTTAGGAGAATGTCACGCAGGGAACCAGGACCTCACTAGGACCACCTGTACTAAAAAGAACAACCACCTAAGTATCACAATACAGTTAGGGGTATAAACAAGAACACATTACACATGATGCATCACAACATTCAGAGGTGTAGGGAAGGAAAACACATGATGCATAAAACATACATTCAGCGGTGTAAGAACAAGGCACATGATGCATCAAAACACATTCAGAGGTACCGGAGAACACATGATGCATAAAAACATTCAGAGGTGTAGGTAAGACACATAATGCATAAATCACATTCAGAGGTGTCACAGGCATAATGACATAGCATATTACGCATAACTTACATTTGGGCTTAACCAGTAAAAACTACAGTAGGCAATCTCTCACTAGTCTAAACACACATAGGTAAGCACACAGCAAAAACACATGATGTATAACCAACACATTCAGAGGTGTAAGAACAAGGAAGACACATGATGCATAAAACATTCAGAGGTGCCAGAACGCAACTCAATAGCGCCAAAACTTACATAAGCCACCACTTGTGGCAGTCCCTAGGCCACTGGCCTTGTTGGGGCTAGGACGCCCTGTGTACAAAAGTCAGGGGCCTAAACGGTGCAGCTGCCCACTAATTGCTGGGCAGCTGTGAATCAACAAACTGCGCCAGGGCCCTCACTGGCTCTAGAACAAAAGCTGCATGGACTCGGCATCACTGGAGGTGCCACGGGCCTCTTTGCACTCAGGCGCTCGCTCTGGAGGGGATGGGCGGGCACCGGCAATGTGCCCCGACGCCCCCCTCCCCTTCTATGCACTCACTGGGTCTGGCAGCGCTCGGCGGCGGCTCTCTCTCCCGGGCGGCGGGGTTCTCCTCCAGACACGGAGCCCGGCCTGCACCTTCTGCCTCTTCTCGTCAAAGGACACCACGGGGCTCTCCCTCACTCCCGGGAGCCCCGTGGAAGGCGCCGGACTTCTTCTCTTCCCTTCACCGGAGCGCTGGGTGGGCTCCCGTCCGCTTCCGTTGTCTCTATCAGCCCCGCCCCCGGCCTGCCTGATTTCCAGTTCGGCGGGGCGGCGACGGGGACAATCTCGGGGTTGTCTCCCGATTAGGCAACAAAAAAAAAGGGATTTGTTAGACGGGACCTGGAGGGTCGGCCGAGGACAAGGGGAGAGGTCTCCGGGGAGAGCCGTCTCCAGCGATCGTACAGACAAGTAACTTCCCCCCCACAGATGGACACCACACAAAGATAAGGTTTAACGTTCTTTATAAGCAATCTTGAAGTACGGTAGAATGGTACAAGGAGGTCAGGACTCAGGGGTCCACTCGATTCTAGTCTCTTGGATGGGAAAAGGGGGTAGCGGGACAGTCTTGTTACCAATCTGGCAGTTGCGATGAGATGGTGGGTAGCTCACAATCCTCGAGCTCGGCGTTCTAGGAAGACGGGCCGCGGCAGCGCCAGCAGGTCCCGAGATGATCGAAGGTAGCAACGGTCCGCGGCAGCGCCAGCAGGTCCCGACGAAGATGGTAGTTACAACGGGCCACGGCAGCGCCAGCAGGTCCCGGCGAGGATGAAGGTTGCAGAGGGCCGCGGCAGCGCCAGCAGGCAGGACGACAGTTCACAAGGCAGGGCTGCGGCAGCGCCAGCAGTCCGTCAAGGATGAGTTCTTCTAGGTGTCTCTCGACTCCAGGATACAACTGCCTTCCTGCTCTGGGGCTGCCCCAGTTATAGGTCTGGCGCCCTTTGCTGTCCTGACCCTCGCACTTGGAGGTCGGGAGGTCCGGGATGAGGGAGTCCAGACACCCAGCAGGGGGGTGGAGCCAGCGCCCGGGGAGGCTGGGGGCGATCGGCACCTGGCGGGGGAGAGCCATCGACACTTCTTTCTCCCATTGACCTGCCAAGTGGTCTGTTCACCTCCTGGGTGGATGGTGGTGCCGGGCTGTCGGGGCCTGGCCAGGCCCAGGGTTGGGGTCGAGCTGAGGCCACGCGGCCTCGTGGTGCAGTGTCCAAGATAGCGGCTGGGCCGGGCAATGGTGCTGCCGGTGGCCCGGGCCAGCGATACAGAGATGTCCGGGAGCAGGCGTCCTGCAGGGGATGGTTTGTGGGTTGCTTCGGTGGGTCGTACCTGGCGAGCCGGTGTCCGGGCTCTGTCCGGCGGGGAGGGAGCGAGCCCTTCATGTGGCCTGTCCAACATGCGTCCCCCCCAGCTGAAGGCGGGGAGAGTCACCCATCCTCTTGGGGACTTTCCTCGTCGAGGCGGAAAAAGCGTGACAGGCCATCCGCGTTGGCGTGATCTGGCCAGGGAGGTGCTCCACAGTGAAGTCCATCCCCTGCAGGGAGATGGACCATCGCAACAGCTTGGGATTCTCCCCCCGCATCTGCATTAGCCATTGCAGGGGGCGATGATCTGTTTGCACCCGAAAGTGGGTGCCGAAGAGGTAGGGCCGGAGCTTCTTGAGGGCCCATACCACTGCGAAGGCCTCCCTCTCGATGGTGCTCCAGCGCTGTTCCCGGGCCAGTAGGCGTCTGCTGATGAAGGCCACTGGTTGGTCGACTCCCTCAGGGTTCAGCTGGGAGAGGACAGCCCCAATGCCGTGGTCGGAGGCATCAGTCTGGACGATGAACTCCCGGCTGTAGTCGGGAGCCTGGAGCACAGGGGCGGTGCACATGGCGGCCTTCAGCTTCTCGAAGGCCGCTTGACAGTCGGGAGTCCAGTCGACTCTTTTTGGTTGGTTCTTGGATGTAAGTGCCGTGAGTGGCCCCACAATGCTGCCATAGTCCTTCACAAACCGTCGGTAGTATCCGGTGAGCCCCAAGAAGGCTTGGACCTCGGTTTGGGTGACGGGTGGCTGCCAGGACTGGATGGCAGTGATCTTGAGCTGGAGGGGGGCCACCAGACTGCTCCCCACTTGGTGCCCGAGGTAGGTCACGGACCCCTGGCCAATCTGGCATTTGCTGGCCTTGATTGTGAGGCCGGCCTGTTGGAGGGCCTGCAGGACCTCTCGGAGGTGGCTGAGGTGGTCTGACCAGTGGCGGCTGTACACCGCGATATCGTCCAGGTAGGCGGCGCTGAACTCTTCGAGGCCCGCCAATACCTGGTTCACAAGTCGTTGAAAGGTTGCTGGAGCGTTTTTCATGCCGAATGGCATCACTTTGAAATGGTAGTGGCCATCCGGGGTGGAGAAAGCGGATCGTTCTTGGGCCCTGGGGGTGAGGCCGATCTGCCAGTAGCCCGCTGTCAGATCGAAGGTGCTTAGGTAGCGGGCAGCCCCCATGCGGTCAACCAGTTCATCTGCTCGAGGAATGGGGTGAGCGTCGGTTCGGGTGACAGCGTCCAGACCCCGATAGTCGACGCAGAATCGTAGCTCAGGGGTGGTGCCTGGGGCGGCAGCCTTGGGGACCAGCACGACTGGGCTGGCCCAGGGGCTGTCCGAGGGCTTGATGACTCCGAGTGTGAGCATTTTTTACACTTCTTCTTGGATGCAGGCACGTACCCGATCTGGTACGCGGTATGCCCGATGTCTGATAGGGGGACTGTCTCCAGTGTCCACGTCGTGCAAGCACCAGGGGGTGACCCCGGGGGTGAGGGAAAATAGGGACGTAAATTGCAGCAGGAGGGCCCGACAGTCTTGGCACTGCTCCGGGGTTAGGGCATCCGAGAGTCGGACCCCGTCGACTGAACCATCTTTTTCACGGGTCCTCAGTAGGTCAGAGAGAGGCTCGGAGTCTTCCTCCGCTCCACTGTCTGTAGCCATCAGTAGGCTGAGCTCCGAGCGCACAAAGTGGGGTTTGAGTCTGTTGGCGTGGAGGACCCGGAGGGGGTTCCGGGGAGATTCCATGTCGATGAGATAGGTGACGGGGCTCTTGCGCTCGACCACCTTGAAGGGTCCTGTCCACTTATCCTGCAAGGCACAAGGTTCGGTAGGGGACATCACCCATACTTGCTGGCCAGGTTCGAACTCTATGGAGGAGGCATTTTGATCGTACCATTTTTTCATGTCCTCCTGACTGGCCTCCAGATTGGCTTTGGCGATCTCTCTGAATCGTCTGGTTTGATTGCGTAGGGTCAGGAGGTACTTGTAGACGTCTGGAGGGGTTTTCAGAGGGGCCATCTCCCAACCTTCTTTGACTAGGCTGAGGGGCCCTCGAACAGGGTGTCCGTACAAGAGTTCGAAGGGGCTGAAGCCGAGGGACTTCTGGGGGACTTCTCGGTAGGCGAAGAGGAGGCACGGGAGTAGCACATCCTCTTCCAACCCCATAATCATTCCCTTGAGTGTGCGGTTGAACCACTCAACCAGTCCGTTTCCTTGCAGGTGATAGGGGGTTGTGAATCGGTAGGTGACCCCGCACTGCTGCCAGAGGGATTTCATATATTTCGAAATAAAGTTTGTGCCTCTGTCGCTGACGACCTCCCGGGGGAAGCCCACCCGGGAGAAGATCCCCATTAAGGCTCGGCTGACCACCGGTGCTGTTACAGTGCGAAGGGGAACGGCCTCGGGATAGCGGGTGGCGTGGTCCACCAGTACCAGGATGAATCGATGCCCTTGTGCTGTTCGGGGGTCCAGGGGCCCCACAATGTCTATTCCCACCTTTTCGAACGGGGTGGTTTCGACCGGGAATGGCTGCAGGGGTGCCTTGAGTTGGCGGCCGCTCTTCCCGCTGGCCTGGCAAGTGGGGCAGGACCGGCAGTGGTTGAGGACGTCATTTCTCATTTTTGGCCAGTAAAAGTGGGTCACCAGGCGGCTGTAGGTTTTGTCCTGTCCCAAGTGTCCAGCCAGGGGGACATCGTGGGCCAAGTTCAACAGGAAGTCTCTAAAACGGAGGGGCACCACCAACACTCGACTGGCCCCCAATTCTGCGATTCTTTGCTCGCTGTACAATAGGTCATTGTCCCAATAGATCCAGTGGGCCCCGGCGGTATCTCCCGCCCTCTGGGAGAGGGCTTGCTGTCGAAGTCCCTCGAGGGAGGGACAGGTCTTTTGCTCTTGACGGAATTGTTCCTGGGTGGGCCCCCCTTCTTGACGCCACTGAGCCAGGTCTGGAAGGTCCTGTGGCTGAGCGAGCCCTTCTTGGGTTTGTTCCGGGGGGTTGGCATGGTCGGCATCCCCCACTGGAGCGATCGGGGGAGGAGGTGCTAGCCATTCGGGTTCTTCAGGTCGGGGGTGGCGCAGGCGGCCATGGACCGGGTGGTTACGCAAGCCCAGTCCGGGAGGCCCAACATCCCCAGGGGCTCTCTTCTTTCCACGGCGGCCCACAGGGAACTCTCGAGATCGTTCCCCAGGAGACAGTCCACGGGGGCATCATCGCGGACCGTCACCTTCAGCATGCCGGATACTCCTCCCCATTCGAATGGGACGCAGGCCATCCGACACAGGCTTTCAGAATTGTCGGCTGATCGGACGGGGCAGAGAATGTTCGGCAGGATTTGTTCCGGGGTTACCAGGTGACAGCGGACGGCCGTCACACTGGCCCTCGTGTCACGTAGGGCTTCAGCCTTGTGCCCATTTATATTCACCCACTGACTGTACTTTCTGGTGTTGGCAGGTAGGGGAGCCCGCGGGATCATGTCTCTTCCCCCTAGGCACGCCAGGACCATGGCGGCCGGTTCCCACTCTGGTTGCTCCTGCTCGTATTCTTCCTGCTCTTCGTAGACTTGCTCTTCTCCTAGGGCAGCGGCAGCTACCTGGCGGGGCCCCGGAGTCTGGTTCTTTGGGCAGTTCGGGTCATTGGCGTAGTGGCCGACTCGCTGGCATCGGTGACATGTGACATTGGCTCTGAATCCTGGGCGCATCGGGGGGTTGCCCCGGCCGGCCGGGGGCGGGGTGCTGGTAGCGGGAGCGGCCGGGACGGTGTCTTTCCCCCGGCCCTGGCCTCCTCCTCCTCCGCGGGGACGGTGACGACCTTGGTTGTTCCGGTTCTGCTCGTTCGGCCCACCCCGGCCCACTCGGGTGCTTTCCCATCGGTCAGCCTCGGCGGCGAGCTGCCGTGGATCAGTCAATTTACTGTCGAGGAGGTGCTGCCTGAGCTCGACAAAGCAGTTGTTGGAGAGGTGCTCCCACACGATGAGGTTAAAAAGCTGCTCGTAGGTCGTTACGTGGCTCCCCTTGATCCATCCCTAGAAAGCTCGGCTGAAATAGTTTACATATTCCACCCAGGTTGAGGTAATTGAAATTTTTATGGTCAAGTATGTCCCCTAACGTGTACCCCAACGTCTCCATGTACGTGCTTAAAGTGCATGTAATTTCCCTCCATGACCGAATATGAAGACGCAAATACATTTGCGTCCAACGTTAACATGTCCTTTTTCAGATCCACCATGAATGGATCGATAATTCAGTTCCTAACCATACCATGCCAACGTCTTTACATGGTACACTTTTACGTTTTTCCTGGCTCTGCCGAGCTAGGCCCTGATTTCTGTCTCCGAGCCCTTTCTGCCTCCTGCCTCTGAAAGCTGCAGCATGGACACGTATCCCTGACCTCTGCCTTACTTCCTGCCAAGCGAAGCGGTGCCTGGCTCAACCTGGCCTGCCTGCCAAAACCGTATTTTGCCTTCAAGTTATCTGTTCAGCCTCCTCGAAAATACATTCCTGTCTAGTGATTTAGGTAAACATCTCCCCGGCTGCAGCGCAAAGAGCAAGCCTTCCTGTCTCCATGCAAGTAATTTACAGTTCCCGTTGCCATAGTAGGCCCATGGCCCTGCACGTAGACACGTAGACACATATGCACGCACTAGCATTCAGTATAGAATAGCCTCTGCCCGAGAGACCTTTTACTCCAGATAATACATCCTCCAAACATAAGATACCAGATATGTTATAGGTCCAGGTCGTTCTAACATCCCAGACTTCTGTCTCCTCTACTAGTGTTAAAGTTCTCCCCAGTTACCACATCTATGTCACGTCATGCTAGCTGCGCGCGCATCCGCACTTTCTGCTGATTCTGCAACTTTCTCTATGCACCCACCCACATGTGACGATTCTTGTGACGTTCCTCTGACATGTACAGTGCACGCCTTCGTGTACGCCTATTTTCACGCCTCCTATTACGCACATGTGTTCTTATCCCGCTCTTTTTCACCTGCTACGCTTACTGTATTGGATTCAATTATGTTACTTTACTATATATAATGTGTAATGCTAATAAAACGTTGACTGTCCCTTCCCGAACCCTAGTGGTGACGGAACATGATCTCCAACCTCGAGGTTTTCCATTAAAACCCGTAAGACTCAGATACCACGGACTCTGCCTCTCATTTTTATGAGCTGTCTTGTAATAATAATTATACGGAAAAACTGACCAGGTAATTTTATTTACCACAAGGTTGTACCTGGGATTCGGGTGCAGTTGCGGAACCTCTGGCGGTACATTTCGGGTGTAAGCCAATATCGAGTGAGGAGGGCGGCCTTCATGTGGTCATAGGACGTCATTTGATGGTCCGGGAGCTGTAACAGGGCATCGCGGCCTTCATTGACGAACCTCCCCCATAGACCGGCTCCCCAGTCACTTCGATCGATCCGGTGGGAGGCCATGGCGATCTCGTAGGCCTTGAACCACTGTTGTTTGTCGTCGTTTCGGTAATACTCTCGGACGACATCTTTGGGAATGTGGACCTTTGGTTCTGTAGCTCCTGGTGTGCGCGGTGGCTCGGGCATCCCCAGGTCTTTGTTTTGCTTCCGTAGTTCTATCTCTGCCAGTTTGCGCTCGTGTTCGTATGCCAGTCTTTTTTCTTCGAGCTCTCTTTGTCTTTGCTTTTCTTCCCGCTCTTCTCGGAGCCGTAAGTGTTCTAGGTTCATTTTTTGTTCCGCTAGTTTTAGTTCTCCATCCAACTTGAGCCATGCCAACTCTAATTCGTGCAGTCTGCTTTTTTCTCGCTCTTGGATCTCTTCCCGGGAGAGACCCGCTCTCCTTTCTTCGGAAGGAGCGGTGCTCGTCTCCGGTGCTTCGATGTGTTGGTCCCGGGGACCGGCGGTATTTGCTTCCGCCCATGATTCTAGGGCGTGTTTAAAGTCATCTTTTGTGCTCAGACCGGTGGTAGCAATGCCCAGTTCCATACAAAATTGTTTTAATTCTCGATGGCTGTATTCCTCAAGTTTTTCCATTTGGAATTTCTCTGTAGATACGTTCTCTTGGGTCGACATTGTGGTTTTGTCGTGGGGTGAGTTGCTTTCTGTACGATTACGCGTTGGTTCGGATCGCGCCGCTGGCCACCAATGTTAGACGGGACCTGGAGGGTCGGCCGAGGACAAGGGGAGAGGTCTCCGGGGAGAGCCGTCTCC
Organism: Lissotriton vulgaris; assembly: GCF_964263255.1. Lineage (NCBI taxonomy): Eukaryota > Metazoa > Chordata > Amphibia > Caudata > Salamandridae > Lissotriton > Lissotriton vulgaris. The sequence continues at coordinate 9,246 of NW_028244896.1, forward strand.
AGCGATCGTACAGACAAGTAACTTCCCCCCCACAGATGGACACCACACAAAGATAAGGTTTAACGTTCTTTATAAGCAATCTTGAAGTACGGTAGAATGGTACAAGGAGGTCAGGACTCAGGGGTCCCCTCGATTCTAGTCTCTTGGATGGGAAAAGGGGGTAGCGGGACAGTCTTGTTACCAATCTGGCAGTTGCGATGAGATGGTGGGTAGCTCACAATCCTCGAGCTCGGCGTTCTAGGAAGACGGGCCGCGGCAGCGCCAGCAGGTCCCGAGATGATCGAAGGTAGCAACGGTCCGCGGCAGCGCCAGCAGGTCCCGACGAAGATGGTAGTTACAACGGGCCGCGGCAGCGCCAGCAGGTCCCGGTGAGGATGAAGGTTGCAGAGGGCCGCGGCAGCGCCAGCAGGCAGGACGACAGTTCACAAGGCAGGGCTGCGGCAGCGCCAGCAGTCCGTCAAGGATGAGTTCTTCTAGGTGTCTCTCGACTCCAGGATACAACTGCCTTCCTGCTCTGGGGCTGCCCCAGTTATAGGTCTGGCGCCCTTTGCTGTCCGGATCCTCACACTTGGAGGTCGGGAGGTCCGGGATGAGGGAGTCCAGACACCCAGCAGGGGGGTGGAGCCAGCGCCCGGGGAGGCTGGGGGCGATCGGCACCTGGCGGGGGAGAGCCATCGACACTTCTTTCTCCCATTGACCTGCCAAGTGGTCTGTTCACCTCCTGGGTGGATGGTGGTGCGGGGCTGTCGGGGCCTGGCCAGGCCCATGGTTGGGGTCGAGCTGAGGCCACGCGGCCTCGTGGTGCAGTGTCCAAGATGGCGGCTGGGCCGGGCAATGGTGCTGCCGGTGGCCCGGGCCAGCGATACAGAGATGTCCGGGAGCAGGCGTCCCGCAGGGGATGGTTTGTGGGTTGCTTCGGTGGGTCGTACCTGGCGAGCCGGTGTCCGGGCTCTTTCCGGCGGGGAGGGAGCGAGCCCTTCATGTTGCCTGTCCAACAGGATTCATGCCGGCAATGCTCCTGGCGGGATTGGCACTCAGCAATCCACGGCGCGGGCAGCCGCAAGAGTAGAATCAAAGCGCTCCAAAACGCTAGGGGACACAGAAGCACTTCCATGCGCTTAAAAGACAAATAAAGCACTCTCTGCACTGTAGGACCAGATACAGCGCTCGTAGCGCTAGGCAGAGAATCAAAGAGCTCCCCAGTGCTGAGGGACAAGAGAAAGCGCTCTCAAGCACTATATCAATTATGAAGGTCCACAAGTCCAGGACATCAGCAGTCCAGGGGCTGGGCAGGGCCCAGGGAGGCAAGCCTGCCCCCGGGCCCAAGCAGCAGCATGCCCCTGGTCAGATTCCAGTTGGGAACAAGAACATTTTGGAAGGGGACACAGCCCCTTTTTATACAGAGAAATCCTTTCTCTAGCAGGGTGCAGGCAGTGTGAGAACCAGCTAGAACTGGTTATAGGGAATTCCTTTCACTGGCCAGGCTAGGGACATCAAACGCACCCCAGGGGGTGGAGCCAGCATTGTGTGGGGAAAACCCAGCCTCATTCAGGACCCTCAAACCAGACTTTCAATCCACAAGCAGGCCCAGGCTCACTCCTCCCCTCACATCAGCATGCTAAACACTCCATTCACCACCGGGGCAGACCCTCCCAGACTCTTGGAGCCAGGCTCACCAGCCAGCCTCAGCCAATCACACGCCAGACACAAATTACACAAATATGCCAACGTCTAAAAGTGGCACTTCTACACTAGACACAATCATGCCGCATATATCATTACGCAGCATTCAATCTCACGAGTTCACACATACCAAACTCGACCCTGCACTCCCCACACATCAGGAACTACCATGGTCACACATATTCCTCATGCATTCCTATGGGAGGGCAGGTCACTCTTACTACACACACAGAGAGCTCACGCACTTTACACTGTACCACAGTGATAAAGTGCGCAGAGGCTTAAAATCACCAACACCAGGTCACAGAAACAGGGTAGGAAAAAGCAAAAAGTCTCGGGGTGAACCTGCCAAAAGGGCCGGGTCCAACAATGTAGGACTAATTAGAAGTATGATATGGTGTAAATAGGACTGAGTAGGTGCAAATTTGTGTAAATATGAGTAAGTAGAAGGAGCTGTAGGACTAAGAGTAAATAGAGATGTGAAATATGATTAAGCATAAGCAGGATTAAGTGCAGGGTTCTGGGTAGGAGTAAGAGTGATGACAGAAAGAATGACAGATAATGAGGGAGAAGATGAAAGGGGTGAAAATATAGAATGGTTTAGTAACATTCTTGCTTTCTGAAATCATAGGGTCGAGCTCGCTCGCTACGCTCGCTCACCACATTGAGCTCCCCTGACTTCTACTTTTACTTTAAATGTCACTAACCGCCACTGGTTCAAAGGGGTACACGGCAGGGTTGTCCGATATCCCCTCTATTGTTTGCCATTAATATTGAGCACTTTATTAAACATTTACTGTTAAATGTTGATATCTTTCCAGTTATCATAAATGGGATGGATTTAACCCCTTCGCTGCGGCGGCAATTCCGCCGCAGCGCTAGGGGGGGGGCGAGCGGCGGCCGCATGCTCGTGAAAGAGCCACTCCGTCACGAGCCGCGGTTGAGCTGTGCTCGTGATGGAGCGGTTCCGTCATGGCCCCGCCCGCTCAATAGAACGCGCCGTGCAGGCGCGGCGGCAGGGCCATGACGGAACCGCTCCGTCATGAGCACAGCTCAGCTGATGCTCATGACGGAGCGGCTCCGTCATGAGCATGGGAGGGGTTAAAATGAACTGCATATGCAGATGATATTGCTGTTTTCTCGACTAAGCCAGTCAATGCTCTGGCTGTGTTAACCAATGAAGCACAGAGATTTGGCTCTTTTTACGGCTATAAGTTAAATTTGAATAAGACGCAGACAATATTGAATTTTCAACTTGAGATGTCTCCAACTGCCCTAGGAGTCACAAGGACAGCAATCTATTTGGGAGTTTGTCTCAGTAGTCAAGTTAACGATATTATTGTATTAAATTATGAAGCACTGTTGACAAAAGTAGTGGCAAATCTGCGATGCTGGCACCTGCTACCTCTTAGTATTTATGGAAGATGAAATGTTGTTAAAATGAAGGTCCTCCCGAAGTTTTTGTATTTTTTCTGTACAGTTCCACTAAAGGTACCATTGACTTTTTTAAACGTCTTGATAGTGCCATTGGCAGCTTTATTTGGGGATTCCGGCGTGCCCGAAGAGCCATTTGATATATAAAACTATCGTACAAGCAAGGTTATTTCAAACTCCTAGATTTTGAATTGTACTTTTAGGCTGCATTTACCGGGCGAATACAGAGCTTGCTGAGAGGATTTGAAACTAGTGCTAGCTAGCTTTCATACCAGCTGGCTTACAGACCTAGTACTGGGTTTTTATTGTACAAAACATCTGACTCTAACTACTACAAGCGGGTACGATTTAAGGTAGTCGGGGATATTACTAATATATGGCACAAAATTTGTAAGGCATATGTATTCCCCGACTTACATTCTTATACTGTATTATGGGGCAATCCTTTCTTACCTACTATATTTCATGATTATGTTAGGAAGGAATGGCAATCTAAGGGTGTGGCTCGGGTGGGTCATCTATATGATGGACAGGGATTTCTATCCTTTTCATCTTTGAAAGAAGAATTTGACTTGTCACAAACTCATTTTTTTAAGTACTTACAAGTAACGGACTATTTTATTCGTGGTAGGGGATTGTCAGAATTGATTAGCCCTCCGGAGATTCTGTCTGTATTTTGTGGTACTACTGGACGAGGAACTATAGGCAAAACCTATCAGAAATTTATAGAGGCGGTTAGTAATGACGGCATACTTATAGCGGCTAAATTAATCCATATTTTCAACTGTAATATAGCTGCAGAGAAAATACAGGAATCTCTGGAAACTATAGACTCAGTAGTAACATCTGTTAATTTAAAACTTCAGCTATACAGAACTTTATTTATGCTTTACTATACTCCAGAACGAATTTCTAAATGGGCCTACAATCTAACTGCTACTAAATCATACTGCCCGAAATGTCAAGAATATGCTGCAGATTTAAACCATATGTTTATTACATGTCTAATGTTAAAGGAATTAGGTCCAATATAACTCTTGCAACCTGGGTGGATTATGCCAACCCGGTTTCTGGTAAGGAGTTGGTTTTAGGAATATTCTCAGAGCTTGGCTGTCTAATGAAACCTTTCGCTTCTATTGCTTTGGCCTGTGCTCGCCTATGTATTGCCAGCTCTTGGATTCAAAGTACGAGTCCAAGCATTAATGAATTTTTGGGGTTTTGTTATGGGAGATTTATGAAACGCAGATACCGTTAGCTAAAGTCAGAGGCTCTCGGTCTCGGTTGAAATTTCAATAGATATGGTCTAGTCTTCAATGGGATTAAGGATTTAATGCATGTAAGGTATTGTTTATTTTTATACCTATTTTGGTGCCTGTAATCGGATATATTTACAATGTAGCTGTTTTATTTTTCTTCTCTTTTTGCTCCTAAGTGCTCTGCAAACGATTATTGATATGTTATCACTGATGTTTGTTTTTTTGATGTGATGCAAATATGTCTATAGCTATTAAATTAATAAAACATAAAACATAAGTAAAAAAGATAATACACTTGTAGTAAATGTTCAGTAAGATACTTTCATTTGGTATTTGTGGCCCTAACATTCTGACATGCAAACCCCACTAGGAGTAGTTCACACCTGTGTAATGTTCGCACCTGTAGAGATTCCATGCTCAGAACTGACATCCTTCTCAAAATTCTACATACAAGGATTTGGTGAATCTATAGTTTATTTGCAAACACACATTATATGTTTCACGTGTTACTGTGACTTATGCATGTATGATGTTATCTGACACATGCTTATCCAGTTCAGACAGCCTCAAAAATGCACAGAATTATTTGTGCAGAGTACACCCTATAAATGTACGCAGTCTAAATTATCACACCATCAGGAGACTTAATTATCAGTTAAATGTCAGTTTACGCTGTGGTAGCTTAGTGGGTTCATATGCCTGCCACATCGGCTTCACTCGTGACACAGCCTCAAAACCACAATTAAAATCGGGTTATGATCAGGCCCGGTTCAAGCGGGTGGGCCGGGTGGTCCAGGCCCACCCAAATATAAGCCTGGCCCACCCAAACAGTAGCCTTGGCCCTCAGTAGTGAGGGCTGAAGGCAGTCGGGCAACGTGCAAGTCGTGTGTGTCAGTCCGGGCCGAGACAGCTTTCCCGGGCGCACACACACAGAGTTTTAGAGGTTATCGCAGCCCTGCACCTGAGTACTTCACAGGTCTTTGAAGACCATTAACATGTTAACGAGCCATTGTTTACTTTTTTCACCCCTTCATCTCGGCATGGGGAAAGGTGAATAATCCTTTCTTTGACACTGGTAACCTTTGGTAACCTTTGCCTACTGTCCTGCTGCGTTCTTTTTCTACGCAGCTCAGGCGAAAAGAAATTTGTTTATTCTTAGTCACCTTTCCTAACCCCTGCAGTGGCTTATCACATCAGGCTATGACACAAAGTTTGACTAATGGAGTAGGTAAGAGAATGTGTTGCTACATTTTTTTCTTTTTGAAATCTGCACAGGCCCAGCAGGACACATACTTTGTGTGTGCTTCATTTAAACGGTTTTTATCTTGATCATGGCCGGTGCAGGACAACAATAAGACAATACAAAATGCCCAGATAACGCTGGTGATTAATGAACATTCTGGAGAGCAATCAATTGTCTGTTAGTAGCTTTTAAATGCAGATGAACTGTATTGTACCTGGATAGCTCAGTGGGTTACCGCGTTTGTCACAGAGACCCATGTCTTACTTGCAGTTCAGAAGTTACAATCGTATCATAGGACAGTGACCTATGAACTGTCATCTAAGAGCTGCCTACAAACATGAATGGTATAGTTAGTACTTCGCATTTTTTGTTTTGTGATATAGTTAGAACTTCCCCAGTCTTTCGTTATTGTAATGTTGCTAAAATGAGTATGTTTGGACAGATATACATTTTTATCAGTAAAGCTGACCCCCATGGAATACTCTTTAAATCCTAAGGTTTTGTTTCCCCAGACCAAACCCTCTTAAAATATCCCACCCACCAGTATGGATGACATGTGATTCATGTAGGAGAGTAGGGTCTGCAATCCTATGATCACCCAGATTTTTTGCTTTTGTTTCACTGGTTTACGACTTTCTCTGGCTGTGGGCCTGCTAATCAGACCCACAGCCTGGCTGTTCTCTTTCTAAATTACGAGATGTACCCTAGGTGCATTTACCAATTGGTACTGGGCCACCTTATCAGACCCTGTAACTCAGGGCATAGGTGTACTCAGGGCCGCCAGGGGCTGCAGCATGTATTATGCCACCCCTGGCTGGCCGCCTAAATCTGACACAACTGGCTGCACGACAGCTGGGGCGAAGTCGTGTAATCACGCTTTGCTATAGATATAGTAGCCCTATATCTAACCATCCAATGGACACTCGAGTCCCTATCAGTCACTCCTATGGCAGGCCTTGACAATCCTGAAGGCAGAGTGCATGGGCTCGTGTGAACTAGGCTCTGGCCCGAGCCGAGCCCGGTTGCAGCTTGCGGAATCAAGACCCAATGGCTGTTCCATGATAACGCGTACCACATCGGTAACTTCGGTGTCGCGTTATCAAGACATGTCGAGTAAGGTGTCATACGAATCGGGGTGCTGCCCTCTCACCAACCTGGCGACGAGGTTAGCATTCCGCCCTTCTAGAGGGACACGACATGTACGTAACTGTGAACCCCGGTTAAAGTTAACTAAAGCCTCAGCTCCACAAAATGGATGCTGCCACCACAGACACGAGTCTGACCTCCTGCTGCTGGGAGTCCTTCCAGCGAGGAGCGCTTGGACAAAGGGTTTCCTGTCAAGGGCGGTGTTCGCACCGTCCCAGACAGGGTTTGTGTATTCTGGGTAGGTAGGGCTTTTGCGAGAAGGTGACTGCGGAGTGGCACCCCGGTGCTCACTACGCATCTGCCGGTCAGAACCAGTTCCAGGGGCGCCAGCCCTGGCCTGGGGAAAGTCCGGCAGGGGAGAGGGGTGTAACTACCCCCCTTCCTGGTCCCACCCTTAGGGCAGGACCTAGTCATGCACCCGCCCCTTTCTTTAGGATAAAGGCCGGAGCGGGGACCCTTCCAAATTAGATCATCTTTGAATCAAGAACTACTTTCTACGAAAGGACATTCGAGACTCTTCTCAAGATTTCTCCCTTGTGACTAAGGAGTAGTCACCCTGCATCAGCGGGCACCATCTAAGAACTCTGCGGTTTGCTGCAAGTCCTTCCTCAAGGAATCCGACGGCCCAGCTCGACGAGAACCGGCTTCCCTGGCACCTCTGACCTCTACCCACGTCATCAGCTCAGCTGTGATCTGTGGGTGCGACGAGACCTCGAGGGACCGGCCATCATCAGAACCTGCACGCTCTTAACCAGCACGACCTTCGAAGCAATTCCCTGGTGAGTGCTCTGGGGTCCGAGAAGCCCCGACCCTGAGCCGCTCTAGCACCGAAGTCCAGCCCCCCAGCATCTCCACGATCTGCGTGGGGCCCTTCTGCTCGCTGCTCAGCACGTTGTCTGGTCACTAGCCGCTGGCTTGTGCCCTTCTTTGACGACAACCAACAACCAACGCTGCTGGTCTGGTTGCTCCAGACTGGCCCTTGCTTCCATCCCTTCGAGAAGCACCCCGGACCCTCCTGGTCCAACCAAGACGCCATCTTAGGCCCACCACGTGGCCCTGAGAACTGCCAAGGCTTGTTGCCCCATCCTGGGCCCAGCGACGCCGACAGCATCATCCTTCGTGGGACAGCTCGCACCTCCACCGTGGTCGCCGACAACGCCTCCTGGTCCGTGAGACTGCAGAGCCTAGCGTCGCCCACTCACCTAGTCGAGGTGACGGCCAACCGGTGCCTTCCTGGTACCACTCTAAACTACTGGCTAGTAGTACGAACTTGGTCCCCTCTGCTTTCAGGTGTCATCACTTTCTGATCCAGGCTTGGATCCCTCCGAACTATTCAGCACTGGTCGCCGGCCAGCAACTCCTTTCTTCCGGCTCCTGGCTCGTCAGCGAAGACCCCGACGCCTGTAAGACTTGTGCAGCCGCAGCCCTCGTGGCTAGGTAACTCGGCATTTCGGTGCCTGCATAGCCTCTTTACTCTAGGGTCCCGAGTCCCTCGCTTCCGACTTGCCTTATCGGGTTCTCCCGAGACCTTAACCTTTCCGTGTCCCCGGACACTTGTTTTAAACTGTGCACTTGAAGTATTTTCCTAAGAGATTTGGTTTGTGCTTAGTACCCTGTCCTCATAAAGAGTCCAGGGCTGTTGTGATTCTATTCTTAATAAATATATTGTTTATTTTCATAACACTTGTGTGGTGTCCTTTCACTGGGTGTTCAAGGGGTACATGTGTGGTAAACAGCTGGCTTAACACGCCCTCTCGAGTCTTTAGCCTTAGACTGCTCGTATCCACGCTACTAGGATAGCTGGTCTATAGGTTGACTTACAACCAAACACCATAAGGGTCGTTGGAACGATACATAGCGGTCGCTAGAATAGCGAACGTTGCATATCGGGCCAACTTCTCACATTGGTGGCAGCGGTGGGATTTGAGCTTGCTGTTGTGTTACCACACGTATCCTAAGAATATCTTGTTGAAAGATCACACGAGTACTGTTAGTACATATAACTAAAGCTTAGAATACTCTGAGTTCTACTGAACCAGCTGTTGTAGCTCCTCAAGGCTTAGCACACCTTGGCTACAACTCTTAGCAAGGGAACAGTAGGTAAACACATAGTGTAGGTAGGTGCATCACTTACACCACACTAGAAACAGTATGTCGGACAAAGGAGGAAACTCTGAGTCTCCCCTTGTGTCAGTTGACCCTCCACAGGTCATCCTCTCAAGATATACTGCGCTGAGCTTCAAGGAGTTAAGACAGGTGTGTCACTCCCGGAAGATCAAGCAGGGGTCCAACCCCACTACGTCCTTTCTGATTGGTCTCTTGGAGACTTATGATGCCAGAAAAGCTGAGACCCGTCTTAGCTCTTCTAATCCAGAAGGAGACATGCCTCCCCTCGAGGGAACCAGAGACGATCCTGACCTCATCCACCTCGCAGCCGACAACGAGGATGCGGAGGATGATGAGGATGAGGATCCCTCTGGGGATGAGGCAGAAAAGGGACAGGTAGAAGTCGTCAGACTGAGCAGGTCCAACTTAAGCAAACATGACAGCAGTACTGGGGGACCCCCGGGACCACTGTCAGGTCAGCTTAACATTGGGAACGGACGAGCCCGATCTCTGTCCAGAGATTCGCGCAGATCCCTTCGCACCAATGGCTCTCACAACTCTTCGCAGAGAGGGATGACGTCCCCTCAACGAAGAGTGTACGAAGCTAAGGAAAAGGCAGCTAATCTGCGGATCGAAAGGGAAGAACTTGCCCTGGCCAAAGAGAGGCTTGCCTTTGCGAGAGAGCAAAAGTTAAGTGGGGTAGTCCCCACTGGTGGCAGCAATGTACCTAGTAATAGGGAAAAGAGTTTCGATACGAAACACCTTGGGAAGATAGTGCCCCCCTTTAAACAAGGGGACGACATCCACAAATGGATTACTGCGTTGGAGAGGGCCTGCACTGTGCAAGGCGTTCCCCAGAGTCAGTGGGCAGCTATCTTGTGGCTCTCCTTTGAAGGTAAAGGAAGAGACAAGCTCCTCACCACAAGGGTGGAGGACGCGAACAATTACCAAGTCTTGAAAAATACACTCGTTGAAGGGTTCGGCCTAACCACTGAGCAGTACAGGGTGCTGTTCAGGGATACCCAGAAAACGCAGTCTCAAGATTGGTCTGACTTTGTCGATTGTGCCACTAAGGCTTTTGAGGGCTGGTTGCTGGGCAGTAAGGTTACTGATTACGATGGATTGTATAATTTGATGATGAGAGAACAAATTTTAAACAATTGTCAGAACCAGTTGTTGCATCAGCATCTTGTCGACTCGGATCTGACCTCTCCCCAAGAATTGGGAAAGAAGGCAGACAGATGGGTTCGTACGAGAGTTAAGCAGAACCAGGGCCAGAATCAAGGTGGTCAGAAGAAAGCAGACCAGAAGGGTAAAGATTCAAAGGGGGAACAAAATGACCAGAAGTCTTCGACAGGTCCCCAACAACCCAAAGAGGGTGGGGGTCAGGCTCCCCAAAAGAAGAAAGAAGGCCAATCCAAACGATGGTGCCAGTACTGTAAAAGTAAATCTCACTGGTTTAGTGAGTGCACCAAGAAAGGAGGAGGGCAGACTCCTGCCACTGCAGCCCCTAAGGCACCTGTGCCCCCTAGTACAGCCAGCAGTGGTAGTGCGCCTCCCAAGGGTTTAGTAGGGTTAACCCTGGGTTCTGAGGGGCGTGACAACTTAGTTGGCACACTCACTCAGGCTGTCCTTGTCAGTACAGGGGATGCGGACGTGTCCCCTGACATAAGTCCCAATACTTTGGGCAAATACAGACAGACGCCTTTCATAAATGGAAAGATGGCTCAGGCCTATAGGGACACTTGTGCCAGCGTCACCATGGTGACGCCTAACTTTGTGGACCCTGGACAGATCATGCCAGGTACAGAATTCCTGGTGACCAATGCAAGCAATGTCACTACCAATCACAGTATGGCAATTGTAGCTTTCTCCTGGGGAGGGGTAACTGGCCAAAAGAAGGTTGTAGTTAGTCCAGACCTCCCAGTGGATTGTTTGTTGGGCAATGATTTGGAGTCGTCACAATGGTCAGAAGTGGAGCACCGGACTCACATGGAGATGTTAGGTTTACCAGCACATGTGTTCGCTGTGACCAGGTCACAGGTCAGGAAATGCCCCACTGAACAGGTGCTGGATCCTGGAACAATGGACCAGACGCCTTCCAAGAAAAAGAGCGGTAGGGTTAAGGCTGCGCCTTCCCCCTTGCCCCAGGTCGTGGATCAAGTCTCAGAGGAGGCTGACCTACAGGAATTGAGGGAAACTGAGCCCAGAGAGTTCGAGCTTGACCAAGTGGAATTCTTGGGTTCAGGGGGACCCTCAAGGGAAGACCTGGGGAAGGACCAATTAGACTGCCCTTCTCTTGAACCCCTCAGACAGCAGGCTGCTGCTGAGGCTGCTGGGAACGCCACAGGTACCCACAAGGTATACTGGGAAGATGGACTCCTGTACACTGAGTCAAGAGACCCCAAGCCTGGCATGACCAGGAGGCTGGTCGTACCCTTGTCTCAGCGTGGTTTCCTACTTACCTTGGCCCACGAGATTCCCTTAGCAGGTCACTTAGGCCAGACGAAGACGTGGGACAGGCTTGTCTCGCACTTTCACTGGCCTCACATGAACGAAGATACCAAGGAGTTTTGCCGCTCCTGTGTCACTTGCCAAGCCAGTGGTAAGTCAGGTGGCACGACAAAGGCCCCCCTTATACCAATGCCTGTGGTGGGGGTGCCCTTTGAACGGGTGGGGATCGACATCGTCGGTCCCATGGAACCACCTACAGCCTCAGGGCACAAGTTTATACTGGTGGTAGTGGATCATGCCACCAGGTATCCTGAAGCTATTCCCCTTAGGACCACTACAGCACCTGTTGTGGCACGAGCCCTAGTTGGAGTGTTCTCCAGAGTGGGCTTCCCTAAGGAGGTCGTCTCCGACAGAGGTGCAAACTTTATGTCGAGCTACTTAACTGCTATGTGGAAGGAATGTGGTGTCAACTACAAGTTCACTACACCCTATCACCCACAATGCAATGGGCTTGTTGAGAGATTCAACAGGACCCTTAAAGGGATGATTCATGGACTACCGGAAAAGCTTCGGCGTAGATGGGACGTCCTGATCCCCTGCCTCTTGTTCGCATACAGAGAAGTCCCACAGAAGGGGGTTGGCTACAGCCCTTTTGAACTTCTGTACGGGCATCCTGTAAGGGGACCCCTGTGTTTGGTGAAGGAAGGATGGGAGAGACCTCTCAAAAAGCCTGCAGCCAACATAGTGGACTATGTGCTTGGCCTCCGCTCGCGGATGGCCGAATACATGGAAAAGGCATCTGAAAACCTTAAGGCCAGCCAAGAACTCCAGAAAGCTTGGCATGACCAAAAGGCTGTCTTGACTGTTTACCAGCCCGGACAGAAGGTGTGGGTGTTGGAGCCAGTGGCCCCAGCAGCACTCAAGGACAAATGGTCCGGGCCCCACACCATCCTGGAGAAAAAGGGAGAGGTCACCTACCTGGTCGACCTGGGAACTCCCCGGAGCCCCCACAGGGTGCTTCATGTCAACAGGCTCAAAGCGTATGTCGACAGGAAGGACATGAGTTTGCTCATGGCCCTAGATGAGGGACAGGAAGAGGAGAGTGACCCTCTCCCCGACCTACTCACTCAGAATCCTGACGATGGATCGGTAGACGGTGTTGTCTTTTGTGGCAGCCTCTCCGAACATCAACAGAGCGACTGTAAACAGGTTCTTCAGTCGTTCCGACATATGTTTTCTCTAACACCCAGTCAGACCAATTGGTGCACCCATGAGGTTGACACTGGTGACAGCTTGCCCGTGAAGAGTAAAATCTACCGGCAGCCTGATCACGTTAGAGACTGCATCAAGAGTGAGGTGCAGAAAATGTTGGAGTTGGGAGTCATTGAACCCTCGGATAGCCCCTGGGCTAGTCCCGTAGTTCTAGTGCCGAAACCTCACACCCAGGGTGGTAAGAGAGAGATGAGGTTCTGCGTAGACTACAGGGGTCTCAATGCAGTCACTAAGACTGACGCCCACCCGATACCAAGGGCAGACGAGCTTATCGATAGATTGGCTTCGGCCAACTACCTAAGTACGTTTGACCTGACAGCTGGGTATTGGCAAATCAGGTTAGCTGAGGACGCCAAGCCTAAGACAGCATTTTCAACCCCTGGTGGGCATTATCAGTTCGTGGTGATGCCCTTCGGTCTGAAAAATGCACCTGCCACCTTCCAAAGGTTGGTGAATCAAGTCCTTACTGGGCTGGATGACTTCTGTGCGGCGTATCTTGACGATATTGCTGTCTTTAGCTCCACCTGGGAGGATCACCTGGTCCACCTGCGGAAAGTGTTAGAGGCGCTGCAAGCGGCAGGCCTCACTATCAAGGCCACCAAGTGCCAGATAGGGCAGACACAGGTTGTATACCTGGGCCACCTTGTCGGTGGAGGCCAGGTTCAGCCACTGGAGAGCAAGATACAGTCAATCAGGGACTGGGCTCCTCCAACCACCCAGACTCAGGTTCGAGCTTTCTTGGGCCTGACTGGTTACTATAGGAAATTTGTCAGGAACTATGGTTCAATTGTGACACCATTAAATGAACTGACAAGTAAGAAAATGCCAAAAAAAGTTCAGTGGACAGCGAGCTGTCAAAAAGCATTCGATGACCTAAAGCAGGCCATGTGCACGGCGCCTATCCTCAAGAGTCCGGACTACTCCAAACCATTCATTGTCCAAACAGATGCTTCTGAGTTGGGTGTGGGAGCTGTTCTTTCTCAACTGAATTTTGATGGTCAAGACCAGCCCATTGCTTTTATAAGTAGAAGGCTGACCCCTAGAGAGAAGAATTGGTCAGCTATTGAGAGGGAGGCCTTTGCTGTGGTGTGGGCCCTGAAGAAGCTGAGGCCATACTTGTTTGGCACTCACTTCAAGATTCAGACCGACCACAAGCCCCTCTTGTGGCTAAATCAGATGAAGGGTGAAAACCCCAAACTGCTAAGGTGGTCCATTTCCCTACAGGGGATGGACTTTACAGTGGAACATAGACCTGGTACTGATCATGGCAATGCCGATGGGCTCTCCAGATATTTCCACTTAGAACAAGAAGACTCACCTGGTCAAGGTTAGCTTAGTGTTCCGACGTTTGGGGGGGGGTCATGTAGGAGAGTAGGGTCTGCAATCCTATGATCACCCAGATTTTTTGCTTTTGTTTCACTGGTTTACGACTTTCTCTGGCTGTGGGCCTGCTAATCAGACCCACAGCCTGGCTGTTCTCTTTCTAAATTACGAGATGTACCCTAGGTGCATTTACCAATTGGTACTGGGCCACCTTATCAGACCCTGTAACTCAGGGCATAGGTGTACCCAGGGCCGCCAGGGGCTGCAGCATGTATTATGCCACCCCTGGCTGGCCGCCTAAATCTGACACAACTGGCTGCACGACAGCTGGGGCGAAGTCGTGTAATCACGCTTTGCTATAGATATAGTAGCCCTATATCTAACCATCCAATGGACACTCGAGTCCCTATCAGTCACTCCTATGGCAGGCCTTGACAATCCTGAAGGCAGAGTGCATGGGCTCGTGTGAACTAGGCTCTGGCCCGAGCCGAGCCCGGTTGCAGCTTGCGGAATCAAGACCCAATGGCTGTTCCATGATAACGCGTACCACATCGGTAACTTCGGTGTCGCGTTATCAAGACATGTCGAGTAAGGTGTCATACGAATCGGGGTGCTGCCCTCTCACCAACCTGGCGACGAGGTTAGCATTCCGCCCTTCTAGAGGGACACGACATGTACGTAACTGTGAACCCCGGTTAAAGTTAACTAAAGCCTCAGCTCCACAAAATGGATGCTGCCACCACAGACACGAGTCTGACCTCCTGCTGCTGGGAGTCCTTCCAGCGAGGAGCGCTTGGACAAAGGGTTTCCTGTCAAGGGCGGTGTTCGCACCGTCCCAGACAGGGTTTGTGTATTCTGGGTAGGTAGGGCTTTTGCGAGAAGGTGACTGCGGAGTGGCACCCCGGTGCTCACTACGCATCTGCCGGTCAGAACCAGTTCCAGGGGCGCCAGCCCTGGCCTGGGGAAAGTCCGGCAGGGGAGAGGGGTGTAACTACCCCCCTTCCTGGTCCCACCCTTAGGGCAGGACCTAGTCATGCACCCGCCCCTTTCTTTAGGATAAAGGCCGGAGCGGGGACCCTTCCAAATTAGATCATCTTTGAATCAAGAACTACTTTCTACGAAAGGACATTCGAGACTCTTCTCAAGATTTCTCCCTTGTGACTAAGGAGTAGTCACCCTGCATCAGCGGGCACCATCTAAGAACTCTGCGGTTTGCTGCAAGTCCTTCCTCAAGGAATCCGACGGCCCAGCTCGACGAGAACCGGCTTCCCTGGCACCTCTGACCTCTACCCACGTCATCAGCTCAGCTGTGATCTGTGGGTGCGACGAGACCTCGAGGGACCGGCCATCATCAGAACCTGCACGCTCTTAACCAGCACGACCTTCGAAGCAATTCCCTGGTGAGTGCTCTGGGGTCCGAGAAGCCCCGACCCTGAGCCGCTCTAGCACCGAAGTCCAGCCCCCCAGCATCTCCACGATCTGCGTGGGGCCCTTCTGCTCGCTGCTCAGCACGTTGTCTGGTCACTAGCCGCTGGCTTGTGCCCTTCTTTGACGACAACCAACAACCAACGCTGCTGGTCTGGTTGCTCCAGACTGGCCCTTGCTTCCATCCCTTCGAGAAGCACCCCGGACCCTCCTGGTCCAAACAAGACGCCATCTTAGGCCCACCACGTGGCCCTGAGAACTGCCAAGGCTTGTTGCCCCATCCTGGGCCCAGCGACGCCGACAGCATCATCCTTCGTGGGACAGCTCGCACCTCCACCGTGGTCGCCGACAACGCCTCCTGGTCCGTGAGACTGCAGAGCCTAGCGTCGCCCACTCACCTAGTCGAGGTGACGGCCAACCGGTGCCTTCCTGGTACCACTCTAAACTACTGGCTAGTAGTACGAACTTGGTCCCCTCTGCTTTGAGGTGTCATCACTTTCTGATCCAGGCTTGGATCCCTCCGAACTATTCAGCACTGGTCGCCGGCCAGCAACTCCTTTCTTCCGGCTCCTGGCTCGTCAGCGAAGACCCCGACGCCTGTAAGACTTGTGCAGCCGCAGCCCTCGTGGCTAGGTAACTCGGCATTTCGGTGCCTGCATAGCCTCTTTACTCTAGGGTCCCGAGTCCCTCGCTTCCGACTTGCCTTATCGGGTTCGCCCGAGACCTTAACCTTTCCGTGTCCCCGGACACTTGTTTTAAACTGTGCACTTGAAGTATTTTCCTAAGAGATTTGGTTTGTGCTTAGTACCCTGTCCTCATAAAGAGTCCAGGGCTGTTGTGATTCTTAATAAATATATTGTTTATTTTCATAACACTTGTGTGGTGTCCTTTCACTGGGTGTTCAAGGGGTACATGTTTGGTAAACAGCTGGCTTAACACGCCCTCTCGAGTCTTTAGCCTTAGACTGCTCGTATCCACGCTACTAGGATAGCTGGTCTATAGGTTGACTTACAACCAAACACCATAAGGGTCGTTGGAACGATACATAGCGGTCGCTAGAATAGCGAACGTTGCATATCGGGCCAACTTCTCACATTCATACAACTTGTAATCCTCATTGGTTTATGTGACATTCCCTATAGACTAATTTACATACTTGTATGATTCATTGTCTCTGTATAATGTGTGTATGATGCAAAATACTGACACACACTACACTGATATGAGTAGCACTATACAACAAATGAAATGCATATGAGAGAGGGGTTACGTAAAGATGAGTGGCACAGTTGGAGGGTGGCAGTGAGGGAATCGGAGGAGGTAGTGGGAGGGGCTATGGAGCGATAAAGGGCACTGTTGGAGGGTAGTGGGAGGGGCTATGGAGCGATAAGTGGCACTGTTGGAGGGTGGCAGTGAGGGAGTCTGAGGAGGAGGTCATGAGGCGGAGTTGCTACGGAGAGATGAGGGGCACTTGTGGAGGGTGGCAGTGAGGGAATCCGAGGAAGAAATCATGGGGTGGAGGGGGAGAGATGAGGGGCACTGGTGGAGGATGGTAGTGAGGGAGTCAGACGATGAGGTCATGAGTGGGAGGGGCTACAGAGAAATAAGGGGTACTGGTCTCCAAGGAGGCGGTCATGAGGGGGAGGGGCTATGGGGCTCTGAGGGGCACTTGTGGCGTGAGGCAGTGAGGAAATCTGAGGAGAAGGTCAATAGGGGAGTCATGGAGGGATGAGGGGCACTTTCGGAAGGTGGTAGTATATTTAAGGAGAAAGAGGTTATTGGTGTGGCGCCAAATAAGACTTTTGCATCAGCGATAAAGGCGGGCCTGTCATGGCCTTTGTTTTTGTTTATTTAATTAGCAGTCGGGTCATAAGGGCAACTGTGGAACATACTTTAAAGAGTGTGCTAATTACATTTACTACTATATTCAATGTTTTAAGTTTGAAGGTGAATTTTCTAATGTTTTTACCGGGCAAAATGAAAGTGGAGCCCAATGGGGCCTGATATGGGGCTGGGGCCCGAGGTCAGCTGTGACATAATGTGCACTGGAGAGGAGTAGTGGATATTCAAGCCTGTAAGGGAGTGTGTTGCAGAGTCTGGGGTCAGGTGGAGGTAGTAACAAAGAGGGATTCTCCCTGAAGGCTCGCACAGAGGGAGCCGGAGAAGTGTCACTTGCCTGATACTCCCACCTCAGAAACCTCCTCTTCCCATCAAAGGAACATTACATGGAAAAAACACTTTTTGAGAGTGATAATATTTAGAAAGAGATTTGGAAAAGAGTGCGTTTTACTGGGCCTTGCAAGACTAAGAAGAGACAAAGGAGGGCCCTGAAGGAGCCCTGCCCAGAAATATATGCAACAAATCGAGCCCGCAGTGGCCCACCCAAATGCACCCTTGGCCCACCCAAATAAAAATTCCTGGAACCGGGCCTGGTTATGATGCCACAAAATTAAATGGTTTCTGGGTTTGAACGTATAACTTCGACAGAGAAGTAGATGGCTAAATTTGGAGTGGGAGGAACTTGCAGAAGTTCACTCTTCGGAATTCTGCTGAGTTACATGAAATTTTAGACACTGTGGAGCTCCGCGAACTGGCTGAAATCGGCGCGTCGCACTGCTAGTGCTGATTTTAAGCACTGAATGCTCATTCGCTGCTATAAGCACCTCGTGGCGCACAAGAGTCACTGCTGCTCGAGATGATTTTCTACTCGATAGGGCAGCTTTTTTACCGTAAAGTCATGACCACCGGCAACCGTTCATGGTAGGAAAATCTCTCCAGGTGCCTTTCTAGTACTGGAAAATAGGTCAAGGAAACACCAATTCTTGCTTGCGGTCGCCAACGTGTAAATAAAATGATGGGATTTGGCAGAATTTGGCCAGATGTCCATGTTACAAGTGTAACGCAGAGTGGCCAAAATTCGGGCAATTTCACGGGCGTAGCGGAATTTATCGTCCACTCCTAGTTTGAGCCAGTTATGTAAATCACAGCGGTCATACTCCTGTGTACATCAAACAAAGTGTAATTAACTTGATAAGTTTGTATTTATTCCTCTTACAAATATATATTACCATCTCACTCCAGTCTTAAAAGGCTGTTTTTCAACTTTCTTCTCCCCAAATATATATTATGAAATATCTGAAATCCTTAGAAGGGGTTGCAGTAAGGAATTTATAAATCTGTGAAGTTATGAAACATTTGTGGTAGGTTTTCTTTCCCAACTCCCAGTGCAATCAAGTGTCCTTAAATTCATGTATTAAATATCTTTAGTCTGCAGCAAGACACATATAAAATGGAGGTGCATGAAAAAGACAAATTAGGATTATCTAAAATCAGTTTGTCCCCCTGGTATAATTACTGCCAATCTTTGACCTCTGAACACACCAAAGTTTGCATTGGGGAGCAGTTATATAGGTGCAACGCCCTTTCACCTGCTGAGATTTCTCAAGGTCATCTGGAGAAGCTGAAGTTCCTACCACACCCCTCCATCCATCACCAAATGCCTGAGAGTAGAAGAGTTGCTGCTTGACTTCACCATAAGCTCTTCTTGCACAAGCTGGCGTGACCCACAGTGACGCAATCTGATCTCAGACCAGTGCCCTGTCAGCATCACACTGTTCCCCCAGTGACGTCAGGACTACCTCTGAGGCACACAAGCACCCATACATGTGATTCCCACCAAGAATGGGTTTGGAATGTCCTACATCATGTACCTGCCACCAAGCATCAAAGTATTTTCAGCAGGTGAAGGGCAGCCTAGAACTCGGTGCCCCTGCACCAGCTGCAACACTGATAGCTAGTTCACTGGGTCCCTGTGAAAAAGCAACACGGACCCCACATTTTATGGGGGACTATTCTTATGCCAGGGCTTGGAACATGCTGGACATTTGAAGAGCCCTGCAGGAATGTAGCTGTCAAGACTAGGCATATGGAGAGATCGTGCAGGGATGGAGGGGCTGAGCCCTGCCATAAGAAGAGACCATGCAGGGATATAGCAGGCGAGCCCTGGCTTAGTCCATGCACAGATGTAGCAGACGAGACCTGGCATAGCTCATGCAGGGATGCAGCCACAAAGCCCTGGAATGAGAATAGGGAATCCAGGGATATGGCAGCCGAGCCCTGGCATAAGGAGAAGCCATGGGGAGATGTGCTGAAAGGGTAAATACGATGTCTATGAATACCATGATATGTGCAGGCTCGACAAAAGGCAATTCCAATAAATGCAATGTCAACGTGTGTCATCACCTAACCCCGCACAATCGTGCTGATACCAACAGTAACAATAACAATGTATGCCATAATCTATGCATGAATGACAATCTTGTTATCAGTAAAAGTGAGGTCGATGCATATAATGATCTAGAAATGCATAACCATGTCAATGTCGGTAAAAACAATACCAATGTATGCTATGACAATTGTACACAAACTATTGTGAATATCGCTGAAAATACCACCAGTGACTTCCATATAATTTTCACGAGTTCCAATAATTGCTATCGGATTTACCCCACGTGACCTCCCCATCAACCCCAAATCAAAGATACGTGGTCAGACAAACCCTGAGACCCACACCTATCGAATAATAGCGTACATGTAGTGTCTCTTCCTTGACCCAAAGACTAACACATGCCCTGGGGAAACTTTGAGTGATCCCACATATAGATAGTTGTACCAAAAACAGCTCTACAGCAATGGGCCCCAAATAAATCATGTTTGGCCCAATGTTTGGGTTCCCAAAAATACCACCAAGTTAAATGACACATGTAAATAGAAACACTCTGCCAATCAGGACATTGACATTGACACCACGGGTAGTGATCACGCATTCCTCGTGAAAGACATCTAGACAGATACACACTGGCCCACAATAGCCCTCTTTGAGGTTGAGAGACATCTGTGTCCATATTAGATGACCTAACTTGTTAATTTATGAATGAGATGCTTTTCCAGAATGCAGAAATGGGTTTATTGTACCTCACAAGATGTGTATAAAACCAGCCAAAACTTTGTATAACAAGAGACTTTCCTCAGACGCATTCTCTGGTGACTCTCCCAGCTGCTGCGTTTAATTAAACCAACTCGTTCCTGTCTTGCCAAAATCCTCTCACCTTTTCCTTTCTTTAAGGTAAATTCATATTCGAGCAGCAGATGTAGCAGCAGAGCCCTGGAATAAAGAGAGTTCCTAAAGGGATATAGCAGCAGAGGCCTGGCATAATGAGAGCCCCTACCAGGATGTAGCAGCAGTGCCCTAGCATACGGAGAGCTCCTGCAGGGATGTAGCAGCAGAGCCTTAGCATACGGAGAGCCGCTGCAGGGATGTAGCAGCAGAGCCTTGGCATAAGGAGAGCTCCTGCAGGGATATAGCAGCAGAGCACTGGCATACAGAGAGCCCCTGCAGGGATGTAGCAGCAGAGCCCTTGCATAGAGAGAGCCCTGGCAGAGATGTAGCAGCAGAGACCTAGCATACGGAGAGCCCCTGCAGGGATGTAGCAGCAGAGACCTAGCATACGGAGATCCCCTGCAGGGATGTAGCAGCAGAGCCCTGGCATTAGGAGAGCCCCTGCTGGGATGTAGCAGCAGAGCCCTAGCATACAGAGAGCCCCTGCAGGGATGTAGCAGCAGAGCCCTGCATACAAAGAGCCCCTGCAGGGATGTAGAAGCAGAGCACTGGCATAAGGAGAGCCCTTGCAGGAATGTAGCAGCAGAGCCCTGGCATAAGGAGAGCCCCTGCAAGGATGTAGCAGCAGAGCCCTAGCATACGGAGAGCTGCTGCAGGGATGTAGCAGCAGAGTCCTGGCATAAGAAGAGCCCCTGCAGGAATATAGCAGCAGAGCCCTGGCATAAGGAGAGCCCCTGCAGGAATATAGCAGCAAAGCCCTGGCATAAGGAGAGCTTCTGCAGGGATGTAGCAGCAGAGCCCTGGCATACAAAGAGCCCCTTCAGGGATGTAAAAGCAGATCCCTGGCATAAGGAGAGCCCCTGCAAGGATGTAGCAGCAGAGCCCTAGCATACAGAGAGCCCCTGCGGGAATGTAGCAGCAGAGCCCTGGCATAATGAGAGCCTGATATCATAGAGTCCTTGCCCCCTGGATTTTCCTTGGCCAGATTGGATAGGAATGGCAGGGGGGGGGGGGAATTGCTATCGCTACCAGACTGCCTCTCCAATGCTCCTTGACATCCCTCACCATTAAAAACTCTGAAGCTGGTGCTTTTAATATTAACCTGGGACCCCAAACCTCTCTCTCAGGCATCCTTGTATACAGACCACCTGGGAGGATGTTTGATTTTAGCTCTAGCCTCATGGAGGTCTCTGCTCATCAAGCTATTAGGAAAAGGAGCTTCCTTGTGCTCGGTGATATGAACGCTCATTTCAACGATCCTCTGGATATGGATGCAAAGGATATTTGCTCCAATCTCCGCTCCCTACAGCTTGAGCTTATTAATCAGGACCCTACGCACAGATTAGGGAACCTTTTAGACCCTATCTTTGGTCATCGCTCTGGGGTACAACCTCTTACTCCGATTCCGGTCCCCTGGTCGGATCACTTTGTGATTCCGTTCCTGATTCAGATTGCAGAGGCCGAGTCTAGGAGAGATCTTGAGCAGAGGTATCAGAGACGGAAGTGGAAAAATTTTTCGCAGCCCACCTTCAATGAACTAATTACAGTAGGCGGCCCCTTAAGAGGAATGGACTGTGCAATGGCCCATCATGAGCTACATAATCGCATTTTAGGTGCACTTGATAAAACGGCCCCAATGCGTACTGAGAGAAACACGAAGAACGTGAGGAAAACCTCCCCTTGGTTCACTCCGGAACTTCAGCTTGCAAAATCTGCATGCAAGCAGTTGGAACGTGAGTGGCGAGTCAGATTCTGCCCAGAGATTAAAACAGAATATAAGAAAAAGCAAAAAGAGTATTATAAGGCTATAAGGGTCTCTAAAGCCACACATTATAAAAATTGCATTGTGGAGGCTGAAAACTCTTCAAAGGAACTTTTTAAAATTTTTAAAGAGATCTCGGTAATCTCGAATAATAGCGGGCCGTCCGCAGACTCTGTGGAAACCTGCAACAAGATTGCTCATTATTTTGCAGGCAAAATTTCGAACATCTATGCCAACTTTACGGGGAATCTGATCAATGGCCCTGAGCTCGACAGTAGCAGGGCGGTAGGCTCATTAGATTCTGAATTACCCAGCTTTCATGTCCCTGATGCGGAAATACTAGCTACTGTATGCAAGAAAGTTAAATCAGGCTCCCCCCGTGATCCGGCCCCCCCAAAATACTCAATGCCAGTTTGGATGTGCTAGAGCCGCTGTTCAGACATGTTATCCAGCTGTCTTTCTCTTCGGCCACCCTGCCAGGTGACTGGAAGAAAGCCATAGTTTTACCGATAAAAAAAAAACCTAATGTAAGTCAGGAGATAATGGAAAATCTCCGCCCAATATCTCTTTTACCTTACTTGGCTAAAGTGACGGAAAAATTGGTAAACACTCAACTCATGGAATATTTAGAGTCAAACAATATGTTTCATGGCTCTCAGTCTGGCTTTCGGAAGAACTACTCCACTGAGACTGCCCTGCTGAGAGCAATCGAAACTTTACGGATTGGCGCGGATGAGGGGAACACTATGGCACTTATCATGCTAGACCTCAGCGCCGCTTTCGACACCGTGGCACACTCCACCTTGCTACGGTGTCTGAGCAGAGCTGGGGTTACAAAGGCAGCTTGGGGATGGCTCAAGGACTTTCTCTCTGACCGGAGTTTCCAGGTTCAGAGAGGTATGTTCCTCTCCGACAGCGTGGCCTTAGAACAGGGGGTGCCTCAGGGCTCTGCCCTGAGTCCCACCCTGTTCAACTTGTATATGGCTCCATTGGCAGCGGTTGTTCAGTCATACGGCATAGATCTTGTATCTTATGCCGATGACACGCAGCTGCTCATCTCCCTGTCACAGTCACCTAAGCTAGCAGCGGCCAATTTTAAAACATGCATGCAGGAGCTTGCGGGCTGGATGAACCAACACTGCCTTAAGCTCAATGGGGCTAAAACGGAGGTGCTAGTGATAGGGGGAGATGTGGCGAGCTGGACTCAGGAATGGTGGCCGCCCAGCCTTGGCTCTCTGCCTATCCCTTGCAGGGAGGCCAAGAACCTGGGGGTCTGGGTAGATCCTAAACTCTCGTTCGAGAGTCATGTGGACAAAATGGTGGGGAAATGCTTTGGGGTTATGAAGACCCTAAATCGCACTCTGGACCTACTGCCACTGGAGGCCAGACGTATTATGATCCAAGCTCTGGTCACCTCTCGCATGGACTATGCGAATGTGCTGCTATTAGGTACTACGGAGAAGAACCTGAGGAGACTGCAAGTGCTGCAAAATACGGCGGCCCGGCTAGCCCTCAGACTCCCTAAAAGAACAGCATCCAAGCCTACTTTGGCTGCCCTTCATTGGCTGCCTGTAAAGAAAAGAATTCTTTTTAAAGCCCTCCTCTTTTGCTACAGGATAGCCTCTGCAGAAGCGCCTGGGTATCTGAAGGACCTGGCCATCCCCTATCTACCCCAAAGAGCACTTCGCTCGGCGGGTATGGGTCTTCTGACAGTTCCTCGTGTTAGAAAGGCCAGGATGGGAGGCCGCTCCTTTCGGGTGCTGGCTACCACCCAGTGGAACAGCCTTCCACTTGGGATCAGACTTGCCAACAATGAAACCATGTTCCGGAAACTCTTGAAAACACATCTGTTTGCCCTGAAGGGATAGTTGCCCCCTCCTCCTTTCTGACTCTTCCTCCACAGCGCGGGGACACGCCGTGATGGCGTCACCAGGCGCTTTAGAAATGCCTTTATTATTATTATTATTATACAAAGAGCCCCTGCAGGGATGTAGCAGCAGAGCACTGGCATAAGGAGAGCCCTTGCAGGAATGCAGCAGCAGAGCCCTGGCATAAGGAGAGCCCCTGCAAGGATGTAGCAGCAGAGCCCTAGCATACGGAGAGCCCCTGCAGGGATGTAGCAGCAGAGCCCTAGCATACGGAGAGCTGCTGCAGGGATGTAGCAGCCGAGTCCTGGCATAAGGAGAGTCCCTGCAGGAATATAGCAGCAGAGCCCTCGCATAAGGAGAGCTCCTGCAGGGATATAGCAGCAGAGCACTGGCATTCGGAGAGCCCCTGCAGGGATATAGCAGCAGAGTCCTAGCATACAGAGAGCCCCTGCAGAGATGTAGCAGCAGTGCCCTGGCATAAGGAGAGCTCCTGCAGGGATGTAGCAGGAGAGACCTAGTATATGGAGAGCCCCTGCAGGGACGTAGCAGCATAGCCCTGGCATACAAAGACCCCCTGCAAGGATGTAGCAGCAGAGCACTGGCATAAGGAGACCCCCGCATGGATGTAGCAGCAGAGCCCTGGCATAAGGAAAGCTCCTGCAGGGATGTAGCAGCAGTGCCCTGGCATAAGGAGAGCTCCTGCAGGGATTTAGCAGCAGATAACTAGCATACGGAGAGCTGCTGCAGGGATGTAGCAGCATAGCCCTGGCATACAAAGACCCCCTGCAAGGATGTAGCAGCAGAGCACTGGCATAAGGAGACCCCCACATGGATGTAGCAGCAGAGCCCTGGCATAAGGAAAGCTCCTGCAGGGATGTAGCAGCAGTTACCTGGCATAAGGAGAGCTCCTGCAGGGATGTAGCAGCAGATAACTAGCATACAGAGAGCCCCTGCAGGGATGTATCAGCAGAGCACTGACATACAGAGAACCCCTTCAGGGATGTAGCAGCAGAGCACTGGCATAAGGAGATCCCCTGCAGGAATGGAGCAGCAGAGCCCTGGCAAAAGGAAAGCCCTGCAAGGATGTAGCAGCAGAGCCCTAGCATACAGAGAGCCCCTGCAAGGATGTATCAGCAGAGCCCTAGCATACAGAGAGCCCCTGCAGGGATGTAGAAGCAGAGCACTGGTATCAGGAGAGCCCTTGCAGGAATGTAGCAGCAGAGCCCTGGAATAAGGAGAGCTCCTGCAGGGATGTATCATCAGATCAGTTGCATACAGAGAGCCCCTGCAGGGATGTATCAGCAGAGCACTGGCATACAGAGAGCCCCTTCAGGGATGTAGCAGCAGAGCACTGGCATAAGGAAAGCCCCTGCAGGAATGTAGCAGCAGAGCCCTAGCAAAAGGAGAGCCCCTGCAAGTATGTAGCAGCAGAGCTCTGGCATAAGGAGAGCCCCTTCAGGGATATAGCAGCAGAGCCCTGGCATAAGGAAAGCTCCTGCAGGGATGTAGCAGCAGTTACCTGGCATAAGGAGAGCTCCTGCAGGGATGTAGCAGCAGATAACTAGCATACAGAGAGCCCCTGCAGGGATGTATCAGCAGAGCACTGACATACAGAGAACCCCTTCAGGGATGTAGCAGCAGAGCACTGGCATAAGGAGATCCCCTGCAGGAATGGAGCAGCAGAGCCCTGGCAAAATGAAAGCCCTGCAAGGATGTAGTAGCAGAGACCTAGCATACAGAGAGCCCCTGCAAGGATGTATCAGCAGAGCCCTAGCATACAGAGAGCCCCTTCAGGGATATAGCAGCAGAGCCCTGGCATTAGGAGAGCCCCTGCATGGATGTAGCAGCAGAGCCCTGGCATTAGGAGAGTCCCTGCAGGGATTTAGCAGCAGAGACCTAGCATAAGGAGATCCCCTGCAGGGATATAGAGGCAGAACCTTGGTATACGGAGAGCCCCTGCAGGGATGTAGCAGCAGAGCACTGGCATAAGGAGAGCCCCTGCAGGAATGTAGCAGCAGAGCCCTGGCAAAAGGAGATCCCCTGCAAAGATGTAGCAGCAGAGTCCTACCATAAGGAGAGCCCCTGCGGGAATTTAGCAGCAGAGACCTAGCATAAGGCGAGCCCCTGCAGGGATGTAGCTGCAGAGACCTAACATAAGGAGAGCCCCTGCAGGAATTTAGCAGCAGAGACCTAGCATAAGGAGAGCCCCTGCAGGGATGTAGCTGCAGAGACCTAGCATAAGGAGAGCCCCTGCAGGGATATAGAGGCAGAACCTTGGCATAAGGAGAACCCTGGCATATTAGGAGAAGCTACACAAGTGTAATTTCAGCCGCTGGTATCCCAATAATCAGACCCTTAGTACCCATTGTCCTGGGGCCAGCAGAGCCTCAGCTGCTGGTGACGGAGTCTGGGCACAACAATGAGGCAACAATGCCAAGAAATATTAAAGACTTGTCGCTCTGGGTGAGGCCTGGCTTGGAGGAGCTTGATGCTCCTTGGCACACAGCCGGTATGGGGTGTGAGGGGAGGGTGAGGAGGTCATAGAGAGGCCCTGACACCAGTGGGGGGTGAGGACGGCACACAGAGGCCCTGACACCAGTGGGGGGGTGAGGATGGCACAGAGAGACCCTGGCAGGGGAGGGTGAGGAGGGCACAGAGAGGCCGTGACACCAGTGGGGGTGAGGAGGGCACGGAGAGGCCCTGACACCAGTGGGGTGAGGAGGGCACGGAGAGGCCCTGACACCAGTGGGGTGAGGAGGGCACAGATAGGCCCTGACACCAGTGGGGGTGAGGGGGGCACGGAGAGGCCCTAACACCAGTGGGGGTGAGGAGGGCACAGAGAGGCCCTGACACCAGTGGGGGGTGAGGAGGGCACGGAGAGGCCCTGACACCAGTGGAGGGTGAGGAGGGCACAGAGAGTCCCTGACACCAGTGGAGGCTGAAGAAGGCACAGAGAGGATCTGGCAGTAGTGGAGGGTGAGGAGGCTACAGAGAGCCCCTGACAGTAGTGGAGGGTGAGGAGGGCACAGAGAGGCCCTGACACCAGTGGAGGGTGAGGAGGGCACAGAAAGGCCCTGGCAGTTTTGGATGGTGAGGAGGGGATGTGGAGGGTGAGGAGAGCACAAAGAGCCCCTGGCAGTCGTGGAGGGTAAGGAGGGTACAGAGAGGCCCAGACACTACTGGGGGATGAGGAGGGCACACAGAGGCCCTGACACCAGTGGGGGTGAGAAGGGCAGAGAGAGGCCCTGGCAGGGGAGGGTGAGGAGGGCACAGAGAGGCCTTCACACCAGTGGGGGGTGAGGAGGGCACGGAGAGGCCCTGACAGCAGTGGGGGGTGAGGAGGGCACGGAGAGGCCCTGACACCAGTGGGGGGTGAGGAGGGCACGGAGAGGCCCTGACACCAGTGAAGGGTGAGGAGGGCACAGAGAGGCCCTGACACCAGTGGAGGATGAAGAGAGCACCGAGAGGATTTGGCAGTAGTGGAGGGCAAGGAGGGCACAGAGAGGCCCTGACACCAGTGGGGGATAAGGAGGGGCCACTCCAAACTAGAGAAATCAGTCAGGCCCCGAGGGTGATGATGAGGGAAGGAGGACTCTTCGTGCTGCAGACAACTGGCCCTCACGTCCAGGCACTATATGACACCAGTGCTTTCATTTTCAACAGTTACTGCTAGAACTCTCCTACACCAATAGTTGCTGGACCTCCTCTCCTCCAGGACGGCCCACCTACCTGGGTGGGTAGACGTGGGTGACCCAACAGATTCATAGGGAGAGGCGAGCCAGAAAGGCAAGTTAGAGCTGAGTCAAGGGACAGCTCAGATTCTAAGAGACAGTGCACAAGCCAAACCCATGGAGATAGTTGCCAAGTGTAAATCATGCAAACAAATATCGGGCCGATTCACAAAGGTAAACTGAGTTGAAACATCCCAACACACAAACTACCTCACACACTGACAACGGAGCTCCGCCACACACACACATCACTTCAAACAACGACATAACCACGCTTTAAAACACACAGAATGCATCACACAATGACATGACCATGCTTAACACCACAGAGCCTCCCTGCATAATGACACACTAGTGCTTCCCAACACACTCACTACCTCACACCATGATATAACTGTGCTTCATGACACACATAAATATTGTCACTCACTGACATAATAGGTCTTTACAACACACATAGACTACTTCACATAATGACATAACAGCACTTTACAAAACACATAGAGTACGTCATAAAATGACATAACCGCTCTTCACAGCACACAGAATACCTCACCCAATGACACAACCTCACTTCACAACACACACAAAACACTTTTTTAGGTCTCGCCTACGCAGCGCGCATGCTCTTAATAGGAAAGAGACCTCTTGAGATCGATTCGGCTTTCCAGGCAAAATCGTGCACGCGTGGCATTGCTTTCAATGCGACGCGTGCACGTTTGGCGATTCCCTTGCGGGAGCCAGTGGCGCCGTATGATGGCCATTATTGCGCTCGCTTCTGCAAGGGAAACGCTGCCTGCTCTCGGCCACATTACCTCGCCCCCCCCGGGCGAGGCGCACATGCTTGTTTATTTCTGCCTTGCAGCATAAATGCTGCGCCTTGTGCTCCTCTGTGCCGGGGCGGCCGACCCTGCACAGGTTCAGGACTTGATCCAGGAGATGGGTTTGGGCCCGTTTCTTTTCTTTCCTGTGGCGGCAGGATCCTTTCCTTCCACATGGGCAGCGCCACTTGAAGTGTGCAGCGGGCGAGGAGCAAATGATGTGGTAAGAAATAAAGATTATGCAGGGATATGTGGCATATTTGGTGATAGTATTTATCTTTGTTATACTTGTACCGCATTAGTACTGGTTTAACAACCACGCATAGCAAAAAGCAACTGAAATGTGAACAGTTCACTTTTGGGAGGTGGTCTTTCTTCCACACCTTACTTTTTTTTTTAAAAATAAGGTTTGAACCACTTGAGCCAGACACAATATTTTTTGTATGTTGAAATCTGCAGATTATGTAGCAAATGATGTATTATGTGGCACAATCACAAATCCTTCATTATGCGGAAAACACCACGGCTGGAAATTGAATAATTCCAGTGGTCCCGAGTGTAGGAGAGTCCTGTGAGGGAGCCACATGGACATCTTAATAGTGCTTTGCAGCCTGTTGATAAGGAGCGCTAAAGCACTACTTTCAGTGTGACGTGGCGCTTGTGTTTTGTAATTTTATTTCTATCTAAGCTCGTGTGCGCCTCTTGATCTGTGCCACATTGATTGACCTGATGATTTTCAGTCGATAAGTAATAGGCGCGGGCGTCATGGCAGCTCTAGCCTGAGACGCTGTGACCTTTACCTGGTCCCATGGCATGCCCATGGGGTACTCTTGAAGGGCCCCGCAGTGTCCTGTGCCTCCTTGTTCCGAGCCCCACATGTATTTGGGCACAGAGACTGCAGTGTCTCTTCCCTGCCCTCATGGCATGCTCCAGGCCCGAGGTTTGCCACCCTCCTATATGCCCCTGGGCACATCTGAGCCAGATCCAAGGCTGGTGGCTGCGAGGCAACCCCCTCTCACACATGCGAGTTCAAGGATGGTCTCCGAGGCAGTAACCTAGGGCAGATCCCCGGGGCGGCTGTCGTCTCCTGCGGAATTAAGAAGGTCCGACTGCCTCTTGTTGGTGAGACGGACAGTCCATCCGGTGCTTCAGTGGCGGCCGTGCGCATCAGTCCCGGGTGTACTGCCGACCCGTGGCTGAGATAAAACTAGAAGGGAGGACAGGCCTAGAAGCAAGAAAACGGCTGCCTCCCAGCTCCTGTGCGCATGAACCAGCGCCCCTCGGGCCCTTCCTTCCACTCCAAAGTTCACATTCCCAGCTTGTTTCACCCTTCCAGGTATGCACACAGGCTCCATTCATGCACTTCTGCCATGGCTCCATGTCTGGGGAGAGCGGCAGGCGCTGACGGGCCTTTCCGAGGAGCAAAACAAGGCCTGCCACCGAGCCCCAGGGGCCTCTGCAAGAGGCTGCCAATCAGGATGCGCACTGCAGACTCCCCAGGTACCGTGAAACAAACAAGCCCCTCCCCGGGGAAGGGCAGTGCCAGCCGACACAAAGCGTGCCCGGCTTTATTGCAGCCTGGCTCCCACTGCCACCCGGGCGCCACCGGAAAGGAAGAGCCGGGAGGGGCGCCGCGCCACCATCAGCCTTAATTGTACCCTTCGAGTCTTGGAGAAGAGCTTTTCCCACTGGGTCCTTCGATAAAGCGAGGGGTTTTGTCTTGTTAGGTCTCGGCCTGCGTAGTCTGCGCTTGTGCAGTCTCGCCGGCGAGATCTTATGTTTCTCAGTGTGGGGCTTGAACCCGCCCCTCTTCTCCATTGGCTGGCTTCCTTAACAGAGGCAAGCCATTGGAGAAGAGGGGCGTCTGTCAGTTTAAGCCCCGTCTTTTTGAGATTCGGGCGTGTTTTTTCATTTTCTTTCTCTCCTCTTCCCATTGGCTGAAATTTTACATTCAATGGGAAGAGGAGTAAAAGAAAAACACACCCCCGAATCCAAAAAATGACGCTGCGTTTCTGGGAGGCATTGCTGCTTCACCTCGGAGAAACATGGTGGTGTCATGGTGTGCTCCGCTTTCCTGCCGGAGCTTGCTTTGCTGCCATCTACAGAGGGTAAGTATCTGCCCTCTAGTGATGCTTGTTCATTTTGAATGCTGTGTGGGCGGGCATTATGACAACTAAGATTACGGTGTAACAACCAGAGTTGCCGACTTTGGATCTACAGAAGTGGGTTCGAGCCTCGGCCCAACATCCTGTGATTCTTTACAAATCTTTTGAGCTTTCCGTGCCTACAAAAACAAGAATGAGTCCATTGTGTGATGTAACTTGTGATCACGTTAAGTGCTCCAATATCTTCGGATCTAGTTCTCACGATATAAAACTGCTATATATTTATGTATAGCGTTAGTAACAAGCTGCCTGACTTTAACGAGGGGAGAGGAGGTGAGGTTTGCCTTCATATGCGCAGTCTAAACTTCACCGTCACCTAGTGTTTCCGGTCTGTTACAACTGGAGGCGGGACCGGTAGTGTCGCTAGGGCCGGCATTTTCCAGGCTTTTCTAGTAATTTCTACATAAGGATCTCCCAATTGAAGAAGAAGTGACAGCAGGTGCGGCTGGTAGCGGGAGGATAGTGTGGGAGCAAGATCCGAAGAAAACAAAAGGCAACAGAGCACAGGACGAGCAGGCTTCGGCGAAGACTACAAAGAACACTTTTCTGGACAGACAACCGAAGACCTTTTGGGACTGGGAGCAGGCTCCCCAGCTCGCTGGATTTAAGGTGCGTCTCAGCAGTACGGAGCGTGTAGGCCCCAGAGGCACTTCAAACAGACAGGTTCCTGGCTCCCGGTGGTCAGGCACTGCACCCGTTGGTGAAGAGCGGTGTTGAGCCGCAGAAAGAGGTTTGGTTTGGAAACGAGGAGAACTGAATCGCCTTGGCCTAGTGGGGCCAGAGAGATCCTCGCTGGATTGTGGAGCAGAGAGCAGATGCTACCAACGTTAACAACTGGCACTGGTAAGTAGTTACCACATGTATAGATTTTTCTAGGGCTAGGGCTCTATTTTTTTGTAGAGGCATTGTTTCTAGAAAATGTCCTCTGAATATTCTTTGCATCTTTATAGTGTACAGTTACATTGATTTATAGGTGTCTCTAATAAATGATCTAATTGTCCCCTAAAAGTCACTAAAAATAGATCCTGTAAGGTGACTACCAAAGGGCGGTGTTCCGGTGGTGCTGGAGAAGGGAGATTGATGGGAGAATGAACCAACCCTGTTGCTGAAAGAAGTTAAAAGTCGAGTGCTTATATGGAAAGCGGCTGCAGTCGGGGAGGTTATGCTAGGCAAAAGATACCTTTACAGTATGTTGTGTAGTGGCTCTCGCTAGAGGCGGCATTGTAAAGTCGGGCTTGCCTTAGCCAGCTTCTGAAAACGGGGTTACTATTCAGATGCTACAATTGCTCTTCTTTGCTGCAATACAATTATTAGGAGAGTACCGGCTCTTTTCTGGAGCAAACAGGTACTCTGGATTCGGAATAACAGTGTTTCTGTATTTCCATTTAAGAATGCTACTTTTGGGTTGTTGCTTACAGCTTGGTTGTAAAGTTCTAGTGCGAGCAACCTATTTCCTGCCTGTTCGTCTCTCATATCCAACCCAGTTGAAAGTATTAGCACCTCCTGTCATGGCACTGGCGTTCGCTCACTCCTGTATGCTGCATCTTAAGAGACTACTGCAGCAATTGGTCTTCTGCAATAGACAATCTAGGTGTCCTACGTGCGGACAGGTGTCTGTTTACCCTCCTCCTAGCTGTGCCATCATATTTTCATAACATCAGGTATTCTGGCACTTATAAAGCCTTGTCTACCAGCTGTCCTGTCCTCTCCCGTTTTTATTATTTTTATTGTTTTGAAAGAGCAATAGGCGGCTCACAGCAACAGTAGTACAAATAGCCTTGCATCCATATTAACGACTCACTATATAACTTTAATAAAAGCGTCAACAACATATATATGCTGTCCATAACTCTGCGAACATTATTCACATAGTGAGTGATAGTCTTGAAATATTCTAACCCCTATACCTCAAATTATCATGTACTTTACCTGGCCTCCATGGGTTCCTTATATAGATTCCTTCGCTAAGACATAGCGGTCATTGCATGGGAGCCACTCTGTTGAGACACGGTGTCCGAGTATATATGAAAATAAGGTTTATTTAAAGATGACAGCAATAAGGCCCACACACAGGTGGGAAGCACAACACTGGCAAGAAGCGTCTCAAAGGTTGAAATGCACGAACATTCCATTGCGTCACATTTATAGTGGAATGAAAGGGAGGATACGTCATAGAAGGGAAGGATAGTGATAGGTTGAAGATGAGTGAGATAAGGAATAGGGATAGAGTGAGAAAGAGAAAGGTAGGTGGTGATATCTAGCACAACACACTCCATTTCATTGGTGCAGCTGGTGCGCTCGTGTGCCTCCTTAAACCACAACAAAAGTCCAACATGCAGCAGTATTTTGTCTCTGTTCTAATCATCCCAGTCCAGATTTTTGACCAATGAGTACGATAAGGATCAAACTTGAATGGGCCAACAATCATTGTATGTGTTTGTGGGGTGTGTGTGTGTGGCTCTGTGTGTGTGTGTGTGTGGGTGTGTGTGGCTCTGTCTGTGTGGCTCTGAGTGTCTGTGTGTGGCTCTGTGTGTGTGGCTCTGTGTGTGTGTGGGTGCGTGTAGCTCTGTGTGTGTGTGGGTGCAAATGCAATAGGTCTCGCATTTGCGAGAGATTAAGCTATTGGCATTGTTAATGACTGCCATTTATTTATATGTTTTAAAAACAAAAATAATGTCATGAGCAATGCCAATAGCTCTAACTTCAACAGAGACAATACCATTACATTGTAAATGCGTGTTTATTCTTCGCTGGCTGCGTAGTGCTGGGAGAGGCCCAGCACTCCTTTCCTCTTTGTGAACTCCTGTCCTCAAGCAGGCCGTCACTGAAAGAATCTTCTCCCATGCCCAAAAGCCCCCTCGATTCTAGGCACTAGACACCGCTCCCAGGGACAGTGGGGTCTTGGTCACCCGAATACTCTCCAGCTCAGTCTGCGGTGGTCCTTTTCCTTCACAGAGAAAAGCCATGCCTCAAGACAAAGTCCCTGTAACTTTGACACAGGCAGACGGATGCCGATGCCTTCGTGGTGACTTTGTCTCACGCTTTTGGCACACAATTGATCGCCTTGTTTCTCTGCAGCCAAAACGTACCCAAAGTCCTTTGTCTCCGCTTGTAAAGTCGGGTGCTGAGCAAAGCTGCTAATGTTGGACCTGTGTCCCCTGTGTGTTAACACAGGTGCCCTGTGCGCAGCAAGGTTTGCTGGAGCAGGAAGGCTGCCGGAATGGCCTCATTATGCATCAGAAGGGCGGTTCGATCCAGTCAGACAGCGAGTTCCATCCCAGCGGTACCACCCTGACCCTCTCGCCTTCAACACGAACCAGGGGTTCCATCTTTTAAAGGGAATGACACACCTTCCTGAGCTGTCCTCGACCTAGCAGGCCAAGAAGAGACTATTCAGTGGCAAGACCTTAGCAGACATGTCCTTGTGTCTTTTCCAGTCCTGCCACCTTATGGGGTGTGAGGGCCCCCTCTCCACGAGGCCGTTCATGCCTCTTTCCGTGTCCCAAGAACTCTTCAAGGAGGCACAGAGGCACCTCTCTTGGTAGCCATAGAGCAGGGCCTGCCCTTTGGAGGTGGCAGTGCTTCTGCCCACGCTGTTTTTTCTATCAGGAAAATAAGCCAGTGAACTCTAACCCCTTTGCGTTTTTAGAACTGAGGCTTCTCTTTCCCCTTCAGAAGTTCAAGATGTCGACTCTGGCGCTAGGCTGCAGGCCAGCTCGGCTATGAGCATGTGCCGGGGATCATCAGGATGCATCTTTTCATGTTCACTTGGGTTCCCTTGAGGGGGCAGCATACATGAGCAGCACACAGTGATGCTTTGGTAGCCTCCGTACAGCCTTGTAAGTACTAACATCACTGCTGGCTCCACCAGGAGCACTTCTACTGGTGCCTACATTTCTACTCGCTGTATCAAGTCCATCCTACAATGCCCTAGATGGCTTCTGGTGAGCGCTTCCTAAATGGAGCAATGTCTGTCAAAGTTCAAAGTTCAAAAGTTTATTATGATTTGGCTCTCAATGAGGGCCACATAAATACCATACATATTAACATACTATAAAAACACAAGCTACATACAGCGACAGAAACGACCACTTGTTATGTACAAAATTTCACTCATCAACATCTCCCAGAATCACATTAATATATATCTAAAAAAATAATGTCTGTCTTGTATGGTCATTGTCTACATCAGATCTTGGGGTCCCCGCCCCCACAAACTTCTTTCAGCAACTAAATATGTTTATTTCATAAGAGGTATTCTGGACACAGGTCAAGTGGAAGGAAGACTGCCGGCTCAAAGGGAAGGGGACTGATGGGCCGCTCCTGGAAGGCCTGAATGTTCTAGGGTATCTTGGACTCAGGGTGTTTAGCCTATTGGCACCACACAGTCCTGCTTTTGGGGTCTAGGACATCCTTTTACCTCCTTCAGATAGTTCCTTTGCTAGTCAGTGGGCCATTAAAGGATCTGTCCTTCCTCTGTATAATAGCCCTGCTTGACTGGTTCCTTCAGAGCAAGCTTTTCCACCCAGGCTTCTCCTTGGATATCCTGTCTGCCATGGCTTTGTCACAGTGCTCTGTCCCCTGACGCCAACTTTTTCTCCAAATACTTGTCAGTCAGTTCTTGTACTCCAGCTTTGTCTTAGCTTTACCTTCAGAAACAAACATTTGCAATGCAATAGGTCTCGCATTTGCTAGAGTTTCTGCTATTGGCATTGTAAATTACAATACTTTTTATTTATGTGTGGGTTTGAAAAAAAATAAATAAAAGGCATTGTCATTACAATGCCAATCGCTTCTACTCTGGCCTATTGCATTGCAAATGCTTGTTTGCATCAGCATCAGAGAATTCGCCCGGTTTAGATTCAATCTTTGCCAAATCTCAAACTGCTGAGAAAGGTCATTAAAACATGGCCCTTTACTTTCTTCTCTTTGCAGTTCTCTGCACTGCCTCAATTCTAGTCCCAATAAATCTCTTGGAGTTGGAGCGCTTTATGAAACCTAGTTTAAGCTACTTGAAAATCAATGCTACTTACATAGTTAGTAAATATTGCAGCACTCTCATATTTATTTATTTATTTATTTTATTTATTTATTTATTGTCATACATGTCATACATGTACAGACTTCTAGTATTATGGCTTGTTGACATACATGTTTTGCCTGCAGTCAAAAATAGTCCTTATTTTCTCCTCTTCAAACCAAAAGTCCAAAATTCATAAGAAGTTGAGTGGTTCCTTTTATTATTCACATGCCGTCATATAGAGTACATATTCTTCAGCCATACAGATGATTCATCCGACACATGCTTCGTCCAACCCTGGACTTTCTCATGGGTAGCAGTAAATAACAAGCATTAAAAATGCAATAGGTCTCGCCTTTTATTAAGTTAAAGCCATTTGCTTTGCTATACAATACCATTAGCAAAGCAAATGGCTTTAACTTAATCAAAGGCGCGATCTAGTGCATTTTTAATGCTTGTTTTACGGTGCAACAAGATATGCCTGGAATCACAAGATGCCGAGCAAAGGACGGGATTCTAACCCAGTTCCCCATGTTATATGGTCGGCATCTGCAGCCATCGGAATTCTTTGGCTCCCAAGAAAGCTCGGCTCGTTTTGGGCTCGAAGTTCCAAGAGGACCTCGAGCTGACCCTGAGCCAGGGACATTCCTCGCCCACCTGTATACCTGGGACTCACCTGCCACCAGCACCGCGGGACACAACCTCCGATCCTCTGAACAGAGGGAGGCTCACGATTTCTGAAGTCCAAAGTGTTATTGGATGTTTCTCCTCTCCTCGCTCCCCCCGTCTCTGCCTTGGATGCTGCCACAGGAGGCGCCGACACTAAGGGTCTGCGTCTGCAGCCGGGTGTCCTCACTTTGTATATATCAGGACACGCCCCCTTGTTAAAACGCATTACCTTTTTGTTGATGTTTTTTCACGGCTCCGCCCCTAGTTACCTCCGGACGCGAAGGCGACCTGACCAGTCTGTATGTTGACTGTGCTGTTCATTTCACTATGATTTCTGGAGCGCCAACGTGTCCCTGGGGCATACGAGCGCTTTACAAAAGAATCACGTAAGTTACAGTTTATGACACAACTGAACGTTTTCCAAAACTGTCAATGTGTGGGTGACACCCCATTAACACCCACAAAAGGAGGCTTTCCCAGGGAAAAGTGAGGTGGGAGACAGAAATAAATTGGCACACGTGCAGGTGACAGAGGGGCTGGGGTGGGACAGCTGCAGGTGACACAGGGGCTGGGGTGGGACAGCTGCAGGTGACACAGGGGCTGGGGTGGGACAGCTGCAGGCGACAGAGGGGCAGGGGTGGGACAGCTGAAGGTGACACAGGGGCTGGGGTGGGACAGCTGCAGGTGACACAGGGGCTGGGGTGGGACAGCTGCAGGTGACACAGGGGCTGGGGTGGGACAGCTGCAAGTGACACAGGGGCTGGGGTGGGACAGCTGCAGGTGACACAGGGGCAGGGGTGGGACAGCTGCAGGCGACAGAGGGGCAGGGGTGGGACAGCTGAAGGTGACACAGGGGCTGGGGTGGGACAGCTGCAGGTGACACAGGGGCTGGGGTGGGACAGCTGCAGGTGACACAGGGGCTGGGGTGGGACAGCTGAAGGTGACTGAGGGGCTGGGGTGGGACAGCTGCAGGTGACACAGGGGCAGGGGTGGGACAGCTGCAGGCGACAGAGGGGCAGGGGTGGGACAGCTGCAGGTGACAGAGGGGCAGGGGTGGGACAGCTGCAGGCGACAGAGGGGCAGGGGTGGGACAGCTGCAGGCGACAGAGGGGCTGGGGTGGGACAGCTGCAGGTGACACAGGGGCTGGGGTGGGACAGCTGCAGGCGACAGAGGGGCAGGGGTGGGACAGCTGCAGGTGACACAGGGGCTGGGGTGGGACAGCTGCAGGTGACACAGGGGCAGGGGTGGGACAGCTGCAGGTGACAGAGGGGCAGGGGTGGGACAGCTGCAGGTGACACAGGGGCAGGGGTGGGACAGCTGCAGGTGACAGAGGGGCAGGGGTGGGACAGCTGCAGGCGACAGAGGGGCAGGGGTGGGACAGCTGCAGGTGACAGAGGGGCAGGGGTGGGACAGCTGCAGGCGACAGAGGGGCAGGGGTGGGACAGCTGCAGGCGACAGAGGGGCAGGGGTGGGACAGCTGCAGGTGACACAGGGGCTGGGGTGGGACAGCTGCAGGCGACAGAGGGGCAGGGGTGGGACAGCTGCAGGTGACAGAGGGGCAGGGGTGGGACAGCTGCAGGTGACACAGGGGCTGGGGTGGGACAGCTGAAGGTGACTGAGGGGCTGGGGTGGGACAGCTGCAGGTGACAGAGGGGCAGGGGTGGGACAGCTGCAGGCGACAGAGGGGCAGGGGTGGGACAGCTGCAGGTGACAGAGGGGCAGGGGTGGGACAGCTGCAGGCGACAGAGGGGCAGGGGTGGGACAGCTGCAGGTGACACAGGGGCTGGGGTGGGACAGCTGCAGGTGACACAGGGGCTGGGGTGGGACAGCTGAAGGTGACAGAGGGGCAGGGGTGGGACAGCTGCAGGCGACAGAGGGGCAGGGGTGGGACAGCTGCAGGTGACACAGGGGCTGGGGTGGGACAGCTGAAGGTGACAGAGGGGCAGGGGTGGGACAGCTGCAGGTGACACAGGGGCTGGGGTGGGACAGCTGCAGGTGACACAGGGGCAGGGGTGGGACAGCTGCAGGTGACAGAGGGGCAGGGGTGGGACAGCTGCAGGTGACACAGGGGCAGGGGTGGGACAGCTGCAGGTGACAGAGGGGCAGGGGTGGGACAGCTGCAGGCGACAGAGGGGCAGGGGTGGGACAGCTGCAGGTGACAGAGGGGCAGGGGTGGGACAGCTGCAGGCGACAGAGGGGCAGGGGTGGGACAGCTGCAGGCGACAGAGGGGCAGGGGTGGGACAGCTGCAGGTGACACAGGGGCTGGGGTGGGACAGCTGCAGGCGACAGAGGGGCAGGGGTGGGACAGCTGCAGGTGACAGAGGGGCAGGGGTGGGACAGCTGCAGGCGACAGAGGGGCAGGGGTGGGACAGCTGAAGGTGACTGAGGGGCAGGGGTGGGACAGCTGCAGGTGACACAGGGGCTGGGGTGGGACAGCTGAAGGTGACTGAGGGGCTGGGGTGGGACAGCTGCAGGTGACAGAGGGGCAGGGGTGGGACAGCTGCAGGCGACAGAGGGGCAGGGGTGGGACAGCTGCAGGTGACAGAGGGGCTGGGGTGGGACAGCTGCAGGTGACACAGGGGCTGGGGTGGGACAGCTGCAGGTGACTGAGGGGCAGGGGTGGGACAGCTGAAGGTGACTGAGGGGCAGGGGTGGGACAGCTGCAGGTGACACAGGGGCTGGGGTGGGACAGCTGCAGGTGACTGAGGGGCAGGGGTGGGACAGCTGAAGGTGACTGAGGGGCTGGGGTGGGACAGCTGAAGGTGACACAGGGGCTGGGGTGGGACAGCTGCAGGTGACAGAGGGGCAGGGGTGGGACAGCTGCAGGCGACAGAGGGGCAGGGGTGGGACAGCTGCAGGTGACACAGGGGCTGGGGTGGGACAGCTGAAGGTGACTGAGGGGCTGGGGTGGGACAGCTGCAGGCGACAGAGGGGCAGGGGTGGGACAGCTGCAGGCGACAGAAGGGCAGGGGTGGGACAGCTGCAGGTGACAGAGGGGCAGGGGTGGGACAGCTGCAGGCGACAGAGGGGCAGGGGTGGGACAGCTGAAGGTGACTGAGGGGCAGGGGTGGGACAGCTGCAGGTGACAGGGGCTGGGGTGGGACAGCTGCAGGCGACAGAGGGGCAGGGGTGGGACAGCTGCAGGTGACACAGGGGCTGGGGTGGGACAGCTGCAGGTGACAGAGGGGCAGGGGTGGGACAGCTGCAGGTGACAGAGGGGCAGGGGTGGGACAGCTGCAGGTGACACAGGGGCAGGGGTGGGACAGCTGCAGGTGACACAGGGGCAGGGGTGGGACAGCTGCAGGTGACACAGGGGCAGGGGTGGGACAGCTGCAGGTGACACAGGGGCTGGGGTGGGACAGCTGCAGGTGACAGAGGGGCAGGGGTGGGACAGCTGCAGGTGACACAGGGGCTGGGGTGGGACAGCTGAAGGTGACACAGGGGCTGGGGTGGGACAGCTGAAGTGACAGAGGGGCAGGGGTGGGACAGCTGAAGTGACAGAGGGGCAGGGGTGGGACAGCTGAAGGTGACTGAGGGGCAGGGGTGGGACAGCTGCAGGCGACAGAGGGGCAGGGGTGGGACAGCTGAAGGTGACTGAGGGGCAGGGGTGGGACAGCTGCAGGTGACAGGGGCAGGGGTGGGACAGCTGCAGGCGACAGAGGGGCAGGGATGGGACAACTGCAGGCGACAGAGGGGCAGGGGTGGGACAGCTGCAGGTGACAGAGGGGCAGGGGTGGGACAGCTGCAGGCGACAGAGGGGCAGGGGTGGGACAACTGCAGGCGACAGAGGGGCAGGGGTGGGACAGCTGCAGGCGACAGAGGGGCAGGGATGGGACAACTGCAGGCGACAGAGGGGCAGGGGTGGGACAGCTGAAGGTGACTGAGGGGCAGGGGTGGGACAGCTGCAGGCGACAGAGGGGCAGGGGTGGGACAGCTGCAGGTGACAGAGGGGCTGGGGTGGGACAGCTGCAGGTGAGAGAGGGGCAGGGGTGGGACAGCTGCAGGCGACAGAGGGGCAGGGGTGGGACAGCTGCAGGTGACAGAGGGGCTGGGGTGGGACAGCTGCAGGTGAGAGAGGGGCAGGGGTGGGACAGCTGCAGGCGACAGAGGGGCAGGGGTGGGACAGCTGCAGGTGACACAGGGGCTGGGGTGGGACAGCTGAAGTGACAGAGGGGCAGGGGTGGGACAGCTGCAGGCGACAGAGGGGCAGGGGTGGGACAGCTGCAGGTGACACAGGGGCAGGGGTGGGACAGCTGCAGGTGACACGGGGGCAGGGGTGGGACAGCTGAAGGTGACTGAGGGGCAGGGGTGGGACAGCTGCAGGCGACAGAGGGGCAGGGGTGGGACAGCTGCAGGTGACAGAGGGGCAGGGGTGGGACAGCTGCAGGCGACAGAGGGGCTGGGGTGGGACAGCTGCAGGTGACACAGGGGCTGGGGTGGGACAGCTGCAGGCGACAGAGGGGCAGGGGTGGGACAGCTGCAGGTGACAGAGGGGCAGGGGTGGGACAGCTGAAGGTGACTGAGGGGCAGGGGTGGGACAGCTGCAGGTGACACAGGGGCTGGGGTGGGACAGCTGCAGGCGACAGAGGGGCAGGGGTGGGACAGCTGCAGGTGACAGAGGGGCAGGGGTGGGACAGCTGAAGGTGACTGAGGGGCAGGGGTGGGACAGCTGCAGGTGACACAGGGGCTGGGGTGGGACAGCTGAAGTGACAGAGGGGCAGGGGTGAGACAGCTGAAGTGACAGAGGGGCAGGGGTGGGACAGCTGAAGGTGACAGAGGGGCAGGGGTGGGACAGCTGCAGGTGACACAGGGGCTGGGGTGGGACAGCTGCAGGTGACACAGGGGCTGGGGTGGGACAGCTGAAGGTGACAGAGGGGCAGGGGTGGGACAGCTGCAGGTGACACAGGGGCTGGGGTGGGACAGCTGCAGGTGACACAGGGGCAGGGGTGGGACAGCTGCAGGTGACACAGGGGCTGGGGTGGGACAGCTGAAGTGACAGAGGGGCAGGGGTGGGACAGCTGCAGGTGACACAGGGGCAGGGGTGGGACAGCTGCAGGTGACACAGGGGCAGGGGTGGGACAGCTGCAGGCGACAGAGGGGCAGGGGTGGGACAGCTGCAGGTGACACAGGGGCTGGGGTGGGACAGCTGAAGGTGACAGAGGGGCAGGGGTGGGACAGCTGCAGGTGACACAGGGGCTGGGGTGGGACAGCTGAAGGTGACACAGGGGCAGGGGTGGGACAGCTGAAGTGACAGAGGGGCAGGGGTGGGACAGCTGCAGGTGACACAGGGGCTGGGGTGGGACAGCTGAAGGTGACAGAGGGGCAGGGGTGGGACAGCTGCAGGTGACACAGGGGCTGGGGTGGGACAGCTGCAGGTGACACAGGGGCAGGGGTGGGACAGCTGCAGGTGACACAGGGGCTGGGGTGGGACAGCTGAAGTGACAGAGGGGCAGGGGTGGGACAGCTGCAGGTGACACAGGGGCAGGGGTGGGACAGCTGCAGGTGACACAGGGGCAGGGGTGGGACAGCTGCAGGCGACAGAGGGGCAGGGGTGGGACAGCTGCAGGTGACAGAGGGGCAGGGGTGGGACAGCTGCAGGTGACACGGGGGCAGGGGTGGGACAGCTGAAGGTGACAGAGGGGCAGGGGTGGGACAGCTGCAGGTGACACAGGGGCAGGGGTGGGACAGCTGAAGTGACAGAGGGGCAGGGGTGGGACAGCTGCAGGCGACAGAGGGGCAGGGGTGGGACAGCTGCAGGTGACAGAGGGGCAGGGGTGGGACAGCTGCAGGTGACACGGGGGCAGGGGTGGGACAGCTGCAGGTGACAGAGGGGCAGGGGTGGGACAGCTGCAGGCGACAGAGGGGCAGGGGTGGGACAGCTGCAAGTGACAGAGGGGCAGGGGTGGGACAGCTGCAGGTGACAGAGGGGCAGGGGTGGGACAGCTGCAGGCGACAGAGGGGCAGGGGTGGGACAGCTGCAGGTGACAGAGGGGCAGGGGTGGGACAGCTGCAGGTGACACGGGGGCAGGGGTGGGACAGCTGAAGGTGACAGAGGGGCTGGGGTGGGACAGCTGCAGGCGACAGAGGGGCTGGGGTGGGACAGCTGCAGGCGACAGAGGGGCTGGGGTGGGACAGCTGCAGGTGACACAGGGGCAGGGGTGGGACAGCTGCAGGCGACAGAGGGGCTGGGGTGGGACAGCTGAAGGTGACTGAGGGGCTGGGGTGGGACAGCTGCAGGCGACAGAGGGGCAGGGGTGGGACAGCTGCAGGCGACAGAGGGGCAGGGGTGGGACAGCTGCAGGTGACACAGGGGCAGGGGTGGGACAGCTGCAGGTGACAGAGGGGCAGGGGTGGGACAGCTGCAGGTGACACGGGGGCAGGGGTGGGACAGCTGCAGGTGACAGAGGGGCAGGGGTGGGACAGCTGCAGGCGACAGAGGGGCAGGGGTGGGACAGCTGCAGGTGACAGAGGTGCAGGGGTGAGACAGCTGCAGGTGACAGAGGGGCAGGGGTGGGACAGCTGCAGGCGACAGAGGGGCAGGGGTGGGACAGCTGCAGGTGACAGAGGGGCAGGGGTGGGACAGCTGCAGGTGACACGGGGGCAGGGGTGGGACAGCTGAAGGTGACTGAGGGGCTGGGGTGGGACAGCTGCAGGTGACACAGGGGCAGGGGTGGGACAGCTGCAGGCGACAGAGGGGCAGGGGTGGGACAGCTGCAGGTGACACGGGGGCAGGGGTGGGACAGCTGCAGGTGACAGAGGGGCAGGGGTGGGACAGCTGCAGGTGACACGGGGGCAGGGGTGGGACAGCTGCAGGCGACAGAGGGGCAGGGGTGGGACAGCTGCAGGTGACACGGGGGCAGGGGTGGGACAGCTGAAGGTGACTGAGGGGCTGGGGTGGGACAGCTGAAGGTGACTGAGGGGCTGGGGTGGGACAGCTGCAGGCGACAGAGGGGCTGGGGTGGGACAGCTGCAGGCGACAGAGGGGCTGGAGTGGGACAGCTGAAGGTGACTGAGGGGCAGGGGTGGGACAGCTGCAGGTGACTGAGGGGCAGGGGTGGGAAAGCTGAAGTGACAGAGGGGCAGGGGTGGGACAGCTGCAGGTGACACAGGGGCAGGGGTGGGACAGCTGCAGGCGACAGAGGGGCAGGGGTGGGACAGCTGCAGGCGACAGAGGGGCAGGGGTGGGACAGCTGCAGGTGACAGAGGGGCAGGGGTGGGACAGCTGCAGGTGACAGAGGGGCTGGGGTGGGACAGCTGCAGGTGACACAGGGGCTGGGGTGGGACAGCTGCAGGTGACTGAGGGGCAGGGGTGGGACAGCTGAAGGTGACTGAGGGGCAGGGGTGGGACAGCTGCAGGTGACACAGGGGCTGGGGTGGGACAGCTGCAGGTGACTGAGGGGCAGGGGTGGGACAGCTGAAGGTGACTGAGGGGCTGGGGTGGGACAGCTGAAGGTGACACAGGGGCTGGGGTGGGACAGCTGCAGGCGACAGAGGGGCTGGGGTGGGACAGCTGAAGGTGACTGAGGGGCAGGGGTGGGACACCTGCAGGTGACACGGGGGCAGGAGTGGGACAGCTGAAGGTGACAGAGGGGCTGGGGTGGGACAGCTGCAGGCGACAGAGGGGCTGGGGTGGGACAGCTGCAGGCGACAGAGGGGCTGGGGTGGGACAGCTGCAGGTGACACAGGGGCAGGGGTGGGACAGC
The DNA here is from genome assembly GCF_964263255.1 of Lissotriton vulgaris. Taxonomy (NCBI): domain Eukaryota; kingdom Metazoa; phylum Chordata; class Amphibia; order Caudata; family Salamandridae; genus Lissotriton; species Lissotriton vulgaris. Next base: position 53,448 of record NW_028244896.1, read on the forward strand.
TGCAGGCGACAGAGGGGCTGGGGTGGGACAGCTGCAGGTGACAGAGGGGCTGGGGTGGGACAGCTGAAGTGACAGAGGGGCTGGGGTGGGACAGCTGCAGGTGACTGAGGGGCAGGGGTGGGACAGCTGAAGGTGACTGAGGGGCTGGGGTGGGACAGCTGCAGGCGACAGAGGGGCTGGGGTGGGACAGCTGCAGGTGACAGAGGGGCTGGGGTGGGACAGCTGAAGTGACAGAGGGGCAGGGGTGGGATAGTGGCAGTGTTGGAGGTGATGGGGGTGCTGGGTGGGATAGTTGCAGTGTTGCAGGTGACTGAGGGGGCTGGGGTGGGATAGTTGCGGTGTTGGAGGTGATGGGGGTGCTGGGTGGGATAGTTGCAGTGTTGCAGGTGACAGACGGGCTGGGGTGTGATAGTTGCAGTGTTGGAGGTGATGGAGGGACTGGGGTGTGATAGTGGCAGTGTTGGAGTTAATGGGGGGTCTGGGGTGGGATAGTTGCAGTGTTGGAGGTGACAGAGGGGCAGGGGTGGGACAGCTGCAGGCGACAGAGGGGCAGGGGTGGGACAGCTGCAGGTGACAGAGGTGCAGGGGTGAGACAGCTGCAGGTGACAGAGGGGCAGGGGTGGGACAGCTGCAGGCGACAGAGGGGCAGGGGTGGGACAGCTGCAGGTGACAGAGGGGCAGGGGTGGGACAGCTGCAGGTGACACGGGGGCAGGGGTGGGACAGCTGAAGGTGACTGAGGGGCTGGGGTGGGACAGCTGCAGGTGACACAGGGGCAGGGGTGGGACAGCTGCAGGCGACAGAGGGGCAGGGGTGGGACAGCTGCAGGTGACACGGGGGCAGGGGTGGGACAGCTGCAGGTGACAGAGGGGCAGGGGTGGGACAGCTGCAGGTGACACGGGGGCAGGGGTGGGACAGCTGCAGGCGACAGAGGGGCAGGGGTGGGACAGCTGCAGGTGACACGGGGGCAGGGGTGGGACAGCTGAAGGTGACTGAGGGGCTGGGGTGGGACAGCTGAAGGTGACTGAGGGGCTGGGGTGGGACAGCTGCAGGCGACAGAGGGGCTGGGGTGGGACAGCTGCAGGCGACAGAGGGGCTGGAGTGGGACAGCTGAAGGTGACTGAGGGGCAGGGGTGGGACAGCTGCAGGTGACTGAGGGGCAGGGGTGGGAAAGCTGAAGTGACAGAGGGGCAGGGGTGGGACAGCTGCAGGTGACACAGGGGCAGGGGTGGGACAGCTGCAGGCGACAGAGGGGCAGGGGTGGGACAGCTGCAGGCGACAGAGGGGCAGGGGTGGGACAGCTGCAGGTGACAGAGGGGCAGGGGTGGGACAGCTGCAGGTGACAGAGGGGCTGGGGTGGGACAGCTGCAGGTGACACAGGGGCTGGGGTGGGACAGCTGCAGGTGACTGAGGGGCAGGGGTGGGACAGCTGAAGGTGACTGAGGGGCAGGGGTGGGACAGCTGCAGGTGACACAGGGGCTGGGGTGGGACAGCTGCAGGTGACTGAGGGGCAGGGGTGGGACAGCTGAAGGTGACTGAGGGGCTGGGGTGGGACAGCTGAAGGTGACACAGGGGCTGGGGTGGGACAGCTGCAGGCGACAGAGGGGCTGGGGTGGGACAGCTGAAGGTGACTGAGGGGCAGGGGTGGGACACCTGCAGGTGACACGGGGGCAGGAGTGGGACAGCTGAAGGTGACAGAGGGGCTGGGGTGGGACAGCTGCAGGCGACAGAGGGGCTGGGGTGGGACAGCTGCAGGCGACAGAGGGGCTGGGGTGGGACAGCTGCAGGTGACACAGGGGCAGGGGTGGGACAGCTGCAGGCGACAGAGGGGCTGGGGTGGGACAGCTGCAGGTGACAGAGGGGCTGGGGTGGGACAGCTGAAGTGACAGAGGGGCTGGGGTGGGACAGCTGCAGGTGACTGAGGGGCAGGGGTGGGACAGCTGAAGGTGACTGAGGGGCTGGGGTGGGACAGCTGCAGGCGACAGAGGGGCTGGGGTGGGACAGCTGCAGGTGACAGAGGGGCTGGGGTGGGACAGCTGAAGTGACAGAGGGGCAGGGGTGGGATAGTGGCAGTGTTGGAGGTGATGGGGGTGCTGGGTGGGATAGTTGCAGTGTTGCAGGTGACTGAGGGGGCTGGGGTGGGATAGTTGCGGTGTTGGAGGTGATGGGGGTGCTGGGTGGGATAGTTGCAGTGTTGCAGGTGACAGAGGGGCTGGGGTGTGATAGTTGCAGTGTTGGAGGTGATGGAGGGACTGGGGTGTGATAGTGGCAGTGTTGGAGTTAATGGGGGGGCTGGGGTGGGATAGTTGCAGTGTTGGAGGTGATGGAGGGGCTGGGGTGGGATAGTTGCAGTGTTGGAGGTGACTGAGGGGCTGGGGTGGGTCAGTTCCACTGTTACAGGTTACAGAGGGGTTGGGTGGGATAGTTGCAGTGTTGCTGGTGATGGTGGGACTTTTGTGGGATAGTGGCAGTGTTGGAGGTGATGAAGGACTAGGGTGGGGTAGTTGCAGTGTTGGAGGTGACAGAGGGGCAGGGGTGGGATAGTTGCAGTGTTGGAGGTGATGGGGGCTGGGGTGTGATAGTGGCACTGTTGGAGGTGATGGGGGGCTGGGGTGGGATAGTTGCAGTGTTGGAGGAGACAGAGGGGTCTGGGGTGGGATAGTTGCAGTGTTGGAGTGATGGGGGCTGGGCTGGGATAGTTGCAGTGTTGCAGGTGATGGAGGGGCTGGGTTGTGATAGTGGCAGTGTTGGGGGTGATGGAGGGGCTGGGGTGGAATAGTTGCAGTGTTGCAGGTGACAGAGGGGCTGGGGTGGGATAGTTGCAGTGTTGGAGGTGATGGAGGGGCTGGGTTGTGATAGTGGCAGTGTTGGGGGTGATGGAGGGGCTGGGGTGGAATAGTTGCAGTGTTGCAGGTGACAGAGGGGCTGGGGTGGGATAGTTGCAGTGTTGGAGGTGATGGAGGGGCTGGGTTGTGATAGTGGCAGTGTTGGGGGTGATGGAGGGGCTGGGGTGCGATAGTGGCAGTGTTGGAGGTGATGGGGGTGCTGGGGAAGGATAGTTGCAGTGTTGCAGGCATAAGAGGGGTCTGGGTTGGATAGTTGCAGTATTGGAGGTGGTGATGGGGGCTGGGGTGGGATAGTTGCAGTGTTGGAGGTGATGGAGGAGCTGTAGTGGGATAGTTGCAGTGTTGGAGGTGATGGAGGGGCTGGGGTGCGATAGTGGCAGTGTTGGAGGTGATGGAGGGGCTGGGGTGGGATAGTTGAAGTGTTGCAGGTGACAGTAGGGCTGGGGTGCGATAGTGGCAGTGTTGGAGGTGATGGAGGGGCTGGGGTGGGATAGTTGAAGTGTTGGAGGCGATGGAGAGACTAGCGTGGGATAGTTGCAGTGTTGGAGGTGATGGAGGGACTGGGGTGTGATAGTGGCAGTGTTGTAGGTGATGGGGAGCTGGGGTGGAATAGTTACAGTGTTGCATGTGACAGAGCGGCTGGGGTGTGATAGTGGCAGTGTTGGAGGTGATGGAGGGACTGGCGTGGGATAGTTGCAGTGTTGGAGGTGATGGAGGGGCTGGGGTGGAATAGTTGCAGTGTTGCTGGTGACAGAGGGGCTGGGGTGGGATAATTGCAGTGTTGGAGGTGACAGAGGGGCTGGGGTGGAATAGTTGCAGTGATAGAGGTGACAGAGGGGCTGGAGTGGGTCAGCTGCATTGTTGCTGGTGATGGTGGGATTGGGGTTTGATAGTTGCAGTGTTGCAGGTAACATAGGGGCTGGGGTGCGATAGTTGCAGTGTTGCAGGTAACATAGGGGCTGGGGTGGGATAGTTGCAGTGTTACAGGTAACATAGGGGCTGGGGTGGGATAGTTGCAGTGTTGGAGGTGATGGAGGGGGCTGGGGTCGGATAGTTGCAGTGTTGCAGGAGACAGAGGGGCTGGGATGGGATAGTTGCAGTGCTGGAGGTTATGGAGGGGCTGGATTGGGATAGTTGCAGTGTTGCTGGTAGCAGAGGGGATGGGGTGGGATAGTTTCAGTTTTGGAAGTGATGGAGGGGCTGGGGCTGGATAGTTGCAGTGTTGGAGGTGATGGAGGGGCTGGGGTGGGATAGTTGCAGTGTTGCAGCTGAGAGAGAGTCTGGGATGGGATAGTTGCAGTGTTGGAGGTGATGGAGAGGCTGGGGTGGGATAGTTGCAGTGTTGGAGGTGATGGGGGTGCTGGGGTGGGATAGTGGCAGTGTTGGAGGTGACAGAGAGGCTAGGGTGGGATAGTTGCAGTGTTGGAGGTGATGGGGGTGCTGGGGTGGGATAGTTGCAGTGTTGCAGGTAACAGAGGGGTCTGGGTGGGATAGTTGCAGTGTTGGAGGTGATGGAGTGGGCTGGGGTGGGATAGTTGCAGTGTTGCTGGTGATGGTGGGGCTGGGGTGGGATAGTTGCAGTGTTGCAGGTAACAGATGGGCTGGGTTTGGATAGTTGCATTGTTGGAGGTGATGGGGGTGCTGGGGTGGGATAGTGGTAGTGTTGGAGGTGATGGGGCTGCTGGGGTGGGATAGTGGCAGTGTTGGAGGTGACAGAGAGGCCAGGGTGGGATAGTTGCAGTGTTGGAGGTGATGGGGGTGCTGGGGTGGGATAGCTGCAGTGTTGCAGGTGACAGAGGGGGCTGGGTTGGGATAGTTGCAGTGTTGGAGGTGATGGAGGGGGCTGTGGTGGGATAGTTGCAGTGGTGCTGGTGATGGTGGGGCTGGGGTTGGATAGTTGCAGTGTTGCAGGTAACAGAGGGGCTGGGTTTGGATAGTTGCAGTGTTGCAGGTAACATAGGGGCTGGGGTGGGATAGTTGCAGTGTTGCAGGTAACATAGGGTCTGGGGTGGGATAGTTGCAGTGTTGCAGGTAACATAGGGGCTGGGGTGGGATAGTTGCAGTGCTGGAGGTGATGGAGGGGCTGGGGTGGGATAGTTGCAGTGTTGCAGGTAACATAGGGGCTGGGGTGGGATAGTTGCAGTGCTGGAGGTGATGGAGGGGCTGGGGTGGGATAGTTGCAGTGTTGGAGGTGACAGAGGGGCTGGGGTGGGATAGTTGCAGTGTTGGAAGTGATGGAGGGGCTGGGGTGGGATAGTTGCAGTGTTGGAGGTGACAGAGGGGCTGGGGTGGGATAGTTGCAGTGTTGGAGGTGATGGAGGGGCTGGGATGGGATAGTTGCAGTGTTGGAGGTGACAGAGGGGCTGGGGTGGGATAGTTGCAGTGTTGAAAGTGATGGAGGGGCTGGGGTGGGATAGTTGCCGTGTTGGAGGTGACAGAGAGTCTGGGGTGGGATAGTGGCAGTGTTGGAGGTGATGGAGAGGCTGGGGTGGGATAGTTGCATTGTTGGAGGTGATGGGGGTGCTGGGGTGGAATAGTGGCAGTGTTGGAGGTGACAGAGAGGCTGGGGTGGGATAGTTGCAGTGTTGGAGGTGATGGGGGTGCTGGGTGGGATAGTTGCAGTGTTGCAGGTGATGGAGGGACTGGGGTGGGATAGTTGCGGTGTTGGAGGTGATGGAGGTGGCTGGATTTAGATAGTTGCAGTGTTGCATGTGACAGAGGGGGCTGGGATTGGATAGTTGCGGTGTTGGAGGTAATGGAGGGGGCTGGGTTGGGATAGTTGCAGTGTTGATGGTGATGGTGGGGCTGGGGTGGGATAGTTGCAGTGTTGCAGGTAAAGAAAGGGCTGGTGTGGGACAGTTCCAGTGTCCTCCCTTTTATGTCACAGATCTCAGATGCACCTCTGCCAAGTTTCCCAGGCCCAGGTCCATGCCTAATGGTTTGCTCTAATTAGAGGGTGGGTTAGGGGTGGGGGGGGGGTTCATTCAATTCTGGGACTTGTAGTCTTGTGTCATGAATTATAAAACAGGACCACAATTCAAAGAAGAAAAAAACGAACTGCTGTGGCACATCACACAGGGAGCTGGGAAACGTGGCTGCAGATAATAACATGTGGCATGTGCTGGACTCCTGGGTCTTCCCTGCCAGGCCTCTGGCAGCGGCAGCAGCTGCCCCGGGAGCGGAGACATCTTCAACAAGTATTTACAATGCAACAGGTCTCACATTTGTGAGAGTTTAAGCTATTGGCATAGTAAATGACAATGCCTTTTATCTATATGTTTTGAAAATTAACACATAAATAAAATCACTCTTGTGTACAATGCCAAATAGCTTAAACTCTTGTAAATGCGAGACCTATACAAAGAAGCGGACGCCGTTGTCACGGGCTGCTTAGAAAGTGAAAGTGTGCATGGCGCTCTGAATGTTGCAGGAATATACAAAAGAAACAATTGATGGACGGAATGCTGGACAATGAAAACATTCATCCCTAGTCCCAAGGATCTGGGTTTAATCCATCATTCTTTTGCTCTCCAAACCACCCCAGTTTGGACCCAGCCATATGCAAATCAGTCTTGACCCTGTTCCTTGTGGGAATGTTACAGGAAAGCATGTGGTGTCTGCAGTAGGAGAAACGCATTAAAGAAAATAGTGTTTACAGACTAAATAGTTCGTACAGCGTAACAACCACAAAAAAATGGCCAGGCCTAATGGAAGGTTACAAATGAAGACAAGGTAGTACTAAGAATGGACTAACACGCCTTTTAACGAATCAGAAGCCAGCATTTACAAAGGACAATGACACAAGTCAATAACAAATATGGGCAGAGAGTGGACGGGGCTTGTTTTCAATACTCCAATACAGCATGGCTCGCAGAGCAGCTCATGTGTGCCCAGGCTCGACCTAAAAACATCCAAATATTTTCTGTACCCGGGCATAGAATAGGTACCAACACTTTCCTGCCAGAAAACATGTCTATGAATACTTCTGTGTCATTGGCTGGTAAGCTAGATGTACATTCGCTCTGTTAAAGAAGAATATGTTATGCTTGCCTAACACTAATTAGAATATTTACATATAATAATCATGACAATCATAGTTACCCTCTCTAGCAAACATTGATGGAGTCAAAACTCTACATAGTAGTCAAGAATGTATACATCACATAAAGCCAGCCCACGAGCTACGGAGCCAGAGAAAACCAGCCAATGAGTTACTATGCAACAGAATACCACCCAATGAGTTACTATGCCACAGAATACCACCCAATGAGTTACTAGGCCACAGAATACCACCCAATGAGTTACTATGCCACAGAATACCACCCAATGAGTTACTATGCCACAGAATACCACGAAATGAGTTACTATGCCACAGAATACCACCCAATGAGTTACTATGCCACAGAATACCACCCAATGAGTTAATATGCCACAGAATATCACGCAATGAGTTACTATGCCACAGAATACCACCCAATGAGTTAATATGCCACGGAATACCACACAATGAGTTACTATGCCACAGAATACCACCCAATGAGTTACTATGCCACAGAATACCATGAAATGAGTTACAATGCCACAGAATACCACCCAATGAGTTATTATGCCACAGAGTGCCACCCAATGAGTTAATATGCCACAGAATACAACCCAATGAGTTAATATGCCACAGAATACCACGCAATGAGTTACTATGCCACAGAATACCACGCAATGAGTTACTATGCCACAGAATACCACGCATTGAGTTACTATGCCACAGAATACCACCCAATGAGTTACTATGCAACAGAATACCACCCAATGAGTTACTATGCCACAGAATACCACCCAATGAGTTACTATGCCACAGAATACCACCCAATGAGTTACTATGCCACAGAATACCACGAAATGAGTTACTATGCCACAGAATACCACCCAATGAGTTACTATGCCACAGAATACCACCCAAAGAGTTACTATGCCACAGAATACCAAGCAATGAGTTACTATGCCACAGAATACCACCCAATGAGTTAATATGCCACAGAATATCACGCAATGAGTTACTATGCCACAGAATACCACCCAATGAGTTAATATGCCACGGAATACCACACAATGAGTTACTATGCCACAGAATACCACCCAATGAGTTACTATGCCACAGAATACCACGCAATGAGTTACAATGCCACAGAATACCACCCAATGAGTTATTATGCCACAGAATGCCACCCAATGAGTTAATATGCCACAGAATACAACCCAATGAGTTAATATGCCACAGAATACCACGCAATGAGTTACTATGCCACAGAATACCACGCAATGAGTTACTATGCCACAGAATACCACGCATTGAGTTACTATGCCACAGAATACCACCCAATGAGTTACTATGCCACAGAATGCCACCCAATGAGTTAATATGCCACAGAATACAACCCAATGAGTTAATATGCCACAGAATACCACCCAATAAGTTACTATGCCACAGAATACCACACAATGAGTTACCATGCCACAGAATACCACCCAATGAGTTACTATGCCACAGAATACCACCCAATGAGTTACTATGCCATAGAATACCACCCAATGAGTTACTATGCAGCAGAATACAACCCAATGAGTTAATATGCCACAGAATACCACCCAATGAGTTACTATGCCACAGAATACCACGAAATGAGTTACTATGCCACAGAATACCACCCAATGAGTTACTATGCCACAGAATACCACCCAAAGAGTTACTATGCCACAGAATACCAAGCAATGAGTTACTATGCCACAGAATACCACCCAATGAGTTAATATGCCACAGAATATCACGCAATGAGTTACTATGCCACAGAATACCACCCAATGAGTTATTATGCCACAGAATGCCACCCAATGAGTTAATATGCCACAGAATACAACCCAATGAGTTAATATGCCACAGAATACCACGCAATGAGTTACTATGCCACAGAATACCACACAATGAGTTACTATGCCACAGAATACCACGCATTGAGTTACTATGCCACAGAATACCACCCAATGAGTTACTATGCCACAGAATACTACCCAATGAGTTAATATGCCACAGAATACCACCCAATGAGTTAATATGCCACATGCCTCTGTGATTGGCTGTGGAATCAGATTGGAAATTCCTGGCAATTTGGGGACTACACAAATCTTTTCTGTCCCTCTGAGGACACCGTAGTTTAGTAAGTGATCTGTCCTCCGGCCTATCCTGAAGATCCTCTCCTGCTTAGCAGGTCAACTACAGGGAGGACCAGTTCGGGCCCTATCTGTCGCAACCAATGAAAGTGTGTCTTTGTGACCGTCTACTGGACTTGCAAGACATGACTAAATGACCCTTCTACGTCTAAGCGTACCACGCAATGAATTACTATGCCACAGAATACCACCCAATAAGTTACTATGCCACAGAATACCACACAATGAGTTACCATGCCACAGAATACCACCCAATGAGTTACTATGCCACAGAATACCACCCAATGAGTTACTATGCCATAGAATACCACCCAATGAGTTACTATGCAGCAGAATACAACCCAATGAGTTAATATGCCACAGAATACCACCCAATGAGTTAATATGCCACATGCCTCTGTGATTGGCTGTGGAATCAGATTGGAAATTCCTGGCAATTTGGGGACTACACAAATCTTTTCTGTCCCTCTGAGGACACCGTAGTTTAGTAAGTGCTCTGTCCTCCTGCCTATCCTGAAGATCCTCTCCTGCTTAGCAGGTCAACTACAGGGCGGACCAGTTCGGGCCCTATCTGTCGCAACCAATGAAAGTGTGTCTTCGTGACCGTCTACTGGACTTGCAAGACATGACTAAATGACTCTTCTACATCAAAGCGCCACCAGAGACATCAGTGGAAGTCTGCTGGCTGTCTTCTCCAGACAGTTCTCTCAGTGCCAGGAATTATTATCACTGATGACCTGTGACCCCTGGTGGGGTAGTGTGAAATGGTTCTGTACCAATGAATTCATACAGTGCAAGTTTCCTTTGGTTCATGACAATTCAGAATCGCTTGCATACATATTCAAGATAATTTAACATTATTATTGTTTAGCATTGCCTTGCTCAGTAATATTACCTGAAAGTCTGCAACAGATCCTTATCCTGTGTGCAATCCAGGCACCCTTGGTGTTTATTTTTCCCAGTAAAATGCATACAAATCCCAGATGTAATTATCTCAAAGATAGAAACTTCAATTCCAGGGAACTCAGCGCCCTGCCCATGAACTTTGAACTGCGTCTCCGCGCAGAGCGTGCTCTTTGCTGCTGACCTAAGAAGTGCTTTGATGTGATTGGACGCCTTGCACTTCCCGCCGAACCGCAAAAATCCACTGGGGGCCTTGTAGGTATTTAATAGGGTGTCAGGTGTCTTCGATCTGTTTGCATCTGAAATATATGGTGGTGCTGATGTTTTATATATTATATTTAATAAAAAAAACCTTGCATCGCTTCTGGTCCAAATACGTTTTAAATAAATAATTGCAAAGCATATTGATGTGGTTGTCCGACTTCGTGCCACAAAGCATTCCTAGATTATTACCCTGCAGAGTTTCCGGCAGGCCCGAGCATTCTTCATATCCGGGTATCTTCGTGACGCACCGGACGGGGAGTGAGACCCTGGGTTCTGTCTATTGTCTCCACTTTGCAGATATTTGACCTGGATGCATGATTCCAGGGAAGGCTTATCTGCAGGAGTGTTTGTGTAGCCCTCATGCTGGTTGTTCGACTAACCATGGTCCCATTCATGATACGTCATGTGCCTGGTCCTGGTGCATGGCTTGAGTGTGTGTACCCTTTGTGTGCCTGGGCTTGCCCTGGGTGGTGGATTGGTGGGTGGGCGTGCTCCTGGTGCTCAGTTTGTGGCTTTGCATGCCCCCGGTGACGTCGCTGGTCTAGTCTTCTGGCTCGGGGTGGTGGCTGGCTCAGTCCTGGCTCTTCTAGCCCGCCTGGGGCGGGGGTTGGCCTTTACTGGAGTGCTGGCTTTACATCTTACGGTTGTGGCTGGCGGTGTTCTCGGGCTGGTGTTTGGACTAGCCACATGCAGTTTCTCTGCATGAGAGACTGCTCCTTAGGAGGAGGTACTTGTGGGAGGAGTGATAGGGGTTAAAGGTCGCAGGGTCTACTCTGCTATTAATGAGGTCTAAGAGAAGTGGTCGCGGACAGCTCCACTTGGTTGAGATCTCAGAGGCGCATGCGCAGAAGCGCGTGTTTTTTTTTTAACTTATCACTGTCATAAGCCAGACCAGTCATGCAATATACTTTTATTTGTATTATTTAAGAGCTGTGTGTCCAGTTACACTGGGCTACTGACCTGCTCCCCTCTCCTCAGGCCCTCGTCTGTTCTCTTGTGGCTAGTGTCCGTTCCTCACGAGCCTGCTACAGCCTCCAGTGTCTCATACACAGTGTCTCATACATTCTCCTGTGTCTCCCTCACAAGGCCTCATATATTCCCACGTATCACAAACTTTCCCAAGTGCCTCATACACAGCACCTCATACATTTCCCGGTGTCCATCACTCATTCTCCAATGTTTCCCCACAGAGCTAAATACATTCTCCATAGTTACATATTCAGAGCATTATTCATTCTACAGTGTCTCCCTCACAGGGCCACATGCATTCTCCAGTGTCCCTTGGATAGTGCCTCATGCATTTTCCAGTCTCCCTCACTGACGCTCATACATTCTATACACAGTGGTTCACAAACTTTTGGCTCCTGAGGACCCCCACTGAATCACTACTGGAAACCAGGGACCACCAAGCAATTTGTACAATTTAAATTTCTTTTTAAAACCGCCTTTCGAAGCAGAGGCAATTTCAAGAGGGAATTAGGTCTATTGGCACGGACATGTATGCATACAGCAGTGTATTTCGTGGTACAAGTCTCCTGCTCTCAGCCATAGCAGCACCTCTACATTCTCATTGCAGAGCCTTGGAGTGGTGACCCTTCCTTACAGTAATAGGTTGAATGATTGTGAATTATTAGCATCTTTACCTAAACACAGTTTAAGAAGGTCTAAAATATTATACAATTGTGAAGCATTTTATAATAAAAACATGCCCCAAGGAGCAACGAATATTGTGAAAATTCTAACAAGATAGTGAGAGATGAGTCTAGTGTACAGTGCAAATTCAAGGTCGATATTAGGAGTTCATCATGGAAGTGCAAGAGATGGAAGGAAGGTATCTGCACAGGAGGCATATTGTTTCAGCGAGATCATGGAACAATGCTAAGCCAATTACCATAAACCCCTGTTAGACATAATCTTTAATCACAGACAGTAGAACAACATTTTACAACTAAGAGATGAGCAGTGCAGTTAAGGCATATTTCTGAGAGGCCTCGCGTGGCCCCTGACATGACCCTCTCCTGTTAGGATGCCCACTCCCCCATCCCTTGCCAACAACAAACTGCAAAGGCTACACAGAATAAGAGCTTGATATGTCTGAATATCAAAGCATGACAGCACACATAATTCACCCAAGGGCTTGTGGAAAGTGAGCAATCAGACAGCAACACGAAAATCTAACTGCTGATCTTGGCTGCATCTATTTTTACCTGCCTGCCAAGTAACGGTAACCTATACACATGTGCCTATCAACGCTTTATTGCTATTATTGTATTGCCTATATTTTCATTGCTGTGTCTGTGACTGCTGTTGTCTGTCTTCCCCTGCTGCCTGTATGTGGTCCGTGCCCCATTTTCTTCCCTCTGTTCCCCTCGCTGTCCCCGTGCTCTCTCTGCCCGGTCTTTTCTTCTGTATCCCTCGCTGCCCCTGTCACTGCCCGGTTTTCCCTTCTGTTCCCCTTGCTGCCCCCGTGCCTCTCTGCCCGTTCTGCCTTCTGTTCTTAGCTGCCCCTATATTCCTGTATTCTGTATTTTGCCTCTGTGCCACTCGTTTTTTGTGCCCGTCTGCCCTATGTGCCACTCGTTTTTCTCTCGTTTTTGTGCCCCTTTTGCCTTCTGTTCTACTCATTTTTTGTGCCCTTCTGCCTTTTGTTCCACTCGTTTTTCCCTCCTTTTTTGTGCCTTTCTGCCCTCTGTTCCGCTCGTTTTTTTGTGCCTTTCTGCACTCTGTTACATTTGTTTTTCCCTCGTTTTTTGTGCCTTTCTGCCCTCTGGCCAGTCTTTTTTCCCTCGTTTTTTGTGCCTTTCTGCCCTCTGTTCCACTCGTTTTTTCCCTCATTTTTTGTGACCATCTGCCCTCTGTTCCGCCCGTTTTTTGTGACTTCCTGCCCTCTGTTCCACTCGTTTTTTGTGCCTTTGTGCCCTCTGTGCCACTCGTTTTTCCCTTGTTTTTGTGCCTTTCTGCCCTTTGTTCCACTCGTTTTCCCCTCATTTTTGTGTCCTTCTGCCCTCTGTTCCACTCGTTTTTTTGTGCCCTTCTGCCTTCTGTGCCACTCGTTTTTTCCTTGTTTTTGTGCCCCTTTTGCCTTCTGTTCCACTCGTTTCCCCAGCCGCTGTACCCCTGCGGCCCAGCCTCCCTGACTGCCCATTTCCCATTCGCTGCCCCGCCTCCCGATTGTATTGTTGTGGTCTCGCCGCCCCTGCGCCAACATTCTCTTGTGTGCTGTGAGGAAGCATGGGCATTTCATTTTTCACTATGACGACTGGCACTCGAGTCCTGCGGACCCTCTGGGAATGTCTTACGGACCCCTGGGGGTCCGCGGACCAGTTTGGGAAATGCTGTTCTACAGTGTCTCCCCCACAGGGCCACATGCATTCCCCAGTGTCCCTTGGATAGTGCCTCATGCATTTTCCAGTCTCCCTCACTGACCCTCATACATTCTACAGTGTCTCCCCCACAGGGCCACATGCATTACCTTGTGTCCCTTGGATAGTGCCTCATGCATTTTCCAGTCTCCCTACACTGTCTCCCTCATGGGGCCCCCATACATTCACCAGGGTCCCTCACCAGGTCTCATGAATTCTCCACCGTTCCTCACAGTGCCTCATACACTCTCCAGTGTCTCCCTCATAGAGCCTCACATACAGAACCAGCACCGAGGCATTGCCTGCTACAACACCTCCAGCGCCAGCACTGAGGCCTGGCCTCCTACAGCACCAAGGCATGGCCTCCTACAGCACTCAGGCATGGCCTCCTACAGCACCGAGGCATGGCGTCCTACAACAGCAGAACAAGGACAGTCACAGCAGCGGCTCTAAGATGTGGCCTTCACAATACTGCATGGAGCTTTTAGTATATTTATAACTTATGTAACTAAAGCCTGCCCTGCAAAAACAGTCCCAATTGATTCTCTCTGTACCCGTTTTGCTGCTGAAATTAAGAGTTTAAATACAAGAGAAAGAGAGAGAAAGTTTGCGTCCCTGCAGGTGTGGTGACACAGTGGGAGGTTGAAAGTGAATATGAAAACTTCAGTGTTCCATCCAGGCCCGTGGATCTCACTGAATATCTACACACAACCCCTGGCGCTGATGACCTCAGGTAAGGCTTTCACCTTCACAAGGCCCGGACCAATCCTTGACTCGGCTCCCACCCAAAACACAGAGGGTCCAGAGAGAGAGGCGTTATAGCATTCACGTTTAGAATGTAACTGATTTTTAACAGTCGGGTATCTTGTAGTGAGTGTGAGACCTCACGTTACTCTTGTGAAAATGTGTGAAATGTTATACAAATTTAATGAGATTACATACAATTATTCTTTTTGAATGAAATTTACTTGGCCGGTATCTCATGTGACTTTTTTAATATGAGCGCACACTTTGATGAACTAGCCTGGTGTGGCATGCTGAGTCATATGGAATGTGCGACATTATCTGTGTGAGGGTTCTGTCCCCGTCAGTGAAGGTGAGCAGCACTGCGCTGCTGTGAGTTTAGGCGGTACTGCTGTACAGTGACAGGAGTTATAAACTGAAACAAAATTGCATTGCTATGTAATCCCAAAATGCCAGCTGTATAATACTAAAAGTAAGCACAGTGTAGCTTTAAACGTGCTTGTTTATACGCACTCTCCGAAGTTCTTCCACCCATGGATTTTGCTTTCACTTTATTTTTTGGAGCCTGGCTAGGGACCTACTGGAACAAGAACTAATAAATGCCCTACGGATCAAAGGACCAATTAAATCCTGCTCCGGCGGTGAATGCTTGCAAGAGCTAATAAATTAAGCACTTGGTGGGAGTGTCTGAAAGCTCCTATCACTACAAAGCAGATGCCAGAGAGGAGACCCCATGCGCGTGCACATGGCCGGTCCGGGCGCACACAAGGTTTGTCTCACTTCGCGAACGAAAGCGACAAGAATAGAGTCTCGCCAAGGGAAGCAGCTGTGCTGCATTCGCTAGGCGAGACCTAAAAAGTGTCAGGCGATACAAATGCCTCATGTTGGTTCTCAGGCTCTGCCTCAGACTGTCATGGGCCAGCAGTCTTATTAAACTGAAAAGAGCCAACTGGGAATGGTGCAGTAAACAGGGGAGAAGGTCTACCAGAACCCCTGGAAGACATCTGAGGGGATGACTAATGTAACTGCCTCAAACCCCATCATTTCACTTCTTGACTGGCGCTTCCTGGAGAGAACTCCCAAGCCCCTCCCACCTCCCAAAATGTATCTGGCTCCTTGTTACCAAATGTACCGTCGCTCACAACGTTTTCAAAATAAATCTGTCTTTCAGGCACCTCTGGTTGATCTGCTGTCCTAGTTTACGATAAAATGCATAATTTTACACAACTTACTAGTTTTCTTGTTGTTCATTAATTTTAGTAAACACATTTGACATAAGATGGATAAAAAGCATGTACGCACATCATGCTGTTCGTATGTATAACAGTGCTACTCTGGCACAAGTCTCTTGTGAAGACACAGCATTTAATCTTGTGGTCATTACACAGCCTTTCTAAAAAATTTAAAAGCATTTCTAAAAATGCTGTGTCCCTTTCTGATGTAGCAATATGTAATATTATGATGGTACAACGTTTAAAAAATATGAAATATGTAAACCCGTCGTGAATAGATAAGGTTGCCAAGAACACTTTACCCCGCCCACAGCTTTCAGTTCACAATCTAATGCTTTCTGGGAATTGGGGTCCTGGATCATTGAAGGTCATCAATTTGAACTAATCTTTCTGAAAATAATTGTAAACCGAAAATGCAGGATGGGAGTATTGCATCCCTTGTATCATGGAGGCATCTGGGAATCTTAGTGAAAACGTGTTCTTCGTGGTATTCCCAGCTCTGATCATTGCTGCTGGTCAATTGTGGGTCACAGTGCCCTAGTGCATGAGTTTAGGCAGTACTTCTTGCTGCCCTGATTCCTCAAAATAAAAGTTAACGAGTTTGGTTTTGTACAGCAGGCACGTTGGTGAGACCAACCACTGATGGTAAATAGACCCCCCCCTCCTCAAGGTCCCACCAGGTCACTCTCTCTGCAAACCTGCACCACCTCAAATAATATAATTTCTCATTTACTTCACTGGAATCCATGTCCCACACATTTGACGTCACCCTCCCTGGCAGGCCAACTGGGTGTCATGATAGTAGAGACAACACTAAACAAGTGAATCAGCAACACAAGAAAACGTACACATCAGTAATGAGATTCATGAGGGTGGTTACCATGGAAACAGGAATGAGAAGAAGTGCTGGTTGGTGTCAAGTTTAAAGTTTAAAGATTTATTGCACAGTTAATAAAAACTTACAATTATTAAAACAAGCAAATTATAAGACAATCACTAACTAAAGTGTTTGTGATTAAAATAACAGGTGAGTTCTCCTTGTTAATTGATAAAACACATTTTGGTTTGTTGCTGTCCACGGGCGACTGGATGCTAACAGTTTTTTGTTTTAAGCAGTGCTTCCAGTTGGCCCGGCAGCTGATTCTTTTAGAATGTTTGCCACTATGTCAAAGAATTTTGTTATTCTACAGTTTAACTGGGTTTCTCCAGGGTTAAATCAGACCATCACAGCCTGCCTGCAACTTGTTATTCCCTTCTGAATCCATAGGGGCCGAAGCAGGTAGCGTCTTATATCCAGAAGCTTTGTGCAGATGCAGATTATGTGCGTCAAGTCCTCTTTTCCAGTAGAGCAGAGTCGGCAGCAGTTTGCTACATTTTCTCTTTTCCAGGGTGCTAGGTGAGGCATTATCGGTATATTGCCAAGGCGCATATTGAGGAACTTATATTTTGTTGTCTGTGTAAGACCCGTTGTTAAATACTGTTGTGGCTTAAGAGCTGTGTAGCCTTCCAATACCACCCATCCATGTGCTCTCTTAGCAAGAGTTGCGCTTGTTAGTCCTAGGGTCTCCAATGATTCCATTAGATATTTTCTTGCTGGTGAGTTTTCTCTAATGGATAGTTCAGTCCACAGGTGGGTGTTTAGGGATCCATACTCTGCATCTCTGATTTTCCGCCAGCTTTTAATGTGTGCGCCTCTTCTCTCCACCGTTTGTTTCTGCAGCCCGAATTCAAGGGGGATTTGTGCAGGTGAGGTGTAAGTGGGCAGATGGAATATTGCCCTGTAGGCTCGACTGATGGTGTTGTCTAGTGTCGTTGCGTCTTTACCACGCATAGGTTCGCTGCCGTAGGTGAGCATTGGCTGTAGGCGAGCTCTTATTACCTGTAGGAGGGGGCCCAGTGTCCGGTCAGGAAGGCTTTCTGCAACGGCTTTATCGACAGATGAAATGTCGTGCCCTTCCGCCGGATAGCCTATAGTTGTTGTTTAAATGAGCCATTGCTATCTAGTATGACGCCTAAGTATTTATAGGAGGTTACTTGATCTAACTTCTGTCCATTCAGTAGCCATGTAAAGTTCCGTTTTCTGTGGTGGTTAATTATCATGATTTTTGTTTTGTTTAGGTTAATTGTTAGTGAGTTATTTTTGGAAAACGTGTTAGTTTTGTCCAGCAGGTGTTGAAGGCCTATAGGGGACCGGCTAATGAGAACTAAATCGTCTGCATAAAGAAGATTTGACAATGTGGTGTTGTCCAGCCGTGGTCCATGAGATTTAACTGCTTCTAGCTCTCCGGGGAGATCTGCAAGGAAGAGGTTGAACAACATTGGGGCTAGGACGCAGCCTTGTTTCAGTCCTTTGCTGGTCCCAATTTCTCTTGAAAGGTGCGTCCCAGTTTTATCCTGACCCAGGTGTTGCTGTATAGCAGTATTAACTGCTGTAGGAGTGGGCCTGGGATTCCCCAATCGCTCAGTTTCTGCCAGAGTTTGTGACGGTTTACGTGATCGAATGCAGCGCTATAATCGATGAAACACAGACACAGAGAAGTCTTGCTGACTTTTGCCGCGTCTGCCAGGAGGGTTAGCGCCATGATGTTCGTCGTAGTGCCCTGACCACTGCGAAATCCAGTTTGGGTTGCTGGGATGATGTTCTTTGCGGTTGCCCAAGCTGTCAGATCTTCTAGGATGAGGCCCGCGTAGTACTTTGCCTCTGTATCCATCAGAGCTATGAGGCGATAGCTGCTTGGGTCATTCCTGGGGCACTTTTTGTAAATCGGGCTTATTATCGAGCCTCTCCAGGATGTTGGTGTTGTTGTTATTTCCCTTATTTTGAGAAAGACCGGACCCAAGGTACTGCTCCAGTAGCCAGCATCATTTTTATATAGTATTGGCGGAATCCCATTTGGGCCTGGTGCCCCCTCGAGTTTGCCTTTTAGGATTTTTTTCTTGATCCTATCTGCTATTTCTAGGTGTGGGTTATTCTCTGTGTCTGCTGTTAAGTTGGTGGTTGATATTGAGTCTGTGCACACGTTTGAGTTGTGGGGCGGAGAAAATGTCCTTTTGTAGGCTGAGGTCTCGTCGTTTATGGGTGTACCGAGATGCTTGAGGTTCTGGTCAGCGTCGTCTGACCAGTCTCCCCCAGTCTCCCCCTCTGGGGCTGGTCGTTTTTGAGTCAGCTGTGTTAAAGTGTGCAAATAGGTAGTTGGTCCAGTCAATTCAATTCCAAAACTTTTATTCGATTAGCACTTAGCAAATCATAAAAAGTACATCATAATTACAGTACATGTTTAAATCACAGTGTATATTACAAGTAAAAACTGATTGACTTTAAAAACTATGGATAAAAACAATTATGACAGTTTGTGTACAGAAGGGTATAAAATCATGGAAACGGTAGCTCAAACTGTACAACGAATTTTCAAACATGATTTCAAAAAACGAGCTACACATTTAGCGGTATTTTGTGAGTCTAACGACTGCAGGGCCAGATAAGCTGGACGACAAGTTCTCAGGCCCATTGCACGAAGAAGGGGGATAATCCAGCGCTTGTCGGGTTGTTCGTAGTATCGGCAGAACATAGTTACATGTATTGTGGACTGACATGATATTCCGTCACACGGGCATTTGATCAAATCGTGGGACCAGTTTAATTCAGTGGGGAAGGTAACAAGACGAAAGAAAGAATTAAAACGAAACCTGGTTAAGACAAACTTTTTATAGTTCGACAAGAAAAAAGTTAAATATGGTTGAATACCAACAGTGGTCTGGACCATTAAAATTTGCACATTAGTTGGTTTAATTACTTCTTGAGAAAGCCGCAAATCTCTGAGATGGTTTAGACAGAGATTTTTCAGGGCACTCCTGGAGATGTCTGATTTTGAAGTGGGCTCAGAGAAGTAGGATGTGCAGTTCAAATCCTTTAGAAAATTGGAGACATATAAGAGCCAAGGAATTTTGCTCCAACAATCCAAGGATAGACAGTCAGTTATTAATGAACGGGTTAAATGGCATTGCGATTTATTCCAGATATGGTGCCATAAAAGGATCGGTTGACATCTGATGTTATCTATTAAATAGTCGATGCCCAACTCGATGTGGCAGCCGTAAATTGGGGCGCTTTGAGGAAGTGCCAAGATGTACTTTAAAAACCAATTTTGGACCTTTTGTAGATCGTCTACGGGAGCGTAGCCCCAAACACCTGCGCCGTATGTTGCTACGCTGTGACATTTAGCGTGGTAGATTTTAAGCAACTCGGCTGTAGCTGGTTTGCCCAATTTACTTGAAAAGGAAACGAGAGCAGAGGTTGCTCTCTGATAGAGTAGCTTTTTACTAGACACTGCTTGTTTCCAGGATAGTTGGTCATCCATTAAAATACCTAAATAGGGATATTCCCTGACGCGTTCCAATATGACTTTTTCTATAAAATCAGGTTTAGGGTTCCTCGCCTTGGGCCCGAAATGCATAACAAATGTTTTGCTTTTATTTACTTTCAACCCCAAGGAAAGCATGAACTGGCAATATTTGTCTGGATGCCTTTGTAGCTGTATCAATGTTCTTGCTAAAATGACTGAGTCGTCCGCATATAATAGAGCGGGAATAGGGCGATGGTTGATAGATGGAAGGTCCTGGCTCCCTACTAGCATGGCCGCTTCCAGCCCGTTGGTATACAGATTAAATAGGAAGGGAGCCAGGACGCAGCCCTGTTTGACTCCTTTGGTTACTGGGAATGAAGGGGTTAGTTCGCCGCCGATCCCATACCTCACGCAAGCTGTAGTATCAGAATAAAGCTCGCGGAGAAATTATATAAGTGGGGGATCTACCCCCAGTTCACTCAGAATAGACCACAGCCTAGAGTGGATCACGCAGTCGAATGCTGCGCTGAGATCGACATAAACTAAGTACAAATTGCCTCCTTTTTCCCCTACATACTTGCCTATTAGGAGGGTGAGATTCAGTGCCTGTTCAACAGTGCCAAGTCCCTCCTGGAAACCGTACTGGAGATCAGTTATGATGTTATTCTCCGACGACCAGTCTTGGAGACGTTCCAAGATCAGACGGCCTGCGACTTTCCCCAAGGAGTTCAGGAGGGAGATAGGCCTGTAGCAGGCTGGATTATTGCGTTCACCCTTTTTAAAGATGGGGAGCAGAATGGAGGAGGACCAGGAATTTATTAGGCCTATCTTTGACACTGCAGCCATTACCTGGGTTACGAGGGGTGACCAAAGTTCTATATTACTGACGAAGATATCAAGTGGGACTCCGTCGGGGCCGGGGGCCTTACCAGTTTTGGAGGATGATAGGGCATTAATAACTTCGTTTAGATCGAAGTAGAGGTCGATGGGATATATTGAGTCCTTGACACTATCCTTACCCGTCTGAGCCACGGTTGTAACGTCGGCGGTTGAGCCACCGAATATCTTTGAAAAGTGAGCCACCCACTCGTCGGCCGTCACAGCCACGTTTAGATGTTGAGAGGCTGTGGCATCAACCAAAAAGGGTGATTTAACTGTGCGCCAAAACAGGGAGCTGTGTTTGCGTAGACAACTCTCGTGTAATTGGGCCCAAAGATTTTTCTTTATTTCCTTTTTGCGGTTATGTTGAGCCAGTTTGTAAGCCTTTCTAAGTTTGGCAATTTCAGCTAGATCTCTGTTTTGACTGTGTAGGGCTTTTTTAAGAGCAGTTAATGCTTTACAGCAAGTAGAATCAAACCAACCTAAGGATTCCTGTTCTCGGGGTTTATGGTGACCGAATAGTTCTGCCTGTATGACTTTTAGGATCTCCAGAAAGCTGGATATAATCAACTGAGGGGTGGAATCCTCTGCTAAACAATTGTTCAACCAGGGAAGGGCTTTGGAAATAACTTTGCCAGTAAATAGTTCAGGGTCAACTTTGGGTAATTTTACTGAAAAGCCATTTACCTTATCCATGCTCAGAGATTGTGGTTTAGTAAGCTGATCCTGGTGGGGTGAGGCAAAGGGATGTTGATTGACAATAAGATGCTATTTGGGAAATGATCGCTGGAAATATCAGAACCTGTCTTAAATTGTTTCAGTTGTCCCTTCAATATTTGGGAGCATAGAATGTAGTCAATGAGACTTGACAGACCCCTGCCGTGAAATGTGGGCTTAAATTCGACGGGCAGGTCCGCAAGGTCATTAGCATATTCTAGCTCCAGGGAAAAAAGACAGTTGTTTAAGCTATTGCCTAAATATAAATGTGAAAAATGGGTCAAGGAGCAGCCGTGTTCGTCTTGGAGACCACAAATACCGTTCTTATAGTTATTACACAAGGGAACATTGAAATCCCCCCCCCCCCCCCCAAATCACATAGCAAATACGAGAAGGGTGCTTATTTTGTTGTTCTTTTAAAAAAGAAGTAATTTCAGTTAAAACCTTAACACAATCAGCAGGAAGGAGGTTATTATAAAAATTAATGAACAAATATGACATGTACTTATTGAATGAGACCATTATAATTTGAAAGCTCACATTAGTAAAAAGGACTGCTACATTCATTGATGGTAAGTTGTTAGAGAAATATGCTACTAAGCCTCCCTTTGATCTACCATGTATTGTGGAACTGGCTGGGACGTGGTATGTTTTGTAGCCCTGAATATGCATGGGCTCGGTGGCCCAAGTTTCCTGTAAGCATACTATTTGGTGAGCATTCACAATATCTAACCATGGTTTGAGGTTTATCTTAGAACGGAGACCTGCTAGGTTCCAAAATAAAACAGAGAGCGTCTGGCTAGAGGTAACTAAGTTACTTGTACTCAACGAAGCGTCAGGAGGTAAAGTACCTGGGCATGGGGAGGCTGTGTTGTTAGTGGTGTGGAATAAGGTACCAAATGATCATTGGGTCCTAAAGGATTGTCTTGTACTAAATCGGGGGCTGTTGAGCTTAGAGAAGATGCTTGCCTGATAGCACTAGGGGGCTCAGTCAATGCTATTGCTTCTCGGGGAAGTGGTGGTTCGAGGGCCAATTCTACAGGAGGGGATGGTATTATTGGTTTGGAATTTGGTATTGAGACTACATTACCATCCGTACAATGTAGGCTCAAGGAGCGATGAACTGGAAGGAGTAATTTAGCCTCATGAAAAGAAAGACCTATGCTATTCTGGTTGATGCCGGCTGGTGGTCAATCCACCATTTCCAAACAATCATATCTGTTCGTTAGTGGAACGCCCCTCCAACCAAAAGAAGGAGCTGTGTTTCTACCACCATGTCCTGACCAATCAACCCAATCTCGTCTTCTGTCCCAGTTACCAACTTGGGTCCAGTTCCATTCTGGAGTATCATTGTATCTGGGTGTCGGCGGGTAGAAATAGGATAGCCTTTTAGTGTCTATCCCATCGTTGGTTGATTGCGTACCCCAGGAGCAAATATGCTCAACTGTGTGTGGATCCTCAAAATTAACGATGACGCAGTCTCCCTGAGTTCTTTTTGGCTCTTTACCTATCCATGGGACCCTGCGGACCGTTGAGACTCTGGTGGCTGAGTACGGTGGAAGAGGCCTATTGATGGATAACCAATGTAATACTTTGTTTCTCAGGGACCAGCCTGGTTCTTCTGTATTAGGACTCAGCTCGGGAACCCCGGTCAGGATCACCACATATGGGCTGGCTTCTGGGGGTAAGTGGATCAAATGACCGCCCCTCCTCCTTGACCTAGGGACAGAGTTTTGGACCCCTAATGGCTTAGCATGGACAGGCACCTGAGTAGGTAAAGGGGCTGGAGCTTTTGTTGCTACGGGACCCTTCTTCAACGCTGTAGGTGGAGGTTTTTGTAATGGAGCTGACACTGTGGTGGCCGGTTTTAATGCTACTGCCTCTTCCTTAGTGGTTTTGGGGTTAGATCTTTGCACCACAGTTTGACCAAGACCTATACCCTTTTGGGATTTTGAAACTGTGGTCAGTGCTGCTATCTGTTTTTCGATCTTTAACAGTGTCTGTTCTATAGGTTGCACATAAGATTTAATTAGTTCCCCTAATCTGATCAGTAGTTGGTTATTTATGCCACAGATTTCACACCCTCCTCCCACGTTACTGATATCACTAAGGTTAGCGGTATTAATGGAGAGGTTAATTGTTTCTGCAGGTGTAGGATTTGGCTCTTGTTGTAATGAAACAACTTGATGCGAAGACTGGGTAATAGGTGAGGCTCGATGGTTTGGCTGATTCGTGGTACGAATCGATTTGCGAGATTTTTTAGTTTGGTTTTTCTTTTTCTTGGGTATCGCTCCCTCCCTCAATCCCCTGTTTAATGCTGTGGTGGGGTCCTCCGGGCGCCTTGGATGATGTCCTCTGGTGGCGCCGCCGCAGGGGTCGCTGGGTAACATTCAGTCAGATTCAGTCAGATTCAGATAGTGCATGAGTTTAGGCAGTACTTCTTGCTGCCCTGATTCCTCAAAATAAAAGTTAACGAGTTTGGTTTTGTACAGCAGGCACGTTGCTGAGACCAACCACTGATGGTAAATAGAACCCCCCTCCCCAAGGTCCCACCAGGTCACCCTCTCTGCAAACCTGCACCACCTCAAATAATATAATTTCTCATTTACTTCACTGGAATCCGTGTCCCACACATTTGACGTCACCCTCCCTGGCAGGCCAACTGGGTGTCATGATAGTAGTGACAACACTAAACAAGTGAATCAGCAACACAAGAAAACGTACACATCAGTAATGAGATTCATGAGGGTGGTTACCATGGAAACAGGAATGAAAAGAAGTGCTGGTTGGTGTCAAGGAGATGTGCAGAAGGCCACTGAAGCTGAAAGGAGCTGGATAAAGACAGAGAGTGGAGCTGTAGGAGATATTTTAGAAGGTGTAGAGCAAAGGCTGCACTGCTGATGTAAGCAAGCATTGTGAGGGTTGTGACTAGGAGAGGGCGGAATGTTTGATTCCCTCCAGCAGAACTGGTAGAAATTGGCAACACTGTATTCCAGCCAAATTCCACCAATAACCACGAAGCAGAATGTGTTTCTGAAAGGCTGCAGAAATGCAGGCAAGACTTGGAGTCCCCTGATACAATTTTTTAAGGTGCCGGTGTTGCAAAGTCATCCTGTGCCCAGGGCTTCCCCATTTTTTAGGTATTGCCTAGCGACACAGTGCATGCGCTGCTCGCCTTGGCAGACCTATTGTCGTCCGTTTGCCGTCGGACGGGGACAGGAGATGTGCACGCGTATGGGCAGGGGATGTGCACTTCCTACGCACATCTCCTGTCCCAGGGCTTGTGGCGTTTTCCAGGACAATGCACGCATGGCGCGCTTTCAAAATAGGCTGTTGGTTTTTAACATAGTCCGTAAATGTGTCATCAAATTTTTTACTCTGGCTGAAGGAAGCTTAAGCTCCTTGTTTTGCTTAGCAGAGGACTGGCTGGCTCACCAGACATCGTTTGCAGGCCAGAAGTGTGTTGTGTTTATTGATTGCCCCACCCCCTGTGTTCGAGGGCTCTGAAGACCGGGCCTGCAGCTTGCTACCTGTATTTTAGGTAATAGTGCTGGGGGGAAATGGGAGCGCACATATATCAAAGGGGTGTGGCATTTTTCAGCTGTGCTCTTTTATTCAGTTTTATTTGCTGTTATGATTGCAGTGAAATCGACGAACAGCATTTACCCTGGATTTAACATTTTGGGTAAACAATGGTGTGGGCATCTGGGAGCCAGTGTGTTTTTGTGCCCATCAAACTCGACGCTTGTTATTCATAGTAAAGGTAGATTGCCACTGCACTTTGGTGATCTGTAAAGCGAGGCATACTGTCCGTATGGATTTTCATTTTTTCATACATTCTAACATTATTAGATGTAATCCCTGCAAACGTCTGGAACTGTTTGCATCTCCTTGAATCCCACTGCGTAAGATGAACATTAAGGGAATCTTTGCTAATGGACAGCAGCGAGGGAGTGTATGTTCCACAAACATTCTTCCGCACGGAAGCTCTCTAGGCCTTAACTGAGGTGTCAGAAATGTTGATTCTGTACTGCATGTGAATCTTAATAATTGATTTTTAGAAAACTAATATGTATGTAAAAGAAGCTGTTACTAATGCACAGTACAGAAGTGTGTTGTGTATGAAAATCTATACTGGGATTTGAGATAACAGGTTTGGTTGATGGCATTTTTTAAAGGATAAGCTAATTTCAGATATGACAGATTTTGCTAAACATATTGGACTGCTTATTTTTCATATCTATTCACATCTATGAAAATCTGTTTGAAGGCCACTGCTAATGACAATGTCTGTTGGCATCCTTGCTATTTGCCAACATTCCATTTTAGCCCCACCCACCAAGTTTAATCTTTATATTCCTGTCAAAGTTAGTGGCTGAAGGTGCTTACTATCTGGTGGTAGGGGATGAATTTTAAGAACACAGAGGTAAATACTATGATTTTTAATTTTATTTATTTTTATTTTAGTGGTTTTATATAGCGCTGGCTGGACCCGGAGGTATCAGAGCGCTTTACATGATAGAGCTAGTTACAGTCAGAAACAAATTACAGCATCATGGAATAACAAAATATCAGAGCACTTATACGACCGAGCTAGTAACAGTAACACAAAATAACAACCATGTAATAACAGCAGGTAAAATCAGAAGAAAGAGCGGCATGAGATTATACAAATCGTGTATATAGCTTGACAGAGTAAAGAGTTAAGTACCTTGAGTTTAATGTGCAGGTAAAGAACCCCAATATTTGTTGAGGAGGTGGATTTTGAGATCTTTTTTAAAGCTGGAGTAGGAGGGGTTACATTGTAGGTCTTTGGGGAGGGCGTCCCAGATATAGGGGGCATTTCCGGAGAAGGAGCGGGATTGTATAGACTTCTTTTTTATCTAACCTAACATGAGGTTATAGCAAGAATAAATAACACAACACCATGCAACATGATTCAACTCCACATCATTACACTCTGCTCAAAAACACATCGCACGTAAAACCACTGTCACATAGTAACAATCCAAATAGATACTCCAGACCATGCCACATATTTTCAATCAGCATAATTCCACCCAACGCCACACAGTTTTATGCACACAATTCAACTCCACATATTTCCTTTCCACAGAACATATTTCAACACAAAACTACATCATTCAGCTCAACAACACAATTACACAACACACCACATACATCCAACCCATACCACAGAATTCAACATCAATGCCACAAATGTCAACAGCAAACCACATAATTAAACTCCACTACATACCACTCCACAACACAAAATACCATTCCACATAATTCCACTCCGTAACGCACAGTCCCACTCTACATAATTCCAGTAGACTCAATACCACATAATTACTATCCACATAATTGGACTTCACATAATGCCACATAACACAATAACACAAATTGACTCCACACCACACAATTCCACTACACACAATTTCACAACTAACAATACCAATTCAACCCACATAATTCCACTCCACACCACATACATCCACTCCACTCCAAACCAAATTTCATGGGTAAAAGACATTGTCATTTACAACGTCAATAGCTCTAACTCTCACAAATGCGAGACCTTTTGCATTGCAAATGCTAGTTTGCTGTCTGTTACTGGTGGTATCTGACTCTGAGTATCCCTAGGCTCTTCCTAACCAAGCCCAGGGCCAGTGTTATCATGAAAACACAATGAGAATACAGTGAAAACAGCTACATACACGTGGGTACACTGTATATTAGGGTACACTTATAACTGGCATGGCCTACCCTATAAATCCCTAGTACATAATAGGGATGGGGGATTAAAACTACCTTTAAGTCCCTTGTATATAATAGGGCATGGCAGTTTAGAGGCCAGTGCCCTTTCTCCACTTGCATGTGTGCACTGCTGAGAGTCTGGGGTCTTTTTAAAAGCAGCCCTGTGTTACAGGACTGCTTTTAAATATAAATAGTGCTCAAACTCAACTATGGTGGTAGGGGCACTTAAACATTGATAAGCTACAATATGTTGCCATATTAGGTAACCCCAGGGTCTCCCTATGTGTCCCAGGTGTGTGTGTGTGTGTGTGGGGCGGGGGGGGGGGGTCAGGTACATGTAAGGAGGACCCTTATAAAATACGTTTTATATGCCCCGGGGATGGAGAAATTACACATTCCCTTTTCATCATTGTGGTAAATTGCTTCCCAAAATCGACTTTTGTGCTAGGAGCACTGTGGAGTGAGGAGCTACCCTATTTATGCATATTCAGGACCCCTAAATTCTTCCCTAGGTGTCCCAGGGGTGGGGGTCCTGTAACTATATGCAGGGTCTTTATATACGATGTTTGATAAGCCCTGGTGTTGGAGAAGTTGAACATTTCAGTTTCCCCATTGAAGATCCCCACCCACATAGGGTAACACTGCAATAGTTTATAAACTCATAACTGCCGCCAGGGGTTACCAAAAAATATAATTCAAGGACTTATGTGAATGGTATTGATAAATTCAACAATATGCTAAACATCGCTATAAACCATTTTGAGCCCTGATGAAATTTCTGGAGTGTATTAAATGAATCGCATTGGCTGGATTTTAAAGTTTATATTGAAGAATAATAATAAAGAGATCATTTGGAATCTACACTGGATTCTGGACTTTTTCCTGGTGCACCTTCTTATAGTCTTTATTGTTGATGAATTTATCCTAAAGTATACAGAAAAAAAGTTATAGAACTTTCTTGTCTGTAAGCCAAAATTCACCCTTCCTGCATTCTTCCTTGATTGGTCAGAGATAACAGGATTAGCCAGGCTGCTTTGATGAAGTGATAAGTGGCACCCGACGAGAGAGGTTATCTGGTAGGAGAGGGCTTGGCTACACAGGCATATCAGAGCAGGGGGAGTGGTTGTAAACCATGGAGCTTCAAGGGGTGATAGGACAGACAGGGAATGCCAAGCCCATTCACCCACCAGCTCCCCTCACTCAGTCAGATGGCAGGCCTAAGGAATACATTTGAAAATGTCAGGGGGAGCAGAGCAATGGAAATGAGCCATGCTGGAGGTTTGCTTACAAGGTAGTAGTAGTATGAGCTTTATTCGATAAAGATATCATAAAAGCATTTACATTTAAAAATAAATTCAGATACTAAAAACATATAACAAGATAAAAGTGCACCATACTATACATTACAATATAAATTGCATGTTAGGTCCCATACATTTCAAAAGAAAACAAAAGATGAAAAAGGGCAATCCATTTCACAAGCTAATAATATTGGAACTAGGCGTTATTCACTGAGAGCCTTGATCTTGTTTTATCTATCAACCATACACATCCAGGGTATTGGGACATATCGCTTTTTTTGCCTGGATCTTTTTTCTTATCAGCCATGCGCATCCCAAAAACTTGGCTACTCCACAAACCAATGTTAGTGATGAAGTATCAGTTCTTAGGATGCGTAGTGCAGCACAATGGTTCATTAGGCCTACCATTTTACAGACAGATTTGAGCCATTTGGCTCTAGCCGTTCTGTAGGCTGGGCAGGAAAAGAAAAAATGGGCAACAGACTCAATGTGATAGGCACAGCCTCGGCAGGGCACTGGTGTTAGATTGGGCCCTTTCCAAGATGCTGTCACACTATTGAGCGGAAGGGTCCCTAATCTCAGCTACAAATATAGGACCCTGTCTCTGGGGATCTGTATAAAATCAAGGTAGGGTTCCAATTTACATATGGACTTATGTTCGAAGAACCCCTCAGTGAGTTTCCCTATTTTGGGGTTAGATAGCTCTTGTATCTGCACCCAATCCCAATAGGCACGTTTCAGATCCTGTTTTGAGCGTGGGATCTGGCTGGTCCAAGCCCCTCTGAGTCCAATATCTATTAAAAGCTGTCTAAGGTCGGCTATCCATTTAATCCTGCTCTCTGTATCAGCTGATACCAATTCATTGAGGGCAGCAGCATAGTTGGACAGTTCAGCAGTCCTTCTTATGCGCGCCCAAAAGAGCAGGGGTCGCAGGCGTGCAATATCCTGAATGGAACGCCTTCCCGTGTCATAAAATAAGGCCTACAACGGGGTGGAGATAGGGAGGGAAATAAGATCTCTTAAAAACTTGGTTTCCGATTTAGCAAGCTCGCTAACATTCTCAAAGCCCCATAGTTCGGCCCCATATAGGGCCGAAGGTAGTGCTTTGCCTTCATAGACAGCAAGCGCCGGGGCAACTGGCCTACTCTCAGACTGATGTTGTTCTCTGACGATGGCCCCAGACACCCGCTTATGGCTTAAGAGCATTTTGGCTAGATGGGGACTCTACCTCATATTCTTATGGACCTGAATTACCAAATAGTCAAAAGACTCTACAGTGTCTAAGGGTGTATCGTTCAGAGTAAGGCCATTTCTAAAGCATTTTGCCGGGTTGATGGTCATTAATTTAGTTTTGTTTGTGGTAATTAACAACCCCAGAGAATTACAAAAAAAGCAAAACCTATTTAGGAGTTTCTGACTTAGAGATCAAGAGGGTATCGTCGGCCAAGAGGAGCGTTGGTGTCTTCTCCCCCACCAGAGTGGGAGTGTCGGCTGGTTCCTCTTTAAGATGGTCTACCACCCCATTGATAAAGAGTGAAAAGAGAGTGGAGGCCAGCACACATCCCTGGCGCACCCCTCTGTTCACCACGATCCTCTCTGTCAATTGCCCCTGTGATCCCCACCTAATTTTGGCATAGGTGTCCTTATGAAAGCGTTTTATGATATCAAGGATCTGAGGGGAAATACCCAGTTGTTGTAGGACCTGCCAGAGTTTATCCCGAGGCACCAGGTCGAAAGCACTCTTCAGATCTATGAAGGCCAGATACAAGCTGCCTTTCCCTAAAATCACTATCTTCCAATAGATCATGAAGAATCTGAACACCTGGTCCATTGTTCCCACCTTTTGCCTAAACCCCGCTTGATAGTGGGACAAGATGTTGCCGTCCTCCATCCATGTTCTAATCCTCATAAGGAGGACCCTGCCAACCACCTTCTGGATCACGTTGATTAAGGTTATCGGTCTATAGTTGGCAGGGTCCTCCCTATTCCCCTTCTTGAAAATTGGGACGACCTCTGCTCCTTTCCAAGAGTCTGGGAAAGGGGATCCCCTTGCTATTAAATTCATTACTAATAAAATGAAAAGAGCCCAGGGCTTGGGATCGTGCAGAAGCAAGTCCCCGGGGAGACCGTCAGGTCCCGCAGCCTTTCTGGGGGCAATGCTATTTATCGCTAGCTCCACCTCTTGTAACTCAAAACAATCCTGTGTCAGGTGGGCACCAGTGATAGTTGAAGAAGGCTCAAAAACTGGGGACGCAAGGCATTCTTCACCCGAATAGAGATTGGAGAAGTGCTCCTGCCAATGCTGGCATGTGATATGGTTAGGGATTGGGTCAGATCCTTTACTGTTCCCTCTATAAATTAAATCCTAGAAAATGTTTATGTCCCTCTGCTTGGAGGCATGTTTTCATTCCTGCCAGGGAGCCTCATCCAAATTACGTTTAGCCTCCACCAGTGCCTTGGAATACTCTTTTCTTGCTATTTTGATTATTGGCAAGTCTTTTTTCCTAACAGCAAGGTATAAGGCCACCCTCTTTTCCCTGCAACCTGAAGAATACCATGGATTTAAGGGCCTTGCTTGATCTCGCCTTGGAGCTTCTTTCCCTTCAACAAATAAAAATAAACTCAATTTATCAATTGACTCCTGATAAAACTGATGGAAATTGGATTGCTTCCCCATTTCACTAAAAAGCATCACAAGTTCCTTGTTCTTAGACTCGAGGACTTCTCTGATGCTTTGCTATTTGTATTCCTGATGGGAGACTTTAAGCCATTTAAGGCGTCTATTACAGTTAGAGTGGATTACCTCTCTAGTTGACATTAGCGGGGGACTGTGTGCATCTATACCAAAGGATCGCCAGACATTGTTAATTTGTTGGCAAAGAGGGTTATGGATGGTCACTGTCTATAGAGGGTGTGACTACCATATCCTGGAGGTCTCTCCATAGTCGAACATCAATAAGGATATAGTCTATTCTGGACGGGGAGCTTATCCTATTAAAAGTGTTGGCTCCGCTTGGATCAGAGCTTGTCCTCCCATTTGCAGCTCTTAAATTGAATTACAGGGTGAGGGCATTGATTTGAATAGCTCTCTGAGACCACTTCTTAATGGGATCTAGGCTAAGGTGTGGGATAGCCCATTTTGCATCCTCTTCGGCAACACTCAGAAAATCCTCAGCACTCAACGGTTCGAACGTGCAATTGAGGTCCCCTGCTACTATGATGTTGGAATGTGCCGGAATGCAAGGTAACATACTTTCCAGGGCTGTTATAGTCGGGGATAGCTGGGCGCCTACGGTGCCTCTTACATAGATGTTAAATAGTTCTAAGGCTATACCATTGGATGACCCTCTACAGTTAGATGCAAAATGTCCTGTGACGGACAGGTGTGTGTAACAATCATCCAATTAAGGGAAATGCTAATCCAGATTTATAACCCCCCAGATGGGCGACCCTTACCTGAACTAGTTGTCGGAATAAATCAAGAAGTATAACCAGATTTATGCTAGAGGGCTAGGCTCCATGTCTCCTAGAACAAGCATATCTCAAACTTTTCAACAAATTTGTTCCATTCGGGGAGCAATAGTTTCTTCTCTAACCAAGCAATATTCCAAGAGAGGAGGATAAGCCCATTCATATTAGTCATAACCTCCACTACTATGATATCCGGGGCACCGAATGATGCCGCTCTTCTTCTACGTCCTGTCCCTGTCCCTTTAAAGTTCCTATACACCAAGATTTAACCAGGGCATTAGTCTCTCTACATCTGGCTCCTATTTTGGCGATGGTAAGGTTTTCGGTAGACCCTGGGTTTAGTCAGTTTACTCTATTTAAACCCGACCCCCCTCCAGGTCTCCCTGGTGTTTCGTAGTCTGCCAACCTTAGTGGGGTCCATAATAGTGAACCTCTAATCTGAATGGCAGAATACTCTGGAGAGGAGGTACGAAATTCCAAGGCCAATAAATTCTCAGCAAGAACAGCATCAGTTAGCACCAGCTCGATGCAGTCTAGCTCAGAATTTTGCGATACAATCCTCCTTGCTCTGACAATATCCTCACGAATTATGGATCTACATCCCCTCACATGTCGTAACCAGTGTCTGGCCTTATTGCGGAGTGACTCGCCACTTTCATATCCCTGCCTGCAAAAAGGTTTTGGGACTTTCACCATATAGACTGTGGCATGAGTGTTCTGAGTGTGCGAGGTCGTACTCAAAGGAAGTTGTCCCTGTGGCCCATGGCATTAAAAAAAGTATTGCGAGCCCCGGGAGCTTTCAGTGACTCAGCTTAGGATTTAATAATGCTAGGGGCCAAGGCCCTAGAAGGGGTGGAGTTCTCTCGATTTCGCAGCCCAGAGGGGATCCCACCTCCCCCCTCAGAGATAAGACCGGTCTTTGGTCTATTCAAGTGTGGATCAGCTGTAAGGGGAGGAGGAAGGGGCAGCGAGGTGGGAGCAGGGGGGATGTTTGGCCCTGCAGTTTAAGGCTTCAACCATTTTCCTCAAAGAGTCCACCTATCTTTGAAGGAATTCCACTTTCTGCAACAAACCCTCATTAAGATCTCTACAATTACATCTAATCGCTAAATCCGCTGCGCCAGTAGCATTACATTCCTTCCTTGTTGGGGGTGCAACTCCCTCTGCCAAGTACTCTAGCGCTGCAAATCTGTTAGAACAGGGGATTGGAGGAAGATATTATTCAGTAGTTCTATTGGCACTCATAACCCCTACATCGATCTGATTTGAGAGTGGTAATGAGAGAGTGGATGGAGGAAATACCTCCACACCCTCTGCCGGTGGACTATGAAAAATTGGGTTGGTGGATTGTTGTGCCTTATTTTGAAACATAGACTGAATTGATTGTTGGGGATTATTACCTGATACCTCCTCCTGATGCTCTGTACCAATATTTCCTGCTAAATTATTACCTCCTAGAATTTCTTCACATTCATTTACTATGGTCTCAATTCTATCTAGGACACAATTAATGGCTGTGTGGCTTGCTTTTTTCTAACCTTTTTGCCTCTTATTCCCATATGCCCCCCGCCCTCCATTGACTTCCTTTTACCCATCAGATGTGTGAAAATGTCCAATTGGGGCTTTAACGACCACGTTCCAACACGACACAACTTTCGCTGCCTAGGGTTCGCCAATGGTGGTGATTTCGATGATAAAAAGCCCCCAGGTTTATACCAAGGAGAGTCACACAAAGAATGATGCTTCGTGGAGCCCCACGGCTCCACGAAGCGTCTCCCGCGAAGCGGGAGGCGCAAGCAGTTTTTGAAGAGCTGCCGGGGGATGAGGGAGGGGCTAGAGCACACGCTGGTTGGCTCACTGTCTCCTGGGGCAGGTAGTCCAATGAAAGTGCCCATGCGGCTCCACGAAGCTTCTCACTCCTTTGCTGAGACTTTAACCATATTAAATTTGAGAGGAAGTGGTCATGTCCTGCTGTGTTGCCCTGCACCTCATTGGACAGTAGCGCTCTCCTGCTTGGCCCCAGAGAACACAAATAGGTATTTGAGGGGGTGGGGCAGAGCCTCTCAGCTCTGCTGCATGAAACTGAGAGAAGAAGAGGGATTGACAAGCTGGAAACTTGATTTGCACCATCAGACTCTGCATTCTGACTGACTGTGCCTGCCGCATTTTCTGTACCTACAGCCCTTTGGATGTCTCCTAAGTTAAGCCTGCCTGCTCGCAGCCAAGCTACTCAGGGTTGAGCATGGGAATAATTTAGTGAGACCTGTACTGAGCCCTAGACTGTGTTAGTGGCCTTACTGCCAGTGGTAGATACACATTTACCACTACAAATAACCCATTTTCCAAGAGCCGGTCATAGACGTTTGCAGTCACAGGGCTATTTCTCAAGTAGATTTGCTACCACTCAAGCATATTTTATACTCAAACAGCAGCAAAATTAACGTGAATGTCCGCAAGCTCTTGTGCACCACTTT
The DNA here is from genome assembly GCF_964263255.1 of Lissotriton vulgaris. NCBI lineage: Eukaryota > Metazoa > Chordata > Amphibia > Caudata > Salamandridae > Lissotriton > Lissotriton vulgaris. The sequence continues at coordinate 87,964 of NW_028244896.1, forward strand.
GTGCAGTTTGCCCAGATTGTTCAGTTCTGCTCTCTCTTCCGAGGCTAAATGAAATCGGAAGCAGAGTGAAATTCACATTTCTGCCTTTTGGGAGAAGTCTGCGGAATCTCGCACAGTTATGTAACTCCACAAGTTATGCCCACTCATAGTTGGGATGGCAAGGTGGGGGAGTGATGGAAGGACCAGTGCTGTGAGTAACTTATAGTTAGCACAAGCATATTAGAAGCCCGACTTCTAAGTGCATTACAGTCAGTATTATTGGTGTCTCAAAACCACTGCGTGAGAAGTTGGCCTGGTATATGCTGTCCACTAGTTATAGTGGGAATGTTGCACCATTCCAAACAACCCCTTATAGGAGATAGGTTAAAGACAACCTTATTTGAAAGCTATCATAGTTGTAGCTATGGAGTGCAGCCTTCAGGCTAAGTCTCGAAGGAATGTAAAGCAGCTTGTTTTACCAGTCTATAATCTTGTGAATGGCTAAATGAAAGGAGAACCACACCAGGTATATATATATAATATATGTATTTATTCTAATCACACCCTACTAGTCTATTTATGAGGCTAGAGGTCAAAGCACATATGTTACACTTAATAAATCATAGTAAATTAGCACAATATACGTTAGGCCCTTGGGGCGAACCAAACCATATATCAATAAACTGGCATAAGAACAATGACTTGACTAAACACAAGGCCTAGAGCCTTTAAAAGGCACTGGGATCACAAGGAACCACCCAAGGTATTGACACAGGGGACCCACAGGGTACGCGTGCAGTGTGAGAACACAGGTGCGAATCGCCATTATCTTCTATGGGGAAAGTCGCTGTTGGAAATTTAAAGATTAAGTATACTTAGAAGAGGACTTTGAGCAAACCCCTTCAGACTTAAGGGGTTCTAGGGCCAACACCCACGGTACCACTGTAGTACTCGTGTTACCTTACCCAGAGACGCCGGGTGCATAGGTGTCTTTTGGTGTCGGGAATCGTCGGTGATTTCAAAGGCGATCTGCTGCAAAGTGCTGCTGCCGTCAAAGAGAGAAGTGTCCGGTGTGATCCAAGCCTGGATCAAAGATGGGAAGAACCTGAAAGCAGAGGGGACAGAGTCTGGGTCACTAGCCAGTGACCAGGGGCACGATAGACAAATGCCCACCGATTTCGGGTGATTCAGGTGTGAAGAGGTGAAGCGTGACTCTGCAGCAACGAGGACTAGGAGGCGTCGATGATGACCAGGAGCTGGATTCAAGCTGTCTCACAAAGGTTGCCGAGTGCTGCGGTGTTGGTGCCCAGATTGGACCCAACAAGCCTTGGCAACAGCAACCCACACAGAAAGAGGAGAAATGCTTTGGTGCGGAGCAGCAAGGTCCGAGGGACTCACCAAGTGGTGGAGAGTCAAGGCACATCTAGAAAAACCAGGGTAGCCCATGTAAAGTCAGAGTTTCCATCACAGGGACCCACCAGTTGACGGACCAGGGATTGCGAAGGAGCCTCAAGCGAAAACACAAAGGACCGGCTCACGGAACACTCGTGGAGTGTTGGCCAGGTATCTTTGATGGAAAAGGTGCTCAAAACTTTGGGCTATAAGTAACCCAAAGCGCAGCCTCAAGGAACATCGAGAAGTTGATGTGCACGATGTCCAGGGGTTCCGGTTCCACGGTACCCACGAGGGCTACGGGTCTCAGCTTTGCTGGGGACTTGGATCGGCCTCTGGGAAGTCTGGAAATCCACTTGCTGTGTTGCAAATACTTCGGGGTCCAGCGGGAGGTTCGGAGATGCAAACTGGCAGATGCGTCTTTGGTGCCTGCCAAGCAGAGGAGTAACTCCTCTACTCCAAGTAATATTTGTCAGTCATCTAGCCGTGTAGATCATTGAGGTTCCGGGATTTCTGTAGCAGAGTTTTATCCAGGTGTAATCTAAAGTCCTGTTGCCAGGTGTTTCTTTCTTATACCCAAGGTTGGTAGCCCCTGCAACCGGTTTGAACTGGACTATGCACAGAGACACCAAATGTGCCCCTAGTGCAGTCTTTAAAGCACTCTTGGAGTGCACCCACCCCGCCCCAATACACTAAAGCCTGTCTAGGAGGTGGTTACACCTCACTGTGACAGGAAACCTATTGTCCAGGCCTCACCTGCTGGTGTTTCGTCCAGCAGCAGGAGGCCAGACTCGTGTCTGTGGCTGCAGCATCCATTTTGTGATGCCAGGGTTTCTTTTAAACTAGTACTGGGTGTACCGGTGTGTACGTCTCTCCCTCTAGAAGGGTGGGATCATACCACCACTGCCAGAACTTGCGGAGGGGGGTATGATTCCAAAGTGTTTGACACCAAACACGACATGTTTCCATACAGCCAATCCAAAGTTAGCATTTACCGCCAGTGTTGGACTTGGCCCTTCTGGCAGGTTCACCCCTAGACTTTTTGCTTGTAATGGTGACCTGGTGATGGTGATTTTTGGGTTCTGCGCACTTTCACTGTGTCCCAGTGGAAAGTGCGTGCGCACTCTGAGTGCATGTGATGAGATAGGCCTGCCCTCCCATAGGAATGCATGGGGAATGTATGTGTCCCTGGTAGTTCTGATGCGTGGGGTATACAGGTTCGAATCTGATATGTGCGAACTCGTGAGAGTGAATGCTTCGCAATGGTGTATGTGGCATGAGTGTGTCTTCTGTACAAATGCCACTTCTAGGACTTGGCATATTAATGTAAAATATGCCTGGCGTGTGATTGGCTGGAGCTGGCTGGTGAGCCTGGCTCCAGGAAGGCTGGATGGGTCTGCCCGGTGGTGAGTGGGAGATTAGCATGCTGATGGCTGGGGAGGAGTGTACCTGTGTCCTGAATGAGGCTGGGTTTTCCCCAGACAATGCTGGCTCCGCCCCCTGTGGTGCGACTGATGACCCTAGCCCTGCCAGTGAATGAAATGGGTGGTTGAGCCATCAAGAGTGCTCCAAAACCAGCTGCAACTGGTTTCTCCCCCACCCTGCACCCTTAGACAAAAGAATGTGGTGTATAAAAATGGGGCTGTGTCCCCACAGATGTTGTTCTCTTCCAGGATCCTGAGGGGCTGCTGCTGCTGTTGCTGGGCCAGAGGACCGCCACTTGGACTGTCTCCCTGCCTGGAGACCCAGTGAGCTGGCTCTGGGCCCAGCCTTGCCCCCTGCCTTGCTGCATTCCAAGGACTTTCCCGGGACTTGTGCTGTCCTCTAGCGCTGGAATTGCCTCCTAGCGCTTGGAAGTGCTTTATTTCCCGCTCTAGCGCCTGGAAGCGCTTCTATGTGACTTACAGCGCTTGGGAGCGCTGTATCTCTCTGCCGGTGTCCACCCGGCAGTGGGCCGCTGAATTGCTGCCCTCGAGGGATTCCCCGGCGTGGGGATCCCCCTGTTTTGCCTATTTTCAGCGCGGGAGCCCACTCCGCTTATTTTGCCGATTTTTGGTATCCCGGCGAGTGCCCACCTCACCAGGGACCTGGTGCCGTTTTTACGACCCCCCCGATCGAGTGCCCACCTCGATCTACTTGTTTGCGGGGAAAGCCGGTGCCCACCCGGCGTTTGGTGCTGTGTCCACCGCCGGGCCGCCGCGCTGCCTGCGACGACCCGGAAGTGGTTGTCAGGCCGGCCTATCAGAGCGCGGCTCGACGGAAGTCCCGCCCTCGCAGCCGCGACCCGGAAGTCAGGCAGGCCGGGGGCAGAACAGAGAGGCAGGCGGAAGCTGCTGCCTGCCGGGGCTCCCATGTGAAGGGAGAACCCCGGGGAGAAGAAGAGCCCCGCCGAGAAGGACCCCAACGCCTGCAGAGTCCCCTGAGGATAGCCCGGTGAGTGTAGAAGGGCTGGGGGACTCCCGCAGGGTATTTTGCTGTCTCGAGTCCGGGAGGGACTCCAACCACGGCAGCATTTGTTTGTTGGAGCCGCGAGGCTCCGGAGGCAGTTTCCTTTCCCTGTTGAGCGGCCCCAGTTGGCAGAGGGCCGCTCCAGCATCTCCGGGGGCAGTTGTGTCTCTTGAGTCCCCAGAGGGGAGGACTCCACAGAAGGCTCCAGGCGCTATTTATTTCACGAGCCCAGAGAGGCTCAAAAGCGCCACAGTTGTTTTTAGAGCCCAGAGAGGCTCAAGGGGACAGTTGTTTATTTCTGCAGAGCCTGTGAGGCTCCACGATTGGCCCATCTTGCTTGCACCAGTTGCCCAGCACTTTGTGGGCAACTGCTACGTTTAGGCCCCTGGACACTGGACACAGGGCGTCCTAGCCCCAGAGAGGCTGGTTGGCCTAGGGACAGTCACAGGTGGTGACTTACGTGAGTTTGGCGCAATTGTTCATTTTCTGCACCTCTGAATGTATTGTTGATGCATCATGTGTTTTCCTCCTTACACCTCTGAATGAATGTTATGCATTGCATCATGTGTTATGTTCTTACACCCCTACAGGTACTGTGATACTTAGGTGGTTGTTTTCTCCCTAGTACAGGTGGTGCTAGTGAGTTCCTGGTTACCAGTGATTACTGGTTGTGTGCTATTTTGTGCTAATGTAATTTTACATTCTAAGTGCTATTTCTAAAAGTGTTACTTCTAAAAGTGCTGATTCCTGACAGTGGTCCAGGTGGCACTGTCTTGTAAATATCCCCTGTAAATTCTGCCCGTGCCCCTGGCACATTGTAAAGTGTGTGTTTTTATCTAATGTGTTTATTGTAATACAAAGGCTATTTTTCTATATAACCTTGTGTGGTGTTTCCTTTGTGGTGGGCCTTGGGTGTTGTTGCTGGGGTGCGTGCGCAAATACTTAACTCATATCGCCTCCAAGTTTAGCCTTGCTGCTCGCGCCACGTTACCTAGAGGGTGAGCAGGGGTTATCTTGGCGTGTAACTCCCTTGCCCTGACTTGGGAGTGGTGGTCTCTGACTGACCTTGGCGAAAGCCCTGGCCAGCCAGGGATCCCATTTCTAACAGCCAGGTTATAATGCACTTAAGAGTATATGGTCTGGCTGCATCACAGAACAACCCAGGAGAATGAATTCTGAAGGCTGCAGAGGGGCCCTGCTCATGCATGCGCAACCTCTCACACAAAACCCAGCACCCTGCCTTCAGGATTGATAAAGCCTGCCATAGGGGTGACTGATAGGTTTATATGTGTAGTGATTTAAGGTAGATATAGGGAACCTATTGTGAGAAGTTGGCCTGGTATGTAATGCTCACTAATTCTTAGTGATCACTTTGTACCATGCCAAGCAACCCTTATGATGATTGGTTGTAATTCAACCTTGTAGACCAGTTATCCTAGTGGTAACGTGGACAAAGCAGTCTTAGGCTAAACTCTGAAAGGCATGTGAAGCCAGCTGTAATACCATACACAACCCCCTTGAATACCAAATGAAAGGGACACCACACAGATATATATTGAAAATATATATTGATTTATTAACTATAAAATCCCCTGGACTCTTTATGAGCACAGAAGCACAAGCGTTAAATCACAAGACAGTTTAAAATACACAAAAGTTGCACAATATGGATGAGCCCTAGGTACCACCTAAACCATATACTAAGAAAGTGGTATAAGAGATACCAAAATGAAAGGGAACAGGCCTAGGGCCTTGGGAATCGCAGGAGCTATTCGAGACTAGCAGTGACTAAGTCGGGAAAGGCCCGCAGGACTCGGGTGCAGTGTTCAAAGTGCACGCACTTTCCAATGTAAAGTCTATGGTGCGTAAAAAGTACAAAATAAAAGAGTTAGGAACCTTCCGAGTGACCTAGAACGCTGAAACTTAAGACACAGGCCCTTGAGATGTGTACCAGTGCAGGAGCACCTGCAGAGCTGAGTTACCTCACCCACAGGAAGCGGGTGCACAGGGTCGAAGTAGTGTCGGGTTTCGTCACGCTGGTCGATGGTGCTTAGAGCTGAAGATGCTGCAGGCGGCTCGATGTGAAGAGTTCCGGTGGATCCAAGGGTGGATCTGAAGTTGTGAAGACCTGAAAGCAGAGGGGACAATGTTCAAAGTCACTAGCCAGTGACTACCGTGGAACCAGATTGGAACCAGGCGATGTCGGGTGCAAACAGGCGTTGTTGGGTAGCTTCTCTCTGCAGCCACGTGGACACCGGGGGTCGAGGACGTCCAGAAGTCGGTCACAAGCTGTCCCACGCAGGCTTCTCGCTGTTGGCGGTGTCGGCGACCTGATCGGAGCAAACAGGCCTTGGCTAATGCAAGCCACGCAGGGATCGAAAGATGCTTAACACTCGGACCAGCAAGGTCAGAGCGAGTGCTCCTTTTCACAGGAGCTTGGGTAGGTCTGGAGCAACCAGACCTGCTGTGTAGTTAGTCGGATTCGTTGCCAAGATGGCCGCTGACCACGTGGCTAGTGGCCGGGATGGCGCGTTGAGTGGCACAATGCAAAAGGGCCCCACGCAGATCGTGGAGATGCTGGGGGGCTGATCTTCGGTGCAAGGGCTGCTCGGTGGTGGGGGTTCTCAGTCCTTAAAGCACAACGTCGAGGATACCTCAGAAGCTGCGCAGTCAGCTTTTCGAGTGTCTTCCAAGAGGTCCGGTCCCACGTCACTCGGTGCCTCCACGGGTCCCTTCTTTGCAGGGACTGTGGATCGGGCTCTGAGAGGTCTGGGAGTCTGGTTCCTGTAGGGCTCTGGGCTCGGGCTCCGGCGGGAGGCGGCGGCAAAGCAGACGTCGAGTTGCTGGTTGGTGCCTGTTTAGGAGCTTGTTTCCTTCCCAGTGTAAGAATTGGCTTTTGTAGTTTGGTTTGCCCTGTTCCCATCATGCACTGGGTCAGGAACAGACTAATTTGCATACAGCCAGGTTCTGAAACTGGGATGGTGCAGTGAGCTAAAAAACGGTGTTGGATCTAGCCCTGATCTCTTGACTGGGTGAGAGCTTTCTGCTTAATTCAGAGACTCTGTCCCTCACCACCCCTTGTTGTAAATATTTTTGTCCACCCTAAGCGTGGAAGGGTATTCTCAGATGTGAGACCCTTGCTCATTGCACCATCAGGATTCAAGCAAACCGGGCCGAAGACGGCTGTAATGCCAGAAACCGGTCCCCGGGAGCTTGTTTCCTTCCCAGTGTAAGAATTGGCTTTTGTAGTTTGGTTTGCCCTGTTCCCATCATGCACTGGGTCAGGAACAGACTAATTTGCATACAGCCAGGTTCTGAAACTGGGATGGTGCAGTGAGCTAAAAAACGGTGTTGGATCTAGCCCTGATCTCTTGACTGGGTGAGAGCTTTCTGCTTAATTCAGCGACTCTGTCCCTCACCACCCCTTGTTGTAAATATTTTTGTCCACCCTAAGCGTGGAAGGGTATTCTCAGATGTGAGACCCTTGCTCATTGCACCATCAGGATTCAAGCAAACCGGGCCGAAGACGGCTGTAATGCCAGAAACCGGTCCCCGGGAGCTTGTTTCCTTCCCAGTGTAAGAATTGGCTTTTGTAGTTTGGTTTGCCCTGTTCCCATCATGCACTGGGTCAGGAACAGACTAATTTGCATACAGCCAGGTTCTGAAACTGGGATGGTGCAGTGAGCTAAAAAACGGTGTTGGATCTAGCCCTGATCTCTTGACTGGGTGAGAGCTTTCTGCTTAATTCAGAGACTCTGTCCCTCACCACCCCTTGTTGTAAATATGTTCACAGGGTGGCCACTCCTAGGCCACAAGGGAGATTCTCTTCAGTCTTCTGAGCAGCAGAATGTCGAAGTCCAGTCGTCTTATTAGTTTCAAGTTGATTCAGGATGATCTGCTGTGCAATGGCACTGCTCCCACTCTTATTCCCAATCTGAGGGGTGGATCACCTACTAGGTCCCTCCTCTGGGAGGAACCAGGAAGGGGGGCGGTTACACCCCCTTTCCTTTGTCCAGTTCCGCGCCAAGCCTGGGTCTGGAAAGTCCCAGGACCGGTTTGGACTGGCCTATGCACGGGGACACCTTGTGTGCCCCGGGCATGTCTGATTCTATTCAGCCCTGTCCTACCCAATACACAAAACCCTGTCTGGGGTGGTGCTCGCACCTCCCCAGGCAGGAAACCCTTTGTCCAGGCCACCATCTGCCGAGTTTCGGTCAGCAGCAGGAGGCCAGACTCGTGTCTGTGGTGGCAGCATCCATTTTGTGATGCTGAGGCTCTGGTTAACTTTAACCGGGGTTAAGGCTACACACATGTCGTGTCCCTCTAGAAGGGTGGAATGCTATCCCCGTCGACAGAACTGTCGAGGGGATAGTATTCCAATTCGTATGACACCTTACTCGACATGTTTTGATAAAGCCAAACCAAAGATAGCATTTAACCGCGAGGATTATAATGCACTTAAGAGTATATGGTATGGCAATATCCCGGAACAGCTTAGGGAGTGGTTCCCGACAGCTGCAGACAGGCTCAGCTCATGCTAGAGCACCATCTCACATATTTCCAAGCACTCTGCCTCCAGGATTGATGAGGCTTTCCATAGGAGAGGCTGATAGGAACATAGGTGTCCAGTTTAGGGTTAGGCACAGGCATACTGTACCTAAGCAATAGGTGATTACACCAACTTACCCCAGCTGAGTGATCAGCCAGTTGTGTCAAATATGGAGGCCAGGCCAGGGGTGGCACAATACATGCTGCAGCCCCTGGTAGGCCTTGGAAACACCTATGCCCTGGGTACCTAGGGTACACTACTACAGGGGCTAATAAGGTGAACCAGTTCCAATTCGTAATGCACCTAAAGTGCATTGGCAGTAATTTAGAGAGAGAACAGCAGGCTGTGGGTCTGATTAGCAGGCCCACAGCCACATTAAGTCATAAACCAGTGAAGCAAAAAGCAAAACTTTGGGGTGACCATAGGATAGCAGACCCTACTCTCCTACACAACCCCCCCCCCCCCCAAACGCAGGGACATTAGACTAACCTTGACCAGTTGTGTCTTCATGTTCTAAGTGGAAGTACCTGGAGAGACCATCTGCGTTGCCATGGTCAGTCCCTGGGCGGTGCTCCACTGTAAAGTCCATCCCCTGTAGGGAAATGGACCACCTGAGTAGTTTGGGGTTTTCACCCTTCATCTGATTAAGCCATAAGAGGGGCTTATGGTCGGTCTGAATCTTGAAGTGAGTGCCAAATAAGTATGGTCTCAACTTCTTCAGGGCCCACACCACAGCAAAGGCCTCCCTCTCTATAGCTGACCAACGTTTCTCTCTGGGGGTCAGCCTTCTGCTAATAAAAGCAATGGGCTGGTCCTGGCCATCTACATTAAGCTGTGAAAGCACTGCTCCCACTCCCAACTCAGAAGCATCTGTTTGGACAATGAACTCTCTTGAGTAGTCAGGACTCTTCAGGATAGGTGCAGAGCACATGGCCTTCTTCAGGTCATCAAATGCCCTTTGACAGACTTCTGTCCACTGAACCTTTTTGGGCATCTTCTTAGATGTCAGATCATTAAGAGGAGTCACAATGGACCCATAGTTCTTAACAAACTTCCTGTAGTACCCAGTCAGGCCCAAGAAAGCTCTGACCTGAGTCTGGGTAGTTGGAGGGGACCAGTCCTTTATGGTCTGGATCTTACTCTCCAGTGGTTGAACTTGGCCTCCACCTACAAGGTGGCCCAGGTATACAACCTTGCTCTGCCCTATCTGGCACTTTGTTGCCTTGATAGTGAGGCCTGCCTTCTGCAGAGCCTCAAGCACTTCCTTCAGGTGGACCAGGTGATCCTCCCAGGTGGAGCTAAAGACAGCAATATCATCTAGATAAGCTGCACAAAAGTCATCCAACCCAGTGAGGACTTGATTCACCAACCTTTGGAAGGTGGCAGGTGCATTTTTCAAACCAAAGGGCATCACCACAAATTGATAATGCCCACTGGGGGTAGAAAATGCTGTCTTGGCTTTAGACTCCTCAGCTAACCTGATTTGCCAGAAGCCAGCTATTAAATCAAATGTGCTCAAATATTTGGCAGAAGCCAACTTGTCAATGAGCTCATCTGCCCTTTGAATAGGGTGTGCATCTGTCCTGGTGACAGCATTTAGTCCTCTGTAATCCACACAGAACCCCATCTCTCTCTTGCCATCTTTGGTGTGAGGTTTGGGGACCAGAACCACTGGGCTAGCCCAGGGGCTCTCTGAAGGCTCAATAACACCTAATTCGAGCATCTTTTGCACCTCAGTCTTTATACAGTATCTGGCGTGGTCAGGTTGCCTGTAAATCTTGCTCTTTACATGAAGACTGTCACCAGTGTCCACCACATGTGTACACCAGTTAGTCTGACTGGGTGTCAATGAGAACATATGCCTGTATGCCTGTAGAACTTGTCTGCAGTCATGTTGCTGATGTTCAGTGAGGCTGCCACCTAAGGCCACACCATCAACTGAGCCATCCTCAGGGTTCTGAGTGAGCAGGTCTGGGAGAGGGTCACTCTCTTCCTCCTGTCCCTCATCTGTAGCCATGAGCAAGCCCATGTCTTCCCTGCTGACATATGCCTTCAATCGGTTTACATGGAGCACCCTGTGGGGGGATCCTGGGAGTTCCTAGGTCCACCAAGTAGGTAACCTCTCCCTTCTTCTACAGAATTGTATGGGGTCCAGACCATTTGTCTTGGAGTGCTGCTGGGGCCACTGGCTCCAACACCCATACCTTCTGTCCAGGCTGAAACTCAACAAGGACAGCCTTTTGGTCATGCCAAGCTTTCTGTAATTATTGGCTAGCCTCAAGGTTTTTGGATGCCTTTTCCATGTACTCTGCCATCCTGGAGCGGAGACCAAGTACATAGTCCACTATGTCTTGCTTAGGCTTTTTGAGAGGTAACTCCCGTCCTTCCTTCACCAGACACAGGGGTCCTCTTACAGGGTGCCCAAACAACAATTCAAAGGGGCTGAAGCCAACCCCCTTTTGAGGGACCTCTCTGTAAGCAAACAAAAGGCAGGGCAGTAGGATGTCCCATCTTCGCCTGAGCTTTTCAGGTAATCCTTTAATCATGCCCTTTAGGGTCTTGTTAAATCTCTCAACAAGCCCATTACATTGTGGATGATAAGGAGTGGTGAACTTGTAGTTGACACCACATTCCTTCCACATAGCTGTCAAATATCCTGACATGAAGTTGGCACCTCTATCAGATATTACCTCCTTAGGAAACCCCACTCTGGAGAAAACTCCAAGTAAGGCCCGGGCCACAACAGGAGCTGTTGTGGTCCTAAGTGGAATTGCCTCTGGGTACCTGGTGGCATGATCCACTACCACCAATATGAATCTGTGCCCAGATGCTGTAGGGGGATCCATTGGACCTACAATATCAATCCCCACTCTTTCAAAGGGAACCCCCACCACAGGTAGTGGTATCAGGGGGGCCTTTGTTGTTCCACCTGCTTTACCACTGGCTTGGCAGGTTTCACAGGAGCGACAAAACTCCTTGGTGTCTTCAGACATGTGAGGCCAGTGAAAGTGAGGGACAAGCCTGTCCCAGGTCTTATTCTGGCCTAAGTGTCCTGCTAGAGGAATATCATGGGCTAAGGTGAGAAGGAACCCCCTAAATTGCAGAGGTATAACCAACCTCCTGGTGGCAAAAGGCTTGGGGTCTCTACCCTCTGTGTAAAGGAGTCCTTCATCCCAATAAACTTTATGGGCACCTTGAGCATTCCCAGCAGCCTCAGCAGCAGTCTGCTGTCTGAGGGGTTCAAGAGAAGGACAGGTTAACTGAGCCTGCCCCAAGTCTGCCCTAGAAGGTCCCCCTGTCCCCAGAAACTCAACCTGATCAGGTTCAAGTTCTTCAGAGACAGTTCCTTCAGGGGTCTCAAGACCAGCTTCCTGTGAAGCTTGATCCTCACTTGCAGGCAGTTGGGAAGGCACAGCCTTAACCCTCCTGTTCTTCTTGGAAGGTGCTTGGTCCATTGTTCCAGGATCCAAGACCTGAGGTTCAGAGAGGCACTATTTGGCCTGTGACCTGGTCACAGCAAGGACATGTGATGATATCCCTAACATCTCTGCATGAGTCCTGTACTCAACTTCTGACCATAGAGAGTTCTCCAGGTCATTGCCCAACAAACATTCTACTGGGAGATCAGCACTAACCACAACTCTTTTTAGGCCAGTTACCCCTCCCCAGGAAAAGTTAACAAGTGCCACACTATGTGTAGTAGTGACATTGCTGGCATTGGTCACCCGGTAATTATCACCTGGCATGTATTGTCCAGGGTCCACAAAGTTAGGTGTCACCATGGTGACACTGGTACATGTGTCCCTGTAAGCTTGAGCCACTTTGTTGTTAATCAAAGGTGTCTGTCTGTATTTGCCCAGGTTACTGGGACTTATGTCAGGGGTCAAATCTATGTCCCCTTCACAAATCAGAACAGCCTGAGTAAGGGTTCCGACTAGGTCAGAATCTCCTTCAGTTCCCAAGGTGATACCCACTACCCCCTTGGTTTGTGGACCAGCACTGCTAGCTGTACTAGTGGGTGCAGTTGCCTTAGGGGCTGCAGTGCTGGGGGCTCCACCCTTTTTACACTCACTTGTCCAGTGAGAGGTGTTTTTACAAGTTTTACACCAGGGCAAGAGCTGAGCCTGTCTGCAGCTGTCGGGAACCACTCCCTAAGCTGTTCCGGGATATTGCCATACCATATACTCTTAAGTGCATTATAATCCTCGCGGTTAAATGCTATCTTTGGTATGGCTTTATCCCGGAACAGCTTAGGGAGTGGTTCCCGACAGCTGCAGACAGGCTCAGCTCATGCTAGAGCACCATCTCACATATTTCCAAGCACTCTGCCTCCAGGATTGATGAGGCTTTCCATAGGAGTGGCTGATAGGAACATATGTGTCCAGTTTAGGGTTAGGCACAGGCATACTGTACCTAAGCAAGAGGTGATTACACCAACTTACCCCAGCTGAGTGATCAGCCAGTTGTGTCAAATATGGAGGCTAGGCCAGTGGTGGCACAATACATGCTGCAGCCCCTGGTAGGCCTTGGAAACACCTATGCCCTGGGTACCTAGGGTACACTACTACAGGGGCTAATAAGGTGAACCAGTTCCAATTCGTAATGCACCTAAAGTGCATTGGCAGTAATTTAGAGAGAGAACAGCAGGCTGTGGGTCTGATTAGCAGGCCCACAGCCACATTAAGTCATAAACCAGTGAAGCAAAAAGCAAAAATTTGGGGTGACCATAGGATAGCAGACCCTACTCTCCTACACCGATATCTAAGTAAGGGGTGCATGCACCACCTTACACAGACTACAGTAGCAGTCCTGTGGTGTCATTTTGGAATGCTTCCCAGGGTCGGCACAATACATGCTGCAGCCCCTGGTAGGCCTCTGGGGTACCTATGCCCTGGGTACCTATGGTACCATATACTATGGACTCATAAGGGTACCCCAGAATCCAATCTGAAGTGTACCTAAGGTACTGGGAATCAATTTAGAGAGGAAGCAGCTAGGCTGAGGTCCTGGAGAGCAGGGCCCCAGCCAGTCTAAAGTCGAAAAACTTTGAAACATCAGCAAAAAGTGGGGGTAACCATAAGAAGTAGATCCTACTCCCCTACACACAGTCTATTTTTTATGTTTACCATTTTTTATGTGGACGAAGGCTGATGAGAAAGGGATCTAAAGCTGGTCAAACTAGTCAAGGTGGATGGGGTCATCAATGAGCACTAGGGAATACTTTGCGGTGATAATGTCAGGTGTGGACTTTGGACTGTCTAGGTTTTTGTCAGTGTGGGAGAAGCTTAATTTTACAAAGGACATTGAAGTACTTTGCAAAAGAATCATATAGTCTACAGATAGTTATAATTCTGAACCTTAATGCAAATTAGCATCACCCCAATGCAAAAGGAAGTCTTCCAAGAAAATCCTGGACCCAGTGATAATCGGCTGGTACTGTACTCCTGATAGTAAGTAGGTAAGTAGCAGACTATGTAGAGAGGAGCCAATATTTTCAGAGAAGGGAGTACATGCAGTTCATTCTGTTCGGAAGAAGGGTCCTAAGTTCCAGCATCTTAGGTAATGGAACAGTGCAAGGTGGTCTGTGATCAATGAGTACAAACAGGTAAGCTGACGGGAGATTGGTCTAGACCAAGGCTGGGAACAATAAATTGGTGGTGGTAATTTTTAACAAGTTCCTGTAATTGCCCATAGTCAAGACCCAACCATACTGTTGTCAGGCCAGGCTTTTGGTTGTTCTGAGGCAGCTGGGCTCACCCATGAATGACCTTCACAGGCAAACACTTGGTTGGGGATTACTAGGAGGAGAACAATGCCCCCACTAAAATGAAGGTAGGTTTGGATTCTCTTGAAAACAGAGAGGTGAAGATTACAACTGATTCTTCAATGAGAGCTACAGCAGCAAAGTAAAATGAAAATTTATAATAAACAGGAAAAAATGGAACTACTATTTCATTAATTTTTCTCATGCCTTGTACTTTTCCCCATTTCCCAGTAGGCTTGAGACATCTCATTATCGGAGAATTACAAGGGCTTCCTAAACCCTCCTTCAAATATCCCTGCTGCACCATCTTTTCAATCACAGGTGTAATTTCATCCTCAGCTTCACAAGAAAGTGTGTGTGGTTGTGCAGTGTTTTGCACTGGCTTTGCACGTTCAATAAACCCAACATCCTATCCAGTAAAACCCAATCCTCCTTTTCAGTGTCGGTCTAAAATCTAAAGATGTGTTTTCTTCAGTGAGAACTGGTAATTTACCACGTTTCTCTTTCTTCTGTTTTTGTTTTGTAAACAGATTTTTATTGGTTTGTAATAAAGCAGTCAATCATATCCCAGAAACAATACTGTAGTCATGGTCAATTTCTAGCTTATACCCTCTCAGGTTCACACATGCTAATCACTGGCCGTCTCGTCATACTGTAACATTAATTGTGTTCCAGTACACAGCAATGGTGAATAAGCTAATACAGGTGAAATTTTTCAGATGTGTCGGGTTCGATGCCGCCCCATTAGACATGTATCAACTCAACATTCTCTTCCTCAAGTAACCCCTAACACCCACCCATCCCACCCCAGACATGTAGCTTCCACCTGCGGTCCTAAATAACAACGCTAACCAGTTCAACTGAGTGTCAGGCATGCTATTCCAGGTGATGTAGTTCCCCAATGAGGCCACGCTGAGCAGAAGCCCCATCTGGCATCTCAAGCCGGTCGGCTTCTGTCCGAGTCACCAGGGAAGTCAGTACACACTCTCCCACATAAGGGTCTACACCTTCAAGGGGTATATCGTTATCGTAGCATGGCTGTTTTAGAATCTCCACTAATGCTACCGATGCCTTTGCTGCTTCTAGTGTCTTTTCACTCCCAGTTCTTTGGGCCATTTGTAGTCTGAAGATCCCTTCGCAGTCTTCCCACTTTACAAACTCCCTTGTCCACCTCAATTAACTAGGGGCATTTTTTGCATTCCAGTGGCAAGTAAGTTCTCGTTTGGCTAATACCAGCTCCAAATTTATATATTTGCTGGTTACCTTATTCCTGGCTGTGTGAGGGAACCAATGTAGAAGGCAGCCCCTAGGTGTACGCGCTATATCACGTTCCATTGTGTCTATTAAACTAGTCGTCACCCCTCTCCAGAACTCTCCCAAAAGTGTGCAGTCACAAAGCATATGTAAAATCCCCGCATTTTCCAGGTTACACCTCCGGCATACCAACCGGACCCCAAAGTACTCATTAATCTTGCGCGGGGTAAGATATGCCCTGTGAAGGACGAAGAAGTGAATTAGCTGAAAGGGCGCATTTCTGGAACTTTTCCATGCCCTTTTCACCAATTCTCCCCATGGTTTCTCATCAATGGTCTCGCCTAGATCCACTTCCCAATTAAGACGTAGGGCTATTAGGGGTCGCCGGGTTTCCTGCGTGAGGTGCCGATATAGGCAAGTGACCGCCTTAATCGTTCCTGTTGCCATCACTGTATACTGACAAGCAGCGCAACTGCAGTGGTTTACGAAGTGGATGGCGGGCCGACTCTGGAGCGTAGAGGACCATGTTTCTCTTCTTGTGACTTCATTTTGAAGTCAGCATCAGGATCTTTCATCTGAATGAAAACAGTATCTGCAATAGACTGAACAGTTTAATTTACTTAACAGATAACAAAGTAATCGATTTACTGGACTGTTCTCACTAATCATGAATCCATGTTCTTGTATAGCTAAACTTATTTGTGCTCTGACATTAGTTGACAAGTTAGTAATCACTTGTTATTAGTCCTGTTAGTCTAAGGATGGTCTTCTCCCAAATCTTCTGCCTACTCCCCTCCTTTTTGGTGAATTGGCTTTTGTTGGCCTAAGGACTGTGCTCTGCTCCACAACTAACCAGTGCTGAAGTGCTTGTGCTCACTCCCAAAACATTGAATAATTGGCTTACACCTGATTGGTACATTTAATGTACTTTTAAGTCTATTGTAGAGAGGTATTTCATATGCCCAGTGCAGTAATTAAATGCTACCAGTGGGCCGGATCAGTTCCTCCGCTACCCACTCAAGTAGCTCTTGTAAACATATCTCAGGCCTGCCATTGCAACCTGAGTGCAGTTTTAAGCTGCCATTTCAAATTGGCAAAATAAAACTTTTGCCACATGTAAACATTATTTTTAATACATATAAGTGTGCCCTAAGAAAAGCCCTAAACAACCCGTAGAGCAGGATGCAGTGTATTTAAAAAGGTAGACATGTATCTTTAATTTTTATATGTCCTGGTAGTGAAAAACTCCTCAATTAATTTTTCTCAACAGCAAGGCTTACCTCTCCAATAGCGAAATAGTGGGTTACCCTATTACTGTAGGGCAAAACCAGTCCTGGGTTGCTTGTGTTCCGGTCTGGGAGGACCTGGCTTGGTAGTTCAGGTTGGAGTTTTCCTATGATGCGCAGTGTCGAGGCGGATTTGCATATCACTAGGCCCAAACTGAGGTTGCCCAGTGGTTGAAAAAAGATGGATTTGGATGGGGCCCCAAGTGACTTCCATTGGCTAAGATTAACCCATGCATTCCTTCCATCACTTTGTTGTTTTCACGTTTGAGGCCCTAAGTACACCGGGCATGCCACAACCTGGGTTCCAGGTTCACTGTGCCACTGGAACCAAGCTAAACCTGTCTGAAGAAACCTAATCAGGGTAAAAATCGTGCTGGGTTGCTTGTGTTCCGGTTCAGGAAGGACCTAACCTGGCAGTTCAACTGGACTGTTTCCATAAGGAGCAAGATCAAGACAGATTTGCATATGGTTGGGTCTGAACAGAGGCGTCCTGTTGGGCAAAAAAAAGATTTGGAAGCAGCCTGAGTGATTGCAAGTGGCTAAGATTATTTCAAGCAATCCATCCATCACATTGTTGTTTTTGCATTCAACTTTTCGAAAGTTGTTATTTTCTTGTCCTAACCATTTTGGTGCCTGTAGCTGGTTCCCTGGGCCACATTACTAGGTGTAATTGGCTGTTGCCCGTTGTGTTGCCCTTTGTGTAGTCCCACAGTGAGACAAACAGTGTTTGAAGTAAGGGTCATCTTGCCAGAAGGGAGGGGCGGAACTCTGCACAGCTCCACATGCACTTCAAAGGAACTGTCTAAGCACACACACAAAGTACTTCACACTAGCCATTTGTGATTCCAGACCTCCTAGGACCAGGGCAGGGGGGCAGGAAATTCCTGACCCATCAGTGAGGGGAAAACTCTAGAAGTTTCTGCCACTTCAAAGTGGGCACTTTTTATGAGAATACAACCCTTAAACTGACTCTTCTGTTCACTTCTGGACATGTGAACGTCTCTCCGAGGATGGCCTGCTGCCAGAAGACTACCTTGCTGCCTGAAGCCTACACTGTGGCTTCAAAGGACTGCCTTGCTGCTTGAGACTTGCCTTTCTGCTTGAGCCCAGAACCACCAGAGTAACTCCAACGGCTAGTTGACTAGCATCCTATTTAGAGACACAGGGACAGAATATGTTCCAATCATGTTGAATCCAACCCTGAACCCTAGTTAACTGAGTCCTGAACCTTTAAGTGGTACCCACACAGTTCAGGACCTTTGGACGTAGTGCTAAATATGCCCAGATATCCCAAAACATAAACTTTGGACTTTTCAGCCAAAAGGGCCCTGGGAACTGAGAGGAGACTGGGATCCACATTCTGCCTGACTTTGCAGCAGCTGCCTCTACATTCTTCTCTGCAGCAGCAAATCCTGTTCAGTTTCTCCTCACAAGAGAGTTATCCAACCTTGTGGAACTTTCATCTGCTACAGCTTCGTCCTGCTGGAAATTTTTGACATCCAAAAATGAGATTACGTCTGGACGTAGAAACCTTCACCATAACCTTGTTCAGTGGCTCCCTGACGACGACACATTCTACTCCAACACCACTAGCTGCCTTCCTCTGCTGAACTTTACCTTTTCAGACATTTTTCTTCAAAAATTGTTCTATGTCTGAAGGTAACCCGAAACCAGGCTGAATCTACTCCATGTATCCGAGCCTTACCACATAGCGGTCACCTTAACTTTAAACTTTTCTCCAATTTCGCGCTACCAGATTCCTGCAGTTAGAACTTTGATTTTTTTTGCACTTTTACTTCAAACTTTAAACTTTAAACATTCATCATTCCAGTTCTTTTGACCGGATTTTTGTTGTTTCGGTATCAAATAGTTTATTGTATTTTACTCAATTTTTCTAAATTAGTATGAGATTTTTCTTGTGTTGTGTTTTCACTTTGTTACCATTTGAGTGCTGCATAAATACTTTATGAAGCTTGATTGCTTTTGTGCTAAGCCACCAAGGGATAAGCACATGTTAATTTTGTAACTTTTGTGGTTCACCCTATCAAGGATTGTGGCTATTGCTTATGAAAGGCTCATGCCCCTTCAACCAACAACCCTATTTCTCACACTCAATTTTTTGAAATGCCAACAACTTGGACTTCTTTTCCCTAGAGTGGTAGGTTAGGAACTTCCACTTGTCTCACTGTGGAACAGAAGGCAATCGCATGAACAAACAAGCATTTGCAATGAAATAGGTCTTGCATTACTGAAAGTTTGAGATATTGTCCTTGCTAATAATAATAACAATGCCAATAGCTCAAACCTTCAGTAAGATAAGAACACGATTTAAATGCCTGTTTACAGAAAGTGAGTTTGTGGAAGAATACATTAAACAAGGTTTGGTCACTGGTAGGGACGAACTCGAGCTGGACAGCCCATAGCAAATAAAGCCAGAAAATATAAGTTACAAACCACAAGCCATATGGTGAAATGCATTCCTAGGTCAGTTGAATATCCCCAAGAGGTCTTTAGCAAAGTAGGCTGCGACCTAAAAAGGCTAATGTAGAGTTGCACAAAACTGTAGAAATTCCACTTTTACTTTTAACCCTGTTAATGGCCGTTGTTAAATCCACAAGAAAAGGTTGTGTTAAACCTGCCATACAGACGGCAGAAAGTCCACCTACATGATGCAAGAGTTTTCTGAGGAATTTTCCAATTGACAGAAACTTGGCAACAACTATTTCCACTCATACAGCTTGTGGGTACATGTGAACGAGCTTAGTGACATAAATTGGGCTCACATGTGTCTGCCTTGTTATTGTGCCACAGAAAATACATCAGTATTTCTCTCACTGGTAATGGTGATACTAACGCCATTTCTTAGAGTTCTCTGGGATGCAGAAACACTTTAACACGGGATCCACAGGAGGGAACCTCCAATGCTGAGAGCACACCTATTAATTAGAGGTACTAATGCAGCACAGCTTGATAGAAATTCTGTAAACGGAAGTCTGCAAATGGAATTGACAACACTGGCACATAGTATGCTAGAGGGATTATGACCCATTTGTCACAGAGGCAGAAATGTCTAATTTTGGTGGAGTGCCCTTTGTCAGTGACAGGTGGCATAACACAACATGATGGGAGCGTTCTGCAGAGTGTGAGGAGGGACCCCATCATGATATTCATTGACCTTGGCATTCAATGGGGAGTCCCTTGAGCGCTGAGGAGGCCTCTGAATGTTTGGGGTGCCCTTGTACATAAAGGGCTTTAGAGGCCTGCATTAAGCCACGCAGCATTTGTCATCAGCGGGAGTGAAATATCTGCCAGACGAACTCTGTGAGTTGTAACACATCGAGTGCCCCAGGCTGGGAAGACCAGCCATCTCCGCAGAAGAGAACCTATGTGCAACAGATTTTGGCGAATAAGGTATAGTGTGACTTAAAGTTGCTGTATCTCCCACCTAAGGGGAGAGTGGGGAGGGTGAGTTGTAGATGCAAGCCGTGCTCTGTGGGACAGTGTGCAAATGTAAAGTCCACACGTACACCTGCCCCAGAAACATACATCTCACCCATCAATATTCTTTATTACCCCTCCAGCACTGCCATCCGCTCCTTCCTTGTGGAGCTCCAGCCATCATTTATTGAGAGAAGGAAGGAAGGCAGGCAGCCAGGAGCCCTGCACCGATAAGAGGCTCATTGCAGGCGCTTCCAGGCCAGACTCCCTCATCAGCATCCAAGCTGAAATGGCACATGCACTGTCTCCCTTAAGTGCTTTGAGCATCAGCCCCACCTGTGCCGTATGTGTCCTTGACTGCCTCCCAGCCCCAGCTGCCAATCTCCACAGAGGGGCTGTCAGAGCCTGGCACCGGGACAGCAGTGATGACCGGCGCCCCTTTTAAAGGAAACCCAGACACAGTTGTAGCAAAGTTGCTCTTTTGATAATAGCCGAGTGTAAGTGCAAATACATTTATGATAAATTTGCATTTATGCTGAAAACTGCATTCTTACTATAAGTATTTGAAAAATTACTAAAACGCAATAAAGAGTGTCCCCTTGGAGCTACCCAAGTACAAATGTACATTTTGATGTAGAGGGTTACATGGGCAGCCATCTTACTGCTTAACACTGTCAATTTAAGCGGGTAAGTGTTACAGGGACAAGATGTGCTCAAGATCAAACAATGAGTTATTTCCATGCAGCTAACTTGATTTCCAAGTCAGGTTGTGCACATGTAGTAGTAGTAGTAGTAAATATTTAATGGATGCGTAGGCTTATTTAGGTTTCACCTACGCAGCGCACATGCACTGCAAAGGAGGAGACCTCTTGTAATCGATTTGGTTTTGAGGCCAAAAACGTGCACGTTTGCATTGCTTTCAATGGCAATGCGTGCACGTTTGGCGATTCCCTTGCGGGAGCGAGCGACACCATCTGTTAGCAATTATCGCACTCGCTCCTGCAAGGTAAACGTTGCGCATCCCTGCTCTCGGCTGCACTCCGCCCACCCCTTTTACTTGTTTTTCTTTTCCTCACCCCGTTCATGTTCTCTATTTCCTCCCTCCCATGTCTCCTCACATTCTGCTTTATACCACCCCTCCTGTGTTCGCGTTATCTCTACAGTTATGGATTTCCTTCCCAATCTCTCCCAATATCCTTTCGTTGCTGTTCAACTGAAATTGTAAGAAACCATTCTTGTTTAAATTTTAAATGTGTATTGCTAGTTTATAGACACAGTGGTTTAGAATGCAGCATTTTTTTTTGGGGGGGGGGAATGATTGCAAAGAAAAACGAAAAAAATTAATGACCGCACTAGCTTTCCAAAGTGCAAATGACTGGCTTTGGTTGAGCTTTAAATAGTTCTTAATGCTGGAAAGAGGCTGCTTTTGAAGTCACTTAATGTTGTCAAGTGAGGAAACTGAGGTATGTAGGGAGGTATGTAGGCTGTTCACCAACCATTAGCCGCCCACAGTTTCCACATTGTATGCCACCGAATGCATTTTCTTTGTACAAAATCCAAAATAAGCAGGCATGTAAGTGAGTAATTACAGAGGAGGAAGTGACGAATGCGCACTTACCAGAGATACTGTTATCTGCAAACCGAAGCAATAGACTGCTCTTCCCAACACCTAGGGAGTGAGAAAATAAACAAGGTCTTAAACAGGGCAAAACAGAACACAGCGCACCGGACATGCGCTGAAGATCTCAGACACACAGCGAAAGACATTGAAGATCTTCGACACACAACAAAAGACAATGAAGATCTTCGACACAACAAAAGACAATGAAGATCTTCGACACACAACAAAAGACAATGAAGATCTTCGACACAACAAAAGACAATGAAGATCTTCGACACAACAAAAGACAATGAAGATCTTCGACACACAACAAAAGACAATGAAGATCTTCGACACAACAAAAGACAATGAAGATCTTCGACACACAACAAAAGACAATGAAGATCTTCGACACAACAAAAGACAATGAAGATCTTCGACACACAACAAAAGACAATGAAGATCTTCGAAACACAACAAAAGACAATCTACGGACAAGCATTAAAGGACTGCAGCAAACCTACAATGAAAATAAAGGGCTAGATAGACTATCCAGTATATCTGAGAGGAGATGGGCTGTCTTATCAAATATGCACCAGTGCATGAGCACTCACCCTGGAGGTGGATGCAGACAGTGTCCTATGCCTCTCATTATAGTATCTCTCTGTTTACCCGACCCAGCGGACGGAAGTGACATCCCTGCGTTCTCCCCACCCACGCAGCGAGTGTTCCTTTTCCGGTGTTGAAACCATTAACCATAACTCAGATTACCAGATTCTCTCCAGTGGCGGTTCGTCCATTGGGGGCGTTGGGGCGTTGCCCCACTAGCCATGGACGACCGCTGCACAAATACATACCAATTTAATTACCGAGTCATGATAATTATTATTGAGCCTTGAGGTCGCCGTCGGTCGGAGTCACTAACTATAGTGACGTCATCGCGTAAGAGTGTGTGGGGCGCGGGTCTGCGGCAGGGAGTGGTAGCCGGCAGGCTGGGCTAGCAAATAGCAGCAGAGCAGCGTGGCAGGGAGGGCAGGGGGCAGCAGAAGTGTGTGCGCATTTAGGACAAGTCATTTTTTTGACTTGCCCACGCATGCGCACACATGCAGTAGCCCCTTCCCTCCTCCTCCTCTCCTTGCACTCACACAGGCAGAGACCCGGGGTCTCATTATGGGCAGTATTAGCCCTGCTCCATGAACTCCGTGATTGGCCGGCGCTGCTTCCCTTGCGTTGCGTAGGGGAGGGAGGCTGCCTACTGGCTGCTTCCTGCAGCAGGAACAAGCATCGCGGACCCACCAGAACAGGCCAGAGCGGAGGTGGTATCCTAGATTCCTAGCCCTCAGGCTCAGGGACGTTTTACTTTTATAATTTTTAATGCTGGTAAATTTGTATTCGGGTCATGACCCCTCCCCCCCCCCCCCCCCCCCCTCCCTCGAGCATTTCGGCTGCCGCTGCCTTTAGTTCAAATATGCTCAACTCGCGTGCCTTTCGATCGCGAACCTCCTGCGGCTCAGCTGGTGCTCACACTGAATGAAGATCTTGTACGCACGGCAATTGCTGTTTGCTGTAGTTCGGTATTAATCTGACATTAGTTAACAAGGTGAAATCTTTGCCCACAGTGGTGCCTGGTGGGACTAAACAGGTTGGGAAGTTTGGGGGCAAAGAGGAGGGTCTGATCTGCAACGCATGTGCCCTGCAGACGAGAACAGGCTGGCATACACTACAGGCCCGGGTGTTTGCTGGGGAGGTGTGGGAGAGCACAGGTTTTGAAGTGTGAGCGGCCTGGAGGAAAGAGGGTGGGGGGCTGCCCAGGAAAGCGTGTGCCCTGCAGGTGAGAATGGCCTGGGCTGGGACATCTTGCAGGCCCGGGTGTTTGCCGTGGGTATGTGGGATTGCACAGGCTTGGAGGGAAGGTGAGGGCCTGCTTTGGAAAGCAGTGCGCTGCAGGGGAGAGTAGGCTGGCACTCCCTGCAGGCCCGGGTGTTTGCTGTGGAGATGTGGGAGAGCACAGGCTTGGAGTGTGCTGAGTGATGTGTTTTGTAAAGCCCCTGCCAGAGCAAACGTAAGCGTAGGAGTGACATCAGTCAGTCGTGAAACCATTTTTTTTATGTATTTGTTTTTACCTAGCTCTATGGCAGCCACGGGACGGTGCACGGAAAGGGGGGAAGGTTGCAAGAAATTAGAAACAGTAAGCGGACCACTAGGCGTACGTTTGCCAAAATGTGTGAATCTTTAGGTGTTTCCAGAATGTTCTGAGGTCACTGTGTACTGGTGTTAGAAGTGATTAGTCAAAGTGCTGGGTGACAGCAGGCTCGTAGCAGGGGCTGGTCTGATGGATGCAGGGCTGATGCAGCATTTCATCCTCTCACTGCCAGGAAATGTGCAGCATTGAAATGTGTACTGGTGTTAGTCTGTACTCGTGTTAGAAGTGATTAGTCGAAGCGCTGGGTGACAGCAGGATCGTAGTGTGGGCTGGTCTGATGGAGGATGCAGCCCGGGCTGATGCTCGCATACGTTCATTCGTTATGCATACGCCCCCACCAATTTCAAATTCCACCAGCCGCCACTGCCATAGGTAAACCACATTTCCCCTGTCCTAAGGAACTGGCCCTGAAGTGTGTTACAGACAACAGTAAGTAGATGCTCACCCTCTCAACAAATGATGCTAAGTCCCCCCGATTTATTTCAAAGTTGGCCTAAAGGCCTGGCATGGATACAGTCCCTACGACCATCATATTTCGTTTTTGTAATCTATAAATATGTAAATGTTATAAAGATGGCAGTAGCAGCTCCCAGCATGTGCCTCAGTTTTGTTTCTAAACCAAGTTCTAAGTGGTAGACGTAGGTACGATCCAAACGTAATGCTAAATGACATTTACATGGTCAGCAAAACTAACGACTATGCCATGCAAGGCTGGTTGCAACAACATCAGTTTATTTTTTAAATTATTTATTTGTATTCTTTTTTATTAAACAAAAGCTTAGCAACACACCATGCCGTTTATTTTTAACTGCAGCTATGTGAATTAATATTTAACAAGATTAAGAGATTCCCTGCACCTTACAGCTTGAGAGTCCTTGAAAAAACAAATGATCCCTTATCCTTGATATGTATCCTTGCTTTATTTTATTTGGGAAAAATACATTTCCAATTTTAGTCTTGATTCATACCAGGCGAAGAATTCAAACATACTTCTTTGTAACAAAAAAAAAGCAATTAGAAGTTGTTTTATTAATAAAACATTTAAATCGACTTAGATCTTTGTGTTTGCTATTCTAGCCTGGGCAACTCTTGATCAAATGTTGCTTCTACCAATGCTGCACTAGTGAATTTAAATCCTCATAAATTCACTGTAGGACCAAAGTTACTTTTTCTGCAATGAACAGAGCACACTTCCCAAGCTCAGGTGTCCCTTACAACCAAAAACAGAGGGAGCATTTCTTGTGAATCAAGTTTACTTGCATTCAGCCCCCACAGTCATTCAGAACTACCTGCTGGCTCTGTAACTTTCAGTGCATGTGGTGAGGTGGGGCTGATGATGGAGCCAGTCCCCTCGGTTAGTAAAGGCCTTCATCCCTTTTAGGGAAGACTCCAAGAGTTAGGTGCTTCTGCTTTGGTACAGTAACCCTGAGAAGAGGTGTGCATCGGCGGCGTAAAACATGTGCCTTGTTGCGCCATATTTAAAAAGTGACGCATCTAGGCAGATGCGTCACTTTTTAAACCCCTGCGCCACATTATACCTGCGTCAGGTATAATGTATGCAGAGGGGGCGTTCCCCCGCAAAAAGCCTCGTAATAGTGACGCAGTGAAATCCATCAGATTTCACTGCGTCACTTTTAGGACGCTGTTGCGTCAAAATCTTGCGCCTGCCTCACTGCAGGCGTAAGACTGACGCAAGCCCTTTCACATGGGGCTTTCCCCATGTGAAAGGACGCATTGCTGGAGTTGCGTCACTTTTGTGACACACTCCAGCAATGCGTCACTTTTGCGCTTACAGATGCGTCAGAAATACTGACGTATCTGTAAGTCCTTGCGACATGATGCGTCATACATTAAATATGACGCATCATTGGTGTCGCAAGGAGTGCGCTGTGAAAAGTGACGCATCGCTGTTTTCACGCAGCGATGCGTCACTTTTCATAAATGAGGCCCCTAGTATCTTGTGAGAGGTATGGTGGAGATGTACACTGTCTGCTGACTGACTCGGCTGCAATGTTAGGGGCATATTATCAAGCGGCAGCGATAATTATCGCTGGTTGCTCTTAGCGAGAAGTGTTTGTTTATAGTAACTTGAAAAGCCTTTAGAAGAAAAAAATGAAAATCACTATCTTTTTTAATCCGATGTTATTCTGCCTTAATACTTTTCTGCCACACAGTCAGTGCTTTTTATGAAAGGCATGTGTGGATAAAACAGAACTGGCCTTGTGACACTCCTAATCAAAATCACATTCCGATGGCCTCAGGGGACCAGAAATGTGCTGCAGCTGTACCAGCCACTAATTTGAAACAATTGTTTGCACATAACATTATTTACAATTTGTCTTTTTTTCCTCAATAAAGCTACTCCCGCTGGTCCACCTGTAGGACCCAACAGGCAGCAGAGAGTGGCCTGCTTGTGGCAGTAGAGGCTAGAGTGTAACCACCAAGAATACTGGCAGCTGGTGGTCCTGGAGGAGGAGGAGGAGGAGGAGGAGGAAATAAATACCTCTCTGCCAGGCCCCAGTGTAGACAGTCCCTCTCAGGGATTTGGGCTGGTTCACTTTGGTTGGGGAGAGGGGTGGTCATGTAGTGTGGGTGGAGAGGGTGGATATCTTGTATGCCTGAAGTAGTTTGCTTTACTTTTACTTTGCACTGCTTCCTTCAGTTTTTATGCAGACTTTTTTGTGCTTGTAAGGGCGAGTGTACCTTTTAGTTATAGAGTTATACCTCTCCAACCAACTTTACTGTTTGGGGGATGCTGCCATAACCTATATTGTCTACAACAACCTAGATAAATGATAGTAAACATTAGTTAGTTACTTACTAAGTTAACATGTTCACTTCACTCCATAATAGTCTTACCTGGATATAGATGAAACAATCACAGGAAAGGCATCACAACTTCACAAGTGAGGCAACAAAATGGAAAAAAGACTCTTAGTGGGTTATGTAAAAGCTTTACAAAGAATCCACACCAGAGTTGATGACACAACAAAAATTCCAAATAATCATAAAATAAAAAAATGATTTGGCTAATGGGGAGCTAATAGTATCTTAGTTATGAAATCCTTGATCATAAAAAATGAACTCTAAGTCTGGAGTAGATAAGCTTAGGTTAGGTGTTTACGGTTATGCAACAAAAGACCTGAATGATGGTGATGACTGATGTTCTTAGTTCTGGAATATGGATCACTTTTTCTGCACGGGTAGGAAAACAAGTGTGGGCTATTGCTTAGAAGAACCTGCAGTATGTGGGTGTTGCTTTCACCACATCCACCCCACCAAGTGTGTGATCCATTGAAGGTATACATTAAGCCATACCTCAATAAATCCCACAGCACGAGAGAAGAGGGTTAGGTATTTGATGAATGGATGAGAAAGGGGATTTGGGGAATTGGTTGACAAAGACTAACACTACACAAGGACAACATTCATCTGGGCAATAAGCAGCACATCATTGGGCATCAATCTGTTGTGGAAGGAAATGAAGGAATGAGTTTGACAGAGTGCAGTTAAATGCATTCAAACAGTCCTCTGCCCTGAGACCCTGATAGAGCGCGCAGGTCACCCGATTCTTATTTTACCAAATATACACTACTGGGCCCATAACGTTTTTTTCACTATATTTCATAAATCAGGTAACCTACACACCGCTATCAGTAATTCGAGTATCCTTTCTATTTATTTCCGTGTACCTGACTTACCAATCCTCGAGAACAGGTACCTATGATCACCATGGATAAGGAGCTAATTATGAGATTCAAGCAGAAAAACACCAATACCATATACATTTATATTTTGTTTATACCTTGTAATAACCACAAACACAAGAAGTTTTAAAAGCTTTATCTAATCATTAAAGTCATCGTATGCCATGAGAATGAAATTCACACAGATCAAAACATCTATAACCAAGATTAGAAAAATAGTATAACTATGAATCAACGTAAGGATCATCTAACATTTGAAAAATATAGGAAATGGGAAAGAGAAGGAACACGCTAATTTTGTCTAACAGATTTGTATCATGTTACTAAAGGTTGGGTAAGAACAAGGGAACATACTACTAAAAATGCTAATTTGAATATACTAGACGATTTAGAAGAAACGATACTCTCAGGATGCGTTTAATTTCTATAGGACGGGTAACAGTGGAACATACTAGATATGCAAAACAGTTCAATGTATGAGTAAGGGTAAGGAGAAGATAAGGAACATGCTAGAAAAATACTTTTCATGAGAGTCAAATGTCAGAGATAAATCACATAGGCAAGATTGCTTTATTAAGAAAATAGGAGCGAAAGATTTAGATAGACAAACACCCACATATATTATATTTACCTAGGACAGAATTAGGAATAACCCTGGCCACGGGTCAGTTGGGAAAGGCGGGAAAGGACCCTCAAGGACTTAGGATGCCAGTAGGCGAGCAGTTACAGCTCATGGACAGTCAGGACAGGTTCACCCCAGGATTTGGATCCGGACTGGGCTCACCAAAGGGTACGACCAACACCAGCAGCTTCGGATGCAACGCCTGCCCTACGCCCTCTCTGCAAGGAATCTGCCAATAACCCCGATTGGGTTCTTGAATCTCCCAGCAAAGTGCTTCGCCAGCACTTAAGGTTTCTCCACCCCAGACTAAGTTTGTGGAAATTACGGACAGAGTGCTTCGCAGCTCTCTGTATCAAATCACCTATAGAGTTCGTAGGGTCAGTGACAGGTCAGCTATTCGGACAAGTCGGGCAATTTCTCTAGCTAAACCTAGGCCAGTTATACTGTTTTCGGGTCGATGTACCACCCACAAATGTTGCAAGTGAAAGGATCCCCAACTTCGGATTGGACAAGAGAGGCGGTTAGGTCATGACACCACCTATAATTTGAACTTTCCCAGAATTAATATTCAGTTTTCAAACCCACCCCTTACATTTCAGTTCCCATGGCATAGAAATTCAGAGCACAATAGGGCATACAAATATTATCGCAACATGTAACAAGTTCAGGTACAAGTCGAAGTCTTCTGCTGGAGCAGGGGTCACTTTCCCAGGAGCATCTTAGCTTCGGCAGCCAGCTGGCTAAGTTCCACTACTGCGTGATTCGTCTCTCCTTCATCACGTGATTAGTACTACACGGGCTTCAAAGATGGAGTGGCTCACCGCTCCCAGGCCCACAAAGATCGATACATGAAAAGTAAGCGAAAACAATTTAGAAACACAGAAAAAATGAAGACACTGTATACCATGATTGGCTTTACTGCAACCCTTACTTTATAATATCTATAGCATTAGGAGTTAAGCAGAATGAAACAGCTGAGCAAAAGCAGCGGTGGCAAGCGAAGAGCATGTTAGAACAAAGCGGCCATATTAGCTGTACTGCGCATGAGCAAAAGATTCCCTCCAGAACTGCGAGTGCGTCACATCACATGGGTATGACTGACGCATGCGCAGACTAGAATCCCGCATAGCAGCGACCATTTTAGCTGCAAGCGTAGTTAGGATTAGTAAACACATAGGCAAGCATCACTGGGACACCCGCGTGTAGTGTAAAAGTGCAATATTAATAAACAAAACAGGTTGATTATGACGTTAACATTATGCGAGGTTCATGAGTTCAAGCAAGTCGCGTAACGTGCGAATCCTTGCTCCATCATTGGTCATCAATCTGTTGTGGAAAGAAATGAAGGAATGAGCTTGACAGAGTGCAGTTAAATGCATTCAAACAGTCCTCTGCCCTGAGACCCAACTTATCAAATATCTAAATGGTGAACCCAACCACTCAGTTCTCCAAATATGATTGCTAAATGAACATGATACTGTTTTGCAAAATTAGGTAGTGCATCTGCATTCTCCTCTGCAATGGTCATCAATCTTGGCTGCCTGCCTGGACTAGTCCACTAGGCAAGAAGTGTTGTATCTGATTTTGAGAGTCAAGCAGAAGGATAGAAGAAAGGTAAGCTTCTTGAGGAGTGTATCAAGAAGACTCAGAGGCAGAACAAATAAAATAAGAGGGGACTCAGAGTTTTACTTTTTCTACAAGACTAGCACACACACACACACACACACAGCTGCGTTTCACAATAGGCACTTCTCTCCAATCCATATAGCTGAGTACTAGGCTCCAGACTCTTGGGTTTTCAATAAACTGAAGGCAATAACTTCTTGCTTTTAACTGTTGATGAGGTAGCCATGCAGTTCCCACCCTGAGTTCTTCCATTCTCCTCCTGACTCCAAGTAACTCCATCACAGACCAGTAATAATGACCAAAACAATATAGGCGTGTAACAGAATTCCGGAAATTTGCATCGATTTTTGTTTGTTAAATAAAGTGACTGTTTTGATCTCTGAAGAACCTGAAAAAAGGAGAGGACCCTGTAGATAAATCTGGCTAAGTGTGAAAGGGCCAATCACCTCCAGGGAAAAAAATTGATCACCCATCACTCAGGCCCCAATCATTGCAAATCAATCTTCTCAAGAAAGGTCCTGCATTACAGTTCAACACAGCCTCCCTCACTGTCAGCCACCACATGAATCCTCAATCATCACTTACAACCACTCATTGGTGCAATGGTTAGTTACCTGTTCCAATCCAAGCATAGTTGCAGGTACACTAGCTTCCATTTGATGCAAGCAACAGATTGGAACTTGACAGTCTTGTAAATCAAACAAATGTCTGCGGCAGCCATTCTAGATGATGAAAAACAAAGGATCATTACAGTGGACCATAGAGGTTGAATAATGTTCGCTAAGTAAATTTGTAAAGAAAAATCACCTCCAGGGAAACAATTATCTCCCGTCACTCAGGCCCCAAATATTGCAAATCAATCATCTCAAGAAAGTCCCCACAGTCCAGTTCAACACACACCCTCCCTGACTGCCAGCTACCACATCATGAATCATGAATCATCATCACTCACACAATCACTCACTGTTGTAGATACCTCTTTCAATCCAAGCATGGGTATTTTAGGTATCTGGTATTAGATATTTCTCTTTGATGAAGGCAACACATTGAAATGTTGTATTGGCAGGCACTCTTGTAATGTAATGATCTTCTGGGGAAGACCTGCTTATGCTAAGTGACGGAAAAAGGGATAGGCAATAGGCATGCGAGAGGGGCAGGCATTGTCTCTAATGTCATGAAGGCATTTTGGAGGCTTCTTCAATGCACACTGGTCCAACTGCAATCCAGCAACATATGTGACAAAAAAATGGCTATGGCAGCATAAATCTCCCATAAAATATTAATGTTCCACTGTCGTCTTCTTTTTTTTTTTGTTGCAAAGAACAAAGTTCTTGAAAAATAATTCAAAAGTTCTATACGGACACTGGCATACTTAGTTCATAAAGTAGAGTTTGTTCTCAAACTCAGGTGGTTCACCCAGAAGTTGATCAGCTAACACACTTGATTCATTTTCTGACCAATCATCTGGCTCCTGTGCTGTGTCAGGAGCAATGTAATTGTGTGATATAAAAAAAGTTGGTTAATTTTGATCATAGGCAATGTCTCCATGTTTTGAAGCGAGAGACTGGTCCTTCTGTCTATAACAAGTGCACCACCTGCACTGAACACTCGCTCAGCAGACACACTGGATACAGGAAAAGCCAAATACGTTATTGCCAGCCTGATGAGCTCTGGCCATTTGTGCATCTTCCCATACGAATTCATCAATGGAGTTTGGTCCACATAGACCATTTTTGGATCATCCACATTGGTGCTGCCACTTACTCAACCTGTTTTTCCATCAGCTACACACTGGACTCAAGCCCTGCCGATTGAAACCAATACAATTCAGTGGTTGGGTCGGGCCTTTCTGTTGCTGTTGTTACCGGTATTCTGGTTGATTGTGTTGTTGGCTGCTCCGAGACAAGACTGCCCTCTCTGGAAGTTCAAAGCAGCACCCCAGAACTGTGGGTTGGGACTCTAAGTTCCAGCCATTCTTCTTCCAGGCGTCTGGCATGCTCTACAATCCACTCTTATATTTTGAACCATCCCTAATGGAAAAAGGAATGAAAGTAGGTAGAATTTTTTTGTTACAGTGGATCAAGTAAGGTGGCAAGGGTGCACTCTTTTGAGGCGATGATGTCATGTCGCAGCCTTGTATTACAAGCCAAGTGAAGGATTAAGCTCTCAACCATGGCATGAGCTTCTCTGTTTTCAAACACCTTCTTTACCTGGTACTGTAGGAGAGTCAACAGGAGGGTATATTGGCCCATGGTACTGTCATTTCTTGCTAACTTCCCGTGTGATAACCTCTGAAGGGAGTACCATCTGAGTCAGGCATTTGACTAGGCCCCATTTGTCCCATTTGTCCGCATCCATGGTCATAGCTTTCCTAACTGCCAAATTAGCATGCAAATGCAATGCAATGCCAAATTAGCATGCAACATTTTTCAGATACTGAAACCATGAGCACAGCTTAATGCAAAGCTACATCAATAATTGTGCATAATTCCGTGTAAAAATACTCATTTAAAATACAAAGTAAAACTAGTTGTGCATCTCTACCCATTTGCCAAATGTGCTCCGCAGTGCCGGGGGAAGGGGGTGGAAGAGGGTGGTTGGCACAGCAGCACACACAGGCCACAGGGGCAAGTGCCAATGAAATTAGCTCTCTCCTCCTGTGCCAGCTAACTGGCAGCAGAATAGGGAGGGGGGAAGAAATTAATGAAACCAGAAGTGAAAATTGTTTTTACTGCTAAGGCAATGGAGTGCCTATAGTGCACTGTTGACAATTATTAAAACGTTAACAAGTCATAATCTACCAAGCTCTTAACAGCGCATCTTCTTGTGACTGTAATCACCCCTAGCTAATTTCTAGCAGTTGCAAGAAGATTTTTAGATTCTATTAAGGACATGGAGGCAAGGATTATGCTTCCCAATCTTTACTACTCTTAATACAGCAGTCAATAAAAAAGCTGTAAACAGATCAAAATATCACATTTTCCATGAGGCTTTGAACCATGCCTCAAAATGGAGAAGCACCACCTTTCTGCCTCTTTCTTTGTGAACATGCAGTCCAAGAACTATGTCCATACTAAGAACAAGAAAACAGTTTCAAGGACTCTCAAAGGAAAGTTAACAAAGTCCGGAATGCTACAGCCTACAGAACAAAAATCCAGATACGGCCACCAGAATGGAGAACAGAGACCATTGGAAATGACCATGCCCACGGGCTTCAAATTCTGTTTTGGATTTGAACCTGAAATGAAAGAACCACATGAATCCCATTTCCACGTATAGCCAATCACAAGGGTGGCCATATAAGAAAACAGTACTCATAATACAGGGCCTTCAATAACAATAATACCATAAACTTACCTGTCCCAACGGGTAGAATAATCCTTGCCTCCCTGTTCTTAATAGAATCTAAAATTCTTGTTTGAACTGCTAGAAAATGTTCTATTCAATGGAAGGACCGGAGGCTCCGAATATGATGGTTCAGAGCTCCCCAACAACAACAGAAGAAACATGTGCAATAGGTTAATAATAAAAAATGTAAACATAAAACAAGATGCAAAGAATATCTTCTAATCTATACCCAAGAGCAAATGCCTTAGATGCCATAGCTCATCTAGTGGACTAAGCCCCATACATGGAAACATCAATCCCAGCTTCTGACAACACAACAAACCCACGGGGCCACGGTAGTCACTGTAACTGGACGAGAAGGTTTTTGTATTGTTGTGTTCCATATAGGTACCCCAATAGAGGCTCAGGTAGTAACAGAACCTTGACCTACCTTTCCTCTGCCATTACACTACATATGATTCTTGGTCCTGACATTAATACCTAGTTACGGTCCTGCTTACAGGCCATGGGGTTTTCCCTAAAAACTAGCCTTATTCATTATGCATGAGAATTCTTGGAATCACACCAGGACTACCATCTGTTATGTTATGTTATGTTACGACTATTTATTGTGCGCACAGATACTCCAGCCAAGGAGCGTCCTGGCGCAAAGACAAGGTAGCACATAACACAACAACAGGCTAAGAACAAAACTAAGGAACAGCTAAAACAGGAAGGTTTTTATAGCCCTCCGAAAGGTCAGAAGGTCCTCCAGCAAGCGGATTTCAACAGGCAAGGAGTTCCATGCTGATGCAGCCATTACCTTAAACGAGCGGCCTCCCATACGGCTAAGCCTGAATCTGGGAACCACCTCAAGGGCCAGACCCTGAGAGCGAAGGCTACGGGCAGGGACATAAAAAGACAGACAGCTCGACAGGATTTCCGGGCCTGTACCTCTCAAGATTTTAAAAGCAAGGCACAAAACCTTGAAGAGGATACGCTTCCTAACCGGAAGCCAGTGTAGGGAGCGAAGGACACCTGTCACTGAGCAGAATCTGGGCAAACCCACAATCGCCCTTGCCGCAGCATTCTGAACCCGTTGTAAGCGGGTTAATTCGGCCTGGTTAGCCCCGGCCAGG
This sequence comes from Lissotriton vulgaris, assembly GCF_964263255.1. Lineage (NCBI taxonomy): Eukaryota > Metazoa > Chordata > Amphibia > Caudata > Salamandridae > Lissotriton > Lissotriton vulgaris. The sequence continues at coordinate 122,298 of NW_028244896.1, forward strand.
AGAGAGCTGGCGTAATCCAGGCGAGAGATGATAGTAGCCTGGATCACCAACTGCCTGGTCGGGGCATCAAAGAACTTGAGAACAGGTCTCAAGCCCCTCAGGAGACCGAAACAACAGGCTGCGGTTCTTTTAGTATGGCCTACAAAAGAGAGGCCCGCATCCAGCCATACCCCCAGATTTTTCACTTCCGATACCGGAATCGGAGTCGGTCCCAACTCTGAGGGCCACCAGTGGTCACCCCACAGCTCCACTCCCTTCCCGACGACCATCACCTCTGTTTTAGTGGCATTTAGCTGGAGGCAATTGCCTGTCAGCCAGCTAGCCACCGCCTTCAGTCCGGACTGAAACCTAGGGGCCTCAATCTCCGCATCCCCGCTGAGAGTAACCGCCAGCTGAGTGTCATCGGCATATGAGACCAAGGTAAGGCCCCACTGCCTAGCGACATCAGCCAGCGGTCTCACGTAAAGGTTGAATAACGTGGGACTCAGCGAGGACCCTTGCGGAACCCCCATGGCCAGTGGCTGGTAGTTGGACTTGAAGGGAGGGATGGCAACATTATCTGCATAATAACTATGTATAAGGGTCATTCCTTCCGTCATCCTAGTACGACATGACACAGCAAGGTAGATACCCTGGGGGTACCACTTTGGGTATATAAACACCTTATCTTTGCTGAGGAAGAGAGAGGAGAAGAAGGACTCCCATGCTGACACACTGACACGAGACGCTGAGGTTCCTTCACGCAGACACTCTAGCTCGCAGTGGTCTGACATTCCTTGCAGAGTGTCCATCTCAAAACAAGACAGGTTCCCACAGTCGCTCACTTCAGGTAATGGGGCTGACTTTATCCTAGAGGGATTCTTAGCTTTACACCTACATACATGCTAGGTACACTTAGGTACATCTAGTTAGGGTCACATCATAGAAGTACACATTATTACTGTCATGTATTTTTATAACTGCCTGTATTAATTGTTTTAACAATATGGTAGGAATCTACCATCCTTTTACCCTGTTAATGATTATAACCACTTATATCTGCTTCTGTCTTATGGTTGTTTTAGCACACCTATTTTACGCTAGAATGAGGCTGGTTAAAAAAACTCTTATTGAAAATGTCCACACCGTTTATTCTGTGTATTTCTGTGAGATGAAAGTGAGCATGAATGACTGAGCAAAAAGTATTATACTGTTTCCACGATCACTGATGGGACAGAGTTGTCATGTTCGATGGTTGCCAAGAATTAGCCTTTCCATGGTAAGAGGAGTTTACATTGGCACTGTGAGCTAACTGGTATACAGGCTAACATACTCGGTGGGGGTGTCCGGAATCAGTTTGGACACCAATCCCCCAGTGTATGTTTTCTAATTGCGCAGATCCTATATAGGTTCATAGGAACTACACAATGGTATAGCCAATAACAAAGGGTCAAAAGGATCAGGCCTATGTGCCAAAGTGCGTTCCTCATAGGCTTTCAGATATTTCACATGTCATTTGTCATTGTGGTGAACAACCTACCTGCAAGATCCTGAGACTGCACATCTGACAATCATCGGCATGAAATCAAACACAAAAGCATGGTTAACTTCGCAAAAGTTATTTTGATGTTAAATCTTAATTAGCAGGCCAGGATTCCAACAACGATAAAACAGTTGTCACATCCCAAAATGAAAATATCTAGGGTTAGGAGGGTGAGTCGCCCGAATACCCTTCAAAAACTTACATAAAAGAGGGTGCACAATACCCGGTTTGCCCTAAATGAGATTATGTCCAGCAGTCAAAACTGACCTGAAGTTATTTACTGACCTGTAACCTAAACCAGCTTCAGCACATTCCGAGAGGAAAATCTTCCAATTCTGGTCCCACGGGATCCACCTCCTGGTGAAGGCACCAACCCACCCACCCATTGTTTCCATGCAGAAGAGTCTTGTTTGCAGGTGGAAGACTCCCAAGCTTGCTATATAAATTCGGAAACTGCTGATGAAAGACCTGCAATCTAGCCATGTCTCCTGATATCTTCCAGGCCATAGGGGTCAACTGACCTTGAAGAATCTGAGGATGCAGAGATCCTACTGGATCCAGAAGCAGCTGCTGGAAGACAGGCAGGAGAATGGGAAGGGCAATCAACAGTTCCAGAAGCATAAGAAATGAAGACTGTGTTTTCCACTGAACAGTAACCAAAACCAGGGTTGACGATTGACACCTGCCCTGAGCTGCAACTCTTGGAATCATGGCGAAAAGCAGAAACGTATAACTCACCGGACCTGTCCGCGTTTGTAAGAAGGCATCAGTCCCCATGACCAGAGCGTCTGGTCTCCAGCTGTAAAACAGTTTCAGTTAAGCATTCAACCGGGAGACAAAAAGGTCCATCTGACAAGGCCCTAGCAAAAACAAAATCTTCTGGAAGATGCTTTGATGAAGCTTCCAGTTGCTGAAACCCACCAGAAACCTGTAATTTGAGTTTGCCACTACATTGTCTTTGCAAGGAAGGAACTCAGCAAAAACAATTATCCTCTGGGGCAGGCAAAAGTGCCAGAATTCCCGAGCAAAGTTCGCCAGCAGGTATGACTTCGTACCCCCAAGCGACAGATGTAACAAACTGTCAACACGAGGTCGATCTGCAGGAGAATGCAGCAGCTGCTCTTGATGGGAGAGAAAGACCTTATGGCAAATGACCCTGCCAGAAGTTCCAGGCAGTTGATATGGAGTTGTAGTTCTTCGGATGATCAGGGAATGCCGGTGCAAAAATCCCCACATCACGCTCCCCAATTTAAATGACTGGCATCTAATTCGATGACCACCTCTGGGGACGCCCCAAAAATGCCCTAGCCATTCCACCCATCCATATGCAGGAGCCACCAATGGAGTTCTTCTTGTGAGTCCGAGGCCAGCGGAACCATGTGATCATAACTGAAACCATGTTGAAGATATTGTATTTTCAGACGTAGAAGGGCCCTGTAGTGTAAGGGACCTGAGAACACAACTGGAATTGATGACACTAATAGTCCCACAATCCATGCCAGAGCCCTCAAAAAGCACCATCTGTTTCAATGGAGTAGACCTCAATTCCCGCTTGATGGACTTCACCTTCAGGGGCGGAAGCACCAACTGAGCATTGACAAAATCCACCTGGAATCCCAAGAACCCTACCTGCTGATAGGGGTCCACCATGGACTTTTTGGTATTCATCACAAACCCCAGATCCTGTAGAAGAGGCATTTTAGAAGACAAATGCGTCAAAAGTGGATGTTGGTCCTGAGCTAAGATGAGCATTTTGTCTAGATTAATGATAATGCAAACCCCCATCTCCCGGAGTTGGAAAACCAATGGTTTCAGAAGTTTGGTGAACACCTAAGGGGCTGACAATAAGCTGAACGAGAGAGACTGATATTGGAACCACTGAACTCTCCAGCAGAACTGAAGGTACCATCTTTGAAAGTGACAAATGGTGGGGACCGACAGATAGGCATCCTTGAGATTGAGGCGAGCCATCCAATCTCATTCCTCAAGGAAATCCCTGAGCAGATGGATGCCTTCCATCTTGAAATGTCAATAAATCACAAAAGGGTTGAAGTGCCTGAGATTCAGAACTAATCTCTGCCCTCCCCCTTATTTTGTACCAAAAACACATTGCTGTAGAAGCCCCGTGGATGAGGGACCGTGGGTGCACTAGCTTGTTTTGACAAAAGCTCTAGAATTTTGGAGTCTACAAAACACATTTCATATTGGGAAAAAAGGAGAGGATCGGGGAGTGGAAATGAATGGAAGAATGGGAGAGTTATATGCAATATTCTTGCATAGTGACGAGCACAGAGCAATCTGAAGTGATCTTGGCCCAATTGTGCACAAAATGCCTTAGCCTGCCCCCCAGAGGACGAAAAGAAGAAAGATATCGTTCCCTTACCTGCAGACTGGTTGTCGGAGTTGTGGTAGCCCCAATGAAGTCCTCTGTTAAAGAGACCCCAGTATCCTCTGGATCTGATTTGCTTAGTTCAGACTGCTGAAAAGCCGGTGTACGTTGGAAAAAACAAATAGGGCTTTAAAGAACAAAAGCCTCTCTGCGTGGTTGACTGTTTGAGAGGACGTGTTTCACCAGTACCCGCTCCGAGGGACCCTCACTGTCATGCGGTAATGTGTGAGGGACTTTCATCTCCTTAAGAGGCGGGGCGAAAGGGACAGCAGGGCAGGCCATCTTGCTTGGCAGGTGATAGATAGAATGAGAAAATGGGATCTGTGCACCTTGATGAGCCAGGCACACCTTTTCCCATCACCCACCTGGAAAACATTTTAAGTGCACCACATGGAAATAAGCGAAGACATTCGTTATATGCTTGATTCATATTCATCAGTGACTCTAACCTGTACGATTGACATGATTTATGTTTATTTCTAAATGTATGTAGTTCTGTTATTGCACAAGAGTTGGAGAACTATTATGAAATACTGATAATCACACTGTTAGTAATAAATAAGTATTACTACTGTTATATTTATTTCTACTTTTGGTTATACTTATCATTAGTCCCAGCGATCTTATGTCCAATATTTATTCTATGCCCAGATGCCCCGGGACCTGGAGCGCCCGGGGGCTGAAAGAACTGCAGTCGAGGGGAAACCGCACTTCTTTTTTTTATTTTTGCTGCGGATTTGTACCTCTTTAACGATTTTGCTACAGTTGTCTTTTTATTGCTTTTTTGCACTGATGGAGTCACAGGGGGACCCCAAGACCAGGGCTGGGGGGTCTGGGTATTCCTACACTTCCCCCTTTTCTTTATTGTTTTTGTGGGACTCAGCAGAAGCTGAGTCTTGAAATGCCTGCCAACAGTTCCCCGTTGAAGTGTTGGTAGCTTTCAGCACGGGGACTGTCGGGTGACCAGAGGCTCCTCCTTCATAGATATACAAATGTGATTTTCCCTTAAGTTCTCTAAAACAACTAAACAGATTTACATCAACTCACAAAAAGGTCGTTTTGTGGACCAACAGCTGCCTTTCTGGTAAATTTGGTGTAATTTCATTCAGCGGTTATGGCTGTTGTCGTGTCTAAAATCTCTATGAGAATTACCAAGGAAAACACACTTTTTTGACCACCCGTTTTCCCTGCCCCCACTTGACAGATCATTCCAAAATGTTTCATGCACAACTAGAATTCGTGGTGCACTTTTTTGGGAAAATTTAGCGAAGAGCGTCAAACAGCGTTAAAGAAATGTCTCCAAGTGCTAAGTGCACTCCGCAGGAGATTGGTATCTCCTCACCATCTCCGTGAATATTTATGCACAGGGCGTTGCCAATTGATATATTCATGCAAAGTGGTCCATCAATGTGGCATGATCTGGCTGCTGGTGCGGCATTTAGGGGTAAAGACCACTAACCCCTCATAATGGGTTTTTCAAAAGAGATGATGCAGCACTCCCAGGAGTTGCATTAAAACAGCTTTTATTCAGGAAACCAGCTATATATTTTTTTTTTTGCAAATCATATATCTATACTAATATAATAAAGAGAGAGCCCAAACCTTTGAGGCGGGTAATCTCAGGAACCACAGCACCAATCACAACACCCAATACAGCATTGGAAAGGGCAGTTACAGCATAAGGACATAGGCTATGCAGACACCCACCATATACATTTAAAAGGTAAAAGAACCATGCCAGCAAAGTAGTTCCTTGTGGGCGTGTCTGCGTTGTGCTGTGGGTGTGTGCTGGGGGCGTGACAAATGCTGGGGGCATGTGGTACGTTCCGCCCTTCATGCCATGTCTCATATCGTGTGCTGTGGGCGTGTGCTGGGGGCGTGGGCATGTGCGAGGCGCGGGATTTCGGAAAAAAGCGAGCGTTGTGCCCAATATTTCATTGTGTTTTCTTCCCAGGTTCTGTACATTCCAGCTTCGGGTGTCCACCTTGCTCCCTTTAAATACCCCTGCACCCCATATTCATAACCCACCCTTACTCCTTAAAATACCCCAAATCCCTTAAACACTAACCCATTTTAACCCTATAAATATACCCTGTACCCTGTACCCCAAAACCCAAACCTATCCCTAAACCCTAAAAATACCCCTGTACCCCAAAACCCAAACCTATCCCTGAACCCTATAAATACCCCTGTAGCTCAAAACCCAAACCTACCCCTGAACCCTAAAAATACCCCTGTACCCCAAAACCCAAACCTAGCCCTGAACCCTAAAAATACCCCTGTACCCCAAAACCCAAACCTACCCCTGAACCCTAACATACCCCTGTACCCCAAAACCCAAACCTACCCCTGAACCCTAAAAATACCCCTATACCCCAAACCTAGCCCTGAACACTAAAAATACCCCTGTACCCCAAAACCCATACCTATCCATAAACCCTAAAATTACCCCTGTAACTCATAACCCAAAACCATATCTGAACCCTTAAAATACCCAAACACCCCAAAACATATACCTCAGAACCCCAAAACATATACCCCTATACCTACCTTATCCAAACATAAAAAAACATGATTTTACCATTCATGCATTTACAACGAATTTCGTTGTAAATGTAAGCGTGGTAAAAGCATATAAAATGTAATGCCATGCGTTATAATGGCATTGCGGAGTCATAGTACTTTCGTAATGAAAGTATGCGGAGTGATGGTATGCGGAAAGAAAGTTGCGGAATAATGGGTGTTTACCCTCCCCAGGTAAGTACATTGGTGGCACGGCAGCCCACATCTCCAGCAACATACTCACATTTTTTCACCACCGATTTGAAAAATGCACAGGTCTCTCTAATTGATGGCCAGCACCACCATACACTTTTAGACACACCTCCTGCCACAAGTTCTAGAAATGTAAACTTTAGAGCTGGGAAGCTACGTTCGAATCTCGGCATCAGCTCAACATCCTGTGGTTCCAGACAAATCGCTTTGTCTCCCTGTGCCTACAACAAATGAATGTGTTCTTCTGTAATGTAAATTGTGCTCATGCCATGTTGTTGAGTTTTGCGCTATATAATATTGCAAGGAAAAATAATGTAGGGAAACTCGAGCTCACACACTACTGAACGCGCACTCTTAAGTGCATCAGCAGTGCACTGTGAATTGGAGCGTTTCACAGGCCTGTCACAGACAAGAAATGCTATCAAAACGAAATCCTACAAAACAATATACTACTGGCCGGCAACAATTCATACCCGGACAACATCGGGACGGGCTGCTAGTGTATATTGCTAGTGTATATATATATATACATATCCAAATTCACATGACAGGACCTTCCGGGATTCTTTCTCCCAAGTCAGGTGGCACCTAACATTCGGTGGACCTCACACAGCCGAAGTATTGTAGACATCCAAAGTTTTGCTTCAAAGCAACAGGTGCACTCGGGAAACGAGCCGCATCAGGAACCTCGTAGCGAGTGGGGGAACTTGCAGCACATTAAGAACACAATATACGGTAGGATGTACCGCTTATATTTCCAGTAAAAACTACGAGTGCAAAAGTAATTCTAAAACACAGAGACTATACCATTGTGACATAATTTGTCCCTCAAGATGAACGAAGAGGGAGAAAGAAAACGTGAGGCAGCGATGCTTTTTGCCAGAGCGCCAGGGAAAGGAAACACCAATTTGAAAATTGCTGAGAAACCTGACAATCATTCACTTACTGCCCAGCTGGGAAAATATGAAAAATTGATGAAACAAGAGAGCTCCCGATGGTGGGAGGCCACCTCATTACAGGACTATGTAGATAAAGAGATGGTGCCACGTGGACTTAAAATTTATATAACACCGTCCCACGAGTCGCCTAATCCACAAATGCTGGAAGATTGGGCATTGAATTCGGCAATGAGCAGTAAAAACATGCTTAACATCCTAATTAAGTATCCATAGGAGGAACGTGAAGACATTCTCAAACAACTTAAAGAATTGGATGACGAATTCACTAAGAGCCCAGACCAAGATACAATTAATAAATTCAAGGATGAACTAAAAGGCCGGCTTAAAAAACACGAAGATGATATCAAGTACCGCAAACAACGCAAATTACATAGGGATTGCGAGGACTATGAGAGTGGACGCATCCTAACCTATAGTCCTAAATATGATCATCTTTACAACCAAACTGGGATACAAAAACAGAGTGCAGCCACCACCACACCAAGAGGGGAAGCAGTAACACCAACCATAACCACAGACTCAGATACAGATGCATCCCGACAGACAACAAGTACCTCATCTGAATTGGAAATAGTTACAAGACCAGCTAATTTTGTAGACGAGTTCCGGGTGTTGAGAACAAGATGCAAAAAAGTACAGGAAGCAACCCCGGTGTTCCAGAAGAACCCAGCACAAGGAAGACCAAGGGGAAGAGGAAAAGGCAGGGGAGATCGTACAAGAGACGACTCAAGCTCCAGCAGAGGAGAAGAAAAGATCAAAAAACCTGTGGGAAACAAAAGAGGTGGTTACAAGAACAGAATATAACCATGGATGAGCAAACGGTAAATAAAACCATTATAAATGTATCCTCAAGAACTCTGACCCACAAAGAGAAACAGACTCTGTGCCTTGGTCTTAGCTTCTGCCCCACCGAATTATTCAATTACGCAGATACAAGGGGAGACATTTTTAAGTTTGTAAGAAAACTGAAACTTAATAAATGGCATTACTTTAGACAGAATAGAGATGCCATGAACCTGGATGGTGGGGAAGGAACTTTTGGAGCATTGGAAGAAGAAAATGAAATGGTTGCGGTGGATGATATTGTCTTGGAAAGTCAGGTGAATGAATATAACTCCAGTTATGACGAAGCTAGAACGGACAGGGCAGCATGCTCCTCATTTAAACCCAAATCTGTGTTTTGTCCCATCATGCCCCATGATGCAATAGATACATTTCATGAGGTTGTCACAAAAGAACTGACGAAACTTTTTTTTTGAACATTTCTTTATTAACAGCATATAAGCAATGTAACATATCCAATTCCAACACCCTTTGTTACATACCATCCGTACAGTGTACATATCATTATATAACCATCAGTTCCATTTTTCATTTTCCGTTTTCATAGTGATTCAATACCCTTCCCAACTCCCAAACTCCCTCCCTTACCTCCCCCCTCAGCACTTTCTCAATCATAGTAAATCTCAAAAGTGGCGTTGACCCATCCCTAGCGTTCACATAATGTCTTCCTGGTATTTCTATCTCCTTCCATGATCATAATCAAGCAACATATATCTCAGCCAAGGTCTGCATCTTGGTCAAGGGGGACCTCACTCTGGGTTCAGTGATCGTGCGTGCGTGACTCTCGGCACAGGCGGTGAATCCCATCCCTGCCACGACCTTGCACCCAAACCAGCACAGAATCTAAGCGTCGTGGTCTCGCACTCCCTGTTCAAACTCCATCAAGAGAGCGTTCCAGTCCAAGGAAATGGGTGTTTTTCTAAGGCCTCTGCGCTCTTCCCTGAGTAGTTCCTGTCCCTCTGCCTTGCCCCATCTCTCCACCTCCACACTCCATGCCTCTACGTCCGGTGGCCTAGCTGATTTCCATCTCATGGCTACCGCCCGCTTTGCCAACAACAATACCAAATCCATAAATCTAGTGGCCACACTCCGTTTTTTCTCTTTGTGACCCAGCCCCAGCAGACAGTAGGAAGCAGATGTGTATGGCCTGTCTGGCGCTATCGTGTTTAGGATATGGTGAACTGATCCCCAAAAGTATCCCAGCTTAGGACAATCCCAAAACATGTGCAGGATGTCGGCATCTTCCTGATGGCATCTGGGGCAGGTGCCGGCTGCGTCTGGGAACATGACCCGTATCCTGTGAGGTGTTAAGTATGCCCTATGTACCACCATGAGTTGAATGAATTTAAACTTTGGTTTGGGGGACACTTTATTAGGCAGCTTCAGTACTCTTTCCCACTGCTTATCGCTAAGTACTCTGCCCAGGTTGCCCTCCCATCTCAATTTGAGGGGCTGCAAAGAAACAGCCCTGCCAGAGCGAATACCGTTGGTCAGCCACTTCGTCAGGTGACTACCCCTGCCCATAAGGTATTGCATGGTTATCAGTGCATTCGTGTCAGGTTCCATCCCATCCGGTGCCCAATGTGTTCCTATATAACGAGTTACTTGAGCGTGTTGTATAAATAATGCTACTGGTGTGTGGTGCAACCGAGTGAAATCTGTGTTCGTTAAAATCCTGCCTTCCGAGAAAAAGTCCCCGATTTGCACTACCCCTGCATCGTGCCAGGACCGCAACCTCCGCTCCGTCAGCGTACTCGACCCCAGGGGGATGCCCAATAGTGGTATTGAGGGCGAGTATGCTGTCCGTCTGTCCGTACACCTGACCGCTCTCCTCAAATATGCTACAGCCAGTTTAAGAAGGGGCGGTGCCGTGGATGGTATCTTAGCCCTAGGAAGTAGTAACCGGTGTATCTCCCCTCTGCCTCTATCCGCCTCCGTCATACTTAGTTCCTGTAGGTTGCGGCCCGCGAGCCAGTACGCCAGCCACTGAAGCGGACACACACAGCTATAGGCAAACAGGTCGGGCACTCCCAGACTGCCCCCATCCGTTGGGAGCTGCAGTTTGGCCATGCTTATACGGCGTCTGCCTGTCCCCCATACCAGCTCTGTCAGCAGCGAGGTCAGGGTCCCAAAAAGGGGCATTGGCACCAGTACCGGTAGGTTCGTGAAAAAATAAAGGAGTCGCGGCGGCACCACCATCTTTGAGATAGCCACTCTGCCTGCCACCGACAGAGGCAGGGTGTTTCAGAACTGTACCTGCTATTTTAAATTGGTCATTGCCTTGCCTAGATTGCCGTCCAGCAGATCTTGTGACTGCTGATATACCTGGATACCCAAATATTTAAAGGTCGCGGGCGCCATCTGGAAGCTGTACGGTGGGAATTGGACGCGTGTCTCTGTCGCCGACCGTGAAAGCCGAACCTGTACGATTTTGCCTCATTGATCGTGAGGCCCGACAGCTCTCGGAATTCGTTAAAGATCCGTGGCAGCGGTTCCATTGGCCCGTTCACATGTTTGAGAAATAGCAGTACGTTATCGGCATATGCCGAGACGACATGGTGAGTGCGGAGTCTAGTAATTCCCAACTCAGCTGCAACAGAACAGACTTTCACCAGGAGAGGCTCGAGAGCGATTATAAATAATAAGGGCGATAACGGGCATCGCTGTCTCGTGCCCTTTCTTATCTCGAACTGTTCTGATATACATCTGTTGGTCCGGACCCGCGCCGTGGGCTTCCGGTATAGTAAGGAGACCCAGGCTATATAGGCCATCGGGATCCCAAATCTAGTCATGGCGGCGAACATATAATCCCACCTAAGTGAGTCAAAGGCCTGTCGGAGGTCCAGGGAGATGCAGCCCTCTGCGTCTCTGCCCGCACCATCCGAGGACATCAATTGACTAAGGCGCCGCAGGTTCAGAGCCGTGCTCCTGCCCGGTACAAACCCGCATTGGTCGGGGTGAATCAAGTCCGTAACATAGCAGGAGAGCCGAGTCGCCAGGATCTTGCTGAGGATTTTAGAATCTGTATTCAGAAGTGACAGAGGCCTGTAGTTTTCCGGCTGCAAGGCATCCCTCCCAGGCTTCGGAAGTGATACAATGAGGGCCTGGAGAGTCGTGCCCGGCAGCGCGCCGGTCTGCAGTGCCTCACCCTACAGTGCGTGTAAATGTCGGGCCAAGAGATCAATGTATGCCAGGTAGAATTCCGACGGGAGTCCGTCGGTCCCGGGCGCCTTATTCCTCGGCAGAGCCCTAATGGCCTGCCTGATTTCCGCTAGTGTGATAGGTTTCACCAGGTCCGCACTTTGTGCTTCGCTCAGTTGGGGTATACATAAGTCAGAGAAGAATCCCTCTAAGGCCTGATCTGAAAGCGGGGCGTGTGGGCCATATAAAATGGAATAATATTGTTGGAACGCAGCATTTATGGGATGTCTTTCGTCAGACGTGCCAAAAGCGCACCTGCCCTATCCGCCTGTGTGTGCTGCCGCACAGTGTATTCCCTGTAATCCAGCACACGCATCTCCTCCAAGAGTTCAACATGTTGGATATGGGCCTCCTGTAGCTGCGTGAGAGCGCCATCCGTGTCATCCGCTTTGTTTTCCAACATCGCCAGACTATCCTCCACTGAACTGAGCACCATGTGTTTGATGCCCACCTTGGTGCCCATTGCCACTCCGCGTATGGTAGCCTTGAAGGCGTCCCATTCTATCTGTCGGGAGCTGGCCGTGCCTGAGTTCTCCTGGAAGTAGCGTGTGCTGGCGTCCAGAAGTGTGGGCTTGAATACTGAGTCCTCCAATAGACTCGTGGACAGCCGCCACTTTGGTATGGGTGTGGACAACCTCCCCCACTGTATAGACAGGTCCACTGGATTGTGGTCCGACAGTGTCTTACCCATGTGCTGCACATTCACAATGTAAGACGTAAGCGCCCTGGAACAGAAGATACGGTCTATTCTGGTGTGTAGCTTATGCGGCGGTGAGTAGTACGTGTATTCTCTATTCAATTTGTTAAGGATCCCCCAAGCGTCGTCCAATTCCCAACCATCCGCCCACTGTGTCAGCTCTATAGCCAGCTTTCTGCTCTCTGTTGCGTGTAGGGGGGGGGTGAGACCTGTCTAATGTGAGATCCAGTACCGTATTGAACTCCTGAATTTAGTAATCAGGTTACACGAGGACAATTTTGCCAGGGTGAGATGGGGGAAACAAGGGCAGGTGACGGACAGCTTTCCAGTAACACGCAGCGTCCGTCAGGGGTGTGTACTGGCCCCTACCCTCTTCCTCCTGTTTATTAATCAGGTAGTTAAGTTTTTTGTTGACACCCCCACAGACGCCCCAACTCTGGGAGGAACAAAGCACCTGTTGTTAATTTTTGCGGATGATACTTTGCTTCTCCCAAAAACTCGGAGGGGGCTACAGATAGCACTCAACAGATTCGATGAGTTTTGCAGGGTAAACAATCTGCAAATCAATATTGGTAAGACTAAATTTATGGTCTTTAGCAAAAACCGCCCCATTAAAAGCTCGGTTAGTTTAAATGGTGCCTGTATTGAACAGGTAGAGGTAATGACTTATTTGGGTGTGACATTGTACTATCGCCTCTGCTGGAAACCCCAGGCTGAGGCATTATACCTCAAATTTGCACGCCTCACGGGTTGTTTAATCCAGGAGCATAAGAAGTCCTTCACCAAACGTATTGCCCCAGTACTTAAGATCTACGAAGCAAAAATTAATGCAGCCACTCTGTATGGTGCTGACCTTTGGGGTTTTAAAGACCTAGCCTCTTTGGTCAAAGCCCAAAATAAATTCTTGAGGTATTTGATAGGTCTCCCCCAATCTACACCTATCAAACCTCTGTTGTTAGATTTGGGCTGCAAACCCGTCAATGAGTTGGCTCGGTATCGTTTGGTGGCGCTGTGGCGACGGATCTGGACTTCTCCAGAGCTCAGCCTCTTTGCCAGTGAACTAGCCGAGGTAAAATCATTATGGGGCGCCTCAAATATTGCATGGTTGAGGGAAGTGAAACTGGTGTTGGAAGAGATGGGTTTAAACCAGCTTTGGGTCTCCCCGGGTACCTCTTTGTTTCCTTCTAAACAGGATTTTAAAGATCTGTATTGGGCCTCTGTCAAGCACTCAGCTATTGTTCAGTCAGATGATACCACTAGCCTAACAGGTCTTTTTCTGGCCCATAAAGTGACCCCCTCCCTGGAGATCTACTGGGACGTGATCACTAAGGCTCTCGACCGGAAATTATACCACCAGTTCCGAGTAGGGTCTCTACCCATTAACTCTTTTACAAAAAAGTGGTCTGCTAATTCAAAAGATACTTGCCCCTTCTGTTTAGTCCATCCGGAGAGTGTGGGTCATTTTCTTTTCGCCTGTCCTGCATACCATGCCCCAAGATTAAAATGGATTAGGCCTATTTGTTGTAGGCTAGGTATCAAAGGGAGCACCGAAGCCATGAAGATTTTTCGCACCAATACCTCTGAGTTGGTAGTGGTTGGTGTTGCTAAATTCCTTGGGTGGGCATGGGTTTTTCGATCCAGGAACCCAAATGTATTTTAATATTGAAATGATATATGTGGTATCATACTTTCAAAGTCTTTTTATACTGTTTAATATCCTTTTAATGATGATTATAATGATAGTTTTAATCAAATTTTCATCTTTCTATGTCCCTGATATTCTTGTCTTTTATGATTTTATTATCGAAATAAAGACTTATGAACTGAACTGATGAACAGTACCGCATTGCAATCACCACCGATAATCCAGTTATACTCAGCCCAGTCCGCTAACACTCTGCCAACGCCAATGCAAAGAACTGTGCCTGATCCACATTCAGAGCATACAAACTACCCAGCACGACACAGTCACCATTCAGCATCCCCCTCACGAACACATACCGCCCCTCCTTATCCACCCTTGCTTCAGCCGGCTGAAAGGGGACTGAGTTGCTGTTCCAGATGACCACCCCCCAGGAAAAGACAGAAAACGTTGTAGCATAGCACTGGCCTTTCCATTTCCGGGATAATTTAGTGCCCTCCACCACATTCAGATGCGTCTCCTGGAGATACGCTATGTGTACCTGTCGCCTGTTCAGCTGTACTAGTACCCTATGCCTCTTATGTATTGAACCTAACCCCCGCAGGTTCCAAGAGCAGACCCTATATGTATTAGGAGACGTCATTACCCCGAATGTGACCGTCTTGAGCCAACGCCTTTAATCTCAGCAATGCTGACCACATAGAGTAAATTTTCAGTGCTGTTTTTACGTACGTGACCCCAACTGCTAGGTCCCCTCCCCGGAACATAGAGGACCAAATCATAATACCCAACAGGGGTAGAATCGTATTGTGACCGTGCTTGAGCCTGGGGGTGTGAGTCCAGTCAAACGGCCACGACAATTGTCCAAAAGAAAGTCTTGTTCCCATAGTCCCCTACAGATGCAACAGTTCCAGTCTCTCAACCCCTCCCCCGTGAAACAAGTAGAACATCCATTACATTACCAAACCCGCTGCCACAGGACCAATGTTCAAAAGTCCGCCGCCATCTGCGCCGTGATGTGAGGAAATAACTGCAGGCTTCCGTCTGTGTCTGATGCCGCCGCATGAGAGCTGGCCTGTCTGTTCGAGGCTGTTCCACCGGTCGCATCATGTTCCGCCAAGGTGTTTTTCGTCAGCAGCACCACTTCCGTCGGGGCTCCGTCACCGCCTCCTGCCAATCTGTTATCCCGGGCCGCCGCCAGGGACTGTGGGCGAGCCCGATTCATGTCCTGGACATCGGACCTCTGCGTCTCTGGTACCTCCTGGCCGCCCGAGGGGACGAGATCGGAGTAATAGCCACCTTCATCCACTCCGAAGCCTCCTCCGGAGTGTCAAAGAAGTAGGTTTTGCAGTCATGGATGACCCTGAGGCGTGCCAGGTAAAACAAGGCGTACTTCACATTACGGTCTCGGAGAGCGCGCTTCACGCCCCAAAAGGATGCTCTAGCCTGTTGTACTGTCTGCGTGAAGTCCGGATAGATGGAGACCATTTGGTTTTCGTATTTGATAGGACCGTTCTCCCTCGCAGCCTTCAGTATCACATCCCTGTCTTTGAAGTGGAGTAGGCGCGCTATCAGAGGGCGTGGTGGAGCACCTGGCCTCGGTGGTCGGGGGGGCACCCAATGCGCTCTCTCCACACTGTACATCTGGGTGAGCTCCGCAGGGTCCACAACGATCTTCAGCCATTCTTCCACGAAACGGGTAGGATTCGTCCCTTCCTTGCGCTCCGGCACAACCAAAATGCGTATATTGTTGCGGCGGGAGCGTCCCTCAGCGTCATCCACCCTGTCCCGCAATCCCTTTATCTGTTTCTCCAAATTTTCCAGCCTCATGGAATGTTCCGTCTGTTGCGGAATCAGGTCCACCAGTGCCAATTTGTGCTCTGACACTTTCTCTGCCAGCTTCTTATGGTCGTCCTTCAGAAGCGATAGTCCCGTCGACATCGTGTCGATTCGAGTCTCAAGAGCCTCTCTGAACGCCCTGATCTCCGTTAATATGAGATCAAGTTTCGCCTCGTGGGCATCAACGCCCGTTGGTGGGACTGCTTCCTCATTGGAGGAGGCCAGCGGATCGTCTGAAGCGGAGTTCTGTGTCCCAGCACGGGGAATCCTGTTCCTGCCCATCTTTCTCCGCAGCGGTGTACACCACAGGCCAATAAGGAGTCGCCTTCTCTGGCCTCTCACACGTCCAGGCGCAGTCACCGACAGCCCGTTCCTGCCACTCCCGAGCGCAGCGCCGTATGTCACTCCGCAGCAGCCTCCACACCTCGCTATGGCATCCGGGCAATGGGACACAAGGGTCCGGCCGCCTCAAATGTGTAACGCCCAGAGTCGTATGCGTAGGATCGTCCTTGCTGCCCCGGCACCTCCCCCTCCACCCGGAGGAGCCAGAGCAGTGGGAATGTCAGTGCCATACAAACGTGTAGTGGGCCACCATCAGCTCAGGGTGTCCTCGCTTGGCAGGAATGTGGTTCCCGCAGTGTCTGTCCCCGCTCAGGGACCCACACACGCAGCTGCAGCTAGTGCCTAGTGGCGCTCAGCTTGCAAGAGTCTGTACTCCGGTTCTCTCCACCCTGTCCGGGCAGCACACCTCGTCATCAAGGCTCACAGGCAGGCTCCGTGGGAAGCTGTGCTGCGCTTCTGGTATGGCCGGCGAGCACCACCGCAGTCCCTCCGGGTGGTTGGAGTTCGCCAATTAGAACACCACCAGTGTCTAATGGGGAGGCAGACAGACAGTTGCGGCCAAGAAAGTGCCGGGCCCCGTGCACTTACCGGTCCGTGGCATGCCTGCTACTGTTCCCGCCGATGGGGGTGGGGGCATAGGGGGGAGGGGTGCCGCCCAGCAAGTCCGGCGCCCCAGCGGAGGTCTTCGCCAATCCAACCTGTCCTCAACGCGTACTCCCCCGCCTCCCGTACCTGCCACAGTAGTCCCCGGTGCCCTGGGGAGAGTGCTGTGGTCGTCCGTGCTGTGGTGTCGGCTGCGGGTCCTCCCGGAGGTCTGCCGGACTCGTGTTCCAGTATCAAGGCAACTCTGCACCACAGGCACCCCTTCTATGTCACTCAACCAGCCGACGGGTTCGAGGATGGCACCTCTCCTTTTAATGATCGGCCGCCCCGGGTCGTCCACCGCCGTCGCAAGCTCCGGGGCCCTCACCAGGAACCAGGCCTCTCAGCCAATATGCCGCCCGGCCGTGTCCGCCCCCACTAGTGCATGCCCGCGGTGGTGTCTGCAGGCTCCCCCTCTCTCCACAATCCCGGAAGGGCAGAAGACCCTCTGTGCAGGTCACAGCCGCCGCGGTCCTCCAAAGCATCAGTGCGCCATTTTCAGCCCCGTAGCGGGTCGGCAGTAGT
Source organism: Lissotriton vulgaris (assembly GCF_964263255.1). Lineage (NCBI taxonomy): Eukaryota > Metazoa > Chordata > Amphibia > Caudata > Salamandridae > Lissotriton > Lissotriton vulgaris. Next base: position 139,674 of record NW_028244896.1, read on the forward strand.
CCGGCTGGCGTAAGCCCTCCTCTCAGCACCTACGGACCCGCCAGACACGTCTCCAGTTGCGTGATGGCCAATTGTGGGTATCCGCCGTGACCAGGTGCACTAAGTTTGGACGGAACGTCCAGCCGCCACTCGCAACTCCTGCGCGGCCCTATGCCACTTCCGGTCCGCCTCTCCAAGTGCTGTGGGCCGTGGCTTCCACGCTGTTCCAGGCCCTGTTTCCTCCGGGCGCCGCGGCAGGATGCGGGCTGCGATGTAGGGCTCACAACTCTCCGAGCCGGCCAACAAGGAACCGGACAGCAGGCTTACCGGGTACAGGTGAGAGGGTAGGGGTCTTATGTCGAAAAACAGGATTTATGTCAGGATTATAGGGGATTGTGGACGGAGCAAGCTCAGCTCACGTCCACCATGTTCGGCTGCTGGCCACGCCCCCCAAGAACTGACGGAACTTAAACACACCCAGGAACGATGGAGTAAAAGAGACATGAATCTCACAAGAGACCAGAGAGAGTTTATTCTCTCGTTGGCAGACGACACAAGCATTATCTTGAGACTATCCGATAAAGGGGAAAATATCGTGCTATGGGGAAGGGAGATGTATATCAGTGAAGCATTAAGACAGCTCAACACCAGTAACTTTTAGGAAAAATGTAACATGACAAACTACAGTGATAGTATCATGGAAACGTGGGAAAAGTTGAACGAATGGCGAAATGAGGGTCTGTTAACCTGGCATGAATTTTGTTTTCTCAAAAGGGATTACACCAAATTACCCAGCTTTTACCTTTTCCCAAAGGTGCATAAAGACGCTAGGGTTCCCCCGGGTAGGCCCATCATTTCATCCATTGGTAGTGTCAATGAAAACCTTTCTCAATATATTGACCATTTTCTGAGGGAATATGTCTGTGGCTTACCAACATGCATCAGGGATACCACAGACTTCCTGAACAAATAAACAATTTACAATGGGTAGAGGGCTCTCTACTCATTACAATGGATGTCAATGCCCTGTACACAATCATTGATCATGTCCAGGGCATGGAAGCAAGCCTCTATTTTCTCAGGCATAGAGACACATGTTTCTTGGACCGCACTCACATGCTCATCGAAATGATGAAGATATGTCTCGGGAACAATATCTTCATGTTCAATGGTGCCATGTATAAACAGGTGCGTGGCGCGGCCATGGGTTCAGCATTCACTCCCAGTTTTGCAAACCTCTTTTTTAAGGCAAATGGGAGGAGGAAATTAGATGTGACACTAACCTTACGAAGGATTTCGGGAAGGTTACAACATGGATCAGGTATATCGATGATCTGTTTGTCATATGGCAGGGAACAGAAGAGGAAGCAATAATATTTATTGAGAAACTCAATGTGAACAACTACAACATACGCTTGACATATAACATCAGTGCCAAGTGTGTTGAATTCCTCGACACGGAAATCGAAGTGGTTGATGGCATTCTCACTTCGAGGTTGCACAGAAAGGATACGGCTGGCAACAGTTTACTTCACGCCCTCTGTGCTCATCCTTACTCCCTCAAATGGAGTATTTCTTATGGGGAGCTATTGAGGGCAAGGAGAAACTGTAGCAGCGAGGCAGGGTTTGCTACTGAACAAGAAAATATGCTGACCAGATTCAGAGAAAGAGGTTACCCGGAGGGGGTCCTGACCAAAGCAGTCCAAAAAGTGGCAGGGGTAAATAGAGCAGAAACCCTTAAACCCAAAGTCCCTGATACCAGTACTGATATCACGACCCGTGTCATAACTACATTCAACCACAAATCAAAAAAGGTCCAGAAAATCCTCGCAGATAATTGGAAAATCCTCAAAGCTGACAACATAGTAGGCCCTCAATTAAAAGACAGACCACAAATCACCTACAGAAGGGGCAGAAAGTTAAGAGGCATGCTGATAAAGGGAGATATCACTGAAAACAAACAACATATACCAGGCCTTAAGGGTTTTTATCCATGCGGCCACTGTAAGGCCTGCAAAGCAAGCGTAATGGTTAAAGAAGTTGACGTACCAGGCAGGGAGGAACCAAAAAAGATTAAACAGTTCCTGACATGCAATACTACTTATGTTGTTCATCTCCTTGAGTGCCCCTGCAAACAAAAGTATGTGGGCAGCAACACATGCATGGCCAAGAAAAGAATACAGGACCACCTTAGGGCGATTAAACATGCAGATAATCGATACCCGATTGCGAGACATTTCCAAGAGCACCACCAATCTAATAACTCCCTACTTAGATATTTTGTGGTGGAGCAAGTCAACATTGGAAGAAGGGGCGGTAACCGGGAGTTAGCCCTTAGGAATAAACAATCGCAATGGATAATGGAACTCGAAACCAAGTTCCCTGGGGGGCACAATCTAGATGAGAAACTTGCGACTCATTTACATGTGGATTAGATCTGTTTCATGCCTGTTAGATCTTTTATTGTCACATATGCCAACACGTACCATCAGAACAAGCCAAATATGATCTATTTGAGTATTTTTTTTAGAACCTGCGTTAACCAACTTAGAAACTGTTGAAGTTCTCTTAGAATTGTACAATTTTATTGAAGAGATTTTAACTGTATATTTGTATATGTTTTTTATAGGAGAAACGGAAGAGAGATTCACTTCTGTCACATTTACTTCATGGTCCTTGGACCTTTCCTGTCACCTGGATGAAAGACACTAGCACCTGTATGAAAGTAGATATTCACTTCACTACATGATTATTAATCTGCACCATATTCTGTGTTTGAAAGGCATGATACATGATGATTTTTGTTTACTAATATGAGGTAACAAAAAATTGGGCGTACTCAACTAGGGGCAGTAGAACGACAAACACCTAGATTACCTTGTGGGTAAGAGGTCACCAGATACACTCTGGTGACAGTGCAAGTCTCCTTATCTCACCCTTCATTGGGTACTTATACTAACAAATCCGTTCTGTCCGCTGTACCCGTAATTTAGGGCGTTGGCACAATTTTGGTTGTAAATGGCACTAGACCAACATACACCCGGAGACTTTCCCCTCTATGCACATAGCACAGTGCTTCTGAGCACTCTACAAGCCAAACGAGATACTTCTCGCTCTGATTGTATGGGCACTAGTCTGCAAGAAATTGGTAGTACAGCTTAATATAAGTGAAACTATATCGCCATTATTTAGAGTTATAATCTAACCGCTACATATTGTATGGCAGTACACTGTAGGGTTTGCCGGTAATTAACTCCGTTCCAATATGGCGGATGCAGTTAGATGATAGGTCATATGACTTGTAGCCTATGTACTCTAATTACCTCTTTTGTGTCTACTGTTATGTATAACATGCCTGCTCTATCAGTTTGTTTTCATGTGTGATCAAGACATAAGGATTGTCGAAACGCGTAGCGTGTAACTGGAAATAAACTTCCTTTGCTGAAAATTTCCCGAGTGCGCCTGTTGCTTTGAAGCAAAACTTTGGATGTATATATATATATATAATATATACATATATATATATATATATATATATATTACCTACTGGCGTGTCGCCAGTAGGTATATATAGTTAGGATTTTTTGTCTGTGGAACTTTTGAAAATTCTATGTCAAATAACTTTGGCGTTTGTGGACGGAATCGGCTGAAATTTTCAGGAAAATGGCACATTTTGTTTCTGAGCAGCCCCTGAAAATTTGGGGGGGTTTTGTCAAGGGGGGGCCGAGAAAAAAGGGGGGTCCCAAAACGCGTTTTTCCCATGTTAATTTCCATAGGGCCTTTGGCCTCACTTTTAGCTCGAACGGCTGAATGGATTTGCACGAAACTTGGCAAAATTGTAGGGACTGTTAGCCCGATGTGCCTTTGCTAGGTCTCAATATATGTGCTCCAGTGGATTTTGAGAAATTAATGTTCAAAACAAGATATATATCTGTAACAGCGCTCCGGGCTGTGCTCTGGTCCGCTTACTTTTCGCGAAACGGAACTTTGCGATGCGAAGCTGATTGGCTCCCCGGTGTCTGTCAACATTCTAAACAGTCCGGAGCGGCCGCCATCTTATCTCTCGGTAGGATCGAGAGAAGAAGAAGAGGTGAAAAACGAAGGGGGAATTTAATGAAAGGGGGCAAGGTATACCCCTCTTGACCCCCTAGGAATGTTGTTGGGGTTATTAAAGGGTCCCATGGGGAAAATAAAAAAATATATATTTTTCACGGTAGAAGCGCTTCCCGGGCCGCGAACTGGGCCGCAAACTGGTAGCGAAACGGGAATTCGCCATTTTGTGCTTCGTTTTAATTAAATTACTAGGTATAAGGGGGTGCGGGAGACGTATCCTAATCCCTTATGTTTTCTGAGGGTGGCTGAGGAGGCTCATATATGTTGATACATGTCTTCCAGCGGCTGTGCGTGAGCTTTTTTTTTTTTTTTGCTGCGTGACGTCTGTTAACGTTCGATTTGATGGAAATCAGGAAGTGTTGACCGCCAATTTGTCAGTGCGATAAAATATTTTGTTATAAATGAATCCTTATTGATAAACATTGTCTGCGCCATCCTGCCTTTTTTCCAATGCCACAATTTTGTCGTGCACGGCAGCCATTTTAGATGCCAGGCCGGTCCCAGGCTATCACCTAGCCCTGCGGATGTAGTTTATGGCCCCAGCTGTAGAGAATCCAGACATGCCAACCCTCCCGATTCAGGCGTGAGGCTACTGATTTCAGTGCTAGTCTCCCGCCTCCCGATTTCTGCAAGCAAAAACCCGGGGGCATATTACCAACAACTAGCGATAATTTTTGTCTCTAACTTGTTTAGAGACAAAAATTATCGCCGCACATCGGCGATTTTTATCGCAGATAAACCTTGCTATTAGCAAGGTTTATCGCAAATGCGATAAAAAACGGCCGCAATGCATGAATATCGCTGAAAAGTCAGCGATATTCATGCATTATCGAGCAAATGCTCTTAGCCATGTTATCCACCTCCCATTGGATAACATGGCTAAGAACTGCTCAGGGCAGGCGTTAGCTTTTGGAGATATTCGCGCTTAGCGCGAATATCTCCAAAAGTTGGTAATAGGAGATAGCGATGTTAGGGACTGTTTCCAGTCGCTAACATCTTGGCACGCCCACTTTGCATGTCATTAGTGATAAATATCACTGACATGCAAAGCGGGGCCCAAGATGGTCGCTATCTCCTTTTAGCTGTCACTAACTGGTGTTAGCGACAGCTTGGTAATAGGGAGATAATTTTATATCGCTTTCTTGGCTTTTAAAGCCAAAAAAGCGGAGATAAACCTCCTTGATAATATGCCCCACGATTCCTCGGGGGTTTCAGCTGACAAGGCTTGGTATTGTGTTACGTGGTAATTCTTCCAGGAAACGTCAGAGGGTCGATGCAGGGGTTCTAGAAGGGGTGATAAACCATTTAAGCCTCATGAACAAGCGCATGGTCTTTTAAAGATTTGTGAAGTACTCGGGGCGGCGGTGTGTGTGCCCTCTTTCAGGAGCGGGCGGGGGGGCACTGCTAGCAACTTGCCAGGTCAGGTAGTGTTCAACACGTGCATCACCCTTTCTCTGCCTGCTATTGCGCTCCATGCTTCGGAAAGGTAAGAAAAAGAACGTGCATTTGAGTTTGAAATGTCCGATCCTGTAGCAGTACACTTGCAAAGCCCACACATGACAATAACCCGATTCAAGGCCCCATTCACCCGATTTTTTAAAAATATATAGCACTCCAACAAAGTTGGATTTTAAAACTTTATTAACTTTTAAATATAACGATCGCAACAAAAAATGTAAATATATTTAAACATTTTTTGAAATTATCAGAACTATAACGATAACAACAACAACAACAATAATATAACTTTTATGCCTAAATTACGCAAACATTTAGCTAATCTGCTAAAGGGGGGAGTCGCCATTTCTTTACAATAATCAATAATGAAAAATCAACATCAATAGGGTTGTCCGTTTTCTCGATGCAGCACTATAGTGCAACATACACAGCACCTGGGGTGTCAAGAGTGAACAGGTCCTAGCTGCTTAACCAATGACTGACAAATGCTATATTAAACACTTACTATGTATAATACTTGCGTTCACAATAGTTTTACTTTACAAAACAGAACAAAAGATGTCCCCTGTAAGTAAACCCATATTAGCTGTTTCAGTTATTGAACATCCTAAGGTTTTATGACATGGGGAACAGTGGTGATATCCTGGGCGGGTGATGGAACTGGGATTGTTAATGGAAAAACATCTACAAAGAAAACTATTGGTGAATTATACTTCTCCGGAAACTATAACGATAACAACAACAATAATATAACTTTATTAACTTTTAAATATAACGAACGCAACAAAAACTGTAAATATATTTAAACATTTTTTGAAATTAACCAGAACTATAACGATAACAACAACAACAACAATAATATAACTTTTATGCCTAAATTACGCAAACATTTAGCTAATCTGCTAAAGGGGGGAGTAGCCATTTCTTTTGATATTTTTGATAATTCATCCGTAGCCTCTCCTATCTCCATTACAATATGTTTCTTGCTGTCGCTAGCTGATGAAAAAACTAAAGTGATAACTTCCTCATCCTTATTTTGTCTTTCTTTGTTCCTTAAGATGTTATCTGTTTCAACCTCTTCCGAGAATGCTGATGCGTTAGGGATTTCCTTGTGTTTCTTAATAGCATTGGTGTCTGCACACTTCTTTGTCAATTCTGTGAACATGATAACTGCTTCATAAACAGACGATATCTTTGTTTAGTCATTAGTGTTAAGTGTGTCTGAAACTACAGTGCCCTTCTGTTTTTCTTTCTTCAGGCTCTACAGAGTTTTGTGTGTTGTTCTTTTGAGCGACAATTATTCCAGAGGTTTCAGGTTTACTTGTTTTGTCCTGCAGTGAGTTAACAGCTTTAGAGACTTCATGTTTATTTGCTATGTCCTGCTGTTCGTCAACTGCTTCAGAGACGTCAGCCTCATTTGTTATGTTTGACTAGATCCTGGACCTGCCCGGCCGCGCCCAAAATGGCGCCGGTGTAAATGGGACTCGTAACTGCTTGTTGTGTACTGGTTGCCCAACCTTGATATCACGAGATACATATGCAGTTTTGAAGCACATGGCGGAGGCTCGTCTGCTGTAGTGGGGCGCCCCTTTATCGTTTCAGTCGCCATTCCGCTCGCTTTTGCTACACTGTGCCTTTTCCGCCATTCAGCTGTTTACCGCCCGCTCTTACGGCTACAGCGTCTCGCTCACCATGTAGTTGAGTTGCTCCCACTCTTGCGGTGCAGCGATAGGCGGCTGCCACAGGACTCTTAAAATGGCGGCCGGCTCTTCGGATTTGGGCCTGGTCCAGTAAAATGGCCCTGGGACACCTTGGAACTCGGACGCTTGTCTGCCAGGGCTTGGGTTCCATTCTCGAAAGCGTCCCCTCAGCCTTGAAGATTGTACAAAAGTCTTGGGGGCCGTCGACTCCCGCAGGCTTCCGGTGGGGAGCGGCTGCCATGATTGCTTGCGGAATGGCCACGACGGAGCTACGAGATGGTGGTGCTCTCATGGTGACGCCAGCTTCAGTCTGAAACATCCAGAAACAAGGTGGGGCTTTCATCGTTTGGGAAAAAAAATGTTTTAATCCAATGAAAAGTGTTATTTTTAGGTCACATGACCTAGTCTTACATCATTAGGAAAACAAAAGTAAAATGAACCAATGAAAAGTTTTATTAACAAGTCACATGACCTGTTATGCTTACGTTACGCGCTGCGCGGCGCGCTCTGGATCGTTTCCGGGAAGCTGCGCCTTGCGCACCGGAGCCCTTCCGGGTGCGCTAACGCGTCGCATCATATGACGCATTACGCGACAATGCAGGTCCAGAATATAGTCAAAATGTCTCCACCAACCAGCGGTCGGAATACAACCGCTTTCAGCAGTCCAAAAAGTTTGGTTAAATCTTAAGTGCGGGAGCAACTCAACTACATGGTGAGCGAGACGCTGTAGTCGCAAGAGCGGGCGGTAAACAGCTGAATGGCGGAAGAGGCACAGAGTACCAAAAGCGGGCGGAATGGCAACTAAAACGGTAAAGGGGCGCCCCACGACAGCGTGTCTTCAGGTCAAACGGATTGTGGGACAAGGTCCAGAATGGAAGAGTCATCAAAAGGGAAAAAATTCCGCCGGACCCCGGGAGCCGGCCGCCTATGCCGGGGGCGATCTCAGGCCACACTAGGGCAACACGACTTGGGGAGGGGGCAGGAGCCAAGCGCCCCCTCTCAGTCCGCGCCATCTCACCGCCCCTCGGGGGCCTCCGTCAAGCGGTTTAGGGAGGCACCGTATCACATTGTTTTCCAATGCAGTCAGGTCCACAAACGGACCCCACTTACTTTGAATAGTGAAGCTGCAGCAGGTGCAAATAAGGTTTAAACAGTGTTACAAGCGCTGCTTAGAACTCTGAAGTATGGCACTCAACATCCAGGACTTATGCCGTTTGTGTAAGGCAGTGACATCGAAGCAACTCAGGGACAAAAAGCATGAACGAACATTCACGTATGAAAATCTTATTTGGGTAAGGGGTAGAATCCAAACGCCCCCTCCCAGTTCGCGCCACTACACCGTATGTGGAAAATCAGAAGCCATCGTTCTACAAACTCTCAATGCTTGCTATCAGTGCATGAGTTTCATGCTCGATCGATTGAGCTAGCCGGATCGGGCAATAAAAAGTATAAAATAGTTATGTAAATAGTTATTTAATAAAATGTTTTACCCTGTTTCTTTGCTGGTGTGTTGTCTATATTTATAATATTTGCATAGGGTTTGTCGTTATTTTGGGCGGGGTGGGTGGCGGAGTCGAGCTGTCTTGCAGCCCTCATGGTGTGGAGCTCAGTTCATCTCACTATTTTCGTATTTCTCATGAAGGGTTGTTCCTAATGTTTGTATTTTACTGAGGTCAAAAAGAGATCGAATTAGTGGTCTACTGATTTTGCTTGATTACTTTTATTTTTTTACACGATTTTTCACTATCTGCAAAGACTAAACAGAGTATTGCGACTTTGTGCTTGTTTGTAAATAGAGAATGATCCAAAGAGAACCAATTCTAAAACAGTAAATGCTTGGATAACAATCAATCAAATGGAGAGACAAGCAGGTACGACGGATTACAACGTGGGTAAAGGTCTGCGTTAACTACCGTTCACTATCTGCAAAGAGAGAGTACTACTAAGAGAAAAGAGGGGAGGGGGGGGGCAGCGTTCAAAGCACATCAGCGTGCATAAACACGAAAACGTTTTTACCTATCACGTACTTGACATTTGACAGCTTTTGATATTTGCTATTAAAAAACCATTGAAATTCACAGAAAAAACCATAGGTTATAGTCGATATATAGTTAGGAATTTGCATTTACAAAACCTTGAAAATTCAAAGAAAAAACCATTGGTTTTAGGCCATATATAGTTAGGGATTTGCATTTACAAAACCTTATTTTACTCGCATAAAACCATTGAAATTCCATATATAGTTAGATGCGCTAACTATATATCGCGCACCCGCAATCCACTGCTGATGATGTCACATATTACATCATTCATGACATGGTCAGTGACATCACTGATGACATCACTGATGACAACTGAAATGACATCACTGATGACATCTCATTTGACATCACTGATCACATCACTGATGACATCACTCATGTGATAATACAATGAACCTCTTCAGACTCTAATATAACCTTACATACACTCAGTATAAACAGACACTCACAGACTGTCACTCATCCATGGAGTTACTCACACACCTAGTCAGTCGTGCAAAGAATCAATCACACCTCCATTTTCTCAACTATACAGTTATACACACCTTACTTATTCAAACATATTCTAACACATATTTACTCTCTTATACAATCCCTGATACAAGCTCACAGTGATCCATACAGCCACTCACACATTCACTGGCTCTTATCCACAGTTATTTATATATGTCAACTCTCACATGTATTGTGTTTTACATACGTATTTACTTGCACATGTAGCACTGAGATATCCATTCACTCACCAACACACCCATGCACAGTCAACCGCCCATATAGCTGTTTCCACATGCACTCTTGAACTCATACACCTAGTGAATCAACTGCTTACACATCTATGCACAGAGTCACACACCTCCCAGCCACCCACACACACACTCAGCCTCCCATTCAAATACTTGGGCAACCAATCAATAACCCATATAGCCACTCTTATAGCTACTGATCAACACATGCAGCAGCTTACACAACAACAGACATACTGATGCACAAATTAAGACAGTTTAGTCACTAACCCATGCACTCAGTGAGACACATTTAATCACTCTTTCATACAGTCAGTCATGCACCTACTAAATTCTTCATCCAGACACTTATACATCCACTCATTCTTCAATATGTAAAACTTATTTAAACTTTACAGAAACATAGTCACTGGATGTTGTCACCAGTGATGTCATCAGTGATGTCACTGACCATGTCATGAATGATGTAATATGTGACATCATCAGCAGTGGATTGCGGGTGCGCGATATATAGTTAGCGCATCTAACTATATATGGAATTTCAATGGTTTTATGCGAGTAAAATAAGGTTTTGTAAATGCAAATCCCTAACTATATATGGCCTAAAACCAATGGTTTTTTCATTGAATATATATATATATATATATATATATATATATATATATATATATATATATATATATATATATATATATATTCACAAAAAAACAGGTTTCAGAGACGTTATATTAAGAAATTAGCAATAATAAAACCTTAGAAATTCACAGAAAAAAACATAGGTTTCTGGGACGTTATAGTTAGCTGGACATTTCACTCATGAAACAACCATTGAAATTCCTCAGTTATATTTAGTTCAGCTAACTATAACTCATGCGCCCACAATGCACTGCTGATGATGTCACATATTACATCATTCATGACATGGTCAGTGACATCACTGATGACATCACTGATGACATCTCAAATGACATCACTCATGACATCACTCATGACAACATCCATGTGACAATATGATAACCTCATCACACACTAGTATAACCTTTCATCACACACTGTAAAATACAGAGTACCATATTTGAAACCATAGACACACCAATACCAGTTACTATATACCCACTCACTGATTCCTAAGTCTACACACACAACTACCCATCCAGCAACAGAATCACTTATACATGCAGCCACTGATCAATTGCACACTATTAAATGCAGTTATACACCAATATAGACATTGACACATCAGCAGTCATCTTAGTCGGTTATGCAGTCATCCTACTCACTCATGAAATGAATCAATCACACTTATATTTACTCACTTACACAGTTATAAACACATCACATTTATTCAAACACATAGTAACTCATAGTTAATATGTTAAAAAATCACCATTATAATTCTACACTCATTTATATAGTTACTCTCACAATCACTGACTCTTACATATACTTATTTATATACACCAACTCTCACATACAATGTCTTTTACTTTTTTACTTTGTTGGAGATATTCAATTAAAACATATATTCGCTCACCAAGACACAAGTAAATACACTCAGTCACCCAAACAACTGTTTCCACATGCACTCTTAAACCTATACACCTAGTCAATCAACCATTCACACATTTATGCATAGAGTTACACATGCCCCACCCGACCACACACAAACTCAGTGTCCCATACAAATAATCAACCAACTAATCAATAAGTAATATACACACTCATATAATTAGCGACCAACTGATGCAGCATGTTATACAACACCAGACACAGTGATACACACTTTCACATAGCTTAGTTACTAACCCATGTATTACGTGAGACACTTTAAATTACTCACTTAAACAGTCACAGACAGTCATTCACGATGGCCAATGGTTTGGCATGAATTTTCAGATTCCAGATCTGATTCTTTGGTCCACTAGAGAGCAGCAGAGAGCCGTCAGAAAGTACAGAGAGGAGAGGAGCCACAGCAGCAGCTGAAGCAAGCTGAAGCGAACGCGAACGTGAACGCCGAAATCCGCCACCACTATTGCTGAATTTTAATCCAAGAGGTCATAAGGAGGTCATAAGCTGCAGAGGCTGAAGCAGCCGACCGTGTGATTCCGGCAGACATCCCTGAGAACTTGATGCCGGGACCGAGCCGGGACTGAGATGGGACGGCAAATCAAGGCAATTTCGGCAAGGTGAGGAGAGGCACAGTGGGGCACTGAGAGGAGCTGAGAGGCAAGGCGAAGCGAGGGTGCATTGAACTGCCCTGAGAACACTCTGCGCTCATCCTTCGGATAGCCACCTCGCACACCCCACACTCCACAAGACAGGACAGACGGCAAACAGCGACATATGGTACACGGATCCTCACCCACGAGTGAGGGAGGGTGAGGGAGAAGCCGAGTCAGGCTGCTGTGGGCCATTCAAATCGGCGAGCTGTATCCCTGGTATCGTTTACCAGTTTCAATCGTTGTTTGCACCAAACAGTCAGCAGAGAGCAGCAGAGAGCCAGAATCGCAGGATCGCCATTACACAATCCCACAGGCAGCGAGCAGCAAAAGAAAGGTGAGGCAAGGTATATACATGTCGGCATAAGGAGCCGGTGCAAGCCGTGACACGAGCAAGGCATCTGGTAGAGGCAGTGAGGTGGTGAGGTGAGCGCGGTTGCCGATAGAGGCAGCCGCGAAGTAAGAGCCGGGGTTGTGACCAGGAGAGGGAATCCAACTAGGTCTGCTTCACCTGAGGTCCTCCCGTGTGCTCCACTTTCCTGATTTCGCAGACTTTTGCAAAAGTGTGCAAGCTGCCTCTAATCAGCCTCAGTCTCAACCTCAGTCATAGAGTTTTAGAGACTGGATTCTTTGAACAATCTAGAAAAACGTGTAGCACTGACAATGTGGAATCATCGAGTATTGTTAATGCAGTAACTTCGTGAGACAAACTAGACTCCCCGACTGCTCTATTGCTCTATTGCTCGACCTCTACTAAAGACTGGTTATCCCGCAATCACTGCAACGTGGTTTCCCTGACGGCAGCTGCACCAGATTCTCCTAGTGTTGTGCCTGGTGCGGTGTACGAAGTGGCTACACGGTAGGGGAGCGAAGGGTGCAGACAGGCTTGGGAGGGCGTGTGGATTGCGTGTGGATTGCGCAGTCTGTACCACCAGGCTTGAGTTACCTCGTGAGCATCTTGCAGTAAGGGGTTTGTTCAATACTTGTATTGCCTGGGCTAGGGCGACACCTAAGGTCCAAGACATAATAAAGCCAAAGATTAAGACAAAGTCAAAGATCAAGAGAAAAATAAAGACAAGTCAATAAAAACATTTTTGCTGGTTATATCATGAGGTCTGGGAAAGTGAGGAAGGGTCCAGGGGATAAGACGCTAGCCATACGAGGCACTCGCAAACAAAAAAGACTGGAAGAACAGAATGCCAATAAAGCAAAAAGTTTTATACAAAATCCACTGATTTGACCAATTGCCTCTCTGTTTGAAAAATCAATCAAAAACAAAACTTCATCATGCGCTCGATTCCAGAATTTGAAAATCCCCGGGGATGTAGTGTTTTCATCAACGGAAGGAGTCCAGGGCCTTTTAACACCGATAGAGCCCACAACTGAGACCCATCATAGGGACACCCCAACCAAAGCCTCCTCAAACTTTTTTGTGACTCCTAATAATCCATCGAGTGATATAAGTAAACATACTGTTCAGATGGAGAGTTTATGTAACAAGGAAAAATCAACAGGAGTGTGGGAAAAAAATCATGAAGTCACAATAGCAGCATTAGTTCACAATTCCCCGTTGATCAAATCAAAGACATCCTTAAATCCGCAGTCCCCAGATCTGTCAACAACTGTAAGACTGAGTCAAGCTCTTCCGGATCTAACAGAGCCTACAGCTTTTGGGGAAGCCTACAGCGCGGGTTCAACGGAAGTGGCCTGTTCTAGTTACAAAACATGCTCACTGTCAGACAAGGACGACTGGAAGGACATGTCGGTTGGGTCCTTCCCAGGAAAAGGGGAGTCAGAGGGGGGAGGAACAACCGAGAGTGTCATGGAGGTCAATCATCTGGCAGACGAGGGGCACATGGAACATCTACAGAGACCAATTGGTGCCAGGGAGTCTGAGACTTTATCATCAACGAATAATACATATCAGATAAACCACAAAGAACCAACTAAGGAAGAACCCATGACTAAATCGCAAATGGACTCGGCTTTTGTGAATTTGGTTGCCCCTCTACTAAATATCTTGCAAACATCTGTAACAACTATGACAATGCAATCAGATAAATTGGACATCCAAATCGATCTAATGAGCATTATTGCAACCAATATTGCCGGGATAAATACAAAGCTGGACAACTTAAATAGCCTAATATCAAGAGCTCAAGCCCACACGTATCAGGTACAATCCTCCTGTTCCTGTAGCCCCGTTTTGGACAAATTGCATACTCTCCCAGTCATCTTAGAACAGATTTTAACCCTAAACCAAAGATTAATTAATGCAGACGAGACGCAGGTTGGTAGGACCAGTGCCAAGCCTGAGCTAAACTTACAGGTCGATGAAAAGATTACAAAAGTGACCTGTACCAATGAGGTTAACATGGCTTTTGCTAAGACTAATACAGGTGATGTCATTGACATAATAGTTGAGAACGACGCTGGAAACAATGAGAACACAAAGCCAACGGTAACCAAGAAACAAAGGAAAAAAGAGAGGAAAGCCAGAAATAAGAAAAGTGGGGTAATTCCAAACAAGGATAGTGGATTATATCCAATCTTTTCGAATTTGAACCAATGTTTGCCAAAATCAACTGGTAAATCTGAAAGCTACACAGAGTCAATAGCAAGTAATTAAACAGCTAAAGGAGGTAAATCAGTGTCCAAAAATGCTGATAAAAACCTCCAGAAATCCGACACACTTACTAATTCTAAATCTGTGGGAAAAATACAGCAAACCGAGATGGTTGGCACAAATCATCAACCTATTTTAACACCTAAAAGAGAATGCAAATATAATGATAATCAGAGCACGCAGCAAGAAGCAAATTACAACATCAACCATTCTGAAGTCATGGTCCCAGGTTCGGACAAGGATGTTAAGAGGGGTCATTTACAACCTTGTGGGAGTATAGTGGAAATAAAATCAATAATACCACAGGTGGATGTTCAGCCAATAGAAAAAAATACTGTCCCTGAATGTCTAACTAACCTCGCACAAATGTTAAACCATAGTGATGAGGGCCTAAAGGGAATTCCAGCTCCATCGACACAACCAACAACGGACAGGGCAATCATAATCAGAGAGGTTCCATCCAACTACAAAAGTCATGGATTGAATGTAGACTCAAGCTCCCCGTCGCAGAGACCAATAAGACAGGGCGTTAAGAACTTAGAGGTTGGTCTTGCAAACATGGAATCAGTCATCCCGCCAAGGCCGCTTAATCACAATGCAGGTGTTGAGCTGAATAAAGTAATTTGGTCACCAGAGTACAAGTCCCAGGGAACACATGACATACTAAATAGGAGTAATATTCTGAAGTTACTGACAGAATTTGATGACCTAAAGGAAATCAACACGGCAGATCTTGAGCAGGTACAATTTTTTTAAAGGCTCTAATGAAACATCAGCGGAACATACTCTGACAACCTGGAAATCAACGGATATAGCAGAAGCAATCATGAGGAAAGTGGACATCTTTCAATTGTGGGGCATTAAAATATCTTATCAAATTTCCCCTCGATACCCGCCGCCATTGAAGAGGTTGTGCGGAGTTCAAGTTACTAGGAAAATTGACGATACACATGTTAATCAAAAGAAACCAGTTCATTCAATTCTATTTAATGCAAAGGGAAGAAGCGAACCACCACCATTACATGAAGAACTAAAACGGGCAAATGGCCAATCACAGAGTACACTAGACAATTGGAAATGGCTCCCTGGTATGCTAAATGCAAAAAGGCAGGTGTGACCGTTCAAAATTAAACAGAAACAAGACTTTAACAAGGATATTCATCTAGTTTCATGGAATATTGCAGGTGCTAAGAGACTGCTGGAAGGGGGGCTTCCTCCGAAAGAATGGCACGGTTGCGATATAATTGCGCTACAGGAAACCTGGCTCCAAGAACATATAGCACTTGCTGGGTTCATTCATTATAATGTAGCAGCAGAAAAATGTAAAATCTATGGCCGTGCAATCGGTGGCCTTTCTGTATATGTCTCCTCATCTCTAAAAATTAATTCAGCACAATTACAATCACCGGATCCCAGTATTCAGCTAATCGAATTAACAGATCAAAGTAATAACTGTAACAAACCAACAATACTGGTTAATTATTACACACAACCAAAAATCAAGGCGAAAAAGCTAAAGAATGAGACATTGTGCAAAGTCATAATGGATCTACGGTCTACTGATCCACTCTCCAACCTTATACTAACGGGTGACTTTAATTCCAACTTGATTTTAACACCTACAGACGATGATAAACTATTATCTGATAATATCTACTGGGGAGTCCCCCAACAGTGGCAAGGAGGTGCTGGTCCACGTAAAGACAGTCTAGCAATCCAATTAGTGACTGAATTGGAGTTTCTGGGATTGCGAGTATTGAACGGGAGATATTCCGAAGATCAACCCCCCAGGAAAACATACTATGGTCCTTATTCTCAAAATACGTTGGACTTTACAATGGTTAGTCTGTCATTAATCCCCTTGGTGATCAACTTTAAAATAGAGTTTACCCTGTTGAGCAACCATGCATTGCAACATAGCTTTTTTAACTTGAATAAGGAAAGACTGCAACCGACACACTTACCAGAAGGCCAGTTAAGTACTGCTAATTTGAAATGGGTAAACTGGTCTAACACAAATGATCATGAATGGTTCACTACAATGAAGGACACACTGATTTAGATAAGGAGTTCCCCAATGAACGCTATCCAAAAATGGTCTCTTTTTCTGCAAAAATTAAAATCAAAGATGAAGCCGCCTATTATGAAACCTGATCCTGATGGACCAGGGAAAAAACACCCGAAAGAAGTACGAGACCTGCGAAGACAGCTTAGAAAAACTCAAAAGAAGCTACAATCGGCAAATCATGGTCCAAGCCAATGGGCCATTTTTAGGGCTCAAAGAAAAGAATACAAAAACATGATCTGGGAATATAAAAGATCAACAAATGACAGCTTTCGGTTAAAACTAATCTATAGCTCAAAACTACAGAATTCTAATATATATTCTGGCAAACAATAAACCAACTAACAAGACCTTGTAACGTTCTGAGTTCGAATGTGTAGGAATCGGAGTGGGCAGCATTGCTGGCATCTAAATATTCGGTCTCTCCGGAAAAAACACAAAGTAGTGACTCAAGGACTAAAAATCAAAATAAACTGTGTTATGTAGAAGAAAAAGGGGGTAAATCGTTGTTTAGAGGCCATAGCGATTTAATAAGCTCGACCCCTAAGAATAATCCACATACGGCGGAAGAAATAATTAAAAGAATCAAAAAAGGAAAAACAAGAGGGGTGCCAGGCCCGAATGGCATCCCACAAGCGGCGTATAAATATGCTCCGGAATTCTGGGGACCTTGCCTGGTGGAACTGTTCTCAGACGTACAGAACATGAACCAAGTACCAGAGAGTTGGAAAGGATCAATATTTACGCCGATTTATAAAGGTGGGGACTGATCCTTAGCAAACAATTATCGTTTGATAGCATTGCAGGACATCGAGGCAAAATATTTTGCTTCTCTACTCTTGGATGATTTGGTCGCATGGTCTAGTGAGAAAGAACTGATTCCCCTAAATCAAACGGGGTTCAGGAAAGGGATCGGAACAACAGAAAATATCCTATCCATAACTATGATTGCGGAGAAGTGCATGAGTAGAAAACAGGATCTGAACATGTGTTTTATAGATCTTCAGGCGGCCTTCGACAGTGTGGATCGTAATCTGCTGTGGGCGAAATTGAGATCATGGGAAATTCCGGAGTGTATCCTAAAGGGTTTGTTACTATTTTATTCTGAAACTTGGTCGCGAGTAAAAATTGGTGATGGATCACGACTGTCGAGAAAAGTTCCAACAACCATCGGCCTCAAACAGGGGTGTGTTCTTGCGCCACACTTATTTAACCTCTTTATCTCGGATCTCTCTGCGAAATTGAACCACTGCAATGCCCACCCACCAAAACTTGGCGATTTACAGCTCACGCACTTGGCTTATGCAGACGACATTGTCCTCCTGAGCCTAACAAAGGTGAGGCTAACCAGATTAGTAACGGAACTGTCGGACTTCTTGATGGCAAACAAGTTGTCATTAAACATTTCAAAAACTAAAACCGCCGTGGATTGCATCATGTTAAAAGGAAAACCTCTAGAGAAAGTCTCGGTTTACAAATATCTGGGATTTTATATAGATGACAAACTTAACCTAAAAGAACAGAAGAACTATTTGACACAAAGAGCGGGTGCTCTGATATTTGGACTAAGTACCTTGTCAAAAAAATTGGAAGGGCTATCACTCAAACCCCTTCTAACCGTAATGGCAAACAAAATCCTCCCAACCCTGACCTATGCAAGTGTGGCAATGCACGGAAAGGATGCCGATCTACTAAACATCCTGACAACTAAAATATACAGGTATCAAAAGAGTGTACAGAGTTCCCCACCGGGAATTAAGTTAAATAAAGGAAAAGATTCTCTCTCTGGAGGGTGTATTGGTGGAGATTAAGGTAATCCCTTCACGGAATTTAGGACGCCTCACACAATTCAAAGGTTGGACGACTGCTGCCATCCCACCCGATGATTGTATTGTGTCATCATTGGCCTCCTGCTCCAACGACAGGCTGGCGGTGCAATGCTTGTAGGGTAGCTTTGAAATGCTACTCTTTTGCGGAGATCTTTTATTCCTTAGCCATTTGATGCATGTGTGTGAGGGGCCAGAAGGGAAGTGTAGTTGTGAGCGTGTGTGAAAAGTTAAAAGGAGTCAGTAGAGTCCATTAAGAAGCTTTAATGATATGGCTCACTGCCTCGTTAAAAATTAGTGAAGGGAGGGGTACCGAGGCACAGAGAGTAAAGTGATCTTGCCTCGTTCAACCCTCGCCTATGGTGTGGTCGACATGTTTCATGCCACTCAGGCAATTCTTCAGGACCTAATTGCTCATCAACAGATAAAAGTTGTAATACAACCTGGAGGTTATCGCAAGATGGGATCCTGCGTGGTTTCCCGCCCCTGAGTCCCTGGTAGACGGTCCCCACTGACTGTCCTTGTGGGGCCTGAGCTCAAAGGTAGTTACCTTGTATGCTCGAGGCACTAGGCTTGTAAGCACCTACCCCTACCACAGCGGCGAGATCGCAGGACAGCCGGGCAATTAGGTCCTGAAGAATTGCCTGAGTGGCATGAAACATGTCGACCACATCATAGGCGAGGGTTGAACGAGGCAAGATCACTTTACTCTCTGTGCCTCGGTACCCCTCCCTTCACTAATTTTTAACGAGGCAGTGAGCCATATCATTAAAGCTTCTTAATGGACTCTACTGACTTCTTTTAACTTTTCACACACGCTCACAACTACACTTCCCTTCTGGCCCCTCACACACATGCATCAAATGGCTAAGGAATAAAAGATCTCCGCAAAAGAGTAGCATTTCAAAGCTACCCGACAAGCATTGCACCGCCAGCCTGTCGTTGGAGCAGGAGGCCAATGATGACACAATACAATCATCGGGTGGGATGGCAGCAGTCGTCCAACCTTTGAATTGTGTGAGGCGTCCTAAATTCCGTGAAGGGATTACCTTAATCTCCACCAATACACCCTTGAGAGAGAGAATCTTTTCCTTTATTTAACTTAATTCCCGGTGGGGAACTCTGTACACTCTTTTGATACCTGGTTGAGGACACGTACAGTGGACCCCGGTAAATATTGTCCTCTCTTGTCCCTCTTGTTGTTATAGTAACTAAAATATACAAAAAAGTATTACGTTTCCCACGCACGACATCACCAGCGCAATTGCGACTTGAATTTGGACTAAAAAACGAAATACCGGGGAGACAATACTCGTATATTAAGGTCTGGTATCAGATCAAGCAAAAAGCAAGTAATAACAATCTGAATACCTACCTATGGCAAGAGTTTAAATCCCAAAAGAATTCCAAAGCAAATTAATTTCTCATGCAAGCTTTGGAGACAACTTGCTCAAAAACCCTATGGGATAATAATCTGTCATTTGTTGTCCTAAAACAGACCCTAAATAAAGAGGCCAAACTTCATTCGTTAATCTTTGACAAAGAAATGTTCTCCCATCGTTCGCACTCATGGGCTGTGATAAATGGCTATAAGACATTGACAGCTGCAAAATACCTGGAAACAACTTATTCTATTTTTATTAAGAAAAAGCTGATGGCATTGAGACTTGGGGACTTTCCCACACGAGAAAATGAACCTGCCTGGAAATTGCCTGACGACGTTTCTTGTCGACTGTGTGGTAGCCCTAAAGAGGACCTAATACACATAATTTGTCACTGTAAGATGCTATCCAAGGAACGGTCACACCTAAAGGAAAGTTATCGGTCCATGAAACTACGAACATGTAGATCAGCCATTATTGGAAGCCTGGATACTACTGCTCCAAGAATACACTGCAAGCTGGTGAAGTTCTTGCAGGCATTTGAGAAACGTATAAAAACAATATGAACAATTAATGCTTTGAATTTTTAACATTGTAACATTTTTTTTTTTTTAGCAACAAATTTATAAATTTTATAATTATGTGACATTCATCAAAATTGTTATGGTTTTAATTAACTAAACAATAAAATGTAAATTTCAAAATTTCAAAATTTCACTTAAACAGTCAGATAGCTACTAAATCCTCCATTCAGTTATATATCCACTCAATCTTCAATACAGATTGGTATATATATATATATATATTCACTGAAAAAACCATAGGTTATAGACCATATATAGTTAGGAATTAGCATTTACAAAACCTTGAAAATTCACTGATAAAACCATAGGTTATAGACCATATATAGTTAGGAATTAGCATTTACAAAACCTTATTTTACTCACACAAAACCATTGAAATTCGCATATATAGTTAGTTTCACTAACTATATATCGCGCACCCGCAATCCACTGCTGATCATGTCACATATTACATCATTCATTACATGGTCAGTGACATCACTGATGACATCACTGATGACATCACTGATGACAACATCCAGTGACTGTATGTTTCTGTAAAGTTAAAATATGTCTTACATATTGAAGAATGAGTGGATGTATAAGTGTCTGGATGAAGGATTTAGTAGGTGCATGACTGACTGTATGAGTGAGTGATTAAATGTGTCTCACTGAGTGCATGGGTTAGTGACTAAGCTGTCTTAATTTGTGCATCATTATGTCTGTTGTTCTGTAAACTGCTGCATGTGTTGATCAGTAGCTATATGAGTAACTATATGGGTTATTGATTGGTTGCCCAAGTATTTGTATGGGAGACTGAGTGTGTGTGTGGGTGGCTGGGAGGTGTATGACTCTGTGCATAGATGTGTGAGCAGTTGATTCACTAGATGTATGGGCTCAAAAGTGCATGTGGAAACAGCTGTATGGTCGGTTGACTGTGTGCATGAGTGTATTGGTGAGTGAATGGATATCTCAGTGCTACATGTCAAAGTAAGTACATATGTAAAACACAGTACATGTCAGAGTTGACATATATAAATAACTGTGCATAAGAGCCAGTGAATGTGTGAGTGGCTGTATGGATCATTGTGAACTTGTATCAGGGATTGTATAAGAGAGTAAATATGTGTTAGTATATGTTTGAATAAGTAAGGTGTGTATAACTGTATAGTTGAGGAAATGGAGGTGTGATTGATTCTTTGCATGACTGACTAGGTGTGTGAGTAACTCCATGGATGAGTGACAGTCTGTGAGTGTCTGTTTACACTGAGTGTATCTAATGTTATATTAGAGTCTGAAGAGGTTCATCGTATTATCACATGAATGATGTCATCAGTGATATGATCAGTAATGTCAAATGAGATGTCATCAGTGATGTCATCAGTGATGTCATTTAAGATGTCATCAGTAAAGTCATCAGTGATGTCATTTGAGATGTCATCAGTGATGTCATCAGTGATGTCACTGACCATGTAATGAATGATGTAATATGTGACATGATCAGCAGTGGATTGCGGGTGCGCGATATATAGTTAGTGCAACTAACTATATATGCGAATTTCAATGGTTTTGTGTGAGTATAATAAGGTTTTGTAAATGCTAATTCCTAACTATATATGGTCTATAACCTATGGTTTTTTCAGTGAATTTTCAAGGTTTTGTAAATGCTAATTCCTAACTATATATGGTCTATAACCTATAGTTTTTTTCAGTGAATTTCAAGGTTTTTTTAATAGCAAATATCAAAACCTGTAAAATGTATTCTTCTTTTAATGGAAAAATATATTTAATATGTTTTTAATATAATTTTTTTATGTATATATTTTTTTTAATTATTTTTTTTTGTTTCGCTACCGGTCCGCGCACCGGGTAGCTTCCCGTTAGCTCAATTTGGTTCCGCGACCCGGTTCGCGAAGCGGTAAACGTTCCGTTAGCGCAACTACCGCGTTAGAAAACAACATTGTGACGCGTCGCTTAAGCGCGACGTATCGCGTTGTTGCGTAATGCGTCTTATGACGCGCCGCGTTAGCGCACCCGGAAGTGCTCCGGAGCGTGAACTAAGGCGCGAAGCGCAGCTCCCCGGAAGCGATCCGGGGCGCGGCGCGGAGCGCGTAACGTAAGCGTGACAGGTCATGTGACTTGTTAATAAAACTTTTCATTGGTTCATTTAACTTTTGGTTTCCTAATGCTGTAAGGTTAGGTCATGTGACCTAAAAATAACACTTTTCATTGGTTTAGAACTATTTTTTTTCCCAAATGATGAAAGGCCCCACCTTTTTTCTCACTCTGACTTTCAACTTCGTGAGAGGAAGACCTATTTTGATTCTTAAGAAATGGCTTCATTAGTAGCTGCAGCTGGTGGACCACCACCACCTCCTAGTAAGAGAGGACCACCTCCTCAGGTTATCCTTCAGCAAGAGGAGGAAGAAGAGGAAGAAGAGGAAGAGGAGCAAGGGAGTATGGAGTTTTTGCCTGAAGAGCCGAGGAGGTCCCATGTGAAAGAAAATTACATCTGGCAATTTTTCACATTTCCCCGGGGCCAAAAAAAAGTGAATGCCCGCTATGTTACCTGTCTTATCTGCAAAAAAGATCTGTCCAGAGGGACTGATAAGAAATACAGCTATGGCAATTACACCATGCATTGGCACATGGACAGGTGGCACCCTATAAATTATAGTGCTGCGCAGGTACGTGACCTGCAGGACAACCCCCCTCCTGTGGCCAGTACATCAAATGAAGAGGCAGTGACGGGACCAGAGGCGAGGGAGACGGTCCCAAATATCCAGCTGAAGTTTGGGAATGTGTAGCAAGAGTGCATTTTTTGCAGCCAATTGATTTGCTACAGGGAGAGTAGCATACATTTAATCAACACAGCTATTGATCACAAATGTCCAAAACGCCCCAGAAAATAAATTATCTTTTTTTTTGGTTGCTCCTGTTGAGCCTTTTATAATGAATCATTTTAGTTTCCCCCCCCAAAAAAACAAAAAAAATATAAAACGTTCAAAAAATACAAAAAAAGTAAAAAAATGTTCAGAAAAATATTAAAAAAAATATAAAACAACAAAAATATTTTTAAAAAAAGTTCTTTTCAGAACTACCTCCCCTTTATAAGAAATTGCTAGAATGTTTAGCACTCTGGCAACCTCTATTTCTTTTGATTCGCTTCCCGGTTCGCGCGCCGGTACGCGAACTGGAAGCGAACCAGAAATTTTTATTGAAAAAAAAAAGAAGAGTAAGTATAAGGGAAGTAAACAGAGAGTAATGTTAAAAGAAAGACAGCTAGAGGGAGTAACACAGAGATACTGTTTAATAGATCTATTTACCGAAGAAAAGATGTAAGAGGGTATAATTGTGAAAAACAAAATAGATAAGGAAGTGAAAGAAAGAAAGGAGAGTAGAAGAATAATAAACAAGAGTTTCTAAGAGAATGTGAGTGAATGTTCAAATTAAGAAGAAATACAGTAAACGATGTGGAATGAGAGGTTGGGATAGAACCGGACTAAAAGAACAATCCTGAGGGAAAGTGTTAGGAAAACAGTGAGCGAAAGTAAATAGGAATAAAACAATATGTATGACAGTGACTAAGGTTAAAACATGTGGAATAACAGAGAAAAAAACAGAAAGCAGAAAAGAAGAAGTGACAGAAAAGGAATGATTGAAACAGCATAGAAATGTAAATAACATAGTGTGCTTGAACTACAGGGAGAAAGCATAATAAACAAGTAGTGAAAGAGTGATGAGTCAGAGACAGTGAGAGTAATAGAGACAGAGTGAGTGAAAAAGAGTGAGGAACTATGAGAACAGAGGGACTGAGAAAAGGAGTGGAAGGAGTAGAGTAAGTAAGTAATAGAAAAAGGAATGAGGGAAGTAGCAAAGGCAGGAAACTGAGGGTTAAAGAAATGAAGCAGTGGAACGAATAGAAATTAAATGTGATAGAGATGTAACGGAAACAGTACAAAACATTTACCTTATAATTGTCGTTAACTTAGTCACTTGTTATTGTTATACTTTCAATCTGTGAAAGAAAGAACAAAAATTTAAAAATTGATAGAAAGTAGTAAAAGATGAGTGAGCATGAGACAAGATGAATACATATTAAAAATCACATTATATATCAAAGGTACAGAAATGCTGAAATTCATCACTCATATCTCTCATGTCACCCACTCAAAACTCTTCCCTCACTTTTTTCAAATCAACACCCTTCCCCCCTCTGCCCTTTTTCCATAGCAACTACCTCTTGACAGACCTCTCATGTTTACAAGTTCACACAACAATGTTTCAAATGAACTCTGAACTCTCAGTACACCTGCTAATCCACTGCAATGTTTCTTATAATCATTTTTTTCTTAACCATTCAAATTACATCTTTCAAAGAACACATCCATGCACCCTAACTTTCTGTTTTCAGCAATGGAAATCCACCAATCACTGCTACTGAATCATTAGCACTCAAACTCCACAGTTTTTTTTCTTTACAAATTCCTACTGTGGCGCAGGTGCATGGCATAAAAGACCCAACGGGTTCCTTTTTGGTTTACATAGGTTGTCCTTACTCATAGCGAAACTAGACGAGACATGCTCCTCCCAATTCAAAGCAGTTCTGTTCCGGGCAGCTTTCGCATTAGCGTTCCACGGGGCTATGCGGGTGAGCGAACTGGTCGCAAGGAATAAGAAAGACGTTGAGGGAGGCTTGTGCAGGGATCACGTCCAAATTAGGGGTGATTCGATGGTGGTCACGATAGCCAGGTCCAAGACCGACCAAGGGGCTATGGGAAATAGGGTTGTTGTGCAGCGCGCGCAAGGGTCCCCCACGTGCCCGATAATGTGTATAGAGGAATACTTGGCACTGAGGGCGGCTACATGGGGGGGGAGTTTGCTGAGGCACAAGGATGGCACCCCACTGACGAGGTTTCAGTACCAGAGGGTGCTAGCACTGACAATCGCTGCGGGGGGCATGGACCCGTGCGATTTTGGGACCCACTCCTTTAGGATAGGGTCTGCTACTGAGGCTACAGCCAGGGGTCAGAGTGCGGACGAAGTGAAACAGTTGGGGGCGATGGTCCTCGAATTGCTTCAAAAGGTATGTGCGATTGCACATGTTGTAAAGATCAATTGACATGCACTCACACTTCTTGTCTTTTGTTTTAATTACGGTTTCGCGAGCCTGTCACGTGGGGCGGAATTTGCAGTCGACCCAGTACCAGGAGACCAGCGGTCATGGATCACCGTCTAGAGTGAGAGTGGTATGGGGCGTGGGCCACTCATACGTGAGGCGCGCTGGGGACGTATTCAAAGCAGGTGACGCGACTCGCGCAGCTGGGGAATACGGGTACAGAGTGGCCTTCCATGGGAAGGGCGGGCTCTGTTTTGACCAATTCGAGTCATTTGTTGAGGGTCTCTTAGGGCGGCAAAGGTCACCGCCATCTGTAGTCATAGTACACCTGGGGGGCAATGACTTGGTG
This sequence comes from Lissotriton vulgaris, assembly GCF_964263255.1. Lineage (NCBI taxonomy): Eukaryota > Metazoa > Chordata > Amphibia > Caudata > Salamandridae > Lissotriton > Lissotriton vulgaris. Next base: position 165,858 of record NW_028244896.1, read on the forward strand.
ACACTGGGTAGACGAGTGTTGTGGAACAAGTTTTGTCTGCTGTTAGCTGGTTGGCGAAAAGAATCCCGGGGTGCACGATTGCCTGGTCCCACATGATTCCCAGGAAGGTATGGCGGGGGGCCTTTCGGTGTCAGCACTGAACCATTCGGTGAAGAGGGTAAACAATAAAATTGGTAGATTGTTTCGTTCTGCGCAGTTGCATAGCATTCCTCATGGGTGTATTCAGGGTGATCACATGTATCTGAATGATGGGGTTCACCTGTCCCGGGAGGGGAATGATTTACTCATAGGAGACTTCATAGCATGGCTAAGGGGTTTGAGGAAGCATGAACTTTAGGAGGAGTTTGGGGGGGCCGGATAGTCGGTCAACTATCCGGCCTGTGGCGGTAAGGTCATGATCGGTGAGCAGTAATTTCAAGGTCCCTAGAGGGGGGCGCCACCCAGAATGGATGGGAGGGCCCGGGGGGAGGCGGCCATTGGCCCCTCCCACGGGGAGGCGGCACCCACTAAGGATGGGTCGCCTAAGGGAAGACGGCCATAGGCCCCTCCCAGGGGAGGAGGCGTCTATATGCCCCTCCTACTAATTTCCCGGGGGCCGGATATCCGCGACGGCGGATAGAGAGTGTGGGGATGGGGGGGAGTCCATGCTGATGGCGTCGAGTGGAAAGGGGGCCCCCACCACGACAAGGGAAATTACAGTTGGCAATGAGGGTAGAGTCCTCTGCGCATGCGCCACTCACACCGTGAGGGCGAGAGTTTTGGTAGTAGGGATCTGACACCGGTTAAGACCTTGCCGTTGGCCCTTAATGCTAGGATGTACAATTTTAATTTAGAATGTATGCATTTGCAGGATGTTAGACTCGGCTAGGAAACCTTTGTATTAGAGATCTGTTAAGGTTAGCCAAAGAACATGTCTTCATCGAAATGTAATAAATGTAAAATTGTACATGATTATGAAACTTTTATTTAATGTTTTAAATTTTGTTTCATATTTTAATAAATACGGCCGGGAGGGTGACTCCCTCCCACCTTCCAAAAGTTCAAGCCTGTGTCCGACTTCCCATCCTTGGGGATTGTGTTGGGGGGGGTGACGGGCATCCCGGCCATATGGAAAGGGGCGACCACTCGGTCCTCCCGAACGTATGGTTGGGTGGCCCGATCCTCCCGGGAAACCATTTTGGGCGGGGGGCGTGTCTCGGCTGGTATGCCCGAAGCGGCGTAGCCGGGGCGCGCCTTTTCCCGCCCAGGAGGGGTTGTCCTAGACACCTACACCGATGACCACGCCCAGTAGGCATACCGGAGGAGGGTACACGCCCTCCCGCAGAAGAATAAATAGAGCGGGAATCCGAAGAAGCGTCCTCTTGTTCCTGTGCTCTGAAGGCTGCACCCACTCGTTGCTCGTGAGCCCTCGACGGAACAAGCAGCATTTTTAACCCACCCACCAGCCCCTAAGGCAATGTTTGTTTCGTAATAAAGTTGCTGAGTTAGGCCCCTTTTTTCCTTTGTAGAAAAGTAAAGGAATGTTTAGGTGGAGGATGTGAATTCTGTCTGTAGGATACTGTTTTTTCTTTTTAGGAGTAAACAGTCTTGATACAATTAGGCATGCTGAATTTTTCCTTCCTTAGTAGGTGAACAACTGTCGTATTTATTTTTTGGTCGGGCGGTAAGATCATGATCGGTGAGCAGTAATTTCAAGGTCCCTAGAGGGGGGCGCCACCCAGAATGGATGGGAGCGCCCGGGGGGAGGCGGCCATTGGCCCCTCCCACGGGGAGGTGGCACCCACTAAGGATGGGTCGCCTTAGGGGAGACGGCCATAGGCCCCTCCCAGGGGAGGAGGCGGCTATATGCCCCTCCTACTAATTTCCCGGGGGCCGGATATCAGCGACGGCGGATAGAGAGTGTGGGGATGGGGGGAGTCCACGCTGTCCTTCCTACAGATACCTTACACGGGAACTCGGACGACCTTTAAGATGGCGTCGAGTGGAAAGGGGGCCCCCACCACGACAAGGGAAATTACAGTTGGCAATGAGGGTAGAGTCCTCTGCGCATGCGCCACTCACACCGTGAGGGCGAGAGTTTTGGTAGTAGGGATCTGACACCGGTTAAGACCTTGCCGTTGGCCCTTAATGCTAGGATGTACAATTTTAATTTAGAATGTATGCATTTGCAGGATGTTAGACTCGGCTAGGAAACCTTTGTATTAGAGATCTGTTAAGGTTATCCAAAGAACATGTCTTCATCGAAATGCAATAAATGTAAAATTGTACATGATTATGAAACTTTTATTTAATATTTAAATTTTGTTTCATATTTTAATAAATACGGCCGGGAGGGTGACTTCCTCCCGCCTTCCAAAAGTTCAAGCCTGCGTCGGGCTTCCCATCCTTGGGGATTGTGTTGGGAGGGGGTGACAGGCATCCCGGCCATAACTCTTCCCTCACTTTTTTCAAATCAACACCCTTCCCCCCTCTGCCCTTTCTGCCCTTTTTCCATAGCAACTACCTCTTGACAGACCTCTCATGTTTACAAGTTCACACAACAATGTTTCAAATGAACTCTGAACTCTCAGTACACCTGCTAATCCACTGCAATGTTTCTTAAAATCATTTTTTTCTTAACCATTCAAATTACATCTTTCAAAGAACACATCCATGCACCCTAACTTTCTGCTACTGAATCATTAGCACTCAAACTCCACAGTTTTTTTTCTTTACAAACTCCTACTGTTTTCAACTGCCATTTCATTCCCACACTTCATCTGACTGCAACAGAACCTCCTCTCACCATGTTTTCTGTCTGGATTCTTGGACATAGCTACATCCACTGGGCTCACAGGTATGCTGATAACAGAAATTTACACAACCTCAATTTACAAAATGTGGAAATCAAATGGATTGGGCAGAGAGGATTGAGATGTCACCAATTGATACCATTGGTGAAAACCTTTTTGCATTTGCCAAACCCTGACCTCATAATAGTGCACTGTGGAGGAAATGATTTGGGCACTTTGACTGGGGTAGGTCTGAAAATGCTCTTAAAGGACACCTTTGAGCAATTAATGGCACTTTTTCCTCAAACTGCCTTGGTATATTCCAATATATGCCAAAGACAGAAATGGAGGTGGTCCAATCAAATTTGTCCACAAATTGAGAAAGCGAGGAAGCATGTAAGTCTGTTTCAGCTTATATGAGAGACCATGGAATGGGCGCCATCTACAACAATAACTTGCGTTACTACATGCAAGATATCTACAGAGGAGATGGTGTGCACTTCTCAGATGAGGGAAACAGAGTTTTCATACAAAATGTAAGACTGTGTATTGGTACCTACTTATAAGTACCTAGAACTTACACAGAACCCAAAAGCTCTTTTCAGAGCTACCTTAACTATAATTACTCTTTCAAAATTTCGAATGTACCTTTTTTCACTAATTTTCACTTATGTTCGCTTCCCGGTTCGCTACCCGGTTCGCGTACCGGCAGCTAACCGCGCAAAAAATTCAAATGTTTTTTTTTCCAACATATATGAGCCTCCTCAGCCACCCTCAGAAAACCTAGGGGGTCAGGATACGTCTCCCGTGCCCCCTTATACCCATTTCCCACATTGTTTTTCCTCCTTCTTGTGATTAAATTCGACCGAAACACAAAACGGCGAACTCCGGTTACGCTACCGGTGAGCGACCCGGTTAGCATACCGGGAAGTGCTTCTACCGCGAAAAATCAAATGTATTTTATTTGCCCCACGAGACCCTTTAATAACCCCCACATCATTCCTAGGGGATCAGGAGGGGTCTACCTTGCCCCCTTTCATTAAATTCCCCCTTCGTTTTTCTCCTCCTCTTGTCTCTCGATCCTACCGAGAGACAAGATGGCGGCCGGTCCGGACTGTTTAGAATGTTGACAGACACCGGAGAGCCAATCAGCTTCACTTCGCAAAGTTCCATTACGCGTCAGGTACGCGTACCGGGGCGCTAACCGGAGCGCTGTCACAGATATATCTGTTTTTAAAACGTTAATTTCTCAAAATCCACTGGAGTACATATATTGAGACATAGCAAAGGCACGTTGAGCAAACCATATCTACAATTTTGCCAAGTTTCGTGTAAATCCATTCAGCTGTTCGAGCTAAAAGTGAGTCCAACCGCCCTATGGAAAAATGAATGGGAAAAACGCCTTTTGGGACCCCCCTTTTTTCTCGGCCCCCCCTTGACGAAACCCCCCCAAATTTTCATGGGCTGCTCAGAAACGAAATGTGCAATTTGCCTGAAAATTTCAGCCAATTCCCTCCACAAACGCTAAAGTTATTCGACATAGAATTTTCAGAAATCCCATAGGAAAAAAATCCTAACTATATATACCTACTGGCGACCGCCAGTAGGTAATATATATATATATATATATATATGTTCACACGAAAAAGATTTGCACCTTTTGGAATTGCCCCACTGCGAGGTTGTACTCCTTCAATAAAGCGTGATATGCAACACGGAGTGCAGCGCACCCCATCCCCTCAGCCAAACGCGTTTCAGGATATTCCTCCCTTGTTCACTGGCAAACAGGAAACCAATCACGGAACATTTGCAAGAAACCACCATTTTATTTTCAACAAAGCCCCGCCCACTGGCATCCGGGCATTCTGGTACTTGTGGTTTTGCGTTTAATTTCCCAAGTGGGCTCCGTGAGTGTTCCCCATTAGTTATTTGAAAAACCCATGTGGGTGGGTCCTGAGCATCGCTTTACTCCCTGATGCTAGTGCAATCACGCTATTGGAACCTCATCAGCCACGAGTTTAAGAGTTCCTGCACTCGATCTCCGCTACAGCGGCAGGCAATTTCCGCGACCGGGCAGGCCGCACTTAATGTTCACACGAAAAAGATTTGCACCTTTTGGAATTGCCCCACTGCGAGGTTGTACTCCTTCAATCAAGCGTGATATGCAACACGGAGTGCAGCGCACCCCATCCCCTCAGCCAAACGCGTTTCAGGATATTCCTCCCTTGTTCACTGGCAAACAGGAAACCAATCACGAAACATTTGCAAGAAACCACCATTTTATTTTCAACAAAGCCCCGCCCACTGGCATCCGGGCATTCTGGTACTTGTGGTTTTGCGTTTAATTTCCCAAGTGGGCTCCGTGAGTGTTCCCCATTAGTTATTTGAAAAACCCATGTGGGTGGGTCCTGAGCATCGCTTTACTCCTTGATGCTAGTTCAATCACGCTGTTGGAACCTCATCAGCCACGAGTCCAAGAGGTCCTGCACTCGATCTCCGCTACAGCGACAGGCAATTTCCGCGACCGGGCAGGCCGCACTTAATGTTCACACGAAAAATATTTGCACCTTTTGGAATTGCCCCACTGCGAGGTTGTACTCCTTCAATCAAGCGTGATATGCAACACGGAGTGCAGCGCACCCCATCCCCTCAGCCAAACGCGTTTCAGGATATTCCTCCCTTGTTCACTGGCAAACAGGAAACCAATCACGGAACATTTGCAAGAAACCACCATTTTATTTTCAACAAAGCCCCGCCCACTGGCATCCGGGCATTCTGGTACTTGTGGTTTTGTGTTTAATTTCCCAAGTGGGCTCCGTGAGTGTTCCCCATTAGTTATTTGAAAAACCCATGTGGGTGGGTCCTGAGCATCGCTTTACTCCCTGATGCTAGTGCAATCACGCTGTTGGAACCTCATCAGCCACGAGTCCATGAGGTCCTGCACTCGATCTCCGCTACAGTGGCAGGCAATTTCCGCGACCGGGCAGGCCGCACTTAATGTTCACACGAAAAAGATTTGCACCTTTTGGAATTGCCCCACTGCGAGGTTGTACTCCTTCAATCAAGCCTGATATGCAACACGGAGTGCAGCGCACCCCATCCCCTCAGCCACACGCGTTTCAGGATATTCCTCCCTTGTTCACTGGCAAACAGGAAACCAATCACGGAACATTTGCAAGAAACCACCATTTTATTTTCAACAAAGCCCCGCCCACTGGCATCCGGGCATTCTGGTACTTGTGGTTTTGCGTTTAATTTCCCAAGTGGGCTCCGTGAGTGTTCCCCATTAGATATTTGAAAAACCCATGTGGGTGGGTCCTGAGCATCGCTTTACTCCCTGATGCTAGTGCAATCACGCTGTTGGAACCTCATCAGCCACGAGTCCAAGAGGTCCTGCACTCGATCTCCGCTACAGCGGCAGGCAATTTCCGCGACCGGGCAGGCCGCACTTAATGTTCACACGAAAAAGATTTGCACCTTTTGGAATTGCCCCACTGCGAGGTTGTACTCCTTCAATCAAGCGTGATATGCAACACGGAGTGCAGCGCACCCCATCCCCTCAGCCAAACACGTTTCAGGATATTCCTCCCTTGTTCACTGGCAAACAGGAAACCAATCACGGAACATTTGCAAGAAACCACCATTTTATTTTCAACAAAGCCCCGCCCACTGGCATCCGGGCATTCTGGTACTTGTGGTTTTGCGTTTAATTTCCCAAGTGGGCTCCGTGAGTGTTCCCCATTAGTTATTTGAAAAACCCATGTGGGTGGGTCCTGAGCATCGCTTTACTCCCTGATGCTAGTGCAATCACGCTGTTGGAACCTCATCAGCCACGAGTCCAAGAGGTCCTGCACTCGATCTCCGCTACAGCGGCAGGCAATTTCCGCGACCGGGCAGGCCGCACTTAATGTTCACACGAAAAAGATTTGCACCTTTTGGAATTGCCCCACTGCGAGGTTGTACTCCTTCAATCAAGCGTGATATGCAACACGGAGTGCAGCGCACCCCATCCCCTCAGCCAAACGCGTTTCAGGATATTCCTCCCTTGTTCACTGGCAAACAGGAAACCAATCACGGAACATTTGCAAGAAACCACCATTTTATTTTCAACAAAGCCCCGCCCACTGGCATCCGGGCATTCTGGTACTTGTGGTTTTGCGTTTAATTTCCATGCAGAAACGTTGGGATAAGGAAGCCTCTTGCCTTCGTGTTGTTTTCACTGAAATAAATGAATTTACTGCAACCCAGCCAGTGCCGGTGTGCCTCTTTGAAAGGAGAAAGGGGGAAGTGACTATATATATATATATATATATATATATATATATATATTCACGCTCCACTTGCACCTGCCTGTCGCACTCCTAGGCGGGTGACTGCTAGTCGGGGGTGCACCCGACAACAATATCAGCTCCAAGGTCCCTCCCCGCAATCAAACGGGAATCAGGAAGCAGCACTCCCAGGGTAAATTCACAGTTGTTTTATTTTCTCAAAACGCGCTTTCGGCACTCGGCCTTCCTCAGTAATGAAACAGGAAACGCGGCAAACACATTTCATTTAAACCTTCACGTGTCAAATAAACTCGACATAGAAGTAGGACACGATGATTCAAACATGGCCACCATCTTGGAGTGGGTCTGTGTCTAATTAATAGTATTACCTATAAAAAGAATACAGCAAGATACATACAATTCATAAGTATCCAGAGATCAAATAGATCACATTATGACTCAATAAAGTGCACCATCAATATAACGCCCCAAATGGGCTATACAATGTTCACACTGCTGTCAACAGATCCGCACCCATGATGCTATTATACTGCCCTGTATGGGCTAATGATCATCTCAATCAAGATAACGTGATGGTAAAATAAATCAACCAAATTATATATAACATTCAATAATTCATCATAGAGAGTAAAAGATAGAAGGAAGCAAAGGTTATGGTTAATCATCCACAGTACATGTATATCAATTCAGTTATATTAAATGGACAGCCAAGTCTTCATGCATATTGAGTCCCATAGGCATTTTGCTTTGCAGATCAATTATGTATCGCGACTCAAGTCGCCTGAGTTTTTGTAATCTGTCCCCCCTCTCATACTAATGGGGACAGAATCTAGACAAAAGTACGATAACAGATCCCTGTTACGTGCATGCTCTTTGTCAAAATATCTAGCTACCGGATAGCTCACATCTGCATTCTGGATCACTCTTTGGTGTTCTAAAATTCTCAATTTCACTGGATTCGTTGTGCTGACAACATACCTTCTGCCACAAGGACATGTCAGACAATACACAACGTATGGCGTGGTACAGGTGAGAAATGTTTGTATTTTTCTAGGCTGTTTCTATATATATATATATATTCACTGAAAAACCATAGGTTTCACAATCGTTATAGTTAGGAATTAGCTTTTAAAAAACCTTTGAAATTCACTGAAAAAACCATAGGTTTCACACCAGTTATAGTTAGCTGAACAGTTTACTCATACAATACGATTGAAATTCCCACGTTATAGTTAGTTGGACTCACTATAACTCGCGCGCCGGCAATCCACTGCTGATGATGTCACATATTACATCATTCATGACATAGTCAGTGACATCACTGCTGACATCCCTGATGACATCTCAAATGCCATCACTGATGACATCACTGATGACATCATTCATGTGATAATACGATGCATCTCCTCACACTCCAATCTAACTTTTGATACACCCAGTGTTAAATACAAACTAATATTCCTGAAATTAATGACACACCAATACCAGTAACTACATACGCACTCACTGATTCCTAGGTCTACACACACATCCACTCATTCACCCATACAATTACTCATACATACAGACACTCATCAATACAACACTATCATATCCACTCATACACCCATACAGACACTTACATGCTGACACTCATCCACAAAGTTACTCAAACACCTAGTCAGTTATGCAAAGAATCAATCACACTCCCATTTCCTCAACTACAAACTTATACACACTAAACCTTACTTATTCAAACATATACTAACACATACTTACTCTCTTTTACAATCAATAATACAAGTACACATTGATCCGTACAGTCACTTAGGCAATCACAGGCTCTGATGTTTAGTCATTTATATATATGCCAACTCTCACATGCACTGTGTTTTATATATGTACTTACATGGACATGTAGCACTGATACATCCATTCACTCAGCAACACACCCAAGCACACAGTCAACCGCCCATACAGCTGTTTCTATATGCACTCTTGAACCCATACACCTAGTGAATCAACTGGTCACACATCTATGCACAGAGTCACACACCTCACAGCCACCCACACACATACTCACCCTCACATTCAAATACTTAGACAACCAATCAATAACCCATATAGCAACTCATATAGCTACTTATCAACACATGCAGCAGCCTACACAACAGCAGACATAATGATGCACACATTCAGACAGTTTAGTCACTAACCAATGCATTCAGTAAGACACATTTAATCACTCACTCATATAGTCAGTCACGCACCTACTAAATCCAGACACTCATACATACACTCATTCTTTAATATGTTAGACACATTTTAACTTTACAGGAACACACATTCACTGGATGATGTCATCAGTGATTTCATTTGAGATGTCATCAGTGATGTCATCAGTGATGTCACTGACCATGTCATGAATGATGTAATATGTGACATCATCAGCAGTGGATTGCGGGCGCGCGAGTTATAGTGAGTCCAACTAACTATAACGTGGGAATTTCAATGGTTTTGTATGAGTAAACTGTTCAGCTAACTATAACTGGTGTGCAACCTATGGTTTTTTCAGTGAATTTCAAAGGTTTTTTAAAAGTTAATTCCTAACTATAACGATTGTGAAACCTATTTTTTTTTAGTGAATTTCAAAGATTTTTTAAAAGCTAATTCCTAACTATAACGTTTGTGAAACCTATGTTTTTTTCAGTGAATTTCATAGTTTTTTCAAAAGCTAATTCATTTGTATATCGACTTTGTAACCTACGATTATTTTTTTTGTTAGTTGTTTTTTATAGCAATTAATTATATATATATTTTTTAAAACATTTGTTGAATGTATATATATTTTTTTTACATTTTTTCCTGGTGCGCGCACCGGTAAGCTCTCCCGAGAGCGCACCGACAGCGCTATTTCTGCGTTCGTAAAAAAAAAATATGTATGAAAAGTAAATAATAATGGAAGACATTTAGTACCATACTTATAAAAGCAGTATTTTTGATTTACGAAATGAAAACGATTTTGCATTTCCGTAAAGCTATCGAAACGTCACTTAGGCGCACCGCGTAAGCGCCCCCGGAAGCGGCTATGTTCGTGCCGCGTAAGCGCCCCAGGAAGCACTTCGGTGCGCGCAGCGTAAGCGCGTCAAGTCAAGTGACCTTAAAATAACTCTTTTCATTGGTTGCTAACAGTTCTTTTTACAAAGAATGAAATCCCCACCCATGTCCTTCACTTCTTCTTTCACTTTTGTGACTGCAAGACCTTTCTTTTTGCTCTCGGATCTTTGTGGGATTAATATCTTGGATTACCATGGCTGCCAGACCAACCAGCAGTGAAGATGACTCAAATGCATTTCTTGATGAAGAGGTTCCTCAGCCGAAGATAAAAGAACACTTCATATGGACGCTTTTTTCCATTCCAAATGACCAGAAAAAAGTAAATGCAACAAGAGTGCAGGATTTGTCACACTGTCCTGTCACGGGGTGACCCCACCCAGAAATATTCTTTTGGAAACTCGACTATGATTCGCCATGTCGGGAGGAGGCACCCCCAGAACTTTGCCCGGGAGAGTGTCAGGGCTCTGGCACAAGAGGTTCCCAGTGATGGGGCCTCTACTTCAACCGGAGGAGCAACTACTTCAGTGAGGGGGTGATCGCAAGAGCTGATTCCTAACATTCAGCCTGCATTTAATAAAGAAGTTCTTAAATGCAGATACTGTGATCAGCTACTTTGCTATGGGGAACAAAGTGTTCTGCTCATGGTTCGAGCATTGGAGAGCCATCGCTGCCGTTCCCAGCACTAATTTTTTTTTTTGCTCCTGTTGAGCAGTTTCCCATTCCCTGGAACTACCTCCAATTCTCATCAAAGAGCTGTGTTCTTTTAAAAAATGAAAAAGAGTAAGTGAAGTGGAGTGCACTGATAAAGGAGAGGAAAATGAGTAAGAAAGCACAGAAAGGGACGAGAGGAGAAGGGAAGTGAAGTAGGGGGACTTAAAGAAGGTGAGTGTGGAGAAGGAGAGTGAGGAGAAGGAGAGTGAACATGGGGAATGTGGATATGCGAAGAAAATGTAGTAAAGGAACGGGGGTGTGGAAGGGTAAGAAAAGAGCAGTGATGTTTTGGAAAGAGTGGAGATACAGACTGGATAAAGACAAGTAAGTGTGAGACCAGGTAAGTAACGCAGTGAAGAAACAGAGAAAGTGAAAGAAAAAATAAGAGTAAAAGACTGAAGACCTCATTTTTGCACTTGCCTCACAGCAGGCGTAACACTGATGCAGGTCCTTTAACACGGGCCTGGCCCCATGTGAAAGGATGCATTGCTGGAGTAGTGTCACTTTTGTGACACATTCAAAAATGCATCACTTTTACGCTTACAGATACGTCAGAAAATACTGACATATCTGTAAGTACTTGCGACATAATGCATCATAAATTAAATATGAAGCATGAGTAGAAGACTGAAGGCCTCATTTATGAGGCCATAGGTCACTTTTACGCCACCGGTGCATCACTTTTTGTGACGCACCTGTGCTGTAAATAATGCACCTTGTTGAGTCATATTTACAAAGTGACGCATCTAGGTAGATGCGTCACTTTGTAAACCCCTGCGCCACATTATACCTACGTCAGGTGTAATGTATGCAAAAGGGGCGTATTGACGCAAGAAAGGGTCGTAGAGGTGACGCAGTGAAATGTATGAGATTTCACTGCATCACTTTTTTGGACGCCGTTGTGTCAAAATCTTGCACCTGTCTCACAGCAGGCGTAAGACTGATGCAGACCCTTTCAGATGGGACTTGCCCCGTGTGAAAGGATGCATTGCTGGAGTTGTGTCACTTTTGTGACACACTCCAGCAATGCATCACTTTTGCGCTTACAGATACGTCTGAAATACTGACGTATCTGTAAGTACTAGCGACATGATGCGTCATAAATTAAATATGACGAATGAGTAGAAGGCTGAAGGCCTCATTTATGAGGCCATGCGTCACTTTTACGCCACCGGTGTGTCACTTTTTGTGACTCACCAGTGCTGTAAAAAAATGCACCTTGTTCAGTCATATTTACAAAGTGACGCATCTAGGTAGATGCATCACTTTGTAAACCCCTGCACCACATTATACCTACGTCAGGTGTAATGTATGCAAAAGGGGCGTATTGACGCAAGAAAGGGTCATAGGGGTGACGCACTGAAATCTATCAGATTTCACTGCGTCACTTTTAGGACGCCGTTGTGTCGAAATCTTGCGCCTGTCTCACAGCAGGCGTAAGACTGATGCAGGCCCTTTTACATGGGACTTGCCCCATATGAAAGGATGCATTGCTGGAGTTGTGTCACTTTTGTGACACACTCCAGCAATGCATCACGTCTGAAATACTGACGTGTCTGTAAGTACTTGCGACATAATGCGTCATAAATTAAATATGAGGCATGAGTAGAAGACTGAAGGCCTCATTTATGAGGCCATGCATCACTTTTACGCCACCGGTGTGTCACTTTTTGTGATGCGCCAGTGCTGTAAAAAATGCACCTTGTTCAGTCATATTTACAAAGTGACGCATCTAGGTAGATGCGTCACTTTGTAAACCCCTGCGCCACATTATACCTACGTCAGGTGTAATGTATGCAAAAGGGGTGTATTGACGCAAGAAAGGGTCGTAGAGGTGACGCAGTGAAATCTATGAGATTTCACTGCGTCACTTTTAGGACGCCGTTATGTCAAAATCTTGCGCCTGTCTCACAGCAGGCGTAAGACTGATGCAGGCCCTTTCACATGGGACTTGCCCCATGTGAAAGGATGCATTGCTGGAGTTGTGTCACTTTTGTGACACACTCCAGCAATGCATCCTTTTGCGCTTACAGATACGTCTGAAATACTGACGTATCTGTAAGTACTTGCGACATAATGCGTCATATATTAAATATGACGCATGAGTAGAAGACTGAAGGTCTCATTTATGAGGCCATGCGTCACTTTTAAGCCACTGGTGTGTCACTTTTTGTGACGCACCAATGCTGTAAAAAATGCACCTTGTTCAGTCATATTTACAAAGTGACGCATCTAGGTAGATGCGTCACTTTGTAAACCCCTGCGCCACATTCTACCTATGTCAGGTGTAATGTATGCAAAAGGGGCGTATTGATGCAAGAAAGAGTCGTAGAGGTGACGCAGTGAAATCTATGAGATTTCACTGCGTCACTTTTATGACGCTGTTGCGTCCAAATCTTGCGCCTGCTTAACAGCAGCCGTAAGACTGACACAGGCCCTTTCACATGGGACTGGCCCCATGTGAAAGGATGCATTGCTGGAGTTGCATCATTTTTGTGACACACTCCAGCAATGCATCACTTTCCTCTAAACACTCAACGTTATTTTTTCACTCTATTTTTTTACACTGTTTTTCCCCGTGGTGCACTCAGGGTGCGCGTACTGGAGAGCGTACCGGGGAGCACCGCCAGCGCTTACCCCGTGAAAATTTAAAAAAAAAAAGTTTTTTAGCCCTTCAAGGTCCTTCTAGGCCCCCCTCAGAAAACCTAGGGGTTCAGGAGGTGTCTACTCTGCCCCCTTTTAATTATTTCCCCCTTTCTTTTTCACCTCTTGTGTCTCGATTCTACCGAGACACAAGGTGGCGGACTCTCTGGACTGTTTAGAATGTTGACAGACACCTGACAGCCAATCAGCTTTCCACTCGCGCACTCCCGTAGCGCGCCGGGTGCGCTCCGCGGTACGCGCACCTGTGAACGCTGGGAGAGCGCCTATAGATAGATATGTGTTTTTGAAGTTAATTTAAAAAAAAAACACTGGAGCAATTTTCAGCAAATATAGCAAAGGCACATCTGCGTACCAGTCGCTACAATTTTGCCAAGTTTGGCGTAATTCCGTTCAGCGGTTCGGGCTGTAGACTTGTCAGACCGTCCTATGGAAATTAACATGGGGAAAACACGTTTTGGGACCCCCCTTTTTTCTCAGCCCCCACTTCACGAATCCCCGCGAAACTTCTAGGGACAGAGCGGAGCGCAACGAGGCAAATTTAAGGAAAAAACAGGCAGATCCCTCAATCGGCGCCAAAGTTATTCCCAATAGAATCTTGTGGATTTCCTATGGTAGCCAATCCTAACTATAACTACCTACTGGCGACCGCCAGTAGGTAATATATATATATATATGTATATATATATATATATATATATATACATATATATATATATATATATATATATATATATATATATATATATATATATATATATATATATATATATATATATATATATATATATATATTTATATATATATAAAAAAACGATTCTCCGAGCCACCTTCAGTCCTAATGAAACCGGCGAAGAAGGAGAACAGACCACTCTCGTCGGCAAACAGATTTCTTTATTGCCAAATCAGCATCAGGTGACGCGTTTCGGACACGAATGCCCTTGATCACACAACGGTCACAGCAAACTTTTCTTTTTTATATATGGTGAATTGTATACTCCCACCAACACCACATGTTTGGTCACATGACCATAAACAGTGAAAACATCCTACGTAAAATCCACTCTTCCGCATTTATAACAAATCAACTACATAATAGTATGATTTAGGTAATAAATATTAAATAACAGTTTAAATACATTTGAAAACACAAGGCAGCAATATTATTTCATTTAGATGTTTGAATACCATTCAATATAAAAATGAATCATTTTGCCCATAATATATCTTCTTTCTAAATCCATAACCTTGTCCAATATTAGACAATAATACCGATTGCAACTGGATTTATCACTGTATAAATACATCAATTGACCATATGTATAAAAATACTTGAATATTTCACAAATTTCACTTTTATGAAACAAAGGGATGATCATAGACACCCCAAAGATTATTCCTGTATCAATACCTAACAGTCAATAAGGTCATAAGATCCATAACATTGAAAGTTCTGCCTTATATTGTCTATTTAAATGCTTGTGGATTTTATGTGCAAAAAATTTGCTGTGCAAAACTGTGCAAAAGACTGTGCAAACTAGCTTATCAGAAAGTGCAAACTGTATGATAAATACCATCCATTAATATCATCAACAATTATGAACCAATAACATTGGATAAAAATTGTTAAAAATATAAATGAACTGGTGTTTAAAATTCATCATAACAGTAAAATTTGCGCAAAACAGGAGGTGGATTAAAGAGAAAATTCATATATTTACAACAGCCTAGCTGCTACAATTGGAAATTGTAACCTGGTAGAATACATACTAATTAATAATTTATTGGTCAATATGTACACTGCTATGATATTAGGGAACCTATATATCATGCAAATCAAAATTACTAGCAACACCCATATAGTGCCAAACATCAATGATATATGTAAACATTTCACAGATGAAAACTTATTATCTCATCACATTGGTCATTACAGATACCAGGGAACCTCAATATTTATAGAACATCTATAAAAAGTTTTGCATTTCTTCAGTGTTATTCAAACCGTTCGGCCACTTGCTGTCAAACTCTAAGATCATCCTTGTTTCGAGCTGACGCAAGCTGCGCTCATGGTTTCCACCCCTCCGCAGTTTGGGGATGGCACCTACCACAAAATATTGAAGGCACGCTACATCATTGTTTTGAAGTCTATTAAAGTGGCGTGCAACTGGGTAGGCCGGGTCAGTGTACAAAATAGCACGTAAATGCTGCAAAATCCTGAAGTGCACCTGTAGCTTGGTAATCCCAACATATTTCAATCCACAGGTGCACGTCGGGACATACACAGCAAATTCCGTTTTGCAGTCATAACTTCCTGAAATTGCTATTTCTTGAGTACTAAAGGGTGTTCGATAATGTGTAGTATTTACTCCAAACTTGCATGCTCTGCAGCTGGACACTTACGGAAACCTGACGGCGCTTTCAAGCACATGCTACTCGAAACTGTCTCAGGACAGTTTTTATCTAAAGTAGCCCTCCTACTCCTTGCCCTGCTAAAGGTTATCATGGGACCACTAGGTAGACTTGAACCCAATACATTGTCAGTCAGCAAGATCGGCCAATTTTTCTTCACAATGGCCCTAATATTTCTCTCTCCATTGCTAAACGATGTTATTAACCTGGGACTCTTAGTATTGAAATATATATATATATATATATATATATATATATATATATATATATATATATATATATATATATATATATATATATATATATATATATATATATTCACTGAAAAAACCATAGGTTTCACACCAGTTATAGTTAGCTGGAAATTTTACTGATATAAAACCATTGAAATTCCCACGTTATAGTTAGTCGGACTCACTATAACTTGCGCGTGCAATGCACTGCTGATGACATCACATATTACATCACTCATGACATGGTCAGTGACATCACTCATGACATCACTGATGACATCTCAAATTACATCACTGATGACATCGTCCAGTGAATGTGTATCTTTCTGAAAAATAAATATATTTTATATATGTATATGTTAAGGTCGATGGAAGAATAAATGTTTAAATACGTGTCTAAATGGATGTTTTTAAAAAAAAAATTGATTGGTTAACTGGCTTATTAAGTGTATCTTAGTGAATACATATATTAGCGAGTAATGTTTAAATATTTAAATATATGTATCAGTGTTTTACTTTGTGTACAAGTGGCTGCATGGGTTGGTGAGTAGCTACATGTGTGTGTATATGGGTTATTAGATGTTTTTTTAGTATCAGTATGAGTGTCTGTATGGTTTGGTGGGGCTGTTACTTACCACATAGATGCATGATGCAAAACTCATTATTTATATGTGTTTTGAAGACAGCATATGTGCAGGACTGTATGGGTGGATGAGTGTGTATATGTGTGTGTTAGTGAGTGAATGCCTCTCTCACTAGTGTCTTTATGAGTAACTACATATGTTTTAATCTTGTATATATGAGCATTGATGTATATAAGTAAGTATATGTGAGAGTGAGAGATTGAAAGAGTTCCTGTTTAAATAAGTATGTGTTTCTGTAAGTCATTGTTTAAGAGAGTAAGTATGTGTAAGTTTCCTTAGAAGTAATGTGCTAATGTGTGTATAGTTGTATATGCAAATAAATGGATGTTTATTAGTTTATTTGCATGTGTGAGTATATGTATGAGTAAGTTTTTGATGACTGTCGGTGTGTAACAGAATGAATAGGGGTATCACTACATATGATGAATGAGTATATGTATGAGTGAATACATAAAACTGTTGGTGAATGTGTGAATTTGTATATAGATGGTGAAATTACTGAATTGGTTGTTGTAACTGGTATGGGTATATGCACTTTTTTGAAAATGTTAGTTTCTATTTTTCAATATGTGTTTCAAAGGTTACTTTACAGTGAGAGGAGGTCTGTCACTGTGTCACAAGGATGGTGTCATCAGTGATGTCATGAGTGATGTCACTGACCATGTCATGAGTGATGTAATATGGGATGTCATCAGCAGTGCATTGCACGCGCAAGTTATAGTGAGTCCGACTAACTATAACGTGGGAATTTCAATGGTTTTATATCAGTAAAATTTCCAGCTAACTATAACTGGTGTGAAACCTATGGTTTTTTCAGTGAATTTAATAGGTTTTTTAAATGCTAATTCCTAACTATAACTGGTGTGAAACCTATGGTTTTTTCAGTGAATTTCATAGGTTTTTTAAATGCTAATTCCTAACTATAACTGGTGTGAAACCTATGGTTTTTTCAGTGAATTTCATAGGTTTTTTTAATGCTAATTCCTAACTATAAGTCTCACTTTATAAATAAGACTGTTAGCACTCTAGTTGTTCTTTAGAACACTCTGGTACATTCTGTCATTGGGCTACAGTTGGGCTACATCTAGTTGAAATTTGGGCTACATTTACATTTTTTGGTCTCTGGTGGCCATCTTTGGGCTACATTGGGCTACATTGGACTACATTTGGGTTACATTTTGGCATTTTGGCATATATATATAGCCCAATGTAGCACAATATATATTTTATCAAAGTTAATTTTCGTAAAAACCACTTAAGAATAGGGCTACCAGTCCCTACAATTTTTCCCATTTTTTTATTTTTTTATTTTTTGCTTTGGAGCGCTCCCGGTGCGCTTCCCGGGGAGCGCCCTGAAAAGCGTACTTTTATAAAGCGCCCCCGGGCGCGCTCCGAGGAGCGTCCCGTAAGCGCCAATATCGCGAACGAAAACATGATCATGACATATCGCGTAGCCGCGTCCGCGTGATACGCACGGCGTAAGCGCACCCGGAAGTACTCGAGCGAATACGATCGCGCAACGTAAACATCCGACGCGCTTACGCTACGCGACCCAAAGCGCCCCCGGGCGCGCCCCGGGGCGCGTAGCGTAAGCGCGTCGGGTAATGTGACCTGAAAATAACACTTTTCATTGGTTCATAACAGTTTTAGTTTTATAATGATGAAGCCCCTGGTCTTGTGACCTGAAAATAACACTTCTCATTGGTTCAGGACAGTTTTTTTTCTAAATGATGAAAGACCCCACCTTTTTTCCTTATTCTGACTTTGTCCTTTGACTGAGGAAGACCTGTTTGTACATCTCTGTACCTTTTTGATATTAATAATGGCTTCAGTAGCAGCAGCAGCTGGTGCATCTGCCCCACCACCACCACCACAACCACCAAGAGGACCACCTCAAGATTATATTGGTGGTCAAGAACAGGAGGAGGAGGAAGAGGAAGAGGAGGAGGGGAGGAGAAGATGGCTGCCTGAAGAAAATACCCCATACAAACCCAAGCCACACATTGTATGGGAGTTTTTTTCAATCCCAGAGGGCAAGAAAAAAGTGAATGCGCCCAAGGTAACTTGCCTAATCTGCAATGATGAACTTTCACGGGGCAACCCAAACAAAAAATATTCATTTGGTAACTATACCATGATTCGTCATATGACCAGAAAGCACCCAAACAACTACTCTCGTGCTGAGTTCAGGGAACTGGCCAGTAACCTCCCCCAGTCGTCAAGGACCACCTCCCAAACAAACCAACCCACTTCATCGGGACCAGAAACATCCGAGATGATGCCTTGCATTCAGCCAAGATTTGCTGATTTTAAAATCACTTGTTCTGCATGTGGCAAGCTTATCGCCTATGGTGAAAAAAGCGTTAAACTCATCGTCCTTGCAGGTGATAATCACAAGTGCCCCAAAAAGAAGTAATTTTTGGGGTTTTTTATTTTTTTGCTCCAGTTGAGCCAGTTTCAATTCCCTTTTTTTGTTTCTCCCCCTAAAAAAATACAAAAAAAATATAAAACTGTTTTGAAAAGCCAAAAAAAGTTCAAAAAGTTCAAAAAACACAAAAAAAATATAAAACAACAAAAAGAAGAAAAAAAAAGTTCTTTTTAGAACTACCTCCAATTTCTAAATAAAAACTTCATTTTTTAAAAACTCTGTCATCTTTTTCCCTCATTTTACGCTCCCCGGTGCGCTACCTGGTGCGCGTACCGGGCGCTTCCCCCGCGCAAAACGAAAAAAAAAAAATATTTTAAATGCCCTGCGGGGCCCTTTTATAGCCCCCACATCAAACCTAGGGGGTCAAGGGGGGGTCTACCCTGCCCCCTTATGGTCATTTCCCTCTTTGTTTTGCCCACCTCTCGTGTCTCGATCCTACCGAGACACAAGATGGCGGCCGATCCGGACTGTTTAGAATGTTTACAGACAACTGAGAGCCAATCAGCTTTCTGCGCGCAAGTCGCGTGGCGCGCCTGGAGCGCTCTCCGGTGCGCGCACCGGAGAGCGCCTATAGATATTTATATTTTTTTGAACCTAAATTACTCAAAATCCACTGCAGCACATATCTTGAGACATAGCAAAGGCACATCGGGCTACCAGTCCCTACAATTTTGCCAAGTTTGGTGGAAATCCATTCAGCCGTTCGGGCTAAAAGTGAAATCGACTGCCCTATGGAAATTAACATGGGGAAAACGTGTTTTGGGACCCCCCTTTTATCTCGGCCCCCGCTTGACGTATCCCCCCCAAACTTTCAAGGAAGAACCGGAGCTTGACGAGGCCATTCTCAGGAAATTTTCAGGCAGATTCGTCAACCGGTGCCAAAGTTATTCCAAATAGAATTTTGAGATTTAACATTGAAAAAAATCCTAACTATAACTACCTACTGGCGACCGCCAGTAGGTAATATATATATATATATATATATATATATATATATATATATATATATTCACTGAAAAAACCATAGGTTATAGACCTCATCAGTGATGTCATCAGTGATGTCACTGACCATGTCATGAATGATGTAATATGTGACATCATCAGCAGTGGATTGCGGGTGCACGATATATAGTTAGTGCAACTAACTATATATGGAATTTCAATAGTTTTGTGTGAGTAAAATAAGGTTTTGTAAATAAGAATTCCTAACTATATATGGTCTATAACCTATGGTTTTTTCAGTGAATTTTCAAGGTTTTGTAAATGCTAATTCCTAACTATATATGGTCTATAACCTATGGTTTTTTCAGTGAATTTTCAAGGTTTTGTAAATGCTAATTCCTAACTATATATGGTCTATAGCCTATGGTTTTTTCAGTGAATATATATATATACATACATATATAAACATATATCATCTGTATATCTATATAAATACAAACATAAATGCATGCATACATATACTTATATGCATACAGATGCATGTTATTTACATGAAAGTTGAAAAAACACTAATAAAAGCAAAGCTAAAAAGCCACCTCATTACAAACAGAATGGCTTTAACTTAATCGAGGGCGAGATCTATTGCATTTTCAATGCTTGTTTACTTTGGTTCCATCAAGAAGGCATTCATATGTGTCACACATTTGCCATAAATTCTGAATTTTAGCACTCTAGTTGCACATTAGATCACTGTAGTAAAGCTACTGCTCACCAGGGACGTCTGCTGCTGGTATTCAAAGTGCATATTTCAGTCTGCAGGTCAGAATTTTTTTAATGAAATAGAAGAGGATTTGAGAAGTCACTCAAAATGATCCCTAATTTTTCTTTCTGAAGCACTAATCATACTTTCTATGGCAAAATTAACCCCCTCATGTTGTTCCTTTTTAAATTGAGTGTTTTCAGACTTACCACTTCATTCCAATCAAGATGGCTTCTGGTGTGCCATACTTTTGTCATAAGTAAGACTGTTAGCGCTCTAGTTGTTCTTTAGAACACTCTGGGACATTCTGTCATTGGGCTATACTTGGGGTACATCTGGGTGATATTTGGGCTACATTTAGGCTCTTTTGTCTCTGGTGGCCATCTTGGGAGACTGTATGTCAGAATTTTTTAATGAAATTGAAGAGGGTTTGAGAAGTCACTCAAAATGTGCCCTAATTTTTCTTTCTGCAGCACTAATCATAATTCATATGGCAAAATATACCCCCTCATTTTGTTCCTTTTTAAATTAAATGTTTTAAGAGTTACCACTTTATTCCAATCAAGATGGTTTTAGGTGTACCATACCTTTGTAATAAGTAGGACTGTTAGCGCTCTAGTTGTTCTTTAGAACACTCTGGGACATTCTGTCATTGGGCTATACTTGAGCTACATCTGGGTGATATTTGGGCTACATTTGGGCTCTTTTGTCTCTTGTGGCCATTTTGGGAGACTGCATGTCAGAATTTTTTAATGAAATAGAAGAGGATTTGAAAAGTCACTCAAAATGTGCCCTAATTTTTCTTTCTGCAGCACTAATAATACCTTCTATTGCATAATATACCCCCTCATGTTGTTCCTTTTTAAATTAAATGTTTTAAGAGTTACCACTTTATTCCCATCACAATGGCTCCAGGTGTGCTATACCTTTGTAATAAGTAGGACTGTTAGCGCTCTAGTTGTTCTTTAGAACACTCTGGGACATTCTGTCATTGGGCTATACTTGGGCTACATCTGGGTGATATTTGGGCTACATTTGGGCTCTTTTGTCTCTGGTGGCCATTTTGGGAGACTGCATGTCAGAATGTTTTAATGAAATAGAAAAGGATTTGAGAAGTCACTCAAAATGTGCCCTAATTTTTCATTCTGCAGCACTAATCATACTTTCTATGGCAAAATATACCCCCTCATGTTGTTCTTTTTAAATTAAATGTTTTAAGAGTTACCACTTTATTCCAATCAAGATGGCTTCAGGTGTGCCATACCTTTGTAATAAGTAGGACTGTTAGCGCTCTAGTTGTTCTTTAGAACACTCTGGGACATTCTGTCATTGGGCTATACTTGGGCTACATCTGGGTGATATTTGGGCTACATTTGGGCTCTTTTGTCTCTGGTGGCCATTTTGGGAGACTGCATGTCAGAATGTTTTAATGAAATAGAAAAGGATTTGAGAAGTCACTCAAAATGTGCCCTAATTTTTCATTCTGCAGCACTAATCATACTTTCTATGGCAACATATACCCCCTCATGTTGTTTCTTTTTAAATTAAATGTTTTAAGAGTTACCACTTTATTCCAATCAAGATGGCTTCAGGTGTGTCATACCTTTGTAATAAGTAGGACTGTTAGCGCTCTAGTTGTTCTTTAGAACACTCTAGGAGGCTGCAGTAGAACACAAAGGAATCAACTGACAGTCTCTGTCCTTGTTGGATGTACATGTTTTACTGAGAATGTCAGACTTCATTTTCACATGACTGAGAAAGATAATGTGAATTTACAGAAAATATGCGTTCAGTTTAGCTTATAGATCCCCTTCCAAACCACTGTGGGAAAATTATGAGATATTAGTTTTCTTTCAAACAATATTCATGATATCACAGCAGAATGTTTTTTCACATGGTAAAATCACCTTAGAACCCACCACAATTCCTAAAACGAGTATGGTACCATCAACAAATGATTTATAATGTAACTAAAGTCCTAAAACCATCTATTAACTACAATGCTTTTTAATGAGGTGCTATCATGTATATTGGTCCCAAGATGGCTGCCAACACTTCTTGGATGAAGTGCTGACAGCCAATCAGATCAGATGTGTGGTTAGGCTCCGCCCAGATATATATCTTTTTTTGAACCTAAATTACTCAAGATCCACTGGAGCACATATATTGAGACCTAGCAAAGGCACATCGGGCTAACAGTCCCTACAATTTTGCCAAGTTTCGTGCAAATCCATTCAGCCGTTCGAGCTAAAAGTGAGGCCAACCGCCCTATGGAAATTAACATGGGAAAAACGTGTTTTGGGACCCCCTTTTTTCTCGGCCCCCCCTTGATGAAACCCCCCCAAATTGTCAGGGGCTGCTCAGAAACAAAATGTTCCATTTTCCTGAAAATTTCAGCCAATTCCGTTCACAAACGCCAAAGTTATTAGACATAGAATTTTCAAAAATCCCATAGAGAAAAAATCCTAACTATATATACCTACTGGCGACCGCCAGTAGGTAATATATATATATATATATATATATTCACTGAAAAAACCATAGGTTATAGACCATATATAGTTAGGAATTCGCATTTACAAAACCTTATTTTACTCACACAAAACCATTGAAATTCCATATATAGTTAGTTGCACTAACTATATATCGCGCACCCGCAATCCACTGCTGATGATGTCACATATTACATCATTCATAACATGGTCAGTGACATCACTGATGACATCACTGATGACATCTCAAATGACATCACTGATGACATCTCAAATGACATCACTGATGACATCTCATTTGACATTACTGATCACATCACTGATGATATCATTCATGTGATAATACGATGAACCTCTTCAGACTCTAATATAACCTTAGATACAATCAGTGTAAACAGACACTCACAGACTGTCACTCATCCATGGAGTTACTCACACACCTAGTCAGTCATGCAAAGAATCAATCACATCTCCATTTCCTCAAGTATACAGTTATACAAACTTTACTTATTCAAACATATACTAACACATATTTACTCTCTTATACAATCCCTGATACAAGTTCACAATGATCCATACAGCCACTCACACATTCACTGGCTCTTATGCACAGTTATTTATATATGTCAACTCTCACATGTACTGTGTTTTACATATGTACTTACTTTGACATGTAGCACTGAGATATCCATTCACTCACCAATACACTCATGCACACAGTCAACCGCCCATACAGCTGTTTCCACATGCACTTTTGAAACCATACATCTAGTGAATCAACTGCTCACACATCTATGCACAGAGTCATACACCTCCCAGCCACCCACACACACACTCAGTCTCCCATACAAATACTTGGACAACCAATCAATAACCCATATAGTTACTCATATAGCTACTTATCAACACATGCAACAGTTTACAGAACAACAGACATAATGATGCACAAATTAAGACAGTTTAGTCACTAACCCATGCACTCAGTGAGACACATTTAATCACTCACTCATACAGTCAGTCATGCACCTACTAAATCCTTCATCCAGACACTTATACATCCACTCATTCTTCAATATGTAAGACATATTTTAACTTTACAGAAACATACAGTCACTGGATGTTGTCATCAGTGATGTCATCAGTGATGTCATTTGAGATGTCATCAGTGATGTCATTTGAGATGTCATCAGTGATGTCACTGACCATGTCATGAATGATGTAATATGTGACATCATCAGCAGTGGATTGCGGGTGCGCGATATATAGTTAGTGCAACTAACTATATATGGAATTTCAATGGTTTTGTGTGAGTAAAATAAGGTTTTGTAAATGCGAATTCCTAACTATATATGGTCTATAACCTAAGGTTTTTTCAGTGAATTTTCAAGGTTTTGTAAATGCAAATTCCTAACTATATATGGTCTATAACCTATGGTTTTTTCATTGAATTTCAATGGTTTTTTAAAAGCTAATATCTGTAGCTGTAAAATGTATTCTTCTTTAAATCTTAAAATATATTTTACATGTTTTTTATACAATTTAAAAAAAAAATTTATGTTTCGCTCCCAGTCCGCGAACCGGTCAGCTTCCCGTTAGCTCAATTTAAAGCCGCGGCTCTGTCCGCGAACCGGTAAACGTTCCTTTAGCGTAACTGTTACGTTAGCATGACGTTTTGCGTTGTCGCGTAATACGTCATAGGACGCGCCAAGTTAGCGGACCCAGAAGCGGACCGGAAAGCGGAGCAAAGCGCGAAACTTAAACACAGCAGGTCATGTGACTCGGTAATAACACTTTTCATTGGTTCATTTCACTTTTGGTTTCCTAATGATGTAATACTAGGTCATGTGATCTAAAATTAACACTTTTCATTGGTTTAGAACTTTTGCTTTTCCCAAATGATGAAAACCCCTCCTTCTTTCCTCACTCTGACTTTCATCTTGGTGAGAGAAAGACCCTTTTTCATTGTTGAGCAATGGCTTCAGTAGTTGCTTCAGCTAGTGTACCCCCACCACCACCTCCACCTCCTCATGGGAAGAGAGGACCACCTGCTCAAGTAATCATAGAAGAAGAGGAAGATCAAGAAGAGAAGGAAGAGCAGGGAGAGCCTGAGTTTTTGCCAGAGGAGCCCAGGAGGTACAGTAGAAAAGAAAACTACATCTGGCAATTTTTTTAATTTCCTGAAGGGCAAAAAAAAGTGAATGCCAGATATGTCTTTTGCCGTATTTGCGACGATCGACTTTCAAGGGGGACTGACAAGAAATACAGCTTCGGAAATTACACGATGCACAGACATATGAGTAGGTGGCACCCAAACAATTATAGTAATGCCCAGCTTCGTGATGAACAGCAAAATCCCCCTGCGATGGCAAGAAGATCTGTCGTCCAAGAAGTGTCGGGACCAGAGGCGAGGGAGATGGTCCCAAACATTCAAATGAACTTTGGGGAAGTGAAGCAAGTGTGCGTGCGCTGTAACCAAATAATTTGCTACAGAGAAAGTAGCATTACTCTAATAGTGAAAGCTATCAATAATCATGTTTGCCCGAAACGCCCCAAAAAATAAATTCTTCTTTTTTTCGTTGCTCCTGTTGAGCCCTTTTCAATGAATCATTTTTGTTTCCCCCCTCCCCCCAAAAAACAAACAAATATCAAAATGTTCAGAAAATACAAAAAAAATAAAAAAAATGTTCAGAAAAATAATTAAAAAAATTTAAAACAACAAAAACAAAAAAAAAGTTATTTTCAGAACTACCTCCCCATTATAAAAAAATTGGTAGAATTTTTGAAACTCTGCCAACCTCTATTTTTTTTAGTTCGCTCCTGGTTCGCACTCCGATACGCGAACCGGGAGCGAACCAAAAAATTTTTTTTTTAAAAAAGAACAGTAAGTATAAGGGAAGGAAACAGACAGTTATGTTACAAGAAAGACAGCTATCAATGTGTTGAAGCAGTGGATAACCTGCTTAAAAATGAGGACATGTTACACCCTCATAGAATACAAAATATATTCAATGACAATTTTGAAATTTCTGACAATGAAATGTTAGAAAGTTTAATGAATTATGAAACACAATCAAAATAAAAAAAATACTTTAAAAATAAAGAAAACAAAAAAAATCAACAAAAACAACAAACAATTAACATACAGTATTAGAAAAGTCTATCACTCTTTTATCCTTATAGTACGCTGCCCAGAACGCTTTCCGGTTCGCGTGCTAGGCGCTCACCACGCAAAAAAAAAAAAATGTTTTTTTTTTGCCCTGCTGGGCCCTTTTAAAACCTCCACATAAAACCTAGGGGGTCAACGAGGATCTACTATGCCCCCTTATGGTAATTTCCCCCTTTGTTTTGGCCTCCTCTTGTCTCTCGATCCTACAAGAGACAAGATGGCGGCCGCTCCGCCTTTTTCCCATGTTAATTTCCATAGGGCGGTTGGCCTCACTTTTAGCCCGAACGGCTGAATGGATTTGCACGAAACTTGGCAAAATTGTAGGGACTGTTAGCCCGATGTGCCTTTGCTAGGTCTCAATATATGTGCTCCAGTGGATTTTGAGAAATTAACGTTTAAAACAAGATATATATCTGTAACAGCGCTCCGGGCAGCGTTCCGGTTCGCGTACTTTTCGCGTATCGGAACTTTGCGAAGCGGAGCTGATTGGCTCTCCGATGTCTGTCAACATTCTAAACAGTCCGGAGCGGCCGCCATCTTGTCTCTCGGTAGGATCGAGAGACAAGAGGAGGCCAAAACAAAGGGGGAAATGTAGGAAAGGGGGCAAGGTAGACCCCTTCTGACCCCCTAGGATTGATGAGGGGGATATTATAGAGCCACGTGGGGCAAAAAAAAAAAAAGAAATCGATTTTTTCGCCGTAGAGACGCGTCTTGGTACGCGAACCGGGCAGCTAACCGGGCAGCTAACCGGGCAGCTAACCAGGCAGCTAACCGGGCAGCTAACCGGCAGCTAACCGGCAGCTAACCGAGCAGATATATCTGTAACAGCGAAAAAAAAAAAAAAAAAAATCGATTTTTTCGCCGTAGAGACGCGTCTTGGTACACGAACCGGACAGCTAACCAGGCAGCTAACCGGGCAGCTAACCGGGGAGCTAACCGACAGCTAACCGGCAGCTAACCGGGCAGCTATATCTGTAACAGCGCTCCGGGTAGCGCTCCGGTTCGCGAACTTTTCGCGTATCGGAACTTTGCGAAGCGGAGCTGATTGGCTCTCCGGTGTCTGTCAACATTCTAAACAGTCCGGAGCGGTAGGGATTGTTTGTTTGATGTGCCTTTGCAAGGCCTCAAGATATGTGTATGTGTGGATTTTGTCTAATTAAGGTTAAAAAAAATATATATATCTGTAAGCGTGCTCCGGCGTGCTTACGTTACGGGTTTGGTTTGCGCTGCAGAGGCGACGCGTCATGAGGCGTCTCACGTGGCTACGTGATACGTCACGTAATAAAGAATATATTTTACAACTACAGATATTAGCTTTTAAAAAACCAATGAAATTCACTGAAAAAACCACAGGTTATAGACTATATATAGTTAGGAATTAGCATTTACAAAACCTTGAAAATTCACTGAAAAAAACATAGGTTATAGACCATATATAGTTAGGAATTAGCATTTACAAAACTTTATTTTACTCGCATAAAACCATTGAAATTTCATATATAGTTAGTTGCGCTAACTATATATCGCGCACCCGTAATCCACTGCTGATGATGTCACATATTACATCATTCATGACATGGTCAGTGACATCACTGATGACATCACTGATGACATCTCAAATGACATCACTGATGACATCACTGATGACATCTCAAATGACATCACTGATGACATCTCAAATGACATCACTGATGACATCTCATTTGACATTACTGATCACATCACTGATGATATCATTCATGTGATAATACGATGAACCTCTTCAGACTCTAATATAACATTAGATACAATCAGTGTAAACAGACACTCACAGACTGTCACTCATCCATGGAGTTACTCACACACCTAGTCAGTCATGCAAAGAATCAATCACACCTCCATTTCCTCAACTATACAGTTATACACACCTTACTTATTCAAACATATACTAACACATATTTACTCTCTTATACAATCCCTGATACAAGTTCACAAAGATCCATACAGCCACTCACACATTCACTGGCTCTTATGCACAGTTATTTATATATGTCAACTCTCACATGTACTGTGTTTTACATATGTACTTACTTTGACATGTAGCACTGAGAAATCCATTCAATCACCAATACACTCATGCAGACAGTCAACCGCCCATACAGCTGTTTCCACATGCACTTTTGAACCCATACATATAGTGAATCAACTACTCACACATCTATGCACAGAGTCACACACCTCCCAGCCACCCACACACACACTCAGTCTCCCATACAAATACTTGGGCAACCAATCAATAACTCATATAGTTACTCATATAGCTACTGATCAACACATGCAGCAGTTTACAGAACAACAGACATAATGATGCACAAATTAAGACAGTTTAGTCACTAACCCATGCACTCAGTGAGACACATTAAAACACTCACTCATACACACAGTCATGCACCTACTAAATCCTTCATCCAGACACTTATACATCCACTCATTCTTCAATATGTAAGACATATTTTAACTTTACAGAAACATACAGTCACTGGGTGTTGTCATCAGTGATGTCATCAGTGATGTCATTTGAGATGTCATCAGTGATGTCATCAGTGATGTCACTGACCATGTCATGAATGATGTAATATGTGACATCATCAGCAGTGGATTACGGGTGCGCGATATATAGTTAGCGCAACTAACTATATATGAAATTTCAATGGTTTTATGCGAGTAAAATAAAGTTTTGTAAATGCTAATTCCTAACTATATATGGTCTATAACCTATGGTTTTTTCAGTGAATATATATATATATATATATATATATATATATATATATATATATATATATATATATATATATATATATATATATATATATATATATATATATATATATATATATATATATAAATATATATATATATATATATTACCTACTGGCGATAGCCAGTAGGTATATATAGTTAGGATTTTTTCCCTATGGGATTTCTGAAAATTCTATGTCTAATAACTTTGGCGTTTGTGGACGGAATCGGCTGAAATTTTCAGGAAAATGGCACATTTTGTTTCTGAGCAGCTCCTGGAAATTTGGGGGGGGTTCGTCAAGGGGGGGCTGAGAAAAAAGGGGGGTCCCAAAACGCGATTTTCCCATGTTAATTTCCATAGGGCGGTTGGACTCACTTTTAGCCCGAACGGCTGAATGGATTTACACGAAACTTGGCAAAATTGTAGGGACTGTTAGCCCGATGTGCCTTTGCTAAGTCTCAATATATGTGCTTCAGTGGATTTTGAGAAATTAACGTTTAAATCAAGATATATATCTGTAACAGCGCTCCGGGCAGCGATCCGGTTCGCGTACTTTTCGCGTATGGGAACTTTGCGAAGCGGAGCTGATTGGCTCTCCGGTGTCTGTCAACATTCTAAACAGTCCGGAGCGGCCGCCATCTTGTCTCTCGGTAGGATCGAGAGACAAGAGGAGGCCAAAACAAAGGGGGAAATGTAGGAAAGGGGGCAGGGTAGACCCCTTCTGACCCCCTAGGATTGATGAGGGGGATATTATAGAGCCACGCGGGGCAAAAAAAAAAAAAAAAAAAATTCGATTTTTTCGCTGTAGAGACGCGTCTTGGTACGCGAACCGGGCAGCTAACCGGGCAGCTAACCGGGCAGCTAACCGGCAGCTAACCGGGCAGCTATATCTGTAACAGCGGAAAAAAAATAAAAAAATAAAAATCGATTTTTTCGCCGTAGAGACGCGTCTTGGTACGCGAACCGGACAGCTAACCGGGCAGCTAACCGGGCAGCTAACCGGGCAGCTAACCGGGCAGCTAACCGGGCAGCTAACTGGCAGCTAACCGGGCAGCTATATCTGTAACAGCGCTCCGGGTAGCGCTCCGGTTCGCGAACTTTTCGCGTATCGGAACTTTGCGAAGCGGAGCTGATTGGCTCTCCGGTGTCTGTCAACATTCTAAACAGTCCGGAGCGGTAGGGATTGTTTGTTTGATCTGCCTTTGCAAGGCCTCAAGATATGTGTATGTGTGGATTTTGTCTAATTAAGGTTAAAAAAAATATATATATCTGTAAGCGAGCTCCGGGTTTGGTTTGCGCTGCAGAGGCGACACGTCATGAGGCGTCTCACGTGGCTACGTGATACGTCACGTAATAAAGAATATATTTTACAGCTACAGATATTAGCTTTTAAAAAACCAATGAAATTCACTGAAAAAACCACAGGTTATAGACTATATATAGTTAGGAATTAGCATTTACAAAACCTTGAAAATTCACTGAAAAAACCATAGGTTATAGACCATATATAGTTAGGAATTAGCATTTACAAAACCTTATTTTACTCGCATAAAACCATTGAAATTCCATATATAGTTAGTTGCACTAACTATATATCGCGCACCCGCAATCCACTGCTGATGATGTCACACATTACATCATTCATGACATGGTCAGTGACATCACTGATGACATCACTGATGACATCTCAAATGACATCACTGATGACATCACTGATGACATCTCAAATGACATCACTGATGACATCTCAAATGACATCACTGATGACATCTCATTTGACATCTCATTTGACATTACTGATCACATCACTGATGATATCATTCATGTGATAATACGATGAACCTCTTCAGACTCTAATATAACCTTAGATACAATCAGTGTAAACAGACACTCACAGACTGTCACTCATCCATGGAGTTACTCACACACCTAGTCAGTCATGCAAAGAATCAATCACACCTCCATTTCCTCAACTATACAGTTATACACACCTTACTTATTCAAACATATACTAACACATATTTACTCTCTTATACAATCCCTGATACAAGTTCACAAAGATCCATACAGCCACTCACACATTCACTGGCTCTTATGCAGTTATTTATATATGTCAACTCTCACATGTACTGTGTTTTACATATGTACTTACTTTGACATGTAGCACTGAGAAATCCATTCAATCACCAATACACTCATGCAGACAGTCAACCGCCCATACAGCTGTTTCCACATGCACTTTTGAACCCATACATATAGTGAATCAACTACTCACACATCTATGCACAGAGTCACACACCTCCCAGCCACCCACACACACACTCAGTCTCCCATACAAATACTTGGGCAACCAATCAATAACCCATATAGTTACTCATATAGCTACTGATCAACACATGCAGCAGTTTACAGAACAACAGACATAATGATGCACAAATTAAGACAGTTTAGTCACTAACCCATGCACTCAGTGAGACACATTAAAACACTCACTCATACACACAGTCATGCACCTACTAAATCCTTCATCCAGACACTTATACATCCACTCATTCTTCAATATGTAAGACATATTTTAACTTTACAGAAACATACAGTCACTGGGTGTTGTCATCAGTGATGTCATCAGTGATGTCATTTGAGATGTCATCAGTGATGTCATCAGTGATGTCACTGACCATGTCATGAATGATGTAATGTGTGACATCATCAGCAGTGGATTGCGGGTGCGCGATATATAGTTAGTGCAACTAACTATATATGGAATTTCAATGGTTTTATGCGAGTAAAATAAGGTTTTGTAAATGCTAATTCCTAACTATATATGGTCTATAACCTATGGTTTTTTCAGTGAATATATATATATATGTATATATATATATATATATTCACTGAAAAAACCATAGGTTATAGACCATATATAGTTAGGAAAAAGCATTTACAAAACCTTGAAAATTCACTGAAAAAACCATAGGTTATAGACCATATATAGTTAGGAATTCGCATTTACAAAACCTTATTTTACTCACACAAAACCATTGAAATTCCATATATAGTTAGTTGCACTAACTATATATCGCGCACCCGCAATCCACTGCTGATGATGTCACATATTACATCATTCATGACATGGTCAGTGACATCCCTGATGACATCACTGATGACATCTCAAATGACATCACTGATGACATCTCAAATGACATCACTGATGACATCACTGATGACATCTCATTTGACATTACTGATCACATCACTGATGATATCATTCATGTGATAATACGATGAACCTCTTCAGACTCTAATATAACCTTAGATACAATCAGTGTAAACAGACACTCACAGACTGTCACTCATCCATGGAGTTACTCACACAGTCAGTCATGCAAAGAATCAATCACACCTCCATTTCCTCAACTATACAGTTATACAAACTTTACTTATTCAAACATATACTAACACATATTTACTCTCTTATACAATCCCTGATACAAGTTCACAATGATCCATACAGCCACTCACACATTCACTGGCTCTTATGCACAGTTATTTATATATGCCAACTCTCACATGTACTGTGTTTTACATATGTACTTACTTTGACATGTAGCACTGAGATATCCATTCACTCACCAATACACTCATGCACACAGTCAACCGCCCATACAGCTGTTTCCACACGCACTTTTGAAACTATACATCTAGTGAATCAACTGCTCACACATCTATGCACAGAGTCATACACCTCCCAGCCACCCACACACACACTCAGTCTCCCATACAAATACTTGGGCAACCAATCAATAACCCATATAGTTACTCATATAGCTACTTATCAACACATGCAACAGTTTACAGAACAACAGACATAATGATGCACAAATTAAGACAGTTTAGTCACTAACCCATGCACTCAGTGAGACACATTTAATCACTCACTCATACAGTCAGTCATGCACCTACTAAATACTTCATCCAGACACTTATACATCCACTCATTCTTCAATATGTAAGACATATTTTAACTTTACAGAAACATACAGTCACTGGATGTTGTCATCAGTGATGTCATCAGTGATGTCATTTGAGATGTCATCAGTGATGTCATCAGTGATGTCACTGACCATGTCATGAATGATGTAATATGTGACATCATCAGCAGTGGATTGTGGGTGCGCGATATATAGTTAGTGCAACTAACTATATATGGAATTTCAATGGTTTTGTGTGAGTAAAATAAGGTTTTGTAAATGCGAATTCCTAACTATATATGGTCTATAACCTATGGTTTTTTCAGTGAATTTTCAAGGTTTTGTAAATGCTTTTTCCTAACTATATATGGTCTATAACCTATGGTTTTTTCAGTGAATAAATATATATATATAAATATATATATATATATATATATATATATATATATATATATATTTATATATATATATTTATATATATATATTCACTGAAAAAACCATAGGTTTCACACCAGTTATAGTTAGGAATTAGCATTTAAAAAACCTATTAAATTCACTGAAAAAAACATAGGTTTCACACCAGTTATAGTTAGATGGAAATTTTACTGACATAAAACCATTGAAATTCCCACGTTATAGTTAGTTGGACTCACTATAACTTGCGTACCTGCAATGCACTGCTGATGACGTCACATATTACATCACTCATGACATGGTCAGTGACATCACTCATGACATCACTGATGACATCATCCAGTGAATGTGATTCTTTCTGAAAAATAAATATGTTTTATTTATGTATATGTAAAGGTCGATGGAAGAATAAATGTTTAAATAAGTGTCTTAATGGATGGTTTTTTTTTTAATTGATTGGTTAACTGGCTCTGTGTGTGTATGTGTGTGTTAGTGAGTGAATGACTGTCTCACTAGTGTCTTTATCAGTAACTGCATATGTTTTAATCTAGTATATGTGAGTATTGATGTATATAAGTGAGTATATGTGAGAGTGAGAGATTGAAAGAGTTCTTGTTTAAATAAGTATGTGTTTCTATAAGTGATTGTTTAAGAGAGTAAGTATGTGTAAGTTTCCTTAGAAGTAAAGTGGTATTGTGTGTATAGCTGTATATGCAAATAAATGGATGATCAATAGTTTATTTGCATGTGTGATTATGTATGTGAGTAACTTTTGGATGACTGTCAGTGTGTAACAGGATGTATAGGTGTTTCACTACATATGATGAGTGAATATATGTATGAGTGACTATATAGAACTGTTGGTGAATGAGTGGATGTGTATATAGATGGTGGTATTACTGATTTGGTTGTTGAAACTGGTAGGGGTATCTCTATTTTTTGAAAAATTTTAATTTCTATTTTTGAATATGTGTTTCAAGGGTTACATTACACTGAAAGGAGGTCTGTCACTCTGTCACAAGGATGGTGTCATCAGTGATGTCATGAGTGATGTCACTGACCATGTCATGAGTGATGTAATATGTGACGTCATCAGCAGTGCATTGCAGGCGCACAAGTTATAGTGAGTCCAACTAACTATAACGTGGGAATTTCAATTGTTTTATGTCAGTATAACTAGTTTATTTAAATGGTAATTCCTAACTATAACTGGTGTGAAACTTATGTTTTTTTCAGTGAATTTCAAAGGTTTTTTAAAAGCTAATTCCTTTCTATATCGAGTTTCTAACCTACGATTTTTTTTATAAATTTGCTGTTTTGTGTATTAATTATTATTTTTTATAATAATATTTTAATATATTTTTTTTTATCATTTATTTCTGGGGCGCTCTGGGTGCGCGCACCGATAAGATCTCCGGAAAGCGCACCCAGAGAGCTTCCTGCATTCGTGAAAAAAAATATGAATGAAAAGTAAATAATAACGCAAGACATTTAGTACCATACATATAAAAGCATTTTTTTTTAATAAGGAATGAAAACGATTTTGCATTTCCGTGAAACTATCAAAACGTCACTTAGGCGCGCCACGTAAGCGCCCCCGGAAGCGCCTTCGTTCGCGCCACGTATGCGCCCCCGGAAGCGCCTACGTTCGCGCCGCGTTAGCGCACCCGGAAGCGCTTCGGTGCGCGCAGCGTAAGCGCTTCAAGTCATTTGACCTTAAAATAACACGTTCCATTGGTTGATAACAGTTTTTTTTACAAAGAATGAAATCCCCACCCATTTCCTTCACTTCTTCTTTCACTTTTGGCACTGAAAGACCTGCCTTTTTTCTCTCGGTTCTTTGTTGGATATCTTGGATTAATTAATTAATTAATTGGGAACTCCACAATGATTCGACATGTGGAGAGGAGGCACCCCCAGAATTTTGCCCGGGAAAGTGTCAGGGCTCTGGCACAAGAGGTTCCCAGTGATGGGGCCTCTACATGAACCGGAGAACCAACAACATCGGTGAGGGGGAGATCACAAGAGCTGGTTCCGAACATTCAGCCTGCATTTAACAAAGACATCCTTAAATGCAGATACTGTGATCAGCTACTTTGCTTTGGGGAGCAAAGTGTTCTGCTCATAGTTCGATCATTGGAGAACCATCGCTGCCGTTCCCAGCCCTAATTTTTTTTTTTTTTGCTCCTGTTGAGCAGTTTCCATTCCCTGTTTTTGTTTTTGTTCTAAAAAAAGAAAAAAGTTGTTTTCAGAACTACCTCCAATTCTCATCAAAGAGCTATATTCTTAAAAAAATGAAAAAGAGTAAGTGAAGTGGAGTGCATTGATAAAGGAAAGGAAAATGAGTACGAAAGAACAGAAAGGTATGAGAGGAGAAAGGAAGTGAAGTAGGGGGACTGAAAGAAGGTGAGTGTTGGGAAGGAAAGTAAGAAGAAGGAGAGTGAACATGGGGAATGTAGATATTCAAAGAAAATGTAGAAAAGGAACAGGGGTGTGGAAGGGTAAGATAAGATGCATTGCTGGAGTTGCATCATTTTTGTGACGCACTCCAGCAATGCATCACTTTTGCGCTTACAGATACATCTGAAATACTGACGTATCTCTAAGTACTTGCGACATAATACATCATATATTTAATATGACACATGAGTAGAAGACTGAAGGCCTCATTTATGAGGCCATGCGTCACTTTTACGCCACCGGTACGTCACTTTTTGTGACGCACCAGTGCTGTTAAAAATGCACCTTATTGAGTCATATTTACAAAGTGACGCATCTAGGTAGATACGTCACTTTGTAAACCCCTGCGCCACATTATACCTACGTCAGGTGTAATGTATGCAAAAGGGACGTATTGACGCAAGAAAGGGTCGTAGAGGTGACGCAGTGAAATCTATGACATATCACTGCGTCACTTTTATGCCGCTGTTGCTTCCAAATCTTGCGCCTTATTCACAGCAGGCGTAAGACTGATGCAGGCCCTTTCACATGGGCCTGGCCCCATGTGAAAGGATGCATTGCTGGAGTTGCATCAATTTTGTGACACACTCCAGCAATGCATCACTTTTGCGCTTACAGATACGTCTGAAATATTGACGTATCTGTAAGTACTTGCGAAATATGACACATAATTAGAAGACTGAAGGCCTCATTTATAAGGCCATGCGTCACTTTTACGCCACCGGTACGTCACTTTTTTTGATGCACCAGTGCTGTTAAAAATGCACCTTATTGAGTCATATTTACAAAGTGACGCATCTAGATAGATGTGTCACTTTGTACTTTTACGCCACCGGTACGTCACTTTTTGTGACGCATCAGCAGCGTAAAACATGCACCTTATTGAGTTATATTTACAAAGTGACGCATCTAGGTAGATGCGTCACTTTGTAAACCCCTGTCCAACAATTCGCCCCATTACTTGAAGAGCCCACAAGCAGATTGGTTAAATCCTTGTTTTTAATGTGCAGAAACACATCGCAAATCAGTGGGAGACATTTTCCAGACCCACTTGGGATCACTCAGCATTACAGTAACTCTGGGAGCCACGCACTGGCGGAAAACGAACTCCATGCACCAGCAGGCTCTGGGGGAGCCAACGCCCACCGGGACACGTGCTCATGGTTTAAAACATCGGCTCCAGACAGAGTTTGCTTAGCCTCTGAAGAAGTGCTCAGGCGAGCATGAAACGCGTCAGGCTTTCACTACTTTTAAACTGGACTCTGCTTTTCACATTTGCGATGTGTTTCTGCACATTAAAAACGTGGATTTAACCAATCTGCTTGTGGGCTCTTCAAGTAATGGGGCGAATTGTTGGACAGTTGTAACCGGCCGGTACTGGCTGGTGAGGAGCCCAGCCACTGAACTGTGGTTCCCACTACTGCTAGGTAGCTTACAGCGCGAGTTGAGCAGAGAGGTCGTGGTGCAGAACATCACTGGCATCGCACATCAGTGGGAGACATTTTCCAGACCCACTTGGGATCACTCAGCATTACAGTAACTCTGGGAGCCACGCACTGGCGGAAAACGAACTCCAAGCACCAGCAGGCTCCGGGGGAGCCAACGCCCACCGGGACACGTGCTCATGGTTTAAAACATCGGCTCCAGACAGAGTTTGCTTAGCCTCTGAAGAAGTGCTCAGGCGAGCATGAAACGCGTCAGGCTTTCACTACTTTTAAACTGGACTCTGCTTTTCACATTTGCGATGTGTTTCTGCACATTAAAAACGAGGATTTAACCAATCTGCTTGTGGGCTCTTCAAGTGATGGGGCGAATTGTTGGACAGTTGTAACCGGCCGGTCCTGGCTGGTGAGGAGCCCAGCCACTGAACTGTGGTTCGCACTACTGATAGGTAGCTTACAGCGTGAGTTGAGCAGAGAGGTCGTGGTGCAGAACATCACTGGCATCGCACATCAGTGGGAGACATTTTCCAGACCCACTTGGGATCACTCAGCATTACAGTAACTCTGGGAGCCACACACTGGCGGAAAACGAACTCCATGCACCAGCAGGCTCCGGGGGAGCCAACGCCCACCGGGACACGTGCTCATGGTTTAAAACATCGGCTCCAGACAGAGTTTGCTTAGCCTCTGAAGAAGTGCTCAGGCGAGCATGAAACGCGTCAGGCTTTCACTACTTTTAAACTGGACTCTGCTTTTCACATTTGCGATGTGTTTCTGCACATTAAAAACGAGGATTTAACCAATTTGCTTGTGGGCTCTTCAAGTAATGGGGCGAATTGACCCTCTGGACTTGTGCCGACACGGTTGCTCCCCACGCCTCCTGACTCCGCTCAGAGTGCCTTTCCTCGAAGCGCTTTCTGATCTCCACTCCTGCAACACCAGAAGCGCTTTGCCCTGCTACCAGCGCCTGGTATCGTAGCCTGCTGCTTTTGTTTATTTCCTCCTGCATTTGTTTAATTATCCTCATTGTAAGCCGATCTCTGCGCGTTCGATAGTAGCGCCGCTCCGTAGGTTTGATTGGCGTCTGCCCTGAAACATTGTATCAGCCTGCTGCTTTGCGTATTACTGTGTACTCGCCATTGTTTACATCGCCTCAGTTTCGCTTTCTACCCCGACCACCATCTTGCCATTACGTATCCTTGGCCCGCCTACCCTCACCGCTACCGCCTCCCAGCTGCC
The DNA here is from genome assembly GCF_964263255.1 of Lissotriton vulgaris. Taxonomy (NCBI): domain Eukaryota; kingdom Metazoa; phylum Chordata; class Amphibia; order Caudata; family Salamandridae; genus Lissotriton; species Lissotriton vulgaris. Next base: position 204,765 of record NW_028244896.1, read on the forward strand.
CCTCCCACCCACGAACATATAGCTCTCCTCCTCCTTCTACCCGCTGTGACCGTCTGGACTTGTGCCGACACGGTTGCTCCCCACGCCTCCTGACTCCGCTCAGAGTGCCTTTCCTCGAAGCGCTTTCTGATCTCCACTCCTGCAACACCAGAAGCGCTTTGCCCTGCTACCAGCGCCTGGTATCGTAGCCTGCTGCTTTTGTTTATTTCCTCCTGCATTTGTTTAATTATCCTCATTGTAAGCCGATCTCTGCGCGTTCGATAGTAGCGCCGCTCCGTAGGTTTGATTGGCGTCTGCCCTGAAACATTGTATCAGCCTGCTGCTTTGCGTATTACTGTGTACTCGCCATTGTTTACATCGCCTCAGTTTCGCTTTCTACCCCGACCACCATCTTGCCATTACGTATCCTTGGCCCGCCTACCCTCACCGCTACCGCCTCCCAGCTGCCCCTCCCACGCTCCGCCCCTTCCACTCTCCATTTATGACCAATGACCTAACGCGCAGCGTTCACGCGCAGCGTTCGCGCCCCAGTTGCGCCGAAGATGCGCCAAAGGTAAGCCCGTCTACGCCCGTCCGCGCCTGGACCGCGCCCAGCGCCAGTCCCCCTGCCCCTCGCACTGCCCAGCCCCCCGCGTTACCTACGATGCTGTCACCCTCCTAGCCCTTAACCCCGGTCGCGCCCCCAACTGCATCCAAGCCGCTCCAGGACGCACTCATGGACCGTTCTCCTGCCTCTCCTGCAAATTCAGCGGCACCGTCAACATCTCCGCTCCGACCACACCACAGATTCCCGACCCCAACCACCTAGAATGCATACTTCTCAACACCCGCTCGGTCCACAGGCACGCCATTGACCTTTGGAACCTACTAGACACCATCTCTCCAGACGTCGCCTTCCTAACGGAAACATGGATGAACGCCTCCTCCGCCCCTGACATCGCCATCGCTATCCCTGACGACTATAAGATTACACGCAAAGACCGCACCGACCAAACAGGAGGAGGAATCGCTATCGTCCACAAGAAATCAATCCGCATCTCAACCAGCTCTGACGCCAACCTCGCCAACTCCGAACACCTCCACTTCCAGATCCACACCGACCCCAAGACCACACTCAGAGGCACCCTCCTCTACAGACCACCAGGACCTCGCGCAAAATTCAGTGAAGACATCATGGACTTCATCACCCCACACGCGCTCCCCTCCAAAGACTACATCCTCCTGGGAGACCTCAACTTCCACCTTGAGAAGATCAACGACCGCAACACCGCCACCCTCTTAGACAACCTCGCCAACCTCGGACTTAAACAACTGGTCACTTCCCCCACCCACATCGCAGGTCACACACTCGACCCCATCTTCACCTCTAGCAACCATGTCTCTTTCAACCACACTACGGAGCTCCTCTGGACTGACCACAGCTGCGTCCACTTCACCTTCAACAAGCCGAAACCCATCATCCACCTCCAACCAACTCTACAAAGAAACTGGAACAAAATCACCACGGAACAGATCTCCTCATCGCTCCTTCAAACCTCCCCAGCCCTCTCTTCTAACGCCAACGAAGCCGCCTCCAACCTCACCCTTTGGTTATCCAACACCGCAGACACCTTAGCACCACTGAAAAAACGCCAACACAAAATCAAGAAGGCCTCATGGTTCAACGAGGACCTCAAGAAATCCAAGAAACTATGCCGCTCCCTTGAAAAGGCCTGGAAAAAAGACTCATCCACCAGCAACAAGGACGCCTTCAAAAACGCCATCCGTACTCACCACCAACTGATCCGAAAAGCCAAAAAAACAGCATTCAAGGATCGACTCGACAACAACGCCCACAACAGCAAGGAACTTTTCAACATCGTCAAGGAATTTTCCAACCCCTCGGCCAACTCCAACGACATCACCCCCTCTCAAACTCTCTGCGACTCCCTAGCCTCTTTTTTCCACAACAAGATTGCTGACATCCACAACAGCTTTGACAACCAACCCGGAAGCCAACCCACCCTACCATCAGCTGACTATCCCCCCCCGTTAACACCCTCAACGCCTGGAACCCAATCACCACTGAGGACACCATCCGCCTGATGAATTCCATCCACTCTGGATCCCCCACAGACCCATGCCCTCACCACATCTTCAACAAAGCAGACTCCGTCATAGCACCGCACCTCCGAGACGTCATCAACTGCTCCTTCAACTCCGCTACCTTCCCAGAAGACTGGAAACACGCTGACCTCACCGCCCTTCTGAAAAAACCAACAGCAGACCCCACCGAACTCAAAAACTACCGCCCCATCTCACTTCTTCCATTCCCGGCCAAAGTCATCGAGAAAGCTGTCAACAACCAGCTCGCCGCCTTCCTCGAGGCCAACAAATCCCTCGACTCCTCACAATCTGGCTTCCGTGCAAAGCACAGCACTGAGACCGCCCTCATCGCAGCAACAGACGACATTCGAACTCTACTGGACAATGGAGACACAGTCGCCCTCATCCTCCTCGACCTCTCTGCAGCCTTCGACACAGTCTGCCACAGCACCCTTTTACAGCGCCTCAGAAACATCGGAATCCAAGGAAAGGCACTGGAATGGATCACCTCGTTCCTCTCCGGAAGAACCCAGAGAGTCCGCCTCCCACCATTCAAGTCCGAGGCCTCTGAAATCATCTGCGGCGTACCACAAGGATCCTCTCTCAGCCCCACCCTCTTCAACGTATACATGAGCCCCCTCGCGACCATCGCCCGCCAACACAACCTCAACATCATCTCTTACGCGGATGACACTCAACTGATCCTTTCTCTCACCAAGGACCCCAGCACCGCCAAAACTAACCTACACGAAGGAATGAAAGAAGTCGCCGAATGGATGAAACAAAGCCGTCTGAAACTGAACTCAGACAAAACAGAAGTCCTCATCTTAGGTAAATCCCCCTCTGCATGGGACGACTCCTGGTGGCCGGAAGCCCTCGGAAAAGCACCCATCCCGACAGACCACGCACGGAACCTTGGCGTCATCCTGGACTCTTCACTTTCAATGAACAGACAAGTCAGCGCCGTATCCTCATCCTGCTTCAACATCCTTCGCATGCTCCGAAAAACATTTCGCTGGATCCCTACCGAAACAAGGAAAACAGTCACCCATGCTCTGGTCACGAGCCGACTGGACTACGGAAACACCCTCTACGCAGGTACCACCGCCAAACTACAGAAGAAACTACAACAAATCCAAAACGCCTCAGCCAGGCTCATATTAGACATCCCACGCAACGAACACATCTCTGGTCACCTTAAAGACCTACACTGGCTACCCGTCAATAAGAGGATTACTTTCCGACTGCTTACCCACGCACACAAATCACTCTACGACATCGGACCAGATTGCCTCAACTCTCGACTGTCCTTCTACACCCCCTCCCGCCAACTTCGATCTTCCAGCCAAGCTTTCGCCACTGTCCCTCGCATCAACAAAACCACCATGGGAGGCAGATCCTTCTCATACCTGGCTGCCAAAACATGGAACTCACTCCCCGCTTACCTTCGCCTCACCCAGAATCACCTAGCGTTCAGAAAACAACTTAAAACGTGGATATTTGACAAATAATCCCCCTCCCCTCCCCAAGCGCCCTCCCCTCCCCAAGCGCCTTGAAACCCTCTGGGTATGTAGTGCGCTATATAAATTTTATGACTTGACTTGACTTGACATTGTTGGACATATATATATATATATATATATATATAATTTTGCCACTAAGAAATTAAACTCGCACTCCTCCATTAAAGATGTCAGCGATACCTACCTGTGTGGGCTCCTTCTTCTTGAGGTAACTCGTTTGTTGGATATATATATATATATATATATATATATATATATATATATATATATATATATATATATATTTGCTCACCAACGTAATCCCGGTACAGAGGGCACACTATCACACAGCTGGTGCGAGTTACAGGGACGGGCTTCCCCTGGTTATTATTTGCCACCAAGAAATTATACTCGCACTCTTCCAGGATATGATTTCAGCAGGTTTTTATTATCATTGTGCCATTACAGCACACAGCACTTCAACCTACGTGTTTTGATCTCACGATCTTGCTCACGGTTACGGTTTTGTAACATCTTTAATAAAGGCTGTCATGCAGTTCAGGAAAAAATTGCCACAATTCAAATATCCCAAAGTCCAGCCGACGCGTTTCGTGCTACACGCACTTCTTCCTGGGCATATGGACTCAAACTACGAGCACTGCTGGCGTTTTTTAGCACCTGTTACAACTTGATTCTTGCCCCATTGGGCGTGGCTTCTCCCGTAGCCTTGTGGGATCTGTAGTGCAATTACTTTCTCCAGTGAGTCGCAATGTGTTCAGTAGCAAAGTAAATGATGATTAATACCCCAATTGGTAGTGGTGCTCCCACCATATCCTCTGTAGATTTCCCCATAATTCGCAATATTTATTGGCACTCAAAACCCGCCGTCTTTTTTTCTATTTTCCCTTTCCTGTAGAAACAAGGTCGCTGTAGAAACAAGGTAGCTGTGTTTTTGCCATCCAGTGCGGGTAATATTAGAAAGACACCCCCGTTCTTTCGTGGCATTTCCTCCGTTCCAACAGCTGTGGGTCACTAGCAGATTTAGATAACAGGTTGACGTAGACATCTATATCCTGACATCTACATGGAGACCGCTCTTGTGAATAGATTTGGTCACTGTCAGCGCACATGCTATCTAGATTATTTAGGCCATTAAATTAATCATAGCCTCCTCACTTTTTGCATTTTAGCATTCCAAACTGATCTGATACTTCACTCCATCCATTGTTACGGGAAACCTGATCACATCGTGGCATTTTCTTCTTCCAACGGCTGTGTGTATTTAAGCAGACGTGTTTAGTGGTTCCGACAGTTTGAAGTAGACGGAAACATTCTTATATCCATGGTAAGATCGACGCCGCTGATCTACCTTGCTATTATCAGCGGGCTGTATATTTAGAATACCTAGACCAGCATAGTAACCATAGTTTCATTATTTCTTGCATTTTAGAAACCCAATCCGAGTTAAAGGCTGCAAATTTGAACTTTACCAACTGCTACGGGAAGTCAGACAATATCGTTGATACTGTTCCTATAGGTTGATGCACCCGCCTGTGATTTTAAAATAACGGTAAGATACGGGCCCACTTGGCACCTGAAGCCCATTTGGCCATATCTATATGGATAGCTCCCATCCACTTACTGTGTAATTTAACAACTGCTTCCATACTTCTTTCCTCATTACAGACGCATTGCGTGTTCCATATATTACCAGAAAATTGCTTTCGTGCAGCCGTTTGAAAATATCATTGCCTTTACCACCAGAATTTTTTAGGTAAGGACAATTCAGAGCAATTTAATCTAGCCTAGAACACTTCTATTACTTTTCTGAACGTGGTTAGTATGAATTAATTTGGAAATGCAGGACTTTTATTAAATCCTGTATTCAAGTAAGGTCAATAAAGTGAAGGGCTTTAGTTATTGCTCTCAAGGTTTCTATCCCTTTATCAGATCTAATTTAAATTCAGATCATAACTCATACCTGGAATTTCCATTATTAAACGGATTATTAAAATACAGTGTACTATAACTGTATACTAGTGATTTGAAAATATATATGGCATGTAGAACAGTATCTTTTAGGATTTAGTCAATCCCATTAACTACCTATCTAAATGGATTTTGACTTCCAAAGTGAGACCCACTTACGTAGATGGACATTGAATTTCAAAGTGAGACCCACAAAGTGTATTCTAGCTGACTATGGAGCCCGCTCTCAGACGCCTTAACCCCTACAGGTGACTGACTAAAAACTATAGTTCTCTACACACATGATTGTATCATCATTTGGAGTTTATTGTATGAACCTCATTTGCCATCTCGTTGTAATTCCTGTTGCGACTTTAGGGCACGTTGCCCTTTAACCACTGCTCAAATATTAAACTATTAGTTTGTACCTTGTGTAGGTGTATGTTCTAGCTACACGAGTAGGGTTTACTGTTATGAAAGCACAATTGAGAACAGTCTGATATTTCTCTCACTGTTTAACTTTAAACTTAGGAATGTAAATATTTGGTTTTTAATTTTGTCTTCAAATATGTTTTTCAGCTTGTTCTGTGGCTCCTGATGAAGGCGTTTTCCACAACGCCGAAACGCGCGTCAAAACCCACATTGTTTGCCACCATATATGTTTTATGAAATTTTCCCAATAATTGTGATTCACTGTCTATTTTTGCTTGTTTTTTAACTTGAAAATTGTTTTTTGTAACTGTGATATATGTATATGATTATTGTGTTATTAAGTTATTCATAGAATTGTTTGTGTATTATGAATCATTTTTATTCATTATTTTTAATATGAATGAGTTTATATTTACAATAAATACATTTCCACTTTTTAATTACTTTAGTTGTGTGCTTTTCATACATTTTCCCTTACTCCCTGTGTGTTGACACCAGGTCATTTTTTTCGCATTGTTCAGGAAAACATTGCCACAATTCAAATATCCCAAAGTCCAACTGACGCGTTTCGTGCTATACGTACTCCTTCCTGGGCATATGGACTCAAACTACGAGCACTGCTGGCCGTTTTTAGCACCTGTTAAACCTTGATCCTTGCCCCATTGGGCGAGGCTTCTCCCGTAGCCTTGTGGAATCTGTAGTGCAATTACTTTCTCCAGTGAGTCACCATGTGTTCAGTAGCAAAGTAAATGATGATTAATACCCCAGTGGGTTGTGGTGCTGTCTCCAGTCTCTGCACAACCCTCTCAGTGCGTCCATTAACAGCTCCTGTCCCATTACGTGGCAACGCCTCTTTAGCATCACATGGGGCTGCTTTTCCGACAGCTGGGCTCCTTCAAGCGGCTGAGGCCAGCCGTGAAGAATCCAACAAACGAGTTACCTCAAGAAGAAGGAGCCCACACAGGTAGGTATCTCTGACATCTTTAATGGAGAATCTCATGCAGTTCAGGAAAACATTGCCACAATTCAAATATCCCAAAATCCAGCTGACGCATTTCGTGCTACATCCACTTCTTCCTGGGCATGTGGACTCAAACTATTAGCACTGCTGGTTGTTTTTAGCACCTGTTACAACTTGATCCTTGCCCCATTGGGTGTGGCTTCTCCAGTAGCCTTGTGGGATCTGTAGTGCAATTCCTTTCTCAAGTGAGTTGCCATGTGTTCAGTAGCAAAGTAAATAATGATTAATACCCCAGTGGGCTGTGGTGCTGGCTCCTGTCTCTGCACAACCCTCTCAGTGCGTCCATTAAAGCTCCTGACCAACTACGTAGCGACGCCTCTTTGGCATTACCATTAGTTCCGCTTTTCCGACAGCGGGGCTCCTTCAAGCGGCTGAGGCCAGCCGTGAAAAATACAACAAACGAGTTACCTCAAGAAGAAGGAGCCCACACAGGTAGGTATCGCTGACATCTTTAATGGAGGCTGTCATGCAGTTCAGGAAAACATTGCCACAATTCAAATATCCCAAAGTCCAGCCAACGCGTTTCGTGCTACACGCACTTCTTCCTGGGCATATGGACTCAAACTACGAGCACTACTGGCGGTTTTTAGCACCTGTTACAACTTGATCCTTGCCCCAAATGGCGTGGCTTCTCCCGTAGCCTTGTGGGATCTGTAGTGCAATTACTTTCTCCAGTGAGTCGCCATGTGTTCAGTAGCAAAGTAAATGATGATTAATACCCCAGTGGGTTGTGGTGCTGTCTCCTGTCTCTGCACAACCCACTCAGTGCATCCATTAAAACCTACTGGCAAAAAACTCTTTAGCATTACCATGGGGCTGCTTTTCCGACAGCGGGGCTCCTTCCAGCGGCTGAGGTCGGCCACGAAAATTCCAACAAACGAGTTACCTCAAGAAGAAGGAGCCCACTCAGGTAGGTATCGCTGACATCTTTAATGGAGGCTGTCATGCAGTTCAGGAAAACATTGCCACAATTCAAGTATCCCAAAGTTCAGCCGCGCGTTTTGTGCTACACGCACTTCTTCCTGGGCATATGGACTCAACTACGAGCACTGCTTGTGGTTTTTAGCACCTGTTACAACTTGAACCTTGCCCCATCGGGTGTGGCTTCTCCCGAAGCCTTGTAGGATCTGTGGTGCAATTACTTTCTCCAGTGAGTCGCCATGTGTTCAGTAGCAAAGTAAATGATTATTAATACCCCAGTGGGTTGTGGTGCTGTCTTCAGTCTCTGCACAACCCCCTCAGTGCGTCCATTAACAGCTCCTGTCCCATTACGTGGTGACGCCTTTTTAGCATTACCATGGGGCTGCTTTCCCGACAGCGGAGCTCCTTCCAGCGGCTGAGGCCAGCTGCGAAAAATCCAACAAAAGAGTTACCTCAAGAAGAAGGAGCCCACACAGGTAGGTATTCCTGAAATCTTTAATGGAGGCTGTCATGCAGATCAGGAAAACATTGCCACAAATCAAATATCCCAAAGTCCAGCCGACGCTTTTTGTGCTACACGCACTTCTTCCTGGGCATATGGTCTCAAACTATGAGCACTGCTGGAGGTTTTTAGCACCTGTTACAACTTGATCCTTGCCCCATCGGGTTTGGCTTCTCCCGAAGCCTTGTGGGATCTGTGGTGCAATTACTTTCTCCAGTGAGTCGCCATGTGTTTAGTAGCAAAGTAAATGATGATTAATACCCCAGTGGGTTGTGGTGCTGTCTCCTGTCTCTGCACAACCATCTCAGTGCGTTCATTAACAGCTCCTGTCCCATTACGTGGCAACGCCTGTTTAGCATTACCATGGGGCTGCTTTTCCGACAGCTGGGCTCCTTCAAGCGGCTGAGGCTAGCCGTGAAGAATCCAACAAACGAGTTACCTCAAGAAGAAGGAGCCCACACAGGTAGGTATCTCTGACATCTTTAATGGAGGCTGTCATGCAGTTCAGGAAAACATTGCCACAATTCAAATATCCCAAAGTCCAGCCGACGCGTTTCGTGCTATACACACTTCTTCCTGGGCATATGGACTCAAACTACGAGCACTGCTGGTGGTTTTTAGCACCTGTTACAACTTGATTCTTGCCCCATTGGGCGGGGCTTCTCCCGTAGCCTTGTGGGATCTGTAGTGCAATTACTTTCTCCAGTGAGTCGCCATGTGTTCAGTAGCAAAATAAATGATGATTAATACCCCAGTGGGTTGTGGTGCTGTCTCCTGTCTCTGCACAACCCTCTCAGTGCGTCCATTAATAGCTCCTGTCCCATTACGTGGTGACGCCTCTTTAGCATTACCATGGGGCTGCTTTTCCGACAGTGGGGCTCCTTCAAGCGGCTAAGGCCAGCCGTGAAAAATCCAACAAACGAGTTACCTCAAGAAGAAGGAGCCCAAGCAGGTAGGTATCGCTGACATCTTTCATGGAGAATCTCATGCAGTTCAGAACAACATTGCCACAATTCAAATATCCCAAAATCCAGCCGACGCATTTCGTGCTACATCCACTTCTTCCTGGGCATATGGACTCAAACTACTAGCACTGCTGGTGGTTTTTAGCACCTGTTACAACTTGATCCTTGCCCCATTGGGTGTGGCTTCTCCCGTAGCCTTGTGGGATCTGTAGTGCAATTCCTTTCTCAAGTGAGTCGCCATGTGTTCAGTAGCAAAGTAAATGATGATTAATACCCCAGTGGGCTGTGGTGCTGCCTCCTGTCTCTGCACAACCGTCTCAGTGCGTCCACTACAGCTCCTGTCCAATTACGTGGCGACGCCTCTTTAGCATTACCATGGGGCTGCTTTCCCGACAGCGGAGCTCCTTCCAGCGGCTGAGGCCAGCTGCGAAAAATCCAACAAACGAGTTACCTCAAGAAGTAGGAGCCCAAGCAGGTAGGTATTACTGAAATCTTTAATGGAGAATCTCATGCAGTTCAGAACAACATTGCCACAATTCAAATATCCCAAAATCCAGCCGACGCATTTCGTGCTACATCCACTTATGGAATCAAACTACTAGCACTGCTGGTGGTTTTTAGCACCTGTTACAACTTGATCCTTGCCCCATTGGGTGTGGCTTCTCCCGTAGCCTTGTGGGATCTGTAGTGCAATTCCTTTCTCAAGTGAGTCGCCATGTGTTCAGTAGCAAAGTAAATGATGATTAATACCCCAGTGGGCTGTGGTGCTGCCTCCTGTCTCTGCACAACCGTCTCAGTGCATCCATTACAGCTCCTGTCCAATTACGTGGCGACGCCTCTTTGGCATTACCATTAGTTCTGCTTTTCCGACAGCTGGGCTCCTTCAAGCGGCTGAGGCCAGCCGTGAAAAATCCAACAAACGAGTTACCTCAAGAAGAAGGAGCCCACACAGGTAGGTATCCCTGACATCTTTAATGGAGGCTGTCATGCAGTTCAGGAAAACATTGCCACAATTCAAATATCCCAAAGTCCAGCCGACGTGTTTCGTGCTACACGCACTTCTTCCTGGGCATATGGACTCAAACTACGAGCACTACTGGTGGTTTTTAGCACCTGTTACAACTTGATCCTTGCCCCATTGGGTGTGGCTTCTCCCGTAGCCTTGTGGGATCTGTAGTGCAATTACTTTCTCCGGTGAGTCGCCATGTGTTCAGTAGCAAAGTAAATAATGATTAATACCCCAGTGGGTTGTGGTGCTGTCTCCTGTCTCTGCACAACCCTCTCAGTGCGTCCATTAACAGCTCCTGTCCCATTACGTCGCGACGCCTCTTTAGCATTACCATGGGGCTGCTTTTCTGACAGCAGGGCTCCTTCAAGCGGCTGAGGCCAGCCGCAAAAAATCCAACAAATGAGTTACCTCAAGAAGAAGGAGCCCACACAGGTAGGTATCGCTGACATCTTTAATGGAGGTTGTCATGCAGTTCAGGAAAACATTGCCACAATTCAAATATCCCAAAGTCCAGCCGACGCGTTTCCTGCTACACGCACTTCTTCCTAGGCATATGGATTCAAAATATGAGCACTGCTGGTGGTTTTTAGCACCTGTTACAACTTGATCCTTTCCCCATTGGGCGTGGCTTCTCCCGTAGCCTTGTGGGATCTGCAGTGCAATTACTTTCTCCAGTGAGTCGCCATGTGTTCAGTAGCAAAGTAAATGATGATTAATACCCCAATGGGCTGTGGTGCTGTCTCCTGTCTCTGCACAACCATCTCAGTGCGTTCATTAACAGCTCCTGTCCCATTACGTGGCGACGCCTGTTTAGCATTACCATGGGGCTGCTTTTCCGACAGCTGGGCTCCTTCAAGCGGCTGCGGCCAGCCTCTAAAAATCCAACAAACGAGTTACCTCAAGAAGAAGGAGCCCACACAGGTAGGTATTCTGACAATCTTAATGGAGGCTGTCATGCAGTTCAGGAAAACATTGCCACAATTCAAATATCCCAAAGCCGAGCCGACGGGTATCGTGCTATACACACTTCTTCCTGGGCATATGGACTCAAACTACGAGCACTGCTGGCGGTTTTTAGCACCTGTTACAACTTGATTCTTGCCCCATTGGGAGGGGTTTTCCCCCCTAGCCTTGTGGGATCTGTAGTGCAATTACTTTCTCCAGTGAGTCGCCATGTGTTCAGTAGCAAAGTAAATGATGTTTAATACCCCAGTGGGTTGTGGTGCTGTCTCCTGTCTCTGCACAACCCTCTCAGTGCGCCCATTGACAGCTCCTGTCCCATTACGTGGCAACGCCTCTTTAGCATTACCATGGGGCTGCTTTTCCGACAGCAGGGCTCCTTCAAGCGGCTAAGGCCAGCCGTGAAAATTCCAACAAACGAGTTACCTCAAGAAGAAGAAGCCCACTCAGGTAGGTATCGCTGACATCTTTAATGGGGAATGTCATGCAGTTCAGAAAAACATTGCCACAATTCAAATATCCCAAAATCCAGCCGACGAGTTTCGTGCTACATCCACTTCTTCCTGGGCATATGGACTCAAACTACGAGCACTGCTGGCGGTTTTTAGCACCTGTTACAAATTGATCCTTGCCCCATTGGGTGTGGCTTCTCCCGTAGCCTTGTGGGATCTGTAGCGCAGTTCCTTTCTCAAGTGAGTCGCCATGTGTTCAGTAGCAAAGTAAATGATGATTAATACCCCAGTGGGTTGTGGTGCTGCCTCCTGCTCTGCACAACCCTCTCAGTGCGTCCATTAACAGCTCCTGTCCAATTACGTGGTGACGCCTCTTTAGCATTACCATTAGTTCCGCTTTTCCGATAGCGGGGCTCCTTCAAGCGGCTGAGGCCAGCCGTGAAAAACCAACCAACGAGTTACCTCAAGAAGAAGGAGCCCACACAGGTAGGTATCGCTGACATCTTTAATGGAGGCTGTCATGCAGTTCAGGAAAACATTGCCACAATTCAAATATCCCAAAGTCCAGCCGACGCATTTCGTGCTACACGCACTTGTTCCTGGGCATATGGACTCAAACTACGAGCACTACTGGCGGTTTTTAGCACCTGTTACAACTTGATCCTTGCCCCATTGGGTGTGGCTTCTCCCGTAGCCTTGTGGGATCTGTAGTGCAATTACTTTCTCCAGTGAGTCGCCATGTGTTCAGTAGCAAAGTAAATGATGATTAATACCCCAGTGGGTTGTGGTGCTGTCTCCTGTCTCTGCACAACTCTCTCAGTGCGTCCATTAACACCTACTGGCAAAAAACTCTTTAGCATTACCATGGGGCTGCTTTTCCGACAGCGGGGCTCCTTCCAGCGGCTGAGACCGGCGCCGAAAATTCCAACAAACGAGTTACCTCTAGTAGAAGGAGCCCACACAGGTAGGTATCGTTGACATCTTTAATGGAGGCTGTCATGCAGTTCAGGAAAACATTGCCACAATTCAAATATCCCAAAGTCCAGCCGACGCGTTTTGTGCTATACGCACTTCTTCCTGTGCTTATGGACTCAAACTACGAGCACTGCTTGTGGTTTTTAGCACCTGTTACAACTTGATCCTTGCCCCATCGGGTGTTGCTTCTACCGAAGCCTTGTGGGATCTGTAGTGCAATTACTTTCTCCAGTGAGTCGCCATGTGTTCAGTAGCAAAGTAAATGATGATTAATACCCCAGTGGGTTGTGGTGCTGTCTCCTGTCTCTGCACAACCCTCTCAGTGCGTCCATTAACAGCTCCTGTCCCATTATGTGGTGACGCCTCTTTAGCATTAGCATGAGGCTGCTTTCCCGACAGCGGAGCTCCTTCCAGCGGCTGAGGCCAGCTGCGAAAAATCCAACAAACGAGTTATCTCAAGAAGAAGGAGCCCCCACAGGTAGGTATTCCTGACATCTTTAATGAAGGCTGTCATGCAGTTCAGGAAAACATTGCCACAATTCAAATATCCCAAAGTCTCGCCGACGCTTTTCGTACTACACGCACTTCTTCCTGGGCATATGGTCTCAAACTATGAGCACTGCTGGAGGTTTTTAGCACCTATTACAACTTAATCCTTGCCCCATTGGGCGTGGCTTCTCCCGTAGCCTTGTGTGATCTGTAGTGCAATTACTTTCTCCAGTGAGTCACCATGTGTTCAGTAGCAAAGTAAATGATGATTAATACCCCAGTGGGTTGTGGTGCTGTCTCCTGATCCTGCACAACCCTCTCAGTGCGTCCATTAACAGCTCCTGTCCCATTACATGGCAACGCCTCTTTAGCATTACCATGGGGCTGCTTTTCCGACAGCAGCGCTCCTTCAAGCGGCTGAGGCCAGCCGCAAAAAATCCAACAAACGAGTTACCTCAAGAAGAAGGAGCCCACACAGGTAGGTATCGCTGACATCTTTAATGGAGGTTGTCATGCAGTTCAGGAAAACATTGCCACAATTCAAATATCCCAGCCGACGCGTTTCCTGCTACACGCACTTCTTCCTAGGCATATGGACTCAAACTATGAGTACTGCTGGTGGTTTTTAGAACCTGTTACAACTTGATCCTTGCCTCATTAGGCGTGGCTTCTCCCGTAGCCTTGTGGGATCTGTAGTGCAATTACTTACTCCAGTGAGTCGCCATGTGTTCAGTAGCAAAGTAAATGATGATTACTACCCCAGTGGGTTGTGGTGCTGTCTCCTATCTCTGCATAACCCTCTCAGTGCATCCATTAACAGCTCCTGTCCCAATACGTGGTGACCCCTCTTTATCATTACCATGGGGCTGTTTTTCCGACAGCGGAGCTCCTTCAAGCGGCTGAGGCCAGCCGTGAAAAATCCAACAAACGAGTTACCTCAAGAAGAAGGTGCCCACACAGGTAGGTATCGCTGACATCTTTAATGGAGGCTTTCATGCAGTTCAGGAATACATTGCCACAATTCAAACATCCCAAAGTCCACCCGACGCGTTTCGTGCTACACGCACTTCTTCCTGGGCATATGGACTCAAACTACGAGCACTGCTGGCGGTTTTTAGCACCTGTTTCAACTTGAAAATACAGGTTACTGGTAAGTACACTTAGATTTACTTTTCGGGGTACGTACTGGGCTCAAAGATGCAGCACTGACGTCTCTCGTGATAACAGGTGAGTAAATCGGAATTCGTAGTTCGTCTCATTTTAGAGGAATATTTTGCTCAATAGTGAAGGAAGGGGGCGGGGCCTGAGGTGACATATATGCAAACACGCCCTGTGGCACGTTTTAGGTTGGGGAATTAATTCCTCTTCAATCCTGAAGTCTCCTGTGAGCCAACTAGCCCACCAGGTACCTCCAGTATGCACTAGGGAGCTGCATTGCAGAGAGGTGTACAGAGGACACGCCCCTTTTTACAACACTCTGCAATGCAGCTCCGTGGCGCTTACTGGAGATAACTGTTGGACTAGTTGGCCCCTAGGGGACCCCTGGATTGAAGAGGAACTAATTTCCCAACTTAAAACGCGCCACAGGGAATGTTTGCACACATATCACCTCAAGCCCCTCCCACTACATTCACCACTATGCAAACGCGCCAAGTAGCGCGTTCTAAGTTGGGGGATTAAGTCCCCTTGCATACTGGGGGTCCAGCGGGGCCAACTAGCCCACCAGGAACCTCCAGTATGCACCAGGGGGCTGCGTTGCAGAGAGGTGTAAAAAGGGGCGCAGCCTCTTTACACCTCTCTGCAACGCAGCCCCATGGCACGTTTGCAGAGGGTAAAGAAATTCCCCTTGCATACTGGGGGTCCCTCGGGGCCAACTAGCCCAACAGGAACCTCCAGTATGCACCGGGGGACTGCGTTATAGAGAGGTGTTCTGAGGCCAAGCCCCTTTTTACACCTCTTTGCAACTCAGCCCCCTGGCGGGTTTGCAGAGTAGGAACTAATTCCCCTTGCATACTGGGGGTCCCTGGGGGACAACTAGCCCACCAGGAACCGCCAGTATGCACCAGGAGGCTGCGTTGCAGAGAGGTGTAATGAGGCCATGCCCCTTTTTACACCTCTCTGCAACACAGCCCCCTGGCCCATACTGGATGGCTCCTGGTCAGCTAGTTGGCCCCCAGGGAACACCAGTATGCAAGAGGAATTAGTTCCCCCTCTGCTAACACGTTTGCAGAGCGGTGCAGGGAGGGGGCGTGGCCTACTCGAGATCCAGTTTTTTTTTTTCAAATTTACTTTCTTTTTTTTGGCCCTAGGGACCCCATCCCCCATGGCCTGCCCCCAATTTTTTTATTAAAAAAGAAAATCAGTAAGGGGCGGCGTGGAACCCCTCCCGAAGCCATATTCTGCTTGGGGACCCCATCCCCGGGGCCTGGCCCCCCGCGTTGGGGGCCGTGGGGAGGTACACAAGCCCCCCACGGTCCCTGCCGGCTCCCCGCATTCTGCGGGGAGCCGGCATTGCTTTTCTACATGGGGAGCAGCTAACATGCTGCTCCCCATGCAGAAAAGCAATCCACTTTGATTTTTGAAAGAGAGAGCAGGTTTCCGGAAACCTGCTCTATCTTTCAAAAAAGATAGCAAACAGCAGTTTCCTGGGGTAGGCACCCCGGGACTCTGCTGGAGACAGCCCTGGATGGTGGCGATCCCCAGGGCCATCAAGGGCTCCAGGAGGGCGGCCCCCCTCCTAACAGTTAAAAGCCCGGGGGGTGGTGGTCCCCGGAGCTCGGGGGTCCATCACAGAACCCCCTATTTTGAATATTGGTGCTGCGGGGAGGTGGCGGTCCACGGGGCATGTGGGGGGGCTTGAGACCCCACTTTTTTTTTTAAAGAAGCCCCGGGGGTGGCGGTCCCCGGGCTGTGGGGGGGCCGTGAACCCCACTGCATACATTTCATGGAAGCCCCGGGAGGTGGCTGGGGGGCCTCAGTGCCCCCCACTCTATTAAAATAAGCCCTGGGAGGTAGCAGTCCCCGGGGCTGGGGGGCCCCCCTTTACAAAGAGTCAATTGCCACCGGGGCTAAAAAAATATATATATATGCAAAAAAAAAATTTATCGGCAGGGTAGGCGTACCTATGCGTATCCCGCGATTTAAAAACAATATATACTTTTTGGGGGGCCTTGGGGGTCCTTGTGGGACCCCCTAAGCAGGCCTAGGGGGTCAGGGTGTTTCTACCCTGTCCCCTTTTCGCATTGTTCGCATTTCTCTTTCTGTTTTCTTGTGCATCGGTTATACCGAGGTACAAGATGGCTGCCAACACTTCCTGATTTGGAGTGTTGACAGAGAGTTTTCAGCCAATTAGCATGCAGCTCGTGCTCGTAATGGTACGTGTAAAGAACTCAGACAGTACGCTTACGGTACAACTTCGGGTATATATCTATGATTTTACTTTTGATTTTCTCAGGAACTACTGCACGGATTTACACCATTTAACAAAAAGCGTCATCTGCAAACCAAACTCTACCTTTTTGCCAAATTTGGTGTAATTCCGTTCAGCAGATAGGGCTGTACCCGTGGCTAAAGGTCCTATAGGAAATTGCATGGGGAAGACACGTTTTGGGATCCCCTTTTTTCACGAATCACCCCAAAACTTTCAGGGAAGGAGCTGAGCACCCCATATTTTTGAGAATTTTGCGAAGATTCGTCAACCGTTGCCAAAGTTATTCCAAATAGAATGTTGCGGATTTCCTATGGAAACTAGGTCCTAACTATAACTACCTACTGGCAACCGCCAGTAGGTAATATATATATAGATATATATATATATATATATATATTACACTCACAAACTCCTATCGACTTCGATAAGAAGGACAGCACTCCGGCAGTTATCAGGACACAGCTTTATTCAGCAAACAAAACAAACGTTTCGGCGATTGCCTTCCTCTGTGTTTATTACCGGTACCATGCAGTTGTGAGTTTAAATGCAAGTTCGCTAGCACTGGTAGACAACAAGGGACTGTCCCTTCCTTGCACCACAGTGGGCGCCATCTTGGAATGGGTTTAATACCTCCGAAAATCGGAGTATTCTCAAGACAGAAGGGTCTCAAGACAATAGAGCCGTGGATTGGCTTGTGTCCCTTTCAGAGTGAATACCCACTAGCAAACACAATAGATGAAGCATATAGAACTGCATAAAAGTGTTCATCATATTTCGTAACATGATTATAGAAATTAATTTCTCTTTTTTCTTTTTCAATTATTAGATGTATATATTACGAAATCCAAAGACTCCCCTACCTCCAAACAGCAATGGAGAGACACACGAACTCCAGTTGATGTGATTTAGTTATTTTTTATTTATTCTTGTATGCTTGCTGTGCTCCCACAACCTGTCATTCCGCGTTTTAGCCACCCAAGCTGGCCTTTTTTTTTTTATTCAATTTTATTGAAGTTCTTGGCCATAAAGTCAAAACGAATACACACAAATTGGCAACCACAAATAATCATACAAATATCTCAACATACAGAAAGGAAAAAGAAAAGAGATTATTAACTGGAATACATAAATCCAAAATTACTCAAAATAGGATCTCCAAATTTTATCAAACTTCCTTGTCCCACCAATTCGCTGTGCGTATCGTTATTCACTCATTCTAACATTCTTCATTTTTTGAAACCAAGTATGAAAAGAAGGAACCTGAATTGATTTCCAGTTCGGTAATACCAGAGACCTTGCCACTGCCATTGCAATGAACAACAATTTAACCATCTGTTCTACAAAACCGAGATCGGAGTCATATCCGTACAGTATTAATTTAACATTATAAGTAATCTGAATCTCACAATATATATATATATATATATAACGAAATCCAAAGACTCCCCAACCTCCAAACAGCAATGGAGAGACACACGAACTCCAGTTGATGTGATTTAGTTATTTTTTATTTATTCTTGTATGCTTGCTGTGCTCCCACAACCTGTCATTCCGCGTTTTGGCCACCCAAGCTGGCCTTGATCTCATGTAAACCAGCCAACGCGAGATCTGACTTTTAAATGCACACCCCACCAGTGTCACATGGTTTAAAAAAATAGACATAGAAAAGACACTTGGCATGCATTTACCACTGTTTTTAAGGAAAACTCTGTACTTTGAGAATCCTTATCCTGACTGGCATACTTTTGGCTTTGTATGTAAGATAAAAACATGACATATATCCGTACTAAAGGTTGAAGGTTGAAGTCCACATATCTGCTAATATTTTTGCTGACTACCCCTATTGCCCTAATAATCGGTCGTCCCAGAGTGGGATTGACTTGTTTATGTATTTTCGGAATAAGGTATAGATATGGAGAAATCGGGAACTCATTATGTAAAAACAGATATTCCTGGTTTGAAATTAACCCTTGCCTTTTGTAATCCAACAGGGATTTCTTTAGGGACACCTTAGCTTTTTTAAACTCCAACATCGTTGCTACCTGATAACAGAATGGATCATTAAGTTGTCTTTTAACTTCTGTCACTTATTCCTTTTGTGGCCAAATAAAAATATTTTCCCCCTTGTCTGATTGGCTAACAATGATTTCATGATTGACTTTGAGCTTTGACATGAGGTTCTTATACATGATATCATGGTGTTTTAAACTCTTTTTTGTACCACATACCTAGCGGTAAAGGTTCTAGAGGTCCTCCGTGACCCTTTCATGAAATATATCGACTGCGTCCTTCGGCATCTTCGGTACAAAGGTTGACTTTCCCTTGAAAGGACTCTTTCCAGCACTCGGTTGTATAGGTATGATGCTGGCAAGTCTGTCTTGTAGATGTTTTCTTTCCCCCTCCTCTGTTGTTTCATCGCATTCTTTACTTAAGTCATTCATATCAATGAGAAGTGCTGCATCAGACACTATTAAGTTGCTTATGCTGTTGGAAGAGGCAGTTGTACTTGAAGACTGTTGCATCAACTCCTTGTTTCCTTTGATAGTGAATACTTTCTTCGATGTTAACTTCCTGATGTAGGTAAACACATGAACTCTCGTTTTCCCATAGTTGAAATTGCTCTCAGAACAGAATGAAAGTCCTAACGCCAGCATTTGGTTTTCCGCTTTAGTCAGGGTTACTTTTGAAAGATTGATAATGGTGTTGTCCTCTAACGCCTTTGCCAATGCCTTCTCTGGTTTTTTCAAAAGGGTGTGGTGATGGACGGAGCATCTGAATCAATCAAACACTCACACCCAGTCAAAAGATCTGGGTTCAATCCATCACAGTTCTTTAGCCCACTCTGCCACCCCAGTTCAGACATGGCTATATGCAAATCAGTCGGACCCTGTGCCTCATGGGAACAGTCCAGCCCGAACTGCCATGCCATGTCTTCCCTGGACCGGAAATAAGCTTCTGAGGACCAGTTTCTGGCATTCCAGCCGTCTTCAGCCCGGCTTGCTTGAATCCAGTGGCAAAGTGAGCAAGGGATTCACGTCTGAGCATACCTTGCCACATTTATGGTGGCCAAAAGCGGTACAAAAGGGTGTGGTGATGGATGGACCATCTGAATCAATCAAACACTCACACCCAGTCAAAGGATCTGGGTTCAATCCATCACCGTTCTTTAGCCCACTCTGCCACCCCAGTTCAGACGTGGCTATATGCAAATCAGTCTGACCCTGTGACTCATGGGAACAGTCCAGCCCGAACTGCCAAGCCATGTCTTCCCTGGACCAGAAACAAGCTTCCGAGGACCGGTTTCTGGCATTCCAGCCGTCTTCAGCCCGGCTTGCTTGAATCCAGTTGCAGAGTGAGCAAGGGACTCACGTCTGAGCATACCCTGCCACACTTATGGCGGCCAAAAGTGGTACAAAAGGGTGAGGTGATGGACGGAGCATCTGAATCAATCAAACACTCACACCCAGTCAAAAGATCTGGGTTCAATCCATCACCGTTCTTTAGCCCACTCTGCCACCCCAGTTCAGACATGGCTATATGCAAATCAGTCTGACCCTGTGCCTCATGGGAACAGTCCAGCCCAAACTGCCAAGCCATGTCTTCCCTGGACCGTAAACAAGCTTCCGAGGACCGGTTTCTGGCATTCCAGCCGTCTTCAGCCCGGCTTGCTTGAATCCAGTGACAAAGTGAGCAAGGGACTCATGTCTGAGCATACCCTGCCACACTTATGGCGGCCAAAAGCGGTACAAAAGGGTGTGGTGATGGATGGAGCACCTGAATCAATCAAACACTCACACCCAGTCAAAAGATCTGCGTTCAATCCATCACCGTTCTTTAGCCCTCTCTGCCACCCCAGTTCAGACATGGCTATATGCAAATAAGTCTGACGCTGTGCCTCATGGGAACAGTCCAGCCCGAACTGCCAAGCCATGTCTTCTCTGGACCGGAAACAAGCTTCCGATGACCGGTTTCTGGCATTCCAGCTGTCTTCAGCCCGGGTTGCTTGAATCCAGTGGCAAAGTGTGCAAGGGACTCACGTCTGAGCATACCCTGCCACACTTATGGCGGCCAAAAGCGGTACAAAAGGGTGTGGTGATGAACGGAGCATCTGAATCAATCACACACTCACACCTAGTCAAAAGATCTGGGTTCAATCCATCACTGTTCTTTAGCCCACTCTGCCACCCCAGTTCAGACATGGCTATATGCAAATCAGTCTGAGCCTGTGCCTCATGGGAACAGTCCAGCCCGAACTGCCAAGCCATGTCTTCCCTGGTTTCACTCAGGGGGCTTTACTAATTGATTTGGTTGCTGGGACCTGACACCGGACTTGCCTTGCTGTGCCTTCTGGGACCGGGCAGCGCCCTGCACCGCGAGTCCTCCCGCCACTGCTTTTCTCACCCTAGCGGCCTCCGAGCGGAGGACTCGCTATCCCGCCACCACTTGCGGTGGCGCACCCTGACGCCGTCACCAGAGTGCCTGGAGGCGCATCAAAAGTACTTTCACCCCGGCGGAAGCGGGCTTTACTAATTGATTTGGTTGCTGGGACCTGACACGGGACTTGCCTTGCTGTGCCTTCCGGGACCGGGCAGCGCCCTGCACCGGAAGTCCTCCCGCCGCCGCTTTTCTCACCCTAGCGGCCGCCGAGCGGAGGACTCGCTATCCCACCACCACTGGCGGCGGTGCACCCTGACGCCGTCACCAGAGCGCCCGGAGGCACATTAAAAGTACTTGCACCCCCGCGTCGCGGGAGCGCGCGGGAGCACCCGGGGCTAAGCCCGGGCAAAGGGCGGGCCCTCTTAGGCCCTCAGAGGCCTGAAGAGTCTGGGCTGGGCCAGAGATCCTGGTCAAAATTTCGCCAGTGGACCCTGGAACTGTAAGCATCTATACTTTATATAGTGTATTGAAATCCTCCATATTGGGAGCCATTGACATTGCCTAAAAGCTTAATTTCAACCTTGAACTTTGTATACATTTAGACTGTATATATCTGCATATGGTGGGAACTTATCACTTTGTCCATATTCTAGTAGCCTTTCTAAGACATATCCCCCCTCTTTTTTGGTGAGCCTTGATTAAATAAAATGACACGCGAAACTAGAAGTAAGGCTGCAGCCGGAGGGACAAAGTTGACGGGAACTCTTGATGATTTTATAGTACTCACAAACTCATTGATAGATCAAGGAATTGTGCTTATGGAGAGAAGGGTATCTCAAGATCTGGCGTTTGCTAAGAGGTTGTCTATGGGCCACATTGCCATGGTTCGTAGTCCGGAAAACGTCTTAAGTAACTCCACCTCTTTGCAGACACACGTGGAGGTTTATAATACCACATGTACCCAGCCAGCTCTTCAAGATTCTATTTCTTACGACTCCCAGGATCTGGCACCATCGGGAAACATCTTGACTGCTACACAAATAGATACCCGGGCTAAAAGTAGCAACTATCAGATGAGAGGGAAAAGGGAGGGGGCAATTCCAAAAAATAAGCGTATTAAAAATAATAACACTATTGCCAAGAAGGCAAAATCTGTAACTGTGAGTGAAATTAGAGACGATACTAGTAAAAAAGCAGCGATGGAAGTTCCTGGGGAGGAGTCAGGGAAAGAAGAGGTTGGCTCTAGAACCTTGCCTATGACTATTCCAGATGACTCCATCTTAGATGACACTTTAGCTGACATTTTCACTAACAGCACTACAGCTAATACCACAGGTATCAGTGTAGAAAGGGAAGATCTTTTATTAACTACATTGAAGACACTATTTAAATCCTCACATACTCCCTTAGAAGAGAAGCTCTTGGTGATAGAAACCGAACTCAATGAGCTACATAAGGATATAAAAGCTCTGTATACTACCCAGGCCAAAAAAGTAGCCCACATAACTTTACCTGCTAACAAACCCCAACCACTTAATAAATGTCTAACTGAAGGTAAAAAAGCAGCTCCGAAAACCCCATTGCCAAACCCCACTCGCCCCGAAACAAGTAAAACCTGTGTCAAATCCACTCCGGCCACTGAGGCTAAGACAAATAAACCAGTTAGCCTTAATGTACCCACTCATAGCCCGGATAAAGTCCATCAAGATAGGACCGAAAAGCGTAGAAGCATCAACTTACCACCAGAAGCATGCCCCTACGTGGTCATTTTGACTTGGGTCCCAGAATTGGCTCCTCAAGTCACGGAACCCTTTTGGGCACTTAAAAATAAGGTGCTCCTCTGGCTAAACTCTAATCACCCTCAGGTACAACGCAAGATCCGACTACTAACTAAACTTTCCCTTGATGAAGGCGTCATCAGCCTTAAAGAGCATGACTTCTTGAACCAAGCCAACCCCATCATGCCATGTATTTATGGCATCCCGAAAATTCATAAGGATCCTATTGACCCTCCATACAGGCCCATTGTGTCCACTATTGGGTCCATAACGGAACCCCTATCTAAATATACAGATGCCCTTCTAAGACCTTTTATCCCTCTTACCCCTGCATATGTCAGAGACACCATGGCGATCATTAAGAAAGTGGAACACTTACCTTTCAATCAGGCCACCAATATCTTAGTCACCCTAGATGTGGAGGCCCTTTATAGTAAAATCCCTCAAGACAAAGCCTTACTAGCGGTAGGCTGGTTCATAGAAACATATCAAGTCCCCTACCCTAAACCTTTCTTATTGCAATGTTTGGATCTTGTTTTAACGGAGAATACCTTTGAATTTGGAACCAATTTCTATAAACAAATCAAAGGTGTTAGCATGGGGGCCTCTGTGGCCCCGTCAGTAGCTAACATTTACATGTCACACTTTGAATCAATCCATATCTACTATGAGATAGCACCCTACTTTGAATCTATAACATCTTGGGCGCGATTCATAGATGACATCTTCTTCATTTGGTCAGATACGGAGGATAAATTGGCTGAATTTCTAACATGGCTAAATCTATGTGACAGTAACCTATGGTTTACGTCACACACAAGTATCCATCAAGTTGAATTTTTAGACCTGTACATTAGACATCATAACGGCGAGCTGGAAGTAGATCTGTTCATCAAGCCAACATCGCGCAATACGCTGTTGCATTTTGACAGCTACCACCCGCGAGCACAAAAAGAAGGGATCCCCTTCAGCCAATTCATGCGCTTGAGGCGGAATTGTTCCAACATTTCAGACTATGATAGACAGGCAAGCATTCTGAAAAATAAATTTTTAGCGCGCGGATACCCCCACAGACTAGTCCGCACATCATAAAAACGGGCTCGTTTTTATGATAGGGACTCACTATTGGAGCCCAAGACTAAACAAATCAAGAACCAATTGGTCTGTGTCACTAGACACTCTACTTTAAATACCATAATTAGACATATTGAGTCCACTAATTGGCATATTCTGAACAGTGGCGCAGAAGAAAATGACACTATACCTAAACCTATGTTTGCACATAGAAGAAATAGAAACATCAAAGATCTTGTTACCCACTCTAGATTCAAAGAAAATAACTCACTGGTTCAGAAAACCATTGATGGAGGCTGCCCAGTTACCGGCACTTACACTTGCAATACGTGTGTCGCATGTAAATCAGCTATCACTGGCACCAGCTATACTTACCAAGAGATCACCATATGCCCAGCCCATATGTCCAACTGTAAATCTAAAAATATCATTTACTTACTCCTATGCCCCTGCGGGCTAGGATATGTTGGAGAAACGGCCAGATCCCTATGTACGAGGTTGACGGAACACTGTTCAGCGATTCGCACATCTAAAGTGAGTGCCCCCCTTGTAAAGCACTACCTAGAACAAAATCATAAACCCACGGAGATTAGATGGTACATTATTGAAAACTGCAATTATACCCCTTCCATCAATATGGAATATAAACGCAAAAAACGTGAGGTTTTTTGGATTTTCAGTTTATCAACATTTCCCAAAGGTTTAACCCTCTCGATGCTGATGACGAGCTCAGCTCGTCATCACCCAAAGGTGTCGTGTGCTGATGACGAGCTGAGCTCGTCATGAATAAATGGCATCAGTGATTTTCCAGCACAGGGGGGGAAAACGCCCAGCAGCCATGTGGTTAAATAACGAAATACCGTGGGAAAATGCCATTAAATACAATATCAAATAAATGGCAGTCCTCCACTCATGTTTATATACCAGTCTCCTGTATCTCACCTAATGTAGTTATTCTTTTCCTACTGAAGAAACGACAGTCCCTCTTTTATGTTTACACTCTCACTTACTGCATCACGCCCAGTGTAGTTCTTTATTTGAAACGCATGGGCCATTCTTTATGACGTCACTCCTTTGAGACATCACCCATCTCACACGCCTCGATGCCGTGGCGTCCTCACTATATAATGAGACAGGCTGCCAGTGATACTCTCTGAGGAAACATGCTGACAATTTTGCAAACCCAACTGACCGCTACCCGCGGCCCATCACTGAGCTGACCATGTGATACAACCTCAACTGTGACAAAGGGTCACACATCAATAAGGCAACCTAAACAGCGACTTAAAAATTCTAAATGAATATGGAGTAATGAGGTAACTGCCTCGGTATCCAAAAACCCACCACTGTCAGAAGGAATCTGACAGGAGAAGACAAGACACAGACGGTGCCTCCACCCATACCAGAACTCCATCAGGCGTTGCGGACATTTGAAACGGCAAGTAAGTTTCTTTAGTTAGTTTCTTTGCCACTACATCCCTTGATCTTCGTCAACTCTCGTAGTTGCCGGCACAATATACTGTCAAGAGTCTCTTATGCCATGTCGTAGAATGTTTAAATCTTTCATTTGAATCGCACAGAACTCACGGCTCTCATTGAATGTTTAAATCTTGTATTTAAATTGCTCAGAACTCACGGCTCTCCCTGTCTTATTTCCGTGTCCAACATTTTTAATTCTGAACTCCTCTACCCAAAACACACACTGTGTTTACGTAACTCCTGTCGTATTTTCGTGTTCAGTATTTTCAATTCTGAAACCCTTCACCTAAAAACACACACTGTGCTCATGGAACTACCTGCTGTATCCTTGTTTTAGATACTGCCACTGTTTTTAAGGGGCCATCCATGCCCGACTTAAATCACTAAAAGAAACCTGCCTCATTACGTATTCAGGTAATACCACATTTTATTTTTTGCCTAAATGAAAAACATGCAGTTAGGCAATGCCACTGATGTACATCTTTTTTATCATTTATTCAACAGTTCAACAGCTCACCCTAAGGCTACGCTA
Organism: Lissotriton vulgaris; assembly: GCF_964263255.1. Lineage (NCBI taxonomy): Eukaryota > Metazoa > Chordata > Amphibia > Caudata > Salamandridae > Lissotriton > Lissotriton vulgaris. Next base: position 230,716 of record NW_028244896.1, read on the forward strand.
ATATTTTGCGATACGTATTTTACCAGTCAATTACGCTGATCTTTTAGTCCAATTGGTGACGCATAAAGCACTGCCTTTATTATTTCTGCGTCGGATCGCATATGAGGTAGATATAAAATCGATGCGCCCGAGATATATATGTCACATGCGTGATTAACATAATCAACCTAGCTACCAACTGTTTCCTTATCTTTCAGGTAGCCTGTTCCTCACTTTACAGACAGTATTAAACAAATTTTGACCGTTTATTATCTCATTGCAAGTCAGCCATAACGCTCTAGAAATTAAGGACTGCTAGTCGATTGTGACCCCATTACCACCAGCCTATAAATAGGTAACTTCAAGATAAATACGTTTAATCTGCAGCACAACTTAAACCTTGCAATTATCAACCCTTTTGTGCTTGACTAAATCCTTGTATTCTCAATTCATTCAAGGTCGCCAGAAATTTCATGCTGTAATTCATCTGACACCTGCAACTAATTACCTTGCAATTGTTTATATGAAATTCTAGGTAAGGGCCTCACTACCATTGTGTCATCATTATTGGGTGCAGTACTGCATATCATCTTGAAGTTTATCACTACCTCTATCTAGAGCTGCCACTTTATCTTTCCCTCACCTACCACCAACCTAGATCCTGGATCTATGAAAGACAACTTTTCCATGTTCACGCAAAATGTATTTGCATCCCTGCACTTTTGGGTTTGGTGATTTGGATTTCTTTCTTTTCTGGCACGAACCAGCTTCTTCATTCCAGTCTCTGACCTTTTCATCTAGTAAATGTGAATATTTGCAGTGTACAGGTGTGAGATATATTTGTTCATACATATTATCCCTTTTTTTAGAAATCTCAAGTGGTCTCCCGAAGAAGGCGTGTGTAACGCCGAAACACGCGTAGAGATTCCTCATTTACCCACTTGGTGGTTGTTTTTTTACAAATGTATAATTTTATTCGTGCAAATTGATTTTAAATGTGATGGAGTATATATGTTGACATCCTATGTATCAACTTTTTTATTGATTGACTGTGTATATGTCTTTTAAATAAAAATATTCTTTGTAATACTTTCTAAATAAATCAGATTTATATGAACCTGCTATACTAGTTTACCTATCCTGTACACTGCTTCACTGCACACAATATTTGTGTTTCTATTATCAATGTGTTTTTGTACCTGATATCCTTACAGGACCCCTAAGTTGCCTAGGTATTGTTATTTTGATTAAACTCTAATCACCCTCTTCCACCAACAATAACTAGTAACATCCTAATGGTACAGAGGGTTCCATGGGTGGGATATAACAGAAAGAGAACTCAAGGAGATTGCGTGGTCGTAACTTTCGAAGACCCACGAACAGTGGAACATATCTGTCTGGGGGCACCTAGAAATAATGGAGCAACAATCGTGGCCAGAGCACTCTCCTATTTCTATATGCCAGTACAGCAACCAGATAACAGATGGAGTTGGATGAGGGGCACCAACTACGCATGGGGAGGGTTGGGGCTCGAAATGTACAGGGATTCTAACCAAAATGGCTGGGGAGGGGGGGCAGAAGATGGTTGGACTCTAATACAGCGAAGGGCTGGGAGAATACATCATGGTGACCGACAGCATTATGGAGAATGGTTGGGACCACAGTACGTCCCACCCATCATCCCCTGTTATAACCGGTTTAGTGAACTAGAGGCTGTGGATTGACGTACAGTGCATGAAGAGGCCCCACAGTCCTCCCCTTTTTTATCCATTCCCATCAAACCAACGGATAGTAGCATACCACAGGAAATGCTTGATATGAGTGTAAGAAGGGCAAGCAATAAAAGGGTACTAAATGGCAATGAAACTAAAAATCTGACAAATAATTTGGGGGGGGAGAATAATATTTGTAAAAAGGGAGTAGACACCAGGAACAACAGTAAACAAACCGCCGTAGTTACTAAAACCCATAGAAAAATAATATCTGTAAAACACGGGAAGGAAATGGGAACTGTTAGTATGGATGAGACAGTTGTGGACCAAAATAAACATATGTGCACCCTGATGTTTTGGAATGTGGCAGGCTTAAAACAGAAAACCACAAATCCTTCCTGGGAAACTGTTACAAATGGCCTGGACATCTTGGCCCTTCAAGAAACTTGGGCCATAGATCCCATACATCTAAACAGCTATAAAACATACTGTTCGCCGGCAGTAGGAGGAGCCTATGGGAGACCCAAGGGGGGCTTAACTACGTATCTCTCAAACTGTTTAGCCTATGAGAAGGTACGTTTTTACTCTAAATGCAGTTTTTATCATAAATTAGTGATAGATACTAAAAGGGGAGTGAGTATCATTATTATAAACTTTTATAATAATATCCCAGGTAATGCGATTCAGGACATTTTGATAATGAGTTACTATTTAATTATGATTTTTGATACGCAAATATATCATTTCTCTGGTTGGGGCAGCAGCCTTTCGCTCCTTCTTCTCACGCACAGCCGATTTGAACGCTGTAGCGTTTTTTGTTTACTCGAGCGGCCGCCATTACCACAGGCGTGCTCGCTGACCACGCCCCCTTGAGGCCACGCCCCCTCGACTAGATATGTGCATGCACAGGAAGCGCAGCGGACGAGCGCAGCAGGAGCGCCGTTTGCGCGCCAAAGGCGCGCCTAAGGCAAGCCCGTCTGCCCCTGTCCGCGCCAAGTACGCGACAGGCGCAGGAAATTCTGGCTTAACTCCCCCCTTAGTAAGGTATCAGCCTAACGAATTACACCGCCTACACGGGTCGTGCAATTGCAATCACAAACCTGACATGAAGAACCTATATGGTCCTTTGAGCTGTAAGTTCTGCCGTTGGTGCTCCGATAGCGACCCTGCTAAATCACTTACTTCCGTAACCAACCCACGGATAACTCACCGCACTTTAAAGGAGGGCTGATAAACGCTCGCTCCATGTGTAGGCACAGCCAAGACATAAGGGACCTCATCCAAAATCTAGATCTTGATTGCCTCCTGATTACTGAGACTTGGCTAACGGACGATATCAACATTGATCTAGCCATAGCCCTCCCCCAGGGCTTTTCCATCTTTAGGCAAGACAGACTGAAGGGAAGAGGTGGTGGTGTCGCTGTAGTACTCAGAAACAGCTTCAACTGCCACACATTTAACTTAGACCCCCTAAAAGACATGGAAGGTCTTGGCTTCTCCATCAAACTTAACGAATCCTTGTCCTTCTCCGGAGGATTGATATATCGCCCCCCTGATAGTGCCACCAGTTTCCTAGACTCGTTGAGTGACTCCTTGGGTCACCTCCTCCTTAGATACCCACATTTCACTCTTGTTGGGGATTTTAACCTACACCTTGAGTCCAAAACCGATGTACAAGTCATAAACTTTCTTCAGACCCTAGAAATTTTCAACCTCCATCAAAGAGTTAATCAGCCCACTCACTTACTAGGGCATACACTTGATGGGGTTTGCACTAACCTTTCCCTTCTAACAACCCTACCTCCTGTTCCTCAAATATGGACTGATCATAGCCTGATCCCGTTCCATGTTAAAACTTCACGTGTGCAAACTACTAGTAAACCTAGCTCACACCCGGATAACCTCGTTAACTGGAAAAAGATACAGGAAAACATCGACTTAAATCCCATTACCAATTCTCAGACTCCTAACCTCACCGGTAACGTCGAACATGACGCTAACCTTTTCCATAGTTGGATTTGTCAGGAAATAAAAGCTCGTGAACCTCCTAATCGTCCCCGAAGAATAGATAAAAAATCTAAGACCAATGCCCCCTGGTTCACCCCAGAGCTAGCAATAGCCCATCTAGCTTGCAGAAAAGCTGAACGCAAATGGCGTAGAATGTACTGCATGGCAGACAAACGTTCATATATTCAGCTGAAGAATACCTATCACTCCAGCATCAAAACAGCTAAAAAAATCTTTTATACAAACGCCATTAAAGAGTCCAAACATAAACAAAAAACATTGTTTTCAATTGTGAAGACGTTCACCCAGCCCAGAGCGTTACAACCTAAAATTCCACCATCTCAAGAGTTTTGTAACCAAATTGCCGACTTCTTTGAGGAGAAAACCGATGCGATCCCAAAAAAATGTCCTCCTCCCCAAGTAACTCAGACCTCAAGCAAACCCACCCAGAAAGTAATTTCTGTTGGAAGTCTTAAAAACTTCACTCCAGTTAATTTAGATCAAACTAGAGATGTAATCTTGGCATGCAAATCTGGTTCACCCTCTGACCCTTGCCCCCCTAGAATACTCCATCAACTCATTGACGTGGTGAACCCAATTATTAACAAGATTGTTAATTCCTCTCTTAGCACTGGAATCGTCCCTCGCTTATGGAAACGGGGAATAGTTAAACCCCTGATGAAGAAATCTAACAAATCCCCCTCGGAACTCACGAATCTCCGCCCAATATCGCTCCTTCCTGCACTAGGAAAGATCACGAACAAATGGTTTATAGAGAACTTAAAAGGCATCTTGAAGTACACAACGTACTCCATCCCAAACAATCAGGCTTTGGTCCCCATCACTCTTCAGAAACTGCACTGATTGAACTAACAGACTCTATAAAGCTGCTGCAGGATCGGAAGAAGAATGCCGTCCTCATTCTTTTAGACCTTACGGCGGCATTCGATACCATCTCGCACTCCATTCTGATTAGCAGACTGAAAGATATCGGTATCTCAGAGGTGGCTCTAGCTTGGATAACGTCCTTTCTAACGGACAGATCGCAAACGATCGCCCTAGGTCCTTTCCTCTCCAAAGAGAAGAGGATCTCATCTGGAGTCCCTCAGGGCTCCATCCTGAGCCCTCTCCTCTTCAACATTTACCTAATTCCACTCATCTCTCCGATTGAGTCATTCGGCATACTCGTAACATCGTATGCCGATGATACGCAACTCATTGTGCCCCTAGAGGAACACTCAACTGAGGCAGAGCAAAACCTTAAAAGCTGTCTGAAAGCTGTTTTTCACTGGATGGATCTAAACCATCTAAAATGTAATTCCAGCAAGACTGAGATCCTCCCAATGGGAAAAAATGCCAATTTCTGTCCAAGCCTATGGTGGCCTGAAGATTCAGCTGCTCCCCTCCAGACTGTAACAACTGCAAGGAACCTTGGAGTCCTGTTTGATACTGATCTGTCGTTCGACCAACACGTGAGGACTGTGTCTGGCCGTTGTTTCGGAATCATCAAATCTCTGAAAAAGTTTTTTTACTTTTTACCAATAGACTCTAGAAAAACCGTGGCAGTGGCCCTAGTTCTTGCTCGCTTGGATTACTGCAACGGTCTTCTGGCTGGCGCCAAGAAAGCTACACTTAAAAAACTCCAAAGTGTACTTCACTCTGTAGCCAGATTCGTTTTGAAGTTACCCAGAAAATCTTCAATATCCGCTGCTTTAAAATCTTTACATTGGCTCCCACTGTAGCTTTTCGGGCATTTAATCATTCTGGCCCAAAATATCTTATCAAGCGTTTCCCTCACTACAACCCTAGCAGATCCCTGCGCTCCTCCAAGGACAATCTAATCCTTCCTACTAGGTTCCTTCCGAAAACCAAAGGTGGCAAAACCTTAAATCATCTTGCCACTAAAGCCTGGAACAGCATGCCCAAATACCTGAGGTCCCTAACCCAAGAAAAACACTTCAGGAAAGCACTCAAAACCTGGATTTTTAATCTTCCCGATAACTACACCATGGCAGCCATCTAGCTCTTCAACCTTTAGGAAGTAATTTGATATTCTACCTGGAAATCAGCGCCAAGATGCTCCTTCCGGAGCGACCGTTGCGCTCTACAAATACCCCTACAAATTACAAATTACAAATGAAATGGCACACCGACCAACACCATTTGCGCCAACATTTATTGGCAGGGGAGCATCTGCCAATATTGACTTTAGCCTCTGCTCAAATGGTTATGGTCATAGGATAGGTAGCTTCAGGATTCTTGACTCATCAATGAGTGATCATTTAACACAAATGGACGTGGCGCTAGGGAGGCAAAACGGGTATACACTTAAGTGGAGCAAGGTGGTCCCGGAGGAATTCCTAGTAAAGCTGGTAAATACCTGTGCCGATAGTTTTAACATTTGCCTGGTTGAAGACTCTAAGAGTGAATGCATAATAGAGCATTTTAACATCATTGCATCTACTATTAAAGAAAATCTGAGGGTGGAGTTAAGGAATGGGCCTAAGAATAGTACAAGATGGTTTGATAAGACATGTACCAAGGCCCTTACAGATCTTAAACATGCAATCCACCAGGTGCCCCGGGACACTTCTCAAATAAGAAACCTAAGGAAACGTTATAATCGGGCATTGACAAATAGGAAGAATGTGATAAAAAGGGTGGCTTGGGAAGAATTATGTGCAGCCTCACTATCTAAAGATACATCTGCTTTTTGGAGGGTGGTAAATTCCCCCCTCCTCTATGATAACACTAAAGCTCGCATGGAAATTGCGATTAACGAAGACGATTGGGTTGCACATTTCTCCACTCTTTACATGTCCTTAGAGGAAACTACCGATACAGGACTTAACTTAATATATGAGAAAGGGGACGAGGCACAAAAGTTGGTGGTAACTCTACCCGAAGTCCTAACGAGTCTGGAAGCCACAAAGGGGGGAAAGGCGGCTGGCCCAGATGGGATTCCGGCAGATCTGTATAAAGCTAACAGCGAAATCTGGGGCCCATGCTTGTACAGCTTTTTAATGCAGCCTTAGCAAGGGGACTGAGTCCATCATGGTTTACATCAATCATTGTTCCTATCTACAAGAAGGGAGATAGACAAAACTGTGCTTGTTATAGGCCAATATCCCTTCTTGATTCATCTATAAAGATCCTTGGTAGAGTCATTTTAGCTAAACTACAAAACTGGGCAGAGGAGAATGGGGTAATAAGCGACCTACAATTCGGGTTCCAAAAGGGCATTGGAACAATTGAGCTGGGCCTAAATTTATGTCTTGTCCAGCAGAAATATATAATGATAAATGGGAGCGTCTTTATTTTACGTTTGTCAATCTTACATCAGCTTTCGATTGTGTGTCTCATTATAAATTATGGGATCTGATGCTAAGGCTGGGCGTGGAAGAGTCGATCATTCGCTTCCTGAGGGAATTGTATGCAGGGGCCACTGCTACTGTTCGCTATGGAAAAGGGGGGGAATGTAGTAGGTCTTTTGGGATAGGGAGTGGTGTATGCCAGGGGTGCGTTTTGGCGCCCTTTTTATTCCTGATCTACATAAACGGCCTGGAGCCTCGTCTGCTGCAAGAGTGCAGGGATATGCCCATGGTTGAAAAAAGATCTATCCCTGCACTCTTGTATGCGGACGACGCTGTGTTAATGGCTCGTACCCCCATGGCCTTGCAAAAATTGATAATATCCTTTAACAGGTTTATGCTCAGTTTGGACTTAAAAATTTACTGCAGCAAGACTTTTTCCATGAACTGTGGTACACGTACAAAGAAGCAAATGAAAACGATGTATATTAACAACGCTCCCCTAGAAAAAACATCCACCTTCCCTTATTTAGGAATCCTGTTCCACAAGACTGGTTCTTGGACAGGTGCGGTGAAGGCAAGAACGCTCTTGTTCTCGAAGACAACAATGGCCTTAAAGAGTTTTATATAAAAACTGGGGAAAAAAACGATAAGGGAAATTTTTACTATTAATAATGCAACGTGCGTATTGGTGGCTTTGTATGGAGCAGGGCTCTGGGGGTATTCTCATATAAAATCAATCCAAATAGTTGAAAACAAGTTTATGCGGCATTTCCTGTCTATACCGAAAAGTACTGCGACTTTTATTTGTCACGCGGAGCTGGGGCAGCCATATATCTCAGATACAATTAAAACCCAGCCCATTCTCCTGTGGCACAGGGTATGGACTACTAACGAGTGTGTTCTAAACTGTGCCACACTCCAGGACGTGTTAAAACTTGAAAATGTAAATGGTCTCAAGTGGTTAAATTACGTCAGAAGGTTTCTGACGGAAATCGACCGCTTACAATATTACGATGATCCATCTACAATGGTATATACTTCTAGAAAACTACTGAAAAAGATGTGTATGGAGTACCTGAGGGAAAAAAGACTGTTAGAAGAAACTAAGAAAAAGACGGTTTCCTCACAACAGTTGAGCCTAACCGGCGATAAATTACAGCCATACTTAAGCCTCACTATGTCTAATTATGATAGATTTCTTCTCACACGTTTCAGATTTAATATTGTTTTTAGGTTACTGACCTTCCCTGAAATGAACTCTTGGTCAAATGAACTGTCTTTGTGCCCTTGTGATGAATTATCCGTGCAATCTGATATCCACGTTTTATTTTTCTGTAAATTTTATACTTTGCCTCATAGGAAATTTATTGTCCCTATCCTAAAAGAGATGAATTTGAATAGATGTCGCCCAGCGTTTTTAGAACTGCAAAAAATGGACACTGTTTTTATTGTTGCATCATTATCAGAGTTTTTTAAACATGTTTTTAAATTCCGGAAATCAATTTGTATGGATGAAATTTAAATTGTGTATATTACGAAAAACAAAAACTGTGAAAACTTCTCCTTACACAAAAAGCTGCTTTATCAATCACTGTAAATGAATTTTACCTTATTTGTCGCTTTAATGGTTATTGACTTTTTAACCAAATAAAGTACTTTTTGAACATTCAGGGGGCCGCCGTATTTGTTTTCCTCCCGGAAAAGAAATCCACGCAAGTTGCTGAAACCGGCGGCCTGCTTACGGCGAGGAGATTCGTGAGCAGTGACAGACACACCACTACGATGCAAATTACGAAATCCAAAGACTCCCCAACCTCGAAACGGCGATGGAGAGACAGACGAACTCCAGTTGCTGTGATTTAGTTATTTTTTATTTATTCTTGTATGCTAGCTATTCTCCCGCAACCAGTGATTACGCGTTTTGGCCAGCCAAGCTGGCCTTGATCACATGTAAACCAGCCAACGCGAGATCTGACTTTTTAATGCACACCCACCAGTGTCACATGGTTTAAAAAATAGACATAAGAAAATCACTTGGCATGCATTTACCAGTGTTTTTAAGGAAAACTCTGTACTTTAAGAATCCGTATCCTGACTGGCATACTTTTGGCTTTGTATGTAAGATAAAAACATGACAAATATCCGTTGAAATTTGTAAATCATAACTAGTACAAAATACTATAGTTGTGTCAGACTCAAGATTACCTCGCATTTATAAGACTATTTTTCTGTGTGCAAATTTAGCAGATTTGTGCAAAATACGCAAATAAAGTGCATAACGTAATAGTCATACAATTGCTATCATAGCTAATTGCTGGCATACAGTATATGTGTATATATATATATATATATATATATATATATATATACTGTAAAAATATAGGTTTCAGCCACGTTATAGTTAGGAATTAGTATTTAAAAAACCTTTGAAATTCACTGAAAAAACCATAGGTTTCACCCATGTTATAGTTAGCTCGACATTTCTCTGATACATAACCATTGAAATTTCTCTGTTATAGTTAGTTGAGCTAACTATAACTCATGTGCCCGCAATTCACTACTGATGACGTCACATATTACATCACTCAAGACCTGCTCAGTGACATCACTCATGACATGACTGATGACATCTCAAATGACATCTCTGATGACATCACTGATAACATCAGTGAATGTGTGTCTTTCTGAAAAATAAATATGTTTTATATATGTATATCTGAAGGTCGATGGAAGAATAAATGTGTAAATAAGTGTTTAAATGGATGTTTTTTTGTTGTAAAATTGATTTTATAACATACTCATTAAGTGTATCTTAGTGAATACATGTATTAGCAACTAATGTTTAAATATGTAAATCTCTGTATCAGTGTCTCACTTTGTGTATAAGTGGCTGCATGGCTTGGTGAGTAGATACATGAGTGTCTATATGGGTTATTCGTTGTTTTTTTGAGTATGAGAATGAGTTTCTGTATGGTTAGGTGGGGGTATTACATAGCACACAGATGCGTGAATGACTGATTCATTGTTTGTATATGTTTTGAAGACTGCATGTGTGCAGGACTGTATGGGTGGATGAGTGTGTGTATGGGTGTGTTAGTGAGTGAACGACTGTCTCAAAAGCATCTTTATAAGTAACTACATATGTTTTAAACTAGTATACGTGAGTATTGATGTATATAAGTGATTATGTGTGAGAGTGTGAGATTGGAAGAGTTCCTATATAAAAAGGTATGTGTTTCTATAAGTGATTGTTTATCAGAATAAGTATCTGTATGTTTCTTTAGAAGTAAGTGTAGTGGTGTGTGTATAGCTATATATGCAAGTACATGGATGTTTGATAGTTTATTTCTATGTGTGAGCATGTGTGTGTGTAACTCTATGGATGAGTATTGTGTTTGACAGGATGTATAGGTGTTGTAAATAAAACAGCGATAATGTTAAGCATTCGCTGAAGACATGCTATTGTGCCTTCAGTGTAGTTTTCCCGCTCATACTTGCGAATATGGCCGGACTCCATCTTGTTTTCTAGAGTCCATTTTGTACGCCATACTTTGCCATGTGCTCGCCACGAGGCAAGTCCTACCTCGCTGATTGTCACCCCTGGAGTTTGCCCAGCAACAGGCTATAAATAGTTCCAGCTTCTTTAGCGCATGCTCAGTACGTGTAACATCTGTTTCTGCTTAGAGGGGATTGGAATGTGCATTCGAGGGGTTTCATGAACCGTTAACTCCACCCATGTATCGATTATGTTTAAGAAATGTCCATATATGGCTATAAATCATGCTTTCTGAGTTGTAACCGCCCACTTATGAGCCCCTTCTTTGTTCATAAAAGGGGACCGCATGTCCGAGTTCTTTGTGCTACCTAGTACAATACTGTAGAGTGTTGTGTGGGCTGTAGTACCACCTTTAAAGGTTTATTAAACTATGTTTTTGTATTTCCAGTTTCCGTGCCAATTTCTTATGTAGTCTGAGGACTTTGCGTACAGAAGGGCGAACCCTTTTCGCACTCGTAGGCCTTGCTGAGGCCTGCACTCATCAATTGGCGCCCGTCACGTAGGGCTCATCGGCGACTCGGATGCTCGAAGAACTGGTCGTGACGAAGGATTGGAACCTTGCCGGGGACGTGATCACTGCCAGCGGCGTCTTTAGTCCTGGCATCCCGAGGTATTTTTCCTTCCCTTCCGATCTGACCATCTGGGTGGCGCCGGTCATTGACTGAGATCTCTTCTGTCGGTTTGCCGCGTAGTGGCCGTTTGGGCGAATTCGGAACTTGGCAGTTGGAATCTGGACGCTCTTGATTGGTAAGAATCGTTGTGCGATCCTTGCTCCGAGCCTTTGATAGTCTTGTTTGTCAAGGCAGTTTTATACGCTTTCCCCGACTAATTTCATTGATTGTTTGGTAGTGACTAGTCATATTATTGAGTCTGTGAATGTATATATGAGTTGCAACCCATATAGGCAGGCAATGTGGGGATATTTCTCCTGATCTGTGCATTTGAGCGGCGCAACATTTTAAGTGCCATTTAATTATAATCTTGCATATTCTGCATTATTTTTAGACATGCCTGTTTTTAGCGCACTCCGTAAGTGCTGCTGCTGTTTTGGAAAGACCGGTTGGTACTTGAAGAATCACAACCGGCTCCCCCAGAGGGGACGCCGAATAGAGATATGTATGTCAAATTTGGTCTTTCCCCCATAATGTACAGCACGTTGTGGCGGAAATACACAAAGAAGGATCCTGAGTTGCGATGGCCTATGTATGGATCGTTTGATTTGAGGAAAATTGAGTATGTGGAGCAATGTATGTGTAAGCGGCGAGTGAGGCAAGATATGTTTGAATGTATACGAATGTGGGTGAAAGAGGTGCAGGAGCGGGAGAAGCGTGAGCACGCTCTGATTGAGAAATAGCAACAAAAGAATGAGCGTGAGAAGGTGCATGAGGCGAAAAAACGCGAAGCGAAAGAATTAGAAGAGAAGCAGGAGAAAGAACGTAGGTTGCAAATATCTGGCCAGTACCCTGTTCGACAGCCTCTTTATCCTGTCCTTAATAAATCGGATGATGATTTTTCGTTATTAGATCGCTCACCTCCCCCCCCCCCCCCGTACGCTGGTCCGTCTGCCCCGAGTGGAGGAGATCAAGATTCTAGACCGCCCGGACAGAAAGTGGATACGCGGTCTATGTTATCGCTCGACCGTATGACCGAGCTTCGTAAGATTGCTCATCGGGTTATAAGGATTCTATAACTCTCGCTGATTTGTTGACAGAGCTAGAGTCATGGGAAGATAGGGAGAAATTATACTTTACTGATTATCTTTCTAATGAAATAGTGTCAGCCTTTCAGAAATATTCCGATGTTCTAGAACCAGCGGATGAGATAGCTGATGCAAAGGATCTGCGTAAAGGAAGGTCTTTTTCTTTCTCCCCAGGTACCCGATGCAATCCGACGGCTATTTGCGTTACGGGATGAAATGTTTCGGCTACGGGACGAAGCATGGAAACGGAAAGCCGGCGACCAGAACGTGAATCCGAATGGCAGCGGCAAGCAGTCATCCATCTTTTATTCAGATAAGATCGATGCAGTGCATGCTAAACCAATGCGGGAGGCGGCGCCTTTGTATGTTCCTCCTAAAGGAGCAGGTACTAGTTCGGATAAAGGGTCTCCTGATGCTCAAGGGTATTTTATCTATAATTGGGTTTATACTCCTTGGAATAGGGCAGATGTTATGGCATTGAAGGCAGCATTACCTGGTCCTCAAAAGAATCCCGCAGCCTTTTACGAGGAAGTTGAGGGGGCTTTGAATTCTTGTACCATGACTCTGGCCGATATTGACTTATTCTTTGGACTTATATTACCCCCAGATATGTGGAGGTCAATACGAAAGGTTGATGACCTTCAGGCATTTAAAGCTCGATGGGCGGATCTTGAGGATGAGGACAGGGAGAGGAAACCAGCACAGAAGCCGCCCCAGGCCATTTTAGATCTTCCCGCTGCTATTTTAGCTAAATTAAAAACGCTTATTCCCCCTAAAAAGATTGATTGGACTATGTTAGCGTCATGTAAACAGAAAGTAGATGAATCCGTTTCAGATTTCTTCACACAATTGAAGAAACATTTCATGATTTTAGTGGTCAGTCGCTCACGGACGACACGGGTGGACACCTTTTTGTTGATAAATATGTTACAAATTTATTGCCAAGTATAGCTGCTCGATTAAAAGCGAGTGAAAGTTCTTGGACGACTTCGACACCAGCATCCCTCCTGACGATGGCTCAGTATTAACAAGGTCTTATAGAAAACTGTCAGTAGATCCTACAGAAAGACTAACAAATACTATAGGACACATTGTCGAAGAGGCACTCGTTGAAGGGTGGATAACCCCCAAAGAAGGACAATACCTTCGAACTCCAAAACCAGTAACACCATATTTCTATCAATTACCAAAAATCCACAAGACACAACGACCCCCCCCCTGGACGACCCATAATATCAGGGATAGGTTCACTTTTGCAACCTCTATCGACCTTTGTCGACGTTTTTTTACAACCCAAGGTAAGAGAAATGCCGACGTTTTTAATGGACACGAAAGATGTCTTGAGGCTATTGCCCAACATCGAGTTTGATTCACAGACTGACATCTTAGTGTCATTTGACGTTGAGAGCTTGTATACCTCGATACCACAAACAGAGACACTAGAAGTCATAGAGGGATTGTTACTTGCCAGAGATCTGAAATCAATTACACCAGTCAGATTCATCATGACATTAGCCACTCTGGCTATGACGGAGAACTTCTTTGCTTTCGAGGACTCTCTGTACCTGCAGATTAGCGGGACTAGCATGGGCAGCGTTTTTGCCCCTAGTCTCGCTAATCTATACGTGCACCATTTTGAACAGGAGCACGTGCTCACAGACACCAACCCCCATCTAAGGTGTCTGCGGGCATGGAAACGCTACATAGACAATATTTTCGTCGTGTGGCGAGGAACGGATATACAACTCAAGGCATTCCATGAATGGCTCAACCAGAGAAATTGTTTTTTGAGATTTACAATCTAATAAAATACCCATAGTCTAGCTTTTCTAGATCTATTGATTAAGAGCACGCCTGCAGGTTTGGTGTCAGAACTTTACCGCAAACCAATGGCAAGGAATTCGTTGCTAAACTATCACAGCTGCCACCCGAAGTCTTTGCGCGACAACCTGCCCTATGGGCAGTTTTTACGCATCCAACGCAATTGCTCTACCCGCTCATTATTCGAGATACATGCCAAAGGGTTAGCACAAGATTTGACTAACAAAGAATACCCTATAAGATTGGTTAAACAATCTAAGAAACAAGCGGCTAATAATAATAGAGCCAGCCTATTGGAAATTCTACCCCCCACACCCAAGACGGATCGCATGACATGCGTTACTACTTTCAGTACCCTCTCTAACCAAGTCACCAGGATTGTAAAAAGACACTGGGGAATTCTCAATACAGGCAATGATATACTGCCCTCTCCACTCTTTAAATTCAAAAGGGGACAGAATTTGAAAGACAAATTAGTCCACACGAGACCAAGATGTGAAATCCCTAGAGCTGTGGGTACCCTATGGGATATGCCTGCAGTCACTGGCCATCACCCTTGTGGCCAATGCGCTGCGTGTCCTCAAACTTCAAGATCCACAACGATTGATATTGGCACCGGACGAGCTTGGGAACAGCGCAGGTTCACAAACTGCAATAGTGCCAATTTAATCTACCTAATCAGTTGCCCATGTGAAAAGAGATATGTGGGTATGACCACTCGAAAAGTGAAGTTAAGGATATCAGAACATAAGAGCTCTATACGTTGCAATAAACAAGCAACCAGACTTACTGACCACTTCATATCAGTCCACCATCTACCCACCGATTTACGCTGGACTGTGTTGGAGCAACCAGTGATCCCCACACACATCTCAGACATTAGTGCATTTCTATTCAGAAAAGAACAAAGATGGGTGCACAAACTGCAGACTGACAAAATGGGACTGAACAAAGACATCCCATGGATGTCATTATGATCTGGTTGTACTCTAATAATCTTCCCCACTAAAATCCAGCTTTCAATTTACTGCCGGCAAAGCAAATAGCACCCATGTCGTTAGATTTATAAATTGTTGTGTATAACACCTAATGTGGGCAGTAAAACATGAGTTCAAAGAGTGCTTGCTAAACAACGGCTCGAGAATCGGAAAAAGCTTCCTTACAAATCCACCTTTCACCTAGGTCCCTTCTTCTGTACTAAATCATTATCATGGGACATTTATCCCATCCCAAAAATTGACCCCCTGACCGGTGAAATAATATAGCCTCTTAGCATGTATTTTTGGTTTTTGGCATCATTTTTAAGGTGACAAGAGGACGACTACCAGTTATTTCGAGTCGTTTAGAGATGACTGGTTGCAAAGACGACAGTAACATGGAAGCAGTATCTCTGGTGTTACTATGACGATAGTCCGTCTTTTGTTTTCACTACCAGGCCCAATGAAAGATGAAACCCAGACGTACTACATCCCCCATCAGACTCTGGGCTTTCCAATAACGTGATCATACGGTTTCAGGACATAGGGTGGTAAAACCCCTTTTGACATGTGCTCTAATCTCCTCATGTACTCAATTTGTACTAATAATTCCATGTGAGCGCGATGACAGCTTTCTATTTTGTAAATACATTTTACGTCTGATATTGTTCAGACGTCCTCGTAATAATTTTAGAACATGAAGTGACAGAATCCTTCTGACATGAATCTAAACTTAAATCGCCTAAACTGAATAAATTTCATGATGATGGTTCTCTATTTGTATTTGTCATTTACATAATACGTTTGATACTATTCGGACAAATTACATATCCCATCAGACCTGCAAGCTCTTACACGATCAGGTGACTCCAGAGCACGTAGTTGTAGCGCTCCTATGGCGGCTTCCTGTCCGCCTGGGTACCTCCCACGAAAACAACCCAGACGGATGCCAGGAGTACCGACGGACAGGTAAGCCAGCAGTATTAACACGCAGCTACAGTTCTATGCCTTTGCATTCCTCTTGGCGTATCTTCTCTGTGATAAACAGATCATAGATCTCATGTTGCATTTAATGTGTTGCGCCCGATGTAAACATGCCACACATGACAAATGGTTTGGCGATAGTCGGCAGCTCCCGCCACTTGATGGGCTGTTTCAGATGCGGACGCATATACTTAACGGTCTCACAATTTAAACAACTTTAAATGCTTGACAGGAACCACCGTCAAGTTTGAGCTCACGAATGTTCTTTTTGCGTGTGCTTTTCAATACAAATACGGCAAATATTATTTGTATATAAAACACCGGTAGAAACAATAACCAGTGATTGATAGAGTATCACGCACAATGCACAGTATAAAATCTCTGTGCAATTAATTAATTCTCTAATAAAACCGAGTTACTAAACACAGCTTGATAGTCCTTCCTTTACTTTTCTTTTCCTTCTCTCCTTATAGAGCGGTGCTCCATCTATACCTGAGCTGCAGCCAGGTGAGGTGGATAGTGAATTCCCCACAAATTGGGTGAGTGGATACTATTTGATCCATTGTTCTTGATTTAAACATAGCGATAAACACAGGACGGTTCAGTGATCAGTGATCAGAAACCCTCTGACCAAAAAACTATTGATAAATGTAAATCTTCACAACATTTGTTGTTGCTGTGGACTATGGTCATTAACTGTGTGTCTTCTCTGTTTGTTTGTCCACTATCATTTCCTGATCAACTAAATCATCTACATGGACGCACTCCAGGTGATATGATTTTCATTTATTATTCACCGTCTGTACACCAAGCAGTAGAATTTTGTTAAGGTCCTGATGAAGCAGGCAGAGATCTCTTAACTCTACATTAACTGCAGAAACATGTCGACCTACATTCCACCTGAGTAGTCATTTGTTGAACACTACCTTGCTCTGTTTTTAAACTTGGGTGTGGATAGGACTCCATTAAAATTCATTTCTTTCCACTTCCACAACCCAATCTTACTCATTTACATTGCACCTAGCACCATTATCACTTTGTTTTGCACTGCTAGTCAGATCACTCCCTGATACCACTCAATCAGCCACTACCTCTTAGTTTCCTTCCAACAGATTAGGCTACAGTCTACCTAATCTACAGTGGTTGTTTACCACTTCCTTCGGGTGAAGGTTCCCAAATGATGTAGGGCGGTACAGGATGGGTATCTGATGGGAAAAATTATTTTTCACCACAAATTATTCTCAGTGGATTTCGTGACTGTACCCTTGATTAGATCACACAGTTTTAGATAGTTCCACCTACACTGACCCATTGCTATTTATTTATAAGGTTATATCAGTATTACGAGCGTCAGGAATTAGAAGCGAAGGGTAGTGAGGAAAAGAAATCTAAAGATCTGAAAACGAAGGTTATGTTAGCGCAAGTATATGGGCCGCCTCGTAGAGGTAATGATCGGGGCGGGAGGAATTTTTCTAACTCTCTTTATGGCCGTACTGATTTGGCCCGGGATCAATGTGTGTATTGCAGACAGAAAGGCCATTGGGTGAATGAGTGCCCATATTTCCGTTCTCAGCGACAGGAACGTGGGCAAGGGTCTATGAGGGGTAGAGGAAACTTTTCAGGCCCTAGAAACAACACAAATGACCGAGCTAGATTTGATTCTAATGTACGACCCCGAGATGGGTTCAATGTTTTTGATCGACGGAATCAGTATCAAATGTCTGACTATGCACCTCCCGAGCAGCACGATTCGCAGTATGCATAGGATTGCGTAGGATGTGGTAGGGAACCAGTTGAAGTGCCAGTAGATCAGAGGGGTCCTTATGTTACAGCACATGTTTTGGGTTCTACTGATAAGTTCCTGGTTGACACAGGAGCTACTCGTAGCGCTTTGTCCCAAAAATTGGTTCCGAGGGCTCCCCTGTCTGGCTCAACAATTACGTCAATAGGGTTCGATGGAACGCCTTCTGTTAGCCCACTGTCACAACCTCTTGCACTTTATGTAGATCAGTTTGCTGCGCCATGTCCATTCCTTCTCTCCCCAAAAACGCCTGATAATATCGTGGGCCTAGACATGCTCAAATATTTTTGGGCCACGATACGGTGCTCCCCTGAGGGAGTACGTGTTATTTTGAATGATAATTATCCACCAACAGAAAGGGTGTACATGATTACCGTAGAGGCTGCATTGGCCTCTTTGCCTAAATCTTTATGGGCCACGTCCGATACCAACGTGAGACAGATGATTATCCCTCCGGTGCACATCAGTGTAAAGGAGGGAGCTGTGCTGCCACGCCTACCTCAGTATCGGATATCACAGGAGGGGGAGGAGGCGCTCATACAGATAGTGCAGGACTTGATTAAAGTAGGAGTGGTTGAAGAAGTCCCATACAACGTGTGCAAAAGTCCTATCCTACCGATTTTGAAGAAAGACACTGATACCAGAATGTATCGATTCATTATCGATTTGAGGGAGGTTAACAAGATAGTGATACCTCAATACCCAGTAGTTTCCGATATTACGACACTCCTTACTTTGGTTCCGCCAGCTGCAACAACGTTCTCTGTTATAGATTTGAAGAACGCCTTCTTTTCGATCCCTATTCATACTGACAGCCGATATCTTTTCGGTTTCACGTTGAATAATAGATCGTACAGATTCTGTAGGGTTCCTCAAGGCTATACTGAGAGCCCAATTATTTACAGTCAGGCATTAAAACGACAATTAGATTATTTTGTTTTACCTGACGGTGTGGCGCTTATACAATATGTCGATGACATCTTGTTGGCCGCCGACACCCCTGAGCAGTTTGAAGAGTGCACTTTGTCCTTGCTTACCTTTTTGGCATCTCACAATCACAAAGTCTCCAAAACGAAACGGCAATATTGTAGACCAAAGGTAACCTATTTAGGTCACCTTTAGTCTAAGGAGGGGCGTGCACTTACACCAGATCGCATTGAAGCTATTTCAGACACACCAGTACCCTCCACGCAGAAAGAAGTTGTAGCTTTTCGGGGTCTCACCTCCTGTTGCGTGTTTATCTAGGTTCCTGATCGATACTGTGACCTTATGCCCCTATTCGGCTATAAATCCATTTATTCCCTATATTGGCATAACCGTTCAAGTGCGATTTTCTGAAAAGTCATCTCTGGCCTCACACGAACAGAGCCACATTCCAGCATGACTCTCTGCTACTTCCTTTGCGACCAATTAGTGCAATGACAGTGCAGCAGTCCCTATCTGATATTCCTAGATAACACTCCGAGTTCTTCAACAAGATAAAAACTTAGCAAACCTGGAAATCCCCGCTTGCTATGTTTTGATTAGTAATGGAACTCTAATGAGCAACTGATAACTATCACTTCCTAGTGACATCTTTAATTGACGTCTTATGTCCAGCAAACTTGCGTCAAACCCGGCACCTGTCAGGTATAAATATTACCAACGTTGCCTTAAGCAATGTTCGTTGCCTGTTGCTGATGCCAGCTGCCTGCATGACCCTGTGTTGGTAAATCTAGCACTCTGTCGCTGCAGCCTGCTATCCTGTGGTGGTGAAGCTGCTGATTACCATTATCGCCGCTACAGCGCGAACTATGGTGCAGTACGCTTAAGGAGCTGAACAGCCGTCCTCTGCGAAGACATCCAGCAGATTCCAGCTGCCCGCGGACGCTGTCCCCCCTCCTTCCTCGACGCGCTGAAGAGCAGCCGCTGCCTTTCTCGTGCAGAGAAATCCAGCCACGGCGTTTCCGGTTCACCCTCGCAGGTGACTGGGATATCGAGAGAGACCCCTGAAGGAGATACCAATCCTCCATCATTCTATTCAGAGGTATGGTGTTGACTAAACCCTTAGACGAGAATTCTTGAAACAAACCTTGGCAAAACCAACTTAACTTAAAGCTACTTCCTTACTCCCCTTTTACGTGTTAGGCTTAGGTCAGGCACACTGGGGTAGGCTTAGTTAGAAGCACCAGTTGAGTATGTTAGCCTAATGTATATATGACTGTATATATGTTTTATTACTTTTAAACCATTGTATGGCTAAGAAACCATATCAATGCTTTTACAGTTCTATTTCGCAATACTTATCTTACTGTATGTACTTTTTATAATAACAATTATTGCAATTGTGGCAATACATTTCTCTTGTACGAGAAGAAAGACTGTTCAATAAATGTTAACCCTTTATTGATACACGCCCGTCTCTCTATTCTCTACATCTCGTGAAAGTAAACTGCACTAGACTGACTGAGTGAAATACATGTCTATTGTTTCACACGACCCTAGAGATTGACTCTTGATCTGAGGAGCAAAGTTGTCATGTTGCACGGTTGTTGGAAAACTGAATCCCTTCTTGTCTGTGCCAAGGAAGCTGATCACTTCCTATGCAGAGAAGAAAGTTTCCAGTGACCTCTGAGCTAGTTGGTAACACAACCCAATTAAGTTTAGCATAGTCAGTGGAGGCCTGGAATATCCGCAGTTCCACGTCGATACTACTGTTTATGTTATTCCAATGCGCAGGGCCTAGTGGGAAACTAGGAACTACACTACATGGCGCCCAACGTTTGGTAAGGCGATAAACTAACGCAAGACTTGTAGAGTAACTCAGTCGTGCATATTTCACACCCCTTTCTCCCGTAAATACTCCAATAGACGTCTGGAGTGGGTGAAAGGTTAAAATCCGCCCGACCTTAGTAGGAAGAGATTCCTATGTAAAGCTCTGGTTTATTCAACGTTGAAGGATACAGTGTTCCAAAATATTGTGCACCTAATCTTTGTCTCCTTGGAGACCTACTCTGCAAAACCTGCATTTATACAATGTCAGTAGAAAATAACGGAACCACTGGGGCCGCAGCAGATGCGACTCAGCAAGGTCCCGAATACACAGACCCGGATGCAATAATCATCCCAGCACAGTTAAGAAAATCTATAACTTCAAAACTTATAGTAAACGGACTGACACCTCAAGGTGGTACAGTAATTTTCGTGATAGAGGCTCACGAGTATCGGCAGACAGAGGTATTCTATTCATGGATAAACTTTCCAGCGGTAAACGCTATAACAAAAGAGTTTCACTATTACAAAATAGAGAAACCTCCGGAAGAGTACGCTCCTTTCGAGGAGATTGAAATTCCACTTAAATTTCAAGAGCACCTGCTCTGGTTTAATGGCGCCCTAAAACACACTGATCAAATAACTAGGCTCGGTCCACTAGGTAGACCAGGAGCCACGTGGCCGGTTCTAGCCAGCTACACACCACATCCTGACATTGCAAAAATGTCTAAGGAAGAGCTGTTAGCACAGCTAAACACATTAATAAAAATACATAGGCAATTAGTCCAATATGTAATGTGGACTGCAACAGTCCAGCCAGCTGTTAATTCACACCAGCTGACCCCTCACCAGGGGAACACAAATAAAATTACACCACAGAACATACAGTCATGTCTTGGTAAAACACCCGTAAAACGGGAACAAATTCCTTTCTGGTTAGCCCAGAAAATCACTCAAATAGAGGCAGTATTTCCTGATACTACCCCTATTGAGAAACATAGAATCTTGACCATCTGCCTTCCTATGGGAATCGCACCACACGTGGAGGACTGTGACACTTGGGGTACAGTCTTTGCTTCCATTTACACAAAAACACACGGTGTTCCGTCTATGGCGGTAATACCAGAAGTGCTAAAACAGATTCAAAATGAATTCGGTCCAGAGCCCGCTTTAAATCTAGGTATGAAATTACTGAAAGACTTCAAGCAGGTCACGGCTATATTATTAGCCAACGTAAAGGGAGAAGCAGCATCTGTGGCGATCCGCCAGAAGTTGAGGGAAACAGATATAAAAAATCCTGTTGAGCTTGCAAAAATCATAGAAAAATGCTATGAAGAATTAGGTAGAGACAGCTTGGGTGGAAAACCAGTTAAGCCCCAACTGCTCGAAAATCCTGAAAAATTATTCATTAAAAATAATTTAAATACTCCTAAAAAGAGCTGGGATGGAAATAAACAATCCACTCCCAAGGAAAAAGTTTTCCAGTCCAGAGGAAGGTCTCCTCGACGGAGGGAAAGAACTCCGACTCGAGAACGCCAGTCTCCCCAACGGGAGCCCTCTGAGAAAAGATATAACCTTAGAAATAGGGATAATCTGAAAAAACCTGATAGATATCAAAGTCTTGATACACGTCCCTCTCGATCTCTTCCACAGAATTCGGAAAGAAGAGGACGGTCAGACCCAGGAGAGCACACCAAGTCCAAAGACAAGGAACCTGCTCAAAATAAGAAATCTCAATTTCAGAAAAAGAAGGTAGCCAGTATTAGAGTAATCAACCATGCCGAGAATACTGAGGACACAGTTGAAAAACGGGGAGTGGGCATTGACAATGTTGGACAGTGCAGCAGAAATCAGTATAGCGCGCAAGATCTTGATGAGTCATCTGGAGACAGTGGACACGAATGAATACATTCAGGTTGAAACTGCCGACGCCAGACTTAGCGAGCCACATAAAATATACGAAATAACATTGCGTATAGAGGGTGATAAGACTAGGAAAATTAAGGGTCTATTTTGGGATAAGCTCTCAAAAGGCTATGATATTCTGTTAGCTGAAAAAGATTGGCCCCCAGAGTTTGTCAGGGAGTGCCCTCGTGGCGAAGAAGTGATTATGCCTGCCTTCTCGAATCACATTCCGATTCACAAAAAATACACATATGCAAGGAAATGGGCAGTGGCCCAGGCACCTGCATTATATAAAAATCATGTAGGATGGGATGAGGATTCACCTCCTCACAAAATCCAATTAAAAAGTGAACCAACTGCCCAACGGCAGTATCCCATAAAGCAAGAAGCTAAAAAACAGGTCAGGGAGATCTTAGATCAACTTGAGTACCAGGGGGTGATTGAAACATGCACCTCTCAAATGAACAATCCTTTGTTTCCTGTCTCCAAGCCAGACAATTCATATCGTCTAGTTTTGGACTACAGACATCTTAATACATGTTGCAAAACCTTTGCAGTACAAAACTCGCATAGTGCAGCCCTAATGAATAACATAGTTAGGAAAAAATATAAAACGACATTAGACATTTCTAATGGTTTCTTTTGTCAAAACATTGCACCAGAAAGCAGATATTTGACCGCTTTCTCTGCATTTGGGTCGCAGAAAAAATTCTGTCGACTCCCACAGGGGTTCAAGAACAGCCCAGGACTATTCTCAGCTAGGGTAACAGAGTTACTACAAATCTATGATGATGAAGCATTGTCTTACGTAGATGATATTTATCTCACAGACGACGACTTGGATACTCACTTGAAAAGAGTGAACACCATTATACTTGGGTTCGCAGCAGAGGGTTACAAATTCAACTTTAAAAAGTCTCGAATTGCCCATCTGACAGTACTGTTTTTAGGGTACGAATTATCAAGTGAAGGGAAAAGCCTAGCGGACAACTTCTTAGAGAAGTGCGCTGTACTCCAAGCTCCAAAAACGCTGAAGAATTTACAATCCATACTAGGTTTTCTGAATTTCGGAAGAACTTACATACTAAATTACGCAGAGAGGGTTAAACCTCTCTACGAACTAATTAAACCTGATTTTAAACAAATCAATTGGACTCAAAAACACACAGAAATTTTGAGATCACTGCAAACAGACATGTTAGCAAAAACAAAATTAGATACACGTGACAACACACGTGATCTTGTAATCCGAGTCATCCCAGGAAGATGCGGATTCACATACCTAACCTCTAATGAGGGAGAAGAGGTACCAATTTCAATTAAATCTCACTTGTACACACAAGCAGAAAAAACATTCAGTCACACAGAAAGAACTGTGATCGCAGTGCAAATCGCATTAGCAAATGAAAGAGAACTAGCACACGGCAAACGGATTAATATCCTTACAGCGGAATCCGCCTTCGAAGCGCTATTCAGCCCAGTAAACCTGCCTACAGTGTCACTGGATCCGAAATGGATACAGTGCATAGATTTTCTAGGAGCGGGAGACGATAAATACTATTTCGCCCCGCAATTTGAAGAACTGAATGATTTAGAATATGAAGAAGAATATCCTCTGCCAATCGAAATTCTGCCTCTCCCACAATATGCCTGTATAATCTATACAGATAGCTTTGTACAGCATTTCAACGTAGAGAGAAAATCCTACGATGCAGCATGTGCGATCATTAAAGGTCGTTGGCTGTGCGGTAAATTCCGACCGAAAGTAACAAAAACTGAATCTGTAAGAAACTGTTCGGTTCAAAGAACTGAAATCAGATCTTTAAAGATGGCGCTCGAAAATGCAGAACGTGAATTCCCGACACTTATAGTGTGCGATTCTCATTTTTGCGTCAACTCTTACAACAATAAACTGCAGAGTTGGATCGAAAACGACTACAAAGATGACACAGGTGCCACAATAAAGCATAAATTGCTCTGGAACGAGGTAGCTCTTTTATCTAAAGAACTACAAAAGACTCACGTGATTCACGCACAGAGTCTTCAGCGTGATGGCGTTCACGTTGCAGGGAATTCATTGGCTAATACAGCCAAAGCGGAAGCAACTAAACCGGCTTCCGTAGCCACAAAAAAGCGTACAGATAAATACATAGACGGGGAAACCATGCTGGCAGTAAAAACGACCGTAAAAGGCGACTGTGCAGCACTACCCGTAAACTATCCACTCAATTATGCATACATAATCGATGCAAACTCCGTTCCTTTTGCTCGAATCCCTGGAGTGGGGGACAGAGTAATTCCAAACAGGAGCAGGAGGGGCTTCCTCTTACTGGAAGCACGCATGGGGTTGGGTCTGAGACACCAAACAATCAAAGCCTCTCCGAAAGAATTACAATCAGAGTACTGGTGGCCAGGAATGAGTATAGATATTCAATGTTTTGCTCAAAATTGTGAAAACTGCAACCGAGATCGCAGAAATGAACAGGCCAGTGTAGTTTCAGGAACCCTTCTAGACAGCATAAGGCGGTCTATCTGCGCAATCAAAGAAGAGAAGCGCGTCCCAGTGTACACAGTTAAGACGAAAAGCACTTAAAAAATGAGGCCTCCAGCGCTCGGCTGACGCTAGAACGGTTATAAAAGATTTGCGAGTCTTTATCGGCACATACGCAATTACCACGTTCCATTCTGACCAGGGTCCTGCTTTCAGCTCTCGAGCCTATAAGGAGGCCATGGCCAGCATGGGAATTGGGTTGCGGTATTCTTGTCCGTCGCACCCCGAAGGGAATAGTGTGGTAGAAAGAAAAAACCGTGACATAAAGCAATCTATAACAGCGAAGGTATTAGGTTCAGGCGCTGGGTGGGTCAAACATTTAATAAGTGTCCAGACTAGTCTTAACAACATGCCAAGAAATTCTCTAAAAGGTTTCAGCCCATACGAACTATTGTTCGGAATTAGAATGCGCGTTCAGGACCTCGATAGTCAGATGTCAGTGGTACAAGAAGAAACAACGCACTTTGATGTAAAAGATCGTTTGGCTGTTTTACAGGAACTGAATGAAACAAGAAAATCATTAAGCAACATAAAGTTAAAGCAACAGCCAAGTACCACTGACGAGGCACCACCCGCAACAGCCCCAGCAAGGCCTGTCTGGATTCCAAAGATTGGGGATCTAGTCAGAGAAAAGATCGCGGTTAAGAAGGAATTTGGGCCTTCTTACAGAAAAGCAATACCTGTCTTAGCAGTCACCGGAACAAGATCAGTTGTGCTACCGCCCCTTGCTGGTAAAAAGGAGAACAGAGTCGTGTCTATCGATCTGGTAAAACCACAAGCATGTGGCCTTTAATCAACAGTAGGCCCAGTGGACTCCCAAGAAACAACAGATTACCCAAACTTGCAACAATCCAAGAGGTTCAAACTGAAAGACTAATCACATTCGATCAGCCTGCAGTGAACAATGAAGGACTATGCAATAATGCCATGGAACTCGTGCCTCTTGAAACACAGATTGAAACAGTTCGTCAAGAAGCAACACCAGTCTACGACGATG
This sequence comes from Lissotriton vulgaris, assembly GCF_964263255.1. Lineage (NCBI taxonomy): Eukaryota > Metazoa > Chordata > Amphibia > Caudata > Salamandridae > Lissotriton > Lissotriton vulgaris. The sequence goes on from NW_028244896.1 coordinate 256,770, forward strand.
TGGCATCAGAAAGTGCTACCGAGAGACAGATTGAAAGAACAATCCCATCAATTGACAGAACTGCCTCTGGTTATTTCATCAACTTCGACAACTTCTATAAAGATTTAAATGACCCCGAAGTGATGCCAGAAACAAAAAAGTCTTTTAAAGAAAATACAACAGGACTCCTTCAACAAATCAAAGAACTATATCTGGATTCACCGTTGATTGAGCATTGGATTATCTCAGGGGTATTCATACTCCTACTATGCCTAATTTTAGTTTTAATTTTAGGAAAGTTTATTACAATTGAATGGACACAGCAAGTAAGAACATCAACCTAGTCCTGAAACCACACAGATCATCCCACGTGAAGAAAAGAGAACTGTCAACAGTAAATGTCACAGCAATTCCAATACCTGGTGGGGTAGTATGGGAGAAAACAGACTATGAGATCTATGGTCCGGTCGAAATCCTGAGGTATCCTCATCAACTAAAGGTTTCCTTAAGTGACTTTGTGACACCAAGTACATTCTCTGATGATTGGGACTTTAACAGTATTAATGACATGATGTCTGATTTAGTAATGTCAGCTAGATTCACAGATCATGATTATTTACAAGGTTCATCTAGTTATGAGCAGTTATTCTGTTACACCCACTATGGGGATCATTACTTGCATAAATCTGCACAGCCTAGAAATGTTTTTATGTATAATCAATGGGAACATTGTTCTACACCACCTAAAAGCAGTTCTAAAGCATTTTTTGAGACATTCAAATACTTCTCAGGGTTCAACACCAGTGATGCAGAAACGTTTTATTATACACTGTTAGATAAAACAGGAATGAAAACAATGCTGACAAATTCTAAATTGATATATTCAGAAGCATTTTATCAAAGATCAAAGACCTTAAAACACCGTCTATACCAAAGCCAATACCTGAAAATGCAACAGCTGATATTGAGTTAGACGTGTCACAAATTTTACATTTCAACAGAACAAATGCTGATTGGAAAAAGTGGTTAATCTGGCCTACAGACACAAATAGCTGTCAAGATAGATTCCTGAATAGAACACAGGGGTTAAAAACGACCAGATTAGACCCTAGATATTCCCAGAGACAACATCCAGGGATTATAACAACATACAGTGTAGGGAAACTCTGCCTTGAATGGCTAACTTCGTCCACACTGGCTGAAATTAAGCAACACTTGTCTTTGCTAAAAGATGGTGCTGATTTGCGCGATTTCATTCTTGGACCACGCAAACAGCGTCAAAAGCGTTTCATAGCGACCAATATCTATGCTGCTTACAACGAGGCTTGGAAAGTAAAGCAAATTGAAACTGCTGAAAAAATACGAGAAATTGATCGTATTAATTTGGAGAAATCACTTTCTGTGGTAGACAATGGGTTAACGACTCTGTCTTCCAGAATATATTTGTTGGACCATATTGTATCCTCTGCCTTTGATGTGATAGACAGAGATTTGCTAATGTTACAACATGGCCAGTCTCAATTACGCTCTATTATAGAATTAGGCTGGACGCTGCAAAATCTTCGTTCAGGCTATGTGCCTTGGCGTTTAATCAACACAACATCATTATTTTCCAGTTTTAACCTTACTGATAAACAGATCAGTTTGGCACAGAAAGGAGCAGACTATACAATCCTGAGCATCGAAAAACTTGAGAGATTACCATTGACAATGTCAGAGAGTCCTGTCATTGAATGGATAATACACGGAATTATCACAATTCCGATAACAACTTTCCGATTTAAAAAGTGCCTTGAGTACATACCTGCTGGCCAATATGAACAATTGGGTAAAGGATATGTAAAATCCGAATGGAAATTACCATACACACATTCTTGCTATAGTGACAGTGACAAAAATGTATTTCTTAGTGGTGAAAATTGTAAACATTCACTAAGCGGTATACTTTTGTGTCAGGGTATTAATTTACACGGAGCATGTGATGGAAATTCAAACAACCTTTCATGCCACCAGCTAGTCACACCTGCAACTCAGATAGAGCCCTTCTTTATGCAACTCGCAAACGGGAGTTACATTCTTAGAACGGATCACAGATGTTGTGGCCTGACGCCAGGGAAAAGTTATCTAATAGAAGTAACGTCCATGGTCAAATGTTGTATGCAAGCATTGTTCCCGAGCGGGCCTCCAGACATAGTGACTCCCCTCTGGCCTCGTCTGAATCTCTATTCTATACGAATTGATACATTAAGCAAAATGAAATCTGTACTTTTACAGACAACAGTGCCTATAACGTCATCTAAAGAGACGTATGATCTTCTAGTCGCAAGGACGGCTACTGAAGTTCATGACCTTTTATCAACAAATTGCCCCGTGCATTTCGTAGAAATGTTCAGCCAACTCCTTAACATGTCTAGTGCAACAAGCATCCCAGGCATATTTAAGACAGTCTTTACGGGACTGCTAACACCCTTCCAGGCAATTTTGGGAATCTTTCCTAATTTTGTGCACTCCATTTTTGGCGGCATACCATTATTTTTGGGACTCGTTGCAGGGATTCTATTTTTGACCCTCCTGCTTCGTTATGGCATACCTCGCCTCAGACATAGCTCCCATGGGAATGGAAGAGACAATCCTAGCAATGCGCTACAGGGACAGGATAACTAACGTCCTCAGATTGGCCAGGCTGAGAGATCTAAACATGACCTGGTTCCTTTCATTCAGACCGATATGGCAGAATTGCATTTTACCTGTGCTACGGTGTATGCTTTGCGGCGATGAATGCGTGTTGGACATCTGTCTTTCACTTCCATCAGCAGTACCAATGGACGTCGATACTTTGCTCAGTCCAATAACGGCTCACGCATTGTGTTGTCCCCAGCGGCTACCCATCCTGATGACGGCATTCGTGGAGACTCCTGTGCTACAGCCAAGTGGTAACAGTGGAGCGAGTGACAAAAGCAACATCATCCAGGTACAACGTTCTGTGAGCATTGCTGGTCCTGCCTTCGATGACAGCAATCATTCTCACACCTGCCAAGTTACAGCGCTATCTAATTTGGTTGAACTATCACCTGATTTTGTAGACCAATTCTTTGAGAGCCTGTCTGATACGATGTTCTCACCCACAGAGAAACAATAACTTTTTAGAAGCTTTCCGACACACAGCGTACCCATGAACTCTGAATTCGGCCTTCAGTTTTGATCAACAAAAACTGCCAAGAGCTTTGGAAATCTATTTTCTTTGAATTGGACAATTTTTCTAATATTGACCTTTTTTGGCACGAACTAATTCTTTGCTTAATGTAAAAACTATTCTTAGAGAACAGAAGCTTCACACTTCTATTTCTAAACACATCTAGAGACATAACAACATTACACCAGCCTCTAGCACACATGTTATTACAATACATTTTTATGTGATGATTTATCTCGCTTTTCTTCTGTCAGAGATACTTCATGTGTAATTCCTTTTGCATAATCGTTCATTGATTTCCTATGCAATAATTTTTTGAATGATTACTATGCTTTAAAAAACGTACAGTACCTAAATTCCATGTATTACAAGTACGCCTATTTCGAATGCATTCATGTATTTTGGGGTGGGCAATGTTACACATGCATCTAATTGCTTTAGTTTTAGTAATTTTGATGGACATTAACCCGTGGAGTGGGTGTTGCGTGTTTATCTAGGTTCCTGATCGATACTGTGACCTTATGCCCCTATTCGGCTATAAATCCATTTATTCCCTATATTGGCATAACCGTTCAAGTGCGATTTTCTGAAAAGTCATCTCTGGCCTCACACGAACAGAGCCACATTCCAGCATGACTCTCTGCTACTTCCTTTGCGACCAATTAGTGCAATGACAGTGCAGCAGTCCCTATCTGATATTCCTAGATAACACTCCGAGTTCTTCAACAAGATAAAAACTTAGCAAACCTGGAAATCCCCGCTTGCTATGTTTTGATTAGTAATGGAACTCTAATGAGCAACTGATAACTATCACTTCCTAGTGACATCTTTAATTGACATCTTATGTCCAGCAAACTTGCGTCAAACCCGGCACCTGTCAGGTATAAATATTACCAACGTTGCCTTAAGCAATGTTCGTTGCCTGTTGCTGATGCCAGCTGCCTGCATGACCCTGTGTTGGTAAATCTAGCACTCTGTCGCTGCAGCCTGCTATCCTGTGGTGGTGAAGCGGCTGATTACCATTATCGCCGCTACAGCGCGAACTATGGTGCAGTACGCTTAAGGAGCTGAACAGCCGTCCTCTGCGAAGACATCCAGCAGATTCCAGCTGCCCGCGGACGCTGTTCCCCCTCCTTCCTCGATGCGCTGAAGAGCAGCCGCTGCCTTTCTCGTGCAGAGAAATCCAGCCACGGCGTTTCCGGTTCACCCTCGCAGGTGACTGGGATATCGAGAGAGACCCCTGAAGGAGATACCAATCCTCCATCATTCTATTCAGAGGTATGGTGTTGACTAAACCCTTAGATGAGAATTCTTGAAACAAACCTTGGCAAAACCAACTTAACTTAAAGCTACTTACTTACTCTCCTTTCACGTGTTAGGCTTAGGTCAGGCACACTGGGGTAGGCTTAGTTAGAAGCACCAGTTGAGTATGTTAGCCTAATGTATATATGACTGTATATATGTTTTATTACTTTTAAACCATTGTATGGCTAAGAAACCATATCAATGCTTTTACAGTTCTATTTCGCAATACTTATCTTACTGTACGTACTTTTTATAATAACAATTATTGCAATTGTGGCAATACATTTCTCTTGTACGAGAAGAAAGACTGTTCAATAAATGTTAACCCTTTATTGATACACGCCCGTCTCTCTATTCTCTACATCTCGTGAAAGTAAACTGCACTAGACTGACTGAGTGAAATACATGTCTATTGTTTCACACGACCCTAGAGATTGACTCTTGATCTGAGGAGCAAAGTTGTCATGTTGCACGGTTGTTGGAAAACTGAATCCCTTCTTGTCTGTGCCAAGGAAGCTGATCACTTCCTATGCAGAGAAGAAAGTTTCCAGTGACCTCTGAGCTAGTTGGTAACACAACCCAATTAAGTTTAGCATAGTCAGTGGAGGCCTGGAATATCCGCAGTTCCACGTCGATACTACTGTTTATGTTATTCCAATGCGCAGGGCCTAGTGGGAAACTAGGAACTACACTACACTCCTTTTGTAGACAGTGGATATTAGGGTTTTCATACATAGTTAAACCATTGTTAGGCTTGTTGACAAAGGATACCCCAGTTCCCCTTCCATGGACGGATGAATGTGAGAATGCTTTTCACCAATTACGTCAGGCCCTTTGTTCAGCACCAGTATTAGGCACCCCTGATTACACAAAGCCCTTTACATTGTATGTGCATGAGAGAGATGGATGTGTGTTATCAGTGTTAGTGCAGATGCACGGTGATAAGCAGCGCCCTTGTGCATACTTCTCGGCAGTACTTGATCCTGTTGCTCGAGCGTTGTCTGTGTGTTTTCGCTCAGTTGCGGCGACAGCTGTGTCAATACGCCAGAGTGAAGGGATAGTCTTATCTCATAAGCTGTTGGTGTTGGTCTCCCATGCTGTTGATGCCCTTTTGAATCAGACAAAAACGCAGCATTTAACTAGTTTTGTCTGACAGGATACGAGCTGACATTATTGGCTCCTCATATTACATTGAAGGGATGTGCAACATTGAATCCAGCTACGTTGTTGCCCTTCCCAGTGACTCAGCCTGAGGCGCAAGAGACACATGACTGTGTCTTTGTGACGGACGAACAGACAAAGGGTCGTATTGATTTACAAGATACGCCCTTTACAGACGTGGATGGAGAGCTGTGGGTGGATGGGTCCTGTTTAAAGTTACCAGACGAAACCACTTCCGCAGCATATGCAATTACCACATTACACACGATAGTGGAGACAGCACGCATACCACAGAAATCAGCTCAGGCAGCAGAACTGATAGCGTTGACACGAGCTTGTGAGCTTAGTGCAGGATTATGTGTGAATGTCTACACAGACAGCCGCTATGCTTTCGGAGTAGCGCACAATTTCGGCCTGCTCTGGAAGGAAAGGGGCTTTTTGACATCACATGGAACCCAGATAATGTATGGAGAATTAGTACAAAACCTTTTGACTGCATTGACGCTCCCTGAGAAGATATCTATAGTGAAATGTAGTGCACACAAGAAAGTGACAGACAAAGTGGGACAAGGAAATGCTTTGCAGCCTGGCTCTACTTCGATATATGTCGTGAAGTCACAAGCTGAGCGGTGGCACGATGTTAGGGAAAAGGTATTAGAAATGCAAAAGACTGCTTCTGAGAAAGAACGAGACCAATGGTCGAAAGATGGAGAATTGGACGATGAGGATTGTTGGAGGAATAAGCAGATGGATAAGTGGAAGTTACCCACAGCCTTCGTACAACCTATGGTTCAGATGGCACATGGGCTAGCACATGTTGGAGCTTCGGCAATTGTGAAATTGCTTATGCAAGTTTGGGAGCATCCAGAGAATGCTAGCACAGCTAAAAGAGTGGTACCTGCATGATTTGCCTTAAATATAATCCAGGAAAAGGGACACAAACTCCAGCAGGAGGATTTGCAACACCCACTGCACCTTTTGAAGTATTGCAAATGGATTATATTCAGCTGGAACGCTGCAATAATCTGAAGTACGTCCTGGTTGTGGTTTGTGCATTCAGCAAATGGATTTAGGCATACCCTACTAAGGACAATACTGCAATGACTACTGCTAAGGTGCTTCTGAAGGGATTCTTTCCTTGTTTTGGTGTTTGTAGATTGTTGTGGAGTGATAATGGGCCTCATTTTGTGGCGGACGTTATTAAGTATGTCCTGAAGGGATTAGGCATTGTGCAGAAGTTCCACGCAGTATTCCACCCACAATCAGCAGGATTGGTGGAAAAATACAATGGCACGCTTAAATTGAAGATCGCGAAAATACAGGCTTCTAATTCTCTGACTTGGCCAGATGCTCTGCCTTTGGCTTTGTTGTCTATCAGATCAGTACCACACTCTCGGACAGGCTTAATGCCTTACGAGATTGTTTTTGGGTGCCCCATGAATATATGGGGGTTGCCCAAACCAAGTTCAGTGTATGATGTACCTTGTGTTTTAATGAATGACTATTTGGCACAATTAACTGATAGCTTGGTTTCCATTCATCAACAGGTTCGAGAAGCACTCCCTGATCGGTCCACAGGAGAAGGTCACAATCTTCGGCCTGGTGATTTCGTGTTGGTAAAGTCCTTTGAGAGGTCGAGTAGTCTTGAGCCGAGATGGTGTGGCCCTGAACAGGTCCTCCTAGCCACAAGAACAGCAGTACGAGGATCATAAAGGAACAAAAATCGCAGGAACTGGATACATTCCATCCACTGCCGGAAAGTGCAACCTGATTTTGTGGAACCTGCTGTGCTGACTGATCATCGAGATATCCTGACTACGGAGAGAGGCCGTGCTGTGGTACCTGACGATTCTGAGGAGTTCTTCCCAGACCAAGCAATGCCTGCATCGAGAAGATACAATCTGTGTCCAAGGAAAGAATCTGAAATTGTATGAGAAGTTGTCGGAACAGTCCCTAGGTTTGTGAAACGGAGAGCCAATGAGGCACGGGGGGGGATCAGCCATGCCTTAGAGTAGGAGAAAGTTCCTGCCCGTGAACTGTATGTTGCTTCTACTCCGGTCCCTGATGAGCACTTTTTCTATACACTCCCATATCAAGAGTTGAAACATCGACAGTCATATTTGAATAACACCTTCATTCAGATGTTGCATCATACCCACGTTGCTACAAATGCCACAGACTGTTGTATATGTGGGATGATGCCAGCTCATCAAAAGAAAGGCGGAACACCGTTCATACCACTTCCCTTTTCTCACAATGGCTCTTGTAGAGCGTGGTACACTTTGCTTTTTGCTACTAGGAAGCCTACCATAGGACGACTGATTTTCAAATTGAACAAGGAATGTCATCAAGATAAAGATGGCTATCCACAAGCCAACAGAACTATATGGGAGTGGGAAGAATATCGACCGGACAATGAATCGACCCCTTATATCTTTACGAACACTAGAGACACTGTCGGACAAGAGAAGTTTGTGATCTCAGAGGCCGAAGCGCAAGCTGATTTATGTGTACAGAGTGTAGGCCACATTCCTGTAGGTGTTAGCGATTGTATTGTTGTATTGAACATTGATGGCCTGAATAACAGTACTTTCCTTGCTTCACATACCTATTTTGTATGTGGGAATAAGGGCTATTATTGATTACCAGCCGGTTGGTCTGGAGTATGTTATGTATCGTTCTTATTGCCACCTGTATTCTTGGCACCTGTCTCATATCATAAAGACTTGAAATTATTGAATAATGTAACTGAACAGATTCAAACGGACTTCATCCATAGATGATGTTGATCAGACGGACACTAGTCTGCAACAATACCCAGATTTCAATTTAGGACTGTTTTTTTTTGTGGGAGCTGCTCTGAATAACAGAAAGATACAGCGATTGACAAGAGTGGTGGAAGCTGTTACTGATCAAACTGCTGCAGCTCTTGGGAACCTTACTGAAGAGCTACAAATTACTAGGATTGTTGCGTTGCAGAACCGGATGGTTCTTGATGTGATGTTAGCAGATAGAGGCGGAGCTTGTAGAATTATTGGAAGCAGCTGCTGTGTTTTCATACCTGACCATACTCCTTCTGTGTATAAAGCCATTAACAAATTACACAAAATTGCAGCTGACATACATCAAGAAAATGGATCTTGGACTTTCTCTGGGTGGTTCTGGACCTTGATTTCTACATGGGGTTGGAAAGTCCTCACTGGACTATGTATAATTGTTGTCATATTATTCACCTGCTGTGTATGCATTCAATGTAGCCCTATGATATGCTCGTTGTGTGTTTCACTTTGTGTGCCTAATAAACAAGCTATTGCGGATGCTGCCCATAAGAAATCTATAACTAGAGAGATAGCGAATATGATGAGCATCGATATAAACGATGAGTATTTAGATTATCCAAGAAAACCGAATGTCTTTAGCAAATGCTGAAAGGGTCGTCTGTTTGTAGTAAATAAAACAGCGATAATGTTACGCATTCGCTGAAGACATGCTATTGTGTCTTCAGTGTAGTTTTCCCGCTCATACTTGCCAATCTGGCCGGACTCCATCTTGTTTTCTAGTGTCCATTTTGTACGCCATACTTTGCCATGTGCTCGCCACGAGGCAAGTCCTACCTCGCTGATTGTCACCCCTGGAGTTTGCCCAGCAACAGGCTATAAATAGTTCCAGCTTGTTTAGAGCATGCTCAGTACGTGTAACATCTGTTTCTGCTTAGAGGGGATTGGAATGTGCATTTGAGGGGCTCCATGTACCGTTAACTCCACCCATGTATCGATTATGTTTGAGAAATGTCCATATATGGCTATATATCATGCTTTCTGAGTTGTAACCGCCCACGTATGAGCCCCTTCTTTGTGTATAAAAGGGGACCGCATGTCCGAGTTCTTTGTGCTACCTAGTACAATACTGTAGAGTGTTGTGTGGGCTGTAGTACCACCTTTAAAGGTTTATTAAACTATGTTTTTGTATTTCCAGTTTCCGTGCCAATTTCTTATGTAGTCTGAGGACTTTGCGTACAGAAGGGCGAACCCTTTTCGCACTCGTAGGCCTTGTTGAGGCCTGCACTCATCATAGGTGTATGAGTACATATGATGAGTGAGTACATGTATGTGTGACTATATAGAACTGTTGGTGAATGACTGAATGTGTATGTAGATGCTGGAATTACTGAACAGATTGTTGTAACTGGTATTGGTATCTCCATTGTTTTGAACTTTTTTGTTTCTATTTTTCAATGTGTGTATCAAACGTTATATTACGCTGAGAAGAGCTCTGCCACTCTTTCACAAGGATAATGTCATCAGTGATGTCATCAGTGATGTCATTTGAGATGGCATCAGTGATGTCACTGACCATGTCATGAGTGATGTAATATGTGATGTTATCAGTAGTGCATTGTGGGAACGCGAGTTATAGTTAGCTAAACTAACTATAACAGTGGAATTTCAATGGTGTTGTATGAGAGAAATGTCCAGCTAACTATAACATGGGTGAAACCTAGGTTTTTTTCAGTGAATTTCTAAGGTTTTTTAAATGCTAATTCCTAACTATAACGTGCCTGGAAACCTATGTTTTTTTCAGTGAATTTCTAAGGTTTTTTAAATGCTAATTCCTAACTAAAACGTGGCTAAACCTATGTTTTTTTCAGTGAATGTATATATATATATATCTACAGGAAAACTAAACAGGCACTTCCCTTACAAAGAAGTACAAAGCCTTTCTTATTTTTCACCTTATTCATCTTCTGCTCAATCAACACAATTGAATTCTAATCGAAGCTCATGTTAGATGAGAAGGACATCCTGTGAGAAGTTGGCCTGGTATATGATGTTCACTATTCTAGTGAGCACCTTGCACCAGTCCAAACAACCCTTATGTTGATGGTTGTAAAGTCAACCTTATAGACCAGCTATCCTAGAGGTAGCATGAACAGAGCAGTCTTATGCTAAACTCAACAGGGCATGTGAAATGAAAGGACACCACACAGGATATATATAAAATATATATGTGATTTATTACTAAACAAACCCTCTGAACTCTTTATGAGGTCAGAGGTCTAAGCACAATACAAGATAATCAATTTAAATTCAATAAGTTGCACAAAATACAGTAGGTCCCTAGGGGCACGCTAAACCATATACTAAAATAGTGGTATAAGAACCACCACTCGGAAAGTGAATAGGCCTAGGGCCTAGGGAATCGCTGGGGCTACGCTGAGCTACCAAGAGTTCGGAAGCAGGAGGCCCACAGGATGCGTGTGCAGTGTCTAAACACACATGCGTGTTACCATCGAGAATGAATGGGAACGTAAAAGTTACAAACTAGTTCTTTTAGGGTACTTCTGAATGGACTCGGTGAAAGTTACTTGAAACCTAGACAGTTGGATAGTTGATACCCACAGGAGCACCGGAGTACTCACGTTACCTCACCCACAGGAAGCGGGTGCATAGGTGCTAAAGTGTGTCGGGTTTTCGTCGTCGAATCCTATTAAGCCTGGAGAAAAGATGCTGCAGGCGGCCAGGAGAGAAGTGTCCGGGTGGATCGAAGGGAGGATCGAAGGTGAAGAGGACCTGAAAGCAGAGGGGACAGAGTCTGGGTCACTAGCCAGTGACCAGGAAGGAACCAGGAAGGAACCAGGCGATGTCACAAAGCAATCCGGTGCTGACAGGAAGCTTGTCTCTGCAGCCACATGGACCAGGAGGCGTCGATGACAACCAGGAGTCAGGCACGGACTCTCCCACAAAGGTTCTCGCTGTCGGCGGTGTCGGCTTCAGGATCGAAGTCCACAAGCCTTGGGAAAGGCAACCCACGGAGGAAACAAAGTTGGCTTCTTACTCAGACCAGCAAGGTCTGAGGGGCTGCTTCTTTTCAGGGAAGCAAGGGCCAGTCTGGAGCAGCCAGACCAGCAGTGGAAATTCAAAGGATGAATGCCAAGATGGCCACAAGCCAGCAGGCAAGTGACCGGGCAGATACATCAAGCAGGAAAATAAAAAAAGGCCCAACGCAGAACTCGTGGAGTGTGCAGAGCTGATCTTTAGTGCAGATGATGCTCGGGGCTAGGGCTTTTCAATCCCCAATGCACAGCCTCGAGGAAGCCTTGGGTGCTGCACAATCAACTAGTCATTGACTTTTCAAGATGGCTGGTCCTACATCTCTCGTCGCCTCCACAGGTCTCAGCTTTGCAGGGACTTTGGATCGGGCTGTTGGATGTCTGGGAATTTGGTTCTCGTTGGGCTCTGTGCTTGGGCTCCAGCGGGAGCATCGACAAAGCAAGTCAGTGATCGCTTGGTTGGTGCCTGCTTGTGCAGGGTGGTCACTCCTTGACCACAAGGGAGATTCTTCAGTCGTCTTCTGTAAAGTAGATCAGTGAAGGTGCAGAGTTTCATTTCCAAGTTTCAGTCAGGATAATCTAAAGTCTTGGGACTCAGCTCCTACTTATATACCAAATCTAGGGACTGGATTACCTACTAGGTCCCTCCTATGGGTGGGACCAGGGAAGGGGGTGGTTACACCCCTTTCCCTTTGTCCAGTTTCGCGCCAGAGCTGGGGCTGGAGAGCCCCAGCACCGGTTTGAACTGGACTTTGCATGGGACACCTTGTGTGCCGCAGGCAGTGTCTCCTTTCTTTCAGCCCTCCCTGCCCTAATACACAAAAGCCTGTCTGGGGTGGTGCTAGCACCTCCCAAGACAGGAAACCTATTGTCCAAGCCTCCCTCGCTCGAAGGATTTCCAGCAGCAGAAGGTCAGACTTGTGTCTGTGTCAGCAGCATCTATTTTGTGATGCTGAGGCTCTGGTTAACTTTAACCGGGAATAGTAGGAACAACAAGTCTTCTCCCTCTAGAAGGGTGGAATGCTACCCCCGTCACCAGAACTGGGGAGAGGATAGTATTCTAAATCGTATGATACCTTACTCAACATGCTTTGATAAAGCCAAACCAGAGTTAGCATTTAACCACGAGGTTCATAATGCACTTAAGAGTACATGGTATGGCAATATCCTAGAACAGCTATAAGGACATGGTTTCAAAAGCTGCAGACAGGCTCAGCTCATGCTAGAGCACCATCTCACATAAAACCAAGCACTCTGCCTCCAGGATTGTTAAGGGCTGCCATAGGAGTGACTTATAGGTGTATATGTGTCTAGATATAAGGTTAGATATAGGTATACTATATCTAAGCACGGGGAGATTACACCACCTTGCCCCAGCTGAGTGATCAGCCAGTTGTGACAATTTGGATGGCCAGCCAGGGGTGGCATAATACATGCTGCAGCCCCTGGTAGGCCTTGGATGCACCTATGCCCTGGGTACCTATAGTACACCGTACAGGGGCTCATAAGGTGACCCAGTATCCAATTGGTGATGTACCTAAAGTACATGGAGTCCATTTTACAGAGAGAGCAGATAGCCTGGGGTCCTGGTTAGCAGGATCCCAGGCCAACTAAGTCGAAAACCAGCTAAACACTAGGCAAAAAATCTGGGGTAACCATTGTCAGGTATCCACCTTCCTACACATCCAACATGAGCTTCGATTGGAATTCCATTGAGCATATTATCAAACCCATTATCGCCACTTTAGCAGTACTTTCCTGCCGATAAAGTGGCGATAATTTTGTCACCCAGGCTTGATATTATGGCCCAGAATGCGTAGTGTACATCAGCTTCTCTGCAAAATCTATATTTACCTCCGAGCAGTGACAACAGATAGGTTACAACAGTCTGACAAACAGATCCACAACGTTATTACCCCACTTTTGAGTTACTTTTAACATGGGTAAAGTGATGCAAGGACCTTGTAAATCTACGTCTGACTTTTCAAGAAAAAATCTCAACTCCAGACTCTGCGACACAGTTTTAATGTTGTTTTCTCTCTCTCTCTCACTCTCTGTGACATCATTTCTCTTTCTCTCTTAACCCCTTCGCTGCAGCGGCAATTCTGCCGCAGCGCTGGGGGGGGGGGCGAGCGGCACTCGCATGCTCGCGCCGGAGCCGCTCCGCCACGAGCCGCGGTTGCGCTGTGCTCATGACGGAGCGGTTCTGTCATGGCCCCGCCCGCTCAATAGAACGTGCGGCGCAGGCGCGAAATCAGCACCGCGCAGGCGCGGCGGCAGGGCCAGGACAGAACCGCTCCGTCATGAGCACAGCTCAGCCGATGCTCATGACGGAGCGGCTCCGTCATGAGCATGGGAGGGGTTAAACTTATAGACACTTCTGTCTGCTTGGACGTGTAGAAGAACAGCCCAACTGAAGTTGTGAACTCAACTCACTGAAGTGTTTGGCCGCAGTGTTTATACAACGGTTTGCACAGAGGCCTAGATCTACAAAGCCTTCATACCAATTCATTAGAAATAAGTCGGCATAACGGGCGTCAGTACTGCAGTAGGCACTTCCATATAGACACCACTTGAACGCGGCACTATAACAAGTGAAATGTACCAGGCATACTGCACTCATAAAACTGTAGTGTTACCTTTATTTGAAAAAGGAGAGGGCCATATTATCAAGCCTGGGCGACAAAATCATCGCCACTTTATCAGCAGGAAAGTGCCCCTAAAGTGGCGATAATGGGTTTGATAATATGCTCTACGGAATTCCAATCGAAGCTCATGTTAGATGAGAAGGACATCTAACATGAGCTTCGATTGGAATTCCATAGAGCATATTATCAAACCCATTATCGCCACTTTAGCGGCACTTTCCTGCCGATAAAGTGGTGATAATTTTGTCGCCCAGGCTTGATAAAATGGCCCAGAGTGCATAGTGTACAGCAGCTTCTCTATAACATCAGATACGTTACAGTCTGACAAACAGATCCACAACATTATTACACCACTTTTGAGTCACTTTTAACATGGGTAAAATGACGCAAGGAGCTTATAAATCTACGTCTGACTTTTCAAGAAAAAATCTTAACTCCAGACTCTGCGACACAGTTTTAATGGTGTTTTCTCTCTCTTTCTCTCTCTCACTCTCTGTGATATCATTTCTCTTTCTCTCTTAAACTTATAGACACTGCTGTCTACTTCGACATGTAGGAGGACAGCCCAAGTAAAGTTGTGAATACCAGTCTGAAGTGTTTGGCCGCAGTGTTTATACAACGGTAAGCACAGAGACCTAGATCTACAAAGCCTTCATAGCAATGCATTAGAAATAAGTCGGCATAACGGGCGTCATTAACTTTCATATACACACCACTTGAACGCGGCAGTATAACAGAACTGAAATGTACGAGGCACACTGCACTCGTAAAACTGCAGAGTTACCAAAACTTGTAATGCTTCAGCTCATTTACTTGCATCTGCATAATTCTAAACTCTAATTTTCTTTTTTGTTTTGCAGATTACCAATCGGACATCTTCTGGAGTCCATTTAACAATTTGTTTATAATATTGTTTGTTGTTAAAGTTATTTTTGTAGTTGCTTCTAATATAGTTATAATTCAGTTTGGTTTACATTTATTGATTTAATAAAAGTTAATTACAAAAAATACATACTTCTATTATTTTGTGGGGGAGGGGTATGACGATCCACAATAAAAATAATGTTGAAATACTATTCAAGACTAGGATTGAAAACTACTGAGTTCTAAGTAACAGATATAATAAAAATAACGGTCAAAAACTACTAAAATGGTGGTGCGCGGATTACGATATCAACGTTTGGCGCTTCGGCACTACCTTTCAAATAAATTACGAAAAAATATGATTATTAATATATTACAAAAGAACAGCAGCGGATGACACACACGACCAGGAAAAAGAAAGCAACAAATTTACTACCTGAAATAAAAGAAAGGTTTGCTTGTTGAACTTGAAGAAAAAGAAAAAAACGTGGACTTCGAAACGAGGCTGCACATGCGTAGAGTACAACTGCTACACAAAAAAAGGAAAGCTTTACATACTATCATAGACATGAAGGGGCATATTATCAACAAAAGGCGATACATTATCGCTGCTTTTATCGGCAGTTTCCTGCCAATAAAATGGCGATAATTTTAACACCGGGCCTTGATAATATGCACCTAAGTTTACTGGTCAAAAAAAAGAACAATGGGCCATATTATCAACAAAAGGCGATACATTATTGCCGCTTTTATTGTCAGGAAACTGCCGATAAAGCCGCGATAATGGGCTTGATAATAGGCCCTTGTTAATTCCCATAGAAGCCTATGTTCTGGTGTTAACATGGGCTTCTAGGGGAAAGGAATTAGTTACTTACCTGTACACTATAGTTCTCCAGTATTATCTTTCATAGATTCATATTCGGGCAGCGACACTCCTGCGAACAAGGCCATTGATGTCGCCATCTTCCTTGTGGAATGTGCATTCACTTTGGAAAATAGCGGCTTTCCCGCTTTTTCGTGACATTTCAAGATAGCCGATGATATCCATCTGGCAATACTCAGTCTTGACAGAGGGAGGCCTCTCCTTTGACCTTCAAATGCAATCAACAATTGTTTGGATTTGCGGAATGTCCTTGTTCATTCAATGTAGAACTTCAAACATCTAGCAATGTCTAAAGAGTGAAAAGCTCTTTCTGCTTCATTTGAGGGATTGGTGAAAAAGGTAGGCAAAACAATAGGCTCGTTGAGGTGAAAAGACGTAGGGACTTTGGGTATAAACGTTGGATTTGTCCTAAATATAATCCTGTCCTGTCGAAATTGTAAAAAGGGCTCTTCCACTGAAAAGGCTTGAATTTTGCTAACCCTCATTGCTGATGTTAGGGCAAGCAGCAGGGCCGTCTTCCACGATAAGAACTGTATGTCTGTTTTGTGTATAGGCTCGAAAGGCGGCCTCATAAGTTGTGACAGGACTGTATTGAGGTGCCATGGCACTGGCGGGCGCCGCATGGGCGGAAAAACCCTAAAAAGTCCTTTAATAAACTCCTTTATTAGCCTAGAAGACCAGAGAGATGGCTCGTTTGGCTTTCTTCCGAAGCGTGATATTGCTGCCAAGTGTACCTTCACTGAGGCATGTGACAGACCTGCTTTAGATAACAGCAATAGGTAAGGTAGAATACCTTTGGGGTGTACTGTTAACGGGTGTAAGTTTTGACTGTCACACCAGTGGCAGAAACGAGTCCATTTTGCTGCATATGTCTTGTTGGTTGACATAGCTCTGGCCTGCGACAGAATATTTCTGCATTCCTGTGGAATGTTTAAGTCTTGGAATTCCCGCTCATGAGGTTCCATGCGGACAATTTTAGCGATTGTAGGTCCGGATGCAGAATCTGACCGTCTTTCATGGAAATGAGGTTCTGGAATGTCGGAAGCTGGACTTTGCTGCCCTTTGACATCTGTAGCAGTTCTGAAAACCATGCCTGCCTCGGCCAGGCTGGTGCTATCAGTATGACATGACTCGGTTCTAGTCTCATTTTGCGAAGTACTCGCGGTATTAGTGGAAACGGAGGGAACGCGTAGGCAAACCTTCCCGCCAGTCCATGTGGAATGCATTTCCCCTGGAATCTTGCTGAGGGTACCTGGACGCAAACTGGACGCACTTTGAATTGTCTCTGGTTGCGAACAAGTCTAATGTGGGAGTGCCCCACCTTTGAAACAGTTTGTGAAGCTGAGTGTTGTGCAGTTCCCACTCGTGTGTCACGTTCGATGTGCGACTCAGGGCATCTGCTCGTGTGTTGAGGATGCCCTGTATATGTTGCACCTGAATTGAAATGTCATGGTTTATTAGCCATTTACAGATTCTTTGCGCCAACATTGACAGTTGTTTGGATCTTGCTCCTCCCTGCTTTAGCAGATAAAACATAGTCGTGGTGCTGTCCGTTTGAATAAGCACCGACGATTGGCGTATCCTGGGTAGGAAGGCTTGAAGCCCCAGAAACACAGCTTTGAGTTCAAACATGTTTATGTGAAGCTGCGCTTCCCAGTCTGACCAGAGGCCCTGAATCTCCAGCTCTTGAAGATGCGCGCCCCATCCTTGTAACAAGGCGTCCGTTGTCATCACGTAATCGTGATCTTGAGGTACAAAGTTCAAGCCCGGATCCAAGTTCTTCTGAACCTTCCACCATGACATGGCCACCTTCATACGGTTCGTGATGGTAATTCGATCCTCGAAGGTTCCTTTGGACTGAACCCACTGCTCGTACAGTTGTTCCTACAAAGGTCTCATTCGAAGACGGCAATTTGGTACCAGTGGGATGCAGGATGATATCATCCCCAACATGGATTTGTACATTCTCACAGAAGTGAACTCTTTGCCTGAAGGGTCGTTGGTAGACCCATTATCTTTCCCATTCGGTCTTCGGAAGGATAAGCTTTCACTGCCTTGGTGCATATCCATGCCCCTAAGAAGTGGATGCCCTGGGCTGGAGTCAGCGAGGATTTCTCCAAGTTGGTCCTTAGTCCCAAGCGCTGAAATAGCCAAATGCAGCACTGAAGAGACCTTGTTGTTTCTCTGAATGATGGACCTGTCACCAGCCAGTCGTCCAGATATGGATAAATGTAATGCCCTTGCAATCTTAAATGGGCCGCCACCGGGGCCATGCATTTGGTGAACACCCTCGGGGCCGATTTGAGGCCGAATTGAAGGATCTTGAATTGAAAGTGGCAACTCTCCACGATGAATCTTAAATATTTCCTGTGCTTCCGATGAATTGGAATATGGAAGTACGCATCCATGAGATCCAAAGACGCCATGTAGTCTTTCTCCTTCAACATTTGGAGGATCTCTTGTAATGAGAGCATTCTGAAGGGAATCTTTTTTATGTATTGATTCAGATCCCTCAAATCCAATACCTGTCTCCATTTCAGGGTTTGTTTCTTTTTGATGAGGAAGAAATGCGAATAGAAGCCTTTCCCTCTGAGATGTTGCAGCACTTCTTCTATGGCTCCCTTTTGCAGAAGCAAGTGGACTTCCTTCTGCAATTCTTGATGATATTTGTTGAGCCTGAGCACCGGGGGATGATCTGGTGGCATTTCTACAAATTCTAGGGTATGACCTCTGCTTATGACGTCTAAAACCCATTTGTCTGATGTTATGGACGTCCAGTTGTTGAAGTATTGAGACAGATAGTGGTCGTTTTCCGGGATCTGCTGTGTGGGGAGCGCCAGCCTGAAATCATTGACGTCTGTTAGACTGTTGATTCTTCCCTCTGGTGTTTGATTTGCCCCTAGATTGCTGTTGGTAAGAGGAGTTGGAGGGCCTGTACTGGGTGTTTGAATTGTATTGTCGATATCCCTGTTGGTTATAAGGTTGATATATGTTGGTCTGATATGAGGATCTCTGATTGAATTGACCTCTTGCACCCCTTTTACGAAAGGACTGAAACCGTCCTTGTTGAAGAGACCCCAGCGCTCTAGCAATATCCGTGTCAGATTTGATGCCTTGTAGCGCTTCGTCTATATGTTTCCCAAATAAATTTTCGCCATCAAATGGCATATCCACAATTTTCGCCTGCACCTCCGGACGAAACGATGTTGCTTTAAGCCAACCTTGTCTGCGAAGCGAAACTGCCCCAGCCATCTGTCTGAAAGCCATAGATGAAACACCCATGGCGATGTCAATTGATTCAGCCGCAGACCTTGCTCCGTCTTTGAGGATAGCCGCCGCTTCCTCCTTCCTATCTTCCGGTAGCGCAGATAGTATGGGTGCCAAATCTGACCACATTTGCCTGTTGAAACGGCTAATAAGGGCCATACCATTGGCTTCTTTAATAGTAGAGGCTGCCATGACTGCAAACCTCTTACTGGCACCATCCATTCTTTGTCCTTCTTTGTCTGGTGGCACCAAGGAAGTAGCCACCGGGTTCTTTGAATTCCTCTGCGCCGCCTGCGTTACAACTGACTCCGGTCTGGGGTGTCCTATTAGACAGGTTGCAGCAGACTCTGGCGCTCTATACTTCTTTTCGATTCTTGGAACGGAAACCGCTATGGAAGCCGGTGTCTTTAAAAATTTTAGGCCCTCTTCCCAAACGTGAGGGATAATCGGTATTGATCGAGTCGATTTCCTGGCATCATCCTTGAAATCATACAAGAAACATTCCGTTTCTTTAACTTGCATATCCAAATTAAATCTCTTTGCCGCCTTCTCCATGATGTCATGGAACCCTCCTATGTCTTGAGGAGGAGATATGGATGGCAGCGGGGTAGGTGACGGGGCCGATGGCAAGATGTATTCATTCCATTCCTGCCCCGAAGCATCATGAACAAGCTCCCCTTCTTCAGGTTATTCATCCTCGTCGGATTCCGCTAGGTCATCCCTTATTGTTATCACTGGCGGTGATCTCATCCCCTGCTCCTGAGAGGTAGATTGTGTCCTTGGAGGTTGCAAGGAAGCCACCGGCGTAGATGATTGAGGGGCGTTTGCCTCCGGAAAACGACGGTAGTAGTCGTTTATCATGAACCTTAGGTCAGATACAAGAGACACAGGTATGGAAACTGTCTCCTGTCGCTCTTCCTCTCGTGATTCCTCCTGTTGCTCTTCTTCCTCATTATAATCACATGTTTCCTGGAAAGACTCATATCTAGAAGACTGAGTTCTGTCCTTGAAGGAAAATACCTCCTCTTTGTCTGTGTCCTGGCTCTTTATTTTGAGCTGTGAAGGGCTGTAGGCAGCACCTGAGGACTCCTCTCCATCTGAGTCTTGTTCCAATAAAGAAGATGGGGGTAGAGGTGAAATCTGCGTCCATGATGTGAATTCCGCAGATTTGCTGATAGTCGCCGAACCCCTGGACGACTGAAATGACCGAATAGAAATCATAGTCTTCGACTGAGGGGATTTAAAAGCCTTTGCCGTTGAAAGTATGATTTTCGTCTACGGTGCCGTCGACGACGCGGTCACCGTCGACGGAGCCGTCGGCACCAAAGTCGTCATCGACGGGACCACCGTCGACGAGGCCCCCGTCGACATCCTCGTCGTCGAGCCTTTCGTCGACGATGTCGTCCTCGTCGTCGACGACGGTCTCTTCGTCGACGGGATAATCTTACTCGTCGACGTTGTTGTCGTCGACGTTGTCGACGTCGACGCTGCTTTAGATCCTATCGTCGACGAAGCCATCGTCGTCGAAAAAGTCGTCATCGACGGTGAAGTCGTCGACGGAGCTGAAGATTTTTCCACAGATTTTGAAGTAGAAGCTAGGGAACTGGTCGACGGAGCAGACCCTGTCCCTTTCAGACCTGGCAGCTTCTTCAGAGGAGGAATAGGGAGAGAGGACGCTGCTTTCTCTTTAGATTTACTCTTCTTAGGCTCCACTTTCTCCTCAGGAATAGAGGCCTTTCTCTTTTTAGGTGTCATTATAGAAGATTCCTCCCCAGAATCTGAGTCCGATGTGGCCTTCTTCTTCTGAAGCCATAACAGCAAGCGAGCCTCTCTGTCTCTAAGAGTTTTGACAGAAAAGGTTCTACAATATTTACAATCCTTAGCAACATGCTTAGGATGAAGACAGTATAGGCAGTCCTTGTGTGGATCTTCAGAGTAAAGCCTGGCCTTCCCACAGGATCTGCAAGGCCTAAACAGCCTCTTTTTAGAGCTTTCAGCCATAATGAAGAAAATAGGTACGCATAATACCTTAATCCAGTAGACAAGACAGTAGAAGAAAAAGGTCAATAGTTCACTCAGGAACAGTAAACTGAGCAGAACTCAGGGAGACTCCTTTCTCACACGAAGGCGGTTGGAAATCTGAGGCAGGAAGCTTCTGCTGGGGAGTGTGAGGGCAGGGCAGCAATGCTGATTGGCTGACCTTTGGACCAAATAATGAGATGGTCTGGTTACCAAATACTACAGTCCCTATGGGGTTTTTCTATGCAGTTTTCTTCTCTATGATACTGCTTTGGTCATTCTGTTACCATGAGACTCCCACCATGACGACGGGGAAGATACAAGCATGTGAATCTATGAAAGATGTAATACTGGAGAATAACAAGGCCGTATTATCAAGCCGATTATCGCCGCTTTATCTGCAGTTTCCTGCCGATAAAAGCGGCGATAATGTATCGTCTTTTGTTGATAATATGGCCCATTGCTCTTTTTTTTGACCAGTAAACGTAGGTGCATATTATCAAGGACCGGTGTTAAAATTATCGCCGTTTTATTGGCAGGAAACTGCCGATAAAATGGCAATAATGAGCTTGATAATACCGCCTTGTTATTTCCCATAGAAGCCCACGTTAACACCAGAACATAGGCTTCAATGGGAATTAACAAGGACGTATTATCAAGACCACCCTCCCAACATTAATAAAAAACCCCAGACAATGCAGGTACCCGGACCTGGAAGGTCATTTTACATATTACTGCCCTAGAAAGGTGGCGTTCCCCACGACGTGTATGGGGAGAGCGAGAGCTCAAAACATATATATTTTTTAAAACACCCGAGCGGTGCCGCTCCCCGAGACTGCGGGGAGTGGGCCGTAACCGCCTGCATAGTTCAAAATAAAACCAGAAGAGTGCCTTTCCCCAGTGCTCGGGGCACCTTACAAGCCCCCATTATGCAAAAAAATTGCCCCTGTAATTTGCGCCCCCGAAACCGAATGAATAAAACAGACTTCTAGTTTTTTTCACCTTTTTCACCGCGTACAAGTACTGCACGAGTACCCCGCCATTTTTTATTTAAAAAAATAAAAATAGAGCCTAAACATCCATGTACGACCCCCTGAGCAAGCCTAGAGGTTAAGAATGTTTCTAGCCTGCCCCTTTCCCTTATTTCTCCACTTTGTTTTACTGTTTTCTTGTGACTCGGTTCTACCTAGGCACAAGATGGCCGCCAACACTTCCTGGTTTTGAGTGTTGACAGACAGTTCACAGCCAATCAGCATACAGCTCGCGCTCGTAATTGAACGGATTTCCGTACGCGTGCTGAACTCCGTCTCTAGATATCGCTATGATTTTACTTGTAATTTTCTCAGAAACTACTGAACGGATTTACACCATTTAACAAAAAGCACAAACTGCGAACCGAACTCTACCTCTCTGCCAAATTTCGTGTAATTCCGTTCAGGCTGTAGCCCTGGCTAAAGGCCCCAATGGAAAATTGCATGGGGAAAACACGTTTTGGGACCCCACTTTTTTCTTGGCCCCCACTTGACGAATCACCCCCAACCTTTCAGTGTAGGAGCAGAACCAAGCTGGCCATTTTCTTGGAGAAATTCACGAAGATTTGTCCACCGGCACCAACGTTATTCCAAATAGAATGTTGTGGATTTCCTATGGAAACTAGGTCCTAACTATAACTACCTACTGGCGACCACCAGTAGGTAATATATGCTAGGGCATTCATAGCAAAGATTAACATTAATAATCTCAACCTTGAATTCAATGCCAACATCAGTGAAACCTCAATAGAATTCTTAGATGTCATGCTATACATTGCCAGTGGCACTCTGCACTCCAAACTGCATAGAAAGCTCACAGCAGGCAATTTCACTCCATGCCTCGAGTTCTCGACCCAGGCACCTGATAGCTAGCATCTTTTATGGGGAGATGATTCGATTGTGCAGGATCTGCAGCACTCGTGATGATTTACTTTAATGTCAGAATGAGGCTTCTAAGAGATTCAGGGCATGTGGCTATGTAGCAAACACCATCCGAAAAGCCACAGAAAGAGCTAAAGCCATTCCCGAGATGAGCTGCAGCAGGGAAAACCCACACCAATTGACAGTAGCGCAGACAGTATCCTTGCAGAACCAACAGGCACCATTTGCACAGGACTGATCATAACCCACAACACAGAGGAAAGAACGATCAGATCAGCAGTGAACAAACATTGGGGGATAATAAAATCTGACCCCACCTTAGGTCCACTAGTTTGCAAACAGCCTCACATTACCTACAGGCGGGCATTCTCTATGCGGGACGCATTAGTGAGGAATAGCCCAGAGATCAAAACTACACAAAACTGTCTAGCTGATAGAAAGGGTTTTGTTAAATGCAGCAGTTTTAGGGCCTGTAGGTTTGGAAAGAACATCACGCAACTAGACTCCAAGTTCAGGCATGCACCTCTGACCAATAATATTGTCTGACTTGCCGAACGGAATTCACAATATACATCTTAGAATGTACATGCGGTCTGAGGTACATTGGCAGTACCAAGCTGCAGGTGTTTCTGCGCATCCTGCGGCACTTGAGAGCCATCATTAACAGTAACCCGGCTTACTCAGTAGCTAGGCATTTCAAGGAGGTGCATGGCAACAATCTGGACCACCTCCAGTAATCAATAATAGATCACATACCAACACTGAATGTGGAGGCAACAGGGAAAAGCTGTTGCATCAGCTAGAGAGTAAATAGATCCTGCAGTTCAATACTAAGGCACCCGCGGAGTTGAACACCAGTGAGGATCTGCATCATTTCCTATAAAGCAATGCAATTAAATACATTAAAAAGGTCACCATGTATGCATCCATGTTTGTCTGTTGCCTCACATCCACACTGTATATAATATGTTGCCTCACATCCACACTGTATATAATATGACCACCCCATGGACAAGCAATCCATGTTAGGCCATGAGGAATTGTCAACACAACCTGTTGATAGTTCTATCTTTGCTTGGGGGCATACCAATTTCTCTTCTTGTTTGTTTCTTGGATCTTAAACTAGGCACTAACATTGGCGTTAACATTGGATGTATCAAGCAGAATCATGCAAACAGTGTTGACCAACTTGCTTTCGTTATGTTTAATTGCATTCATCGAAATTATTTGTTTTATTTCTGTGCACAGTACATATCGCGACTCATTTGGGTTTCTTTTGGCTCTCTCAAGTCACACCACTAATTTTAGGCTAACGTAGAGCGTCCCCATGTTCTCAGCCTATAAATAGTTAGACATTACGTGACTACATTGGGTACACATTATGGCGTATCTTTGCCCATAATATGGGTGTTTACGCATTTGATAATCATCTTTTATTATAATTAGCACTTGGTGGAAGAGGCATCATCACAATAACACATTCTCACTGTATATTAGCACAAAGCACTCACGCCTCTTCACACTTTTTCATATAACAAATGCACATCTCTCACACTCACCCCTTTACTTAGTATATTTTAGTGGTGCACGTCCCTGCATTCATGCAGTATTATTACAGTAATATTGTAGTTAAGCTACACTGTGGTCGTTTTTATTATCCATTCTTTGCTGCCTGACCCTAAGGACGCGACTGTATATTACGTGGCACCTGTTCAATTTCTCGGTAGAACCAAGTCACAAGAAAACAGTAAAACAAATTCTAAAAACAAGAAAAGGGGGCGGGTAGAAACACCCTGACCCCCCTCTAGGCCTGTTCAGGGGTCCCACAAAGTATTTTTGGAGAAAAGAAAACTGCCACATTCACGCTGGGTGTGCGAATCAGGTCGAGCAAATTTAAGAAAATGAAGCTTGCCTCCCGTGCTTTGTTGAATTTAAACCCCTGGGTGCGCCAGGTTCAGGGTGCACTGAAAACAAATGTGTGAGGGGGCCCAATCCCCCCACACTGCCTTGGGGACCGCCACCTCCCCGGGGCATGATTTAGGAGTTGCGGGCGGGGGCACACAGCATTGCAGAGAGGTGTAAAAAGAGGCGTAACCTCCGAACACCTTTCTGCAACGCAGCTCCCTGGCACATACTGGAGGTACCTGGTGGGCTAGTTGGCCCCCAGGGACCCTCAGGATTCAAGGGGACTTAATCACCTAACTTAAAATGCCCCACAGGGTGCGTTTGCACATTTGTCACATCAGGCCCCGCCCTCTCCCTGCACCACTGTGCAAACGCGCCTCGTGGTCCGTTTTAAGTTGGGGGATTAAGTCCCCTTGAATACTTAGGCTCCCTGGGGACCCACTAGCCCACCAGGTAACTCTAGTAAGTGCCAGGGAGCTCCCTTGCAGAGAGGTGGTCCAACCTCCTTTTTACACCACTCTGCAACGCAGCTCTGTGGTGCTTACTGGAGGTAGCTAGTGGGCTAGTAGGCCTCCAGGGACCCTCAGGACTCAAGGGGACTTAATCCTCCATTTTACAACACACCGGTGGGTGCCTTTGCACAGTGTTGCAGGGAGGGGGCGGGTCGTGGCCTGATGTGACAAGTGTGCAAACGCACCCTATGGTGCGTTTTAAGTTGGGGAATTAAGTCGCCTTGAATCCTGAGGGTCCCTGGGGGCCAACTAGCCCACCAGGTATGTCCAGTAAGTTCCACAGAGTGGCGTTGCAGAGAGGTGTAAAAAGGGGCATGGCCTCGCGCCACCTATCTACAAAGCAGCTCTGTGGGGGACAGACCTCCCTCCTGATCCTTTTAGATCTCACGGCTGCCTTCGATACCCTCTCCCCCCAAGTCTTAACATCTCGACTGAGGGAGATTGGGGTTCAGGGGGCGGCCCTGGGACTCCTTTCCTCTTTTCTTGATCATAGAGAGCAAAGGGTGATGCTGGGCAAATTCCTATCTCCATCCCTGTCTGTGCAATGTGGGGTCCCCAAGGGGTCGGCGCTTAGCCCCAACCTTTTTAACATTTAAGTGACCCCCCTTGCCAGACTCATTAGATCTTTTGGGATGGAGGTAGTTTCCTATGAGGATGACACCCAGATCCTCGTCTCTCTCTCCCAGTCAGTTACGTCGACTGCCTCCAATTTTAGATCTTGTATGGAGGCAGTCGGCCAATGGATGATTCACAACTCATTGAAACTGAACAGAGAGAAGACTGAGGTGATGGTGTTTGAAGGAAAGGAAGAGATTTGGTCAGCTGAGTGGTGGCCGGACTCACTGGGTGCCTGTCCTGATCCCACTTCTTCAGCTAAAAATCTTGGGGTCATGATCGATCCCACCCTTAGTATGTGCCAACAGGTCAACAGGACTGTATCAACCTGCTGGGGTATCATCCGCATACTAAGGAGAATCAGGCACTACCTCTCCTTGCAGGCAAGAAAGCAACTTGCCGTTGCTCTCCTGGGCTCCCGTTTGGACTACTGCAATGCGCTGTATGCGGGACTGAGCAAAAGTCAGCTGCAGCGTTTGCAGGTAGTCCAGAATGCAGCAGCCAGATTTGTTCTGGATCTACCTCGACGTGCCTCTGCCACCGCAGCCAGGAAGCAGCTCCACTGGCTTCCTGTTGAGGACCGGATACTTTTCAAAACCATGTGTTTGGTCTACAAGGCTCTAGCTAAAAATAGCCCGACTGGCATTGGATCCATTCTGTCCTATCATAATCCTGGCAGGAACCTTCGCTCCTCAAACAGTCTTCCTCTCTCTGTTCCGCGTATTCGGAAAACCAGATGAGGCGGGAAAGCTTTTTCCAACCTGGCCCCAAAGTGGTGGAACACTCTCCCGTTTGAATTAAGGTCTCTCCCCACTCTACAGTCTTTTAGATCTGCCCTGAAGACCCACCTTTTTGTACGCGCGTACCTGTAGTTGTGCTCTGCATTTCTGATCTTTTTTGATAGGCGCCTTGACACCTTCGGGTTTAGTTTGCGCGGTACAAATTGCATAATAAATAAATAAATACATGTGGGGCTTACTGGAGGTACATGATGGGCTACTTGGCCCCCAGGGACCCTCAGGATTCGAGGGGAATTAATCCCCCAAATTAAAACCCTCCAGGGTGCGCGTTTGCACTGTGGTGAAGGGAGGGAGCGGGGCCTGATGGGACATGTGTGTACTTATGCAACTACTCCACCAAAACCCAAGCACTTATAAATTCACCATACACTCTCTTTGCAGCACTCTAATCACCCAGTCACTACCCATGCACTTATGCAATGACCCATGCACTAACTCATGCACTGCTACAATACCCTGAGCAGTACCCATGCAGTCCAGCCATTGCCCTGTTACTACCCATGCACTCATTCCATCACCCTTCGAGCACCATGTACTCATCCAATCACTCCGCCAAAACCCAGGCACTTATAAATTCACCATGCACTCTCTTTTCAGTAATCTAATGTTCCAGTCAGTGCACATATACTCATGGAGAGATAAAGGCACTAACACATGTACTGCTGCAATTCCCTGTTCACTACCCATGCGGACCTCTAACCACCTACACAGTACTCATTCACTCCTCCAATTACCCAGGCTGTACCCATGCACTCCAGAAATCCCTCTGTCACAACCCATGCACTCCTCTAATCCCCCATCCAGCATCATGTACTTATCCAGTCACTCCAGCAAAACCCAGGCGGTTATAAAATCACCATTGTTAGATTTGGGGGTCTCTGGCTTGCAAAGGTGAGAACTTGTGACAAGCAGGGACCCTCTCCTCTATTCAGGATAAGGGGAGCACCCTCTAGAATAACCCCTGCTCGCCCTCTAGGTAGTGTGGCACAAGCAGACAAGGCTAATCTCTTGGCGTCATGGGCTAAACATTTGTAAACACATACAGTAATCTAATGACCCACAACAAATGGACACCAGTCTATGGTTTTATAAAAATATGTAGACTTTATGTAAATATAAATTTCTTATGCAGGTTTAAGTACAAGACCATGAATAACGTTTTAAATGCACACACTACTGAGGTTGGGAAAGGAGTTCTCTTTGTAAATAGGCTTATTTTCAGGCTGGCACTGTTCGAACTGCCTGGGGTGACTCTTTGATGGTGCAAGGGTAAAAATAATCTCTAATACCAAAACAGACTTTCTAGCCCGAGGTGCGCACTCTTAGGCTGCGTGCAAAAGTACCTGAAAGGTTGCTGAGATATGCGGGCAAAACGGAGATGGTTGTCGTCAGCCCCTGGTGTGCAGGTTTGGCTCTCATGAGCGCCGCGATGCTGGGTGTTGGGGCGGAGCATCCGGAGGCGGTGCGGAGGGGTCACTGTTGATGCAGAGTCCAGCGGGATGTTCCTTTGATGCGGAGCGGCTTTTCACTGAGGCAGCAATGTGGCACGGAGCGGCCTGTACACGATGTACAGGGTGGCTCTCCTGTGCGGCGCGGCCTCTGGGGGGTGAGACACGGAGCAGTACGATTCAGTACGCTTCCAGCGTACGGACCGCACCTTCGTTCCTTGGAGCGGCCGCCTGGTACTTCGACACGCAGTACAAGGCGTACTGCGCAGAGATTGAAGGCGGTGCGGCTCCGGGGGTTTCAAAGGGTGGTGGGGGTCGGTACACTTCGGGAGTACGCACCGTACCGCTCTGGGCAATTGCGATTCAAAGTCGTGGCGGCTGTCTGCAGTGGCGGTGCGGCTCCAGCCGTGAAGGGGATGCAATCAGGTGCGGGGCGGCCCCGGGGTGACACGGTGTGGGCTCGGCTGCAACCAGCGGGGGCACACGGTGTCGGGCGGCAATGACACGGACTCGGGGCACTTCTGGGCCCATCCAAGAGTTAGGAGGCACACTCAGCAACGGCGTCTCAGCAGGGCACGAGTGTAGGCAGTCCAGCAGCTCGTCTTCGAAGGGGGGAAAGAGCCCAATGGTCCTGGGGCTCAGTTCAGGGGGTCAGCTCACTTCCAGGCCCTTGGAGATCGTTTTGAGCACAGGTTCTCTTAAGAAAATAAAACAAAGTCTTTGGAGAGCAACAAGTCTTTGTGGGTTTCTCCCTCTCCTTTAGCAGCAAGACAACCACTGCAGGCCAATACCCCAGGATAGGGACAGTCTTCCTCCTTCAGCTTTACCGGTTCCATCTCCTCAGGCAGAGGTCTTTTCTTGGTTCAAAAGCAGGATCTGATGTTTAGGAGCAGGGTTCCTACTTTTATACGCAAAATCCTTTGTTCTTGTAGGCCAGGCGGCCTGAGCCTGGTTGAACCCAGTTTTGGGGCACTTTGTGGTGGAGTCTCTTGCTGCTTCTTTCAGGGTGCAGGGCAGAGACATCAGAAACTCCGCAGTTGGTGGAGCCAGCTTTGTGTTGGCAGAGCACAGCCCTATTCAGAGTCACGGGGCACTCCTCCCACACATCCTGGTGTAATCTCTCTATTCACCACATGGCAGCCCAGACTGTCTCCTGGAATTCCCCAGCCCTGTCACTCACAGAAACCAGACACCAGATACACATCCTAGCAGACGCGGGCTGAAATAGTTAGCCAAGAAAAGGCTAACTTTCTAAAAGTAGCATTTGCAAACACAGGATGTTAAAATAAACTTTACTAAAATAAGTATTTTATTATTCTGAGTTCAGGCATACTAAACTTGACTTTCTAGCATGCTCTCTGAGTCTGTTAGGATTATATAGTGTAATAATTCCAAAAGCCCATTCTGGCCTATGGAGAGCAGGTAGCCTTACAATAGTGAAAAACGTAAATGACTGTAAGTAGGTACACTTGCGCAGTCAACATGACAGTACCAGACTGCACACAGGTTCTGCAATGGCAGACCCTAGACACATTTTTACTAAGCCGCTTCTGTGGGTGGCACAACCAGTACTGCAAGCCCACCAGCAGCATTTGTATTTACAAGCCCTGACACTCTTGGTGCACTTTACTGGGGACTGGCAGTAAACCAAAATAGCCAATCATGGAAACCAATCAATGTATACATTTTTCCTAGGGAGCACTTGCACTGTGGCACTGATTGGCAGTGGCACAGTGCCCTGAGCAGTTAACACCATCAAAACACATGAGTCACATCAGCAAAAAGTGGAAGGGAGACTCACACCAAGGTGCCAGGTCTAACAACCATGCTCTGTCCATGCAGCACTCTAATCATCCAGTCACTACCCATGTACTCATGCAATGACCCAGGCACTAACTCATGGCAAATACAGAGGAGGTCATGCACATTACAAGGGTGCCCCAATGCATGGTGTTCCCTAGTGTATGTAGGTGTTTTCACTGTATTCTAAGTGTCTTTTAGCATTGCACTGGCTCCGGTCCAGGTTGGTCAGAATCAGTTACCACGATTACCCATCACTAAAAAGTTGAGGGCACAGGAGGACTTTCTGCTCTTCTGTTGGTTCTTTCTGAACATCTCTTGCTTCTTCCTGCACTTTTCTTCGGCTTTCTGGACTTCTGTTGCCTCTTTCTGCATTTGTCTTGCTTCTTGCTGAGCTTTTCTTCCTCTTTCTTCACATGTCCTAACTTTGTAGGCATAGTTGGAAATTATAATTAAGAAACCATTGAATTTCACTGAAAAAAACATAGGTTTCAGGCACGTTATAGTTAGAAATTAGCATTTAAAAAACCATTGAATTTCACTGAAACAAACATAGGTTTCAGGCACGTTATAGTTAGAAATTAGCATTTAAAAAACCTTAGAAAGTCACACCATAGGTTGCAGGGACGTTATAGTTAGTTGGACATTTCACTCGTACAAAACCATCGAAATTACCCTGTTATAGTTAGTTCAGCTAACTATAACTGGCGCCCCCGCAATGCATTGCTGATGAAACCACATATTACATCATTCATGCCATGGTCAGTGAATTCACAGGAAGCCTACAAGTCAGTAACAAACACAGCAATGTACTCCTGTATTCTGTGGTACTGCTTCACACACCAAATTTCCCATTGAAAAACCATGTAGTATAAAAATGCATTTACGGGTAACATTACAGTACAATCGTGCCATCTTGGGGCCCTGGCCATATTTACAAACCACTCAACCGTTGGCCTCACAGTTGATTATAATGTTACCAGAACCGCTTAATGTCATTAGACGACGTTCACAGATTCATTTTTATTACACGTGTTTCTATCATGCAGCGTGAGGCATGTCTGTAATGTGTATGTGTTTAAAATACAAGTCACATAGTAGGAAAAAACGCAGTGCAATTGCCACGACGTGCTTCAAATAACTGTAGAGGGCTTTAGAAAACTAGAACCCCCTTTTTGTCACGGGTTCTTACAGGAAAGCTGCTTTATTTCCTTAAGGGCTTATCGGGCAGAAAGAGTATTTGACATTTGAAAACAAGGCTTTCCTCTCAGCTGCTGTGGTCATCACAAATGAACAAAATATAGCGTCTGGCTGAAAAAGCAACCCTTGAAGGCGGAAAAGACACACTTTGTCCTGTTGAGATCTCGTTAATTACCATAGAAAATGAATACTCTTCTGGTCAATGTATTCTTTTCTTTCCTGCCATGTGTCAATTCCAGCTGCATTAGCCCGCAGATACTCACACTGACCCTCCTGACTGCTAAGGGGGATGCTTTCTAGGTCGAGAACTCGTCGCACTGCTGTAAGCAGTGGGCAGAGGTCCGAAGATTTATGTTTCTTGGTGTAGGGGGCTTGAACCCGTCCCTCTTCTCCATTGGCTTGCTTCCTAAACGGATGCCAGTCATTGGAGGAGAGGGGCATCACTCGGTTGAAGCCCTGTCTTTTTCGGATTTGGGGGCGTGTTTTTTGCGTTCTTTCTATCTGTGACGTCATCCGTCACTCAGAATGCAAAAAACACGCCCCCGAATTACAAAAATGACCGTGTGTTTCTCCGAGGCATTTCTGCCTCGCCTCAGAGAAATGTGGTCATATCAAGGCGCCCTCCCCCTCGTTGTGCGGCTGTTCCACTTATCCTCTTGCAGGCTCCCCTTTCCTTCTTTACCCCGCCCAATGCATGGTCTCTGCCTCTGATGATGCGGCACAGGCTCACAGCTGTTATTATTCACACAGCTCTGATGATGCACCTCAGACACGGGGCTGACGCAGTTATTATTCACACTGCTCTGATGATGCAACTCAGGCACTGGGCTGACACAGTTATTATTCACTCAGCTCTGATGATGCACCTCATGCATGGGGCTGACACAGTTATTATTCACACAGCTCTGCTGATGCACCTCAGGCACCGTCCTGACGCTGTTATTATTCACACAGCTCTGATGATGCACCTCAGGCACGGGCTCACACAGCTCTGATGATGCACCTCAGGCACGGGCTCACAGCTGTTATTATTCACACAGCTCTGATGGTGCACCTCAGGCATGGGCTCACTGCTGTTATTATTCACACAGCTCTGACGATGCACCTCAGGCACGGGCTCACAGCTGTTATTATTAACACAGCTCTGATGATGCACCTCAGGCACGGGCTGCCTGCAGTTATTATTCACACAGCTCTGACGATGCACCCCAGGCATGGGACTGATGCTGTTATTATTCACACAGCTCTGATGATGCACCTTAGGCACAGGCTCACAGCTGTTATTATTCACACAGCTCTGATGTTGCACCTCAGGCATGGGGCTGACGGGGTTATTATTCACACAGCTCTGATGATGCACCTCAGGCACGGGGCTGACACAGTTATTATTCACACAGCTCTGATGAGGCACCTCAGGCACGGGCTGCCTGCAGTTATTATTCACACAGCTCTGATGATGCACCTCAGGCACAGGGCTGCCTGCAGTTATTATTCACACAGCTCTGATGATGCACCTCAGGCACGGGCTCACAGCTGTTAATATTAACACAGCTCTGATGATGCACCTCAGGCACAGGGCTGCCTGCAGTTTTTATTCTCACAGCTCTGATGATGCACCTCAGGCACGGGGCTGACACAGTTAATATTCACACAGCTCTGATGATGCACCTCAGGCACAGGGCTCACAGCTGTTATTATTCACACATCTCTGATGATGCACCTCAGGCACGGGCTCACAGTTGTTATTATTCACATCGCTCTGATGATGCACCTCAGGCACGGGGCTGACACAGTTATTATTCACACAGCTCTGATGATGCACCTCAGGCACGGGGCTGATGCAGTTATTCACACAGCTCTGATGATGCACCTCAGGCACGGGGCTGACGCAGTTATTATTCACACAGCTCTGATGATGCACCTCAGGCACGGGGCTGACGCAGTTATTATTCACACAGCTCTGATGATGCACCTCAGGCATGGGGCTGACACAGTTATTATTCACACAGCTCTGATGATGCACCTCAGGCATGGGGCTGACACAGAGATTATTCACACAGCTCTGATGATGCACCTCAGGCATGGGGCTGACGCAGTTATTATTCACACAGCTCTGATGATGCACCTCAGGCACGGGCTCACAGCTGTTATTATTCACACCGCTCTGATGATGCACCTCAGGCACTGGCTCACACAGCTCTGATGATGCACCTCAGGCACGGGCTCACAGCTGTTATTATTCACACAGCTCTGATGGTGCACCTCAGGCATGGGCTCACAGCTGTTATTATTAACACAGCTCTGACGATGCACCTCAGGCACGGGCTCACAGCTGTTATTATTCACACAGCTCTGATGATGCACCTCAGGCACGGGCTGCCTGCAGTTATTATTCACACAGCTCTGATGATGCACCTCAGGCATGGGACTGACGCTGTTATTATTCACACAGCTCTGATGATGCACCTCAGGCACAGGCTCACAGCTGTTATTATTCACACAGCTCTGATGATGCACCTCAGGCATGGGCTCACAGCTGTTATTATTCACACAGCTCTGACGATGCACCTCAGGCACGGGCTCACAGCTGTTATTATTCACACAGCTCTGATGATGCACCTCAGGCACGGGCTGCCTGCAGTTATTATTCACACAGCTCTGATGATGCACCTCAGGCATGGGACTGACGCTGTTATTATTCACACAGCTCTGATGATGCACCTCAGGCACAGGCTGCCTGCAGTTATTATTCACACAGCTCTGATGATGCACCTCAGGCACAGGGCTGACTGCAGTTATTATTCACACAGCTCTGATGATGCACCTCAGGCACGGGCTCACAGCTGTTATTATTCACACAGCTCTGATGATGCACCTCAGGCACGGGCTCACAGCTGTTATTATTCACACAGCTCTGATGATGCACCTCAGGCACCGGCTGCCTGCAGTTATTATTCACACAGCTCTGATGATGCACCTCAGGCACAGGGCTGCCTGCAGTTATTATTCTAACAGCTCTGATGATGCACCTCAGGCACAGGGCTGCCTGCAGTTATTATTCTAACAGCTCTGATGATGCACCTCAGGCACGGGCTCACAGCTGTTATTAATCACATCGCTCTGATGATGCACCTCAGGCACGGGGCTGACGCAGTTATTATTCACACAGCTCTGATGATGCACCTCAGGCACGGGGCTGATGCAGTTATAATTCACACAGCTCTGATGATGCACCTCAGGCACGGGGCTGACACAGTTATTATTCACACAGCTCTGATGATGCACCTCAGGCATGGGGCTGACGCAGTTATTATTCACACAGCTCTGATGATGCACCTCAGGCATGGTGCTGACACTGTTATTATTCACACAGCTCTGATGATGCACCTCAGGCACAGGGCCCACACAGCTCTGATGATGCACCTCAGGCACGGGCTCACAGCTGTTATTATTCACACAGCTCTGATGGTGCACCTCAGGCATGGGCTCACAGCTGTTATTATTCACACAGCTCTGATGATGCACCTCAGGCACGGGCTGCCTGCAGTTATTATTCACACAGCTCTGATGATGCACCTCAGGCACGGGGCTGATGCAGTTATTCACACAGCTCTGATGATGCACCTCAGGCACAGGGCTGACACAGTTATTATTCACACAGCTCTGATGATGCACCTCAGGCACGGGCACACAGCTGTTATTATTCACACAGCTCTGATGATGCACCTCAGGCACGGGCTCACAGCTGTTATTATTCACACCGCTCTGATGATGCACCTCAGGCACGGGGCTGACGCAGTTATAATTCACACAGCTCTGATAATGCACCTCAGGCACTGGGCTGACACAGTTATTATTCACACAGCTCTGATGATGCACCTCAGGCATGGGGCTGACGCAGTTATTATTCACACAGCTCTGATGATGCACCTCAGGCATGGTGCTGACACTGTTGTTATTCACACAGCTCTGATGATGCACCTCAGGCACGGGCCCACACAGCTCTGATGATGCACCTCAGGCAGGGGCTCACAGCTGTTATTATTCACACAGCTCTGATGATGCACCTCAGGCACGGGCTCACAGCTGTTATAATTCACACAGCTCTGATGATGCACCTCAGGCACGGGCTGTCTGCAGTTATTTTTCACACACCTCTGATGATGCACCTCAGGCATGGGACTGAAGCTGTTATTATTCACACAGCTCTGATGATGCACCTCAGGCACAGGGCTCACAGCTGTTATTATTCACACAGCTCTGATGATGCACCTCAGGCACGGGCTCACAGCTGTTATTATTCACATCGCTCTGATGATGCACCTCAGGCACGGGGATGATGCAGTTATTATTCACACAGCTCTGATGATGCACCTCAGGCACGAGGCTGATGCAGTTATTCACACAGCTCTGATGATGCACCTCAGGCACGGGGCTGAAGCAGTTATTATTCACACAGCTTTGATGATGCACCTCAGGCACGGGCACACAGCTGTTATTATTCACACAGCTCTGATGATGCACCTCAGGCACGGGCTCACAGCTGTTATTATTCACACCGCTCTGATGATGCACCTTAGGCACGGGGCTGACGCAGTTATTATTCACACAGCTCTGATGATGCACCTCAGGCATGGGGCTGACACAGTTATTATTCACACAGCTCTGATGATGCACCTCAGGCATGGGGCTGATGCAGTTATTATTCACACAGCTCTGATGATGCACCTCAGGCACGGGGCTGACGCAGTTATTATTCACACAGCTCTGATGATGCACCTCAGGCATGGGGCTGACACAGAGATTATTCACACAGCTCTGATGATGCACCTCAGGCATGGGGCTGACACAGTTATTATTCACACAGCTCTGATAATGCACCTCAGGCACGGGTTCACAGCTGTTATAATTCACACAGCTCTGATGATGCACCTCAGGCACTGGCTCACACAGCTCTGATGATGCACCTCAGGCACGGGCTCACAGCTGTTATTATTCACACAGCTCTGATGGTGCAACTCAGGCATGGGCTCACAGCTGTTATTATTCACACAGCTCTGACGATGCACCTCAGGCACGGGCTCACAGCTGTTATTATTCACACAGCTCTGATGATGTACCTCAGGCACGGGCTGCCTGCAGTTATTATTCACACAGCTCTGATGATGCACCTCAGGCATGGGACTGACGCTGTTATTATTCACACAGCTCTGATGTTGCACCTCAGGCACAGGCTCACAGCTGTTATTATTCACACAGCTCTGATGATGCACCTCAGGCATGGGGCTGACAGGGTTATTATTCACACAGCTCTGATGATGCACCTCAGGCACGGGGCTAACGCAGTTATTATTCACACAGCTCTGATGATGCACCTCAGGTACGGGGCTGATGCAGTTATTATTCACACAGCTCTGATGATGCACCTCAGGCACGGGGCTGATGCAGTTATTCACACAGCTCTGATGATGCACCTCAGGCACGGGGCTGACGCAGTTATTATTCACACAGCTTTGATGATGCACCTCAGGCACGGGCACACAGCTGTTATTATTCACACAGCTCTGATGATGCACCTCAGGCACGGGCTCACAGCTGTTATTATTCACACCGCTCTGATGATGCACCTCAGGCACGGGGCTGACGCAGTTATTATTCACACAGCTCTGATGATGCACCTCAGGCATGGGGCTGACACAGTTATTATTCACACAGCTCTGATGATGCACCTCAGGCATGAGGCTGACGCAGTTATTATTCACACAGCTCTGATGATGCACCTCAGGCACGGGGCTGACGCAGTTATTATTCACACAGCTCTGATGATGCACCTCAGGCATGGGGCTGACACAGAGATTATTCACACAGCTCTGATGATGCACCTCAGGCATGGGCCTGACGCAGTTATTATTCACACAGCTCTGATAATGCACCTCAGGCACGGGTTCACAGCTGTTATAATTCACACAGCTCTGATGATGCACCTCAGGCACTGGCTCACACAGCTCTGATGATGCACCTCAGGCACGGGCTCACAGCTGTTATTATTCACACAGCTCTGATGGTGCACCTCAGGCATGGGCTCACAGCTGTTATTATTCACACAGCTCTGACGATGCACCTCAGGCACGGGCTCACAGCTGTTATTATTCACACAGCTCTGATGATGTACCTCAGGCACGGGCTGCCTGCAGTTATTATTCACACAGCTCTGATGATGCACCTCAGGCATGGGACTGACGCTGTTATTATTCACACAGCTCTGATGATGCACCTCAGGCACAGGCTCACAGCTGTTATTATTCACACAGCTCTGATGATGCACCTCAGGCATGGGGCTGACGGGGTTATTATTCACACAGCTCTGATGATGCACCTCAGGCACGGGGCTAACGCAGTTATTATTCACACAGCTCTGATGATGCACCTCAGGCACGGGCTGCCTGCAGTTATTATTCACACAGCTCTGATGATGCACCTCAGGCACAGGGCTGACTGCAGTTATTATTCACACAGCTCTGATGATGCACCTCAGGCACGGGCTCACAGCTGTTATTATTCACGCAGCTCTGATGATGCACCTCAGGCACGGGATCACAACTGTTATTATTCACACAGCTCTGATGATGCACCTCAGTCACGGGCTGCCTGCAGTTATTATTCACACAGCTCTGATGATGCACCTCAGGCATGGGACTGACGCTGTTATTATTCACACAGCTCTGATGATGCACCTCAGGCACAGGCTCAAAGCTGTTATTATTCACACAGCTCTGATGATGCACCACAGGCATGGGGCTGACGGGGTTATTATTCACACAGCTCTGATGATGCACCTCAGGCATGGGGCTGACGCAGTTATTATTCACACAGCTCTGATGATGCACCTCAGGCACCGGCTGCCTGCAGTTAATATTCACACAGCTCTGATGATGCACCTCAGGCACGGGCTCACAGCTGTTATTATTCACACCGCTCTGATGATGCACCTCAGGCACGGGGCTGACACAGTTATTATTCACACAGCTCTGATGATGCACCTCAGGCACGGGGCTGACACAGTTATTATTCACACAGCTCTGATGATGCACCTCAGGCATGGGGCTGACACAGTTATTATTCACACAGCTCTGATGATGCACCTCAGGCACGGTGCTCACACTGTTATTATTCACACAGCTCTGATGATGCACCTCAGGCACGGGCCTACAGAGCTCTGATGATGCACCTCAGGCACCGGCTCACAGCTGTTATTATTCACACAGCTCTGATGGTGCACCTCAGGCATGGGCTCACAGCTGTTATTATTCACACAGCTCTGATGATGCACCTCAGGCACGGGCTCACAGCTGTTATAATTCACACAGCTCTGATGATGCACCTCAGGCACGGGCTGCCTGCAGTTATTTTTCACACACCTCTGATGATGCACCTCAGGCATGGGACTGACGCTGTTATTATTCACACAGCTCTGATGATGCACCACAGGCATGGGGCTGACGGGGTTATTATTCACACAGCTCTGATGATGCACCTCAGGCATGGGGCTGACGCGATTATTATTCACACAGCTCTGATGATGCACCTCAGGCACCGGCTGCCTGCAGTTAATATTCACACAGCTCTGATGATGCACCTCAGGCACAGGGCTGCCTGCAGTTATTATTCTAACAGCTCTGATGATGCACCTCAGGCACGGGGCTGACGCAGTTATTATTCACACAGCTCTGATGATGCACCTCAGGCACAGGCTCACAGCTGTTATTATTCACACAGCTCTGATGATGCACCTCAGGCATGGGTCTGACGGGGTTATTATTCACACAGCTCTGATGATGCACCTCAGGCACGGGGCTGACGCAGTTATTATTCAAACAGCTCTGATGATGCACCTCAGGCACTGGCTGCCTGCAGTTATTATTCACACAGCTCTGATGATGCACCTCAGGCACAGGGCTACCTGCAGTTATTATTCACACAGCTCTGATGATGCACCTCAGGCACGGGCTCACAGCTGTTATTATTAACACAGCTCTGAAGATCCACCTCAGGCACAGGGCTGCCTGCAGTTTTTATTCTCACAGCTCTGATGATGCACCTCAGGCACGGGGCTGACACAGTTATTATCCACACAGCTCTGATGATGCACCTCAGGCACAGGGCTCTCAGCTGTTATTATTCACACAGCTCTGATGATGCACCTCAGGCACGGGCTTCACAGCTGTTATTATTCACATCACTCTGATGATGCACCTCAGGCATGGGTCTGACGCAGTTATCATTCACACAGCTCTGATGGTGCACCTCAGGCACGGGGCTGACGCAGTTATTATTCACACAGCTCTGATGATGCACCTCAGGCACGGGCACACAGCTGTTATTATTCACACAGCTCTGATGATGCACCTCAGGCACGGGCTCACAGCTGTTATTATTCACACCGCTCTGATGATGCACCTCAGGCACGGGGCTGACGCAGTTATTATTCACACAGCTCTGATGATGCACCTCAGGCACGGGGCTGACACAGTTATTATTCACACAGCTCTGATGATGCACCTCAGGCACAGGGCTGCCTGCAGTTATTATTCACACAGCTCTGATGATGCACCTCAGACACGAAGCTGACGCAGTTACTATTCACACAGCTCTGATGATGCACCTCAGGCACGGGCTGCCTGCAGTTATTATTCACACTGCTCTGATGATGCACCTCAGGCACAGGGCTGCCTGCAGTTATTATTCACACAGCTTTGATGATGTGCCTCACGCATGGGCTGCCTGCAGTTATTATTCAACCAGCTCTGATGATGCACCTCAGGCACGGGCTGCCTGCAGTTATTATTCAGGTAGCTCTGATGATGCACCTGAGGCACAGGGCTGCCTGCAGTTATTATTCACACAGCTCTGATGATGCACCTCAGGCACGGGCTCACAGCTGTTATTATTAACACAGCTCTGATGATGCACCTCAGGCACAGGGCTGCCTGCAGTTTTTATTCTTACAGCTCTGATGATGCACCTCAGGCACGGGACTGACACAGTTATTATTCACACAGCTCTGATGATGCACCTCAGGCACAGGGCTCACAGCTGTTATTATTCACACAGATCTGATGATGCACTTCAGGCATGGGGCTCACAGCTGTTATTATTCACACCGCTCTGATGATGCACCTCAGGCACGGGGCTGACGCAGTTATTATTCACACAGCTCTGATGATGCACCTCAAGCACGGGGCTGATGCAGTTATTCACACAGCTCTGATGATGCACCTCAGGCACGGGGCTGACGCAGTTATTATTCACACAGCTCTGATGATGCACCTCAGGCACAGGCTCACAGCTGTTATTATTCACACCGCTCTGATGATGCACCTCAGGCATGGGGCTGACGCAGTTATTATTCACACAGCTCTGATGATGCACCTCAGGCCCAGGGCTGATGCAGTTATTCACACAGCTCTGATGATGCACCTCAGGCACGGGGCTGACGCAGGTATTATTCACACAGCTCTGATGAAGCACCTCAGGCACGGGCACACAGCTGTTATTATTCACACAGCTCTGATGATGCACCTCAGGCACGGGCTCACAGCTGTTATTATTCACACCGCTCTGATGATGCACCTCAGGCACGGGGCTGACGCAGTTATTATTCACACAGCTCTGATGAAGCACCTCAGGCACGGGCACACAGCTGTTATTATTCACACAGCTCTGATGATGCACCTCAGGCACGGGCTCACAGCTGTTATTATTCACACTGCTCTGATGATGCACCTCAGGCACGGGGCTGACACAGTTAATATTCACACAGCTCTGATGATGCACCTCAGTAACAGGGCTGCCTGCAGTTATTAATCACACAGCTCTGATGATGCACCTCAGGCACAAAGTTGACGCAGTTACTATTCACACAGCTCTGATGATGCACCTCAGGCACGGGCTGCCTGCAGTTATTATTCACACTGCTCTGATGATGCACCTCAGGCACAGGGCTGCCTGCAGTTATTATTCACACAGCTCTGATGATGTGCCTCACGCATGGGCTCCCTGCAGTTATTATTCACACAGCTCTGATAATGCACCTCAGGCACGGGCTGCCTGCAGTTATTATTCACATAGCTCTGATGATGCACCTCAGGCACAGGGCTGCCTGCAGTCATTATTCACACAGCTCTGATGATGCACCTCAGGCACGGGGCTCACAGCTGTTATTATTCACACAGCTTTGATGATGCACCTCAGGCACAGGCTCACAGCTGTTATTATTCACACAGCTCTGATGATGCACCTCAGGCACAGGGCTGCCTGCAGTTATTATTCACACAGCTCTGATGATGCACCTCAGGCATGGGGCTCACAGCTGTTATTATTCACACAGCTCTGATGATGCTCCTGAGGCATAGGCTGGCGCAGTTATTATTCACACTGCTCTGATGATGCACCTCAGGCACGGGGCTGATGCAGCTATTATTCACACAGCTCTGATGATGCACCTCAGGCAGGGGCTGACGCAGGTATTATTCACACAGCTCTGATGATGCACCTCAGGCACGGGCTCACAGCCGTTATTATTCACACAGCTCTGATGACAAAGTGTTGAGGGCAGAGTGTTGAGGTCAGAGTGTTGAGGGCAGAGTGTTGAGGGCAGAGTGTTGAGGGCAGGGGGCATAGTGTTTAGGGCAGAGTTTTTTGAAAGGTAGAGTATGTTTTCCAGGTTTTTGTGCA
The DNA here is from genome assembly GCF_964263255.1 of Lissotriton vulgaris. Classification (NCBI taxonomy): domain Eukaryota; kingdom Metazoa; phylum Chordata; class Amphibia; order Caudata; family Salamandridae; genus Lissotriton; species Lissotriton vulgaris. The sequence continues at coordinate 298,846 of NW_028244896.1, forward strand.
AACTGTTTTTTAGGTTAAATCCTGTGATCGTTGGTTAAAATTTTCATTCAACAAATAGGGTCGATCCAAAGTTTAGAAAGAGTATAACATTTTATTAGTGCAGAATTGAACGTAAACAGCCGACACGTGTTTCGCCCTCTTTGGCGAATTGCGCCAGGGCTTTCTCAAGGCTAAGTTCAGTTTCTTAATAGCATTCAAATGAATTCTCAATAATACATCGTGACAACTTGTTACCTGGCGGGAGATTGAACTCCAATTTGAAATATTTAAGGAATTTACTCCTGAATATACCCACTACGATGTATTATTGAATGAAAATTTTAACCAATGATCACAGGATTTAACCTAAAAAACAGTATGCACAAAAACCTGGAAAACATACTCTACCTTTCAAAAAACTGTCTTTTTTCAAAACTCTAAAAGGTCCAGAGTTTTTGAGTATGTTTCCTCTACTTCCACAAACATTTCTGTGAAAACAGATATAGTCCTGGAATCCTTGGACCTTCAATGCTCAGTCATTATGAATGTTGAGGGCAGAGTGTTGAGGGCAGAGGGCAGAGTGTTGTGGGCAGAGGGCAGAGTGTTGAGGGCAGAGGGCAGGGTGTTGAGGGCATAGTGGTGTTGATGGCAGAGTGGTGTTGAGGGCAGAGTGTTGAGGGCAGAGGGCAGAGTGTTGAGGGCAGAGGGCAGAGTGTTGAGGGCAGAGTGTTGAAGGCAGAGTGTTACGGGTAGAGTGTAGAGTGTTGAGGGCAGAGTGTTGAGGGCAGAGGGCATAGTGTTGAGGGCAGAGTGTTGATGGCAGAGGGAAGAGTGTTGAGGGCAGAGTGTTGAGGGCAGAGGGCAGAGTGTTGAGGGCAGAGTGTTGAGGGCAGAGTGTTAAGGGCAGAGTGTTGAGGGCAGAGTGTTGAGGGCAGAGTGTTGAGGGCAGAGGGCAGAGTGTTGAGGGCAGAGGGCAGAGTGTTGAGGGCAGAGGGCAGAGTGTTGAGGGCAGAGGGCTGAGGGCAGAGTGTTGAAGGCAGAGGGAAGAGTGTTGAGGGCAGAGTGTTGAGGGCAGAGGGCAGAGTGTTGAGGGCAGAGTGTTGAGGGCAGAGTGTTAAGGGCAGAGTGTTGAGGGCAGAGTGTTGAGGGCAGAGTGTTGAGGGCAGAGGGCAGAGTGTTGAGGGCAGAGGGCAGAGGGCAGAGTGTTGAGGGCTGAGGGCAGAGTGTTGAAGGCAGAGGGCAGAGTGTTGGGGGCAGATTGTTGAGGGCAGAGGGCAGATTGTTGAGGGCAGAGAGCAGAGTGTTGAGGGCAGAGGGCAGAGTGTTGAGGGCAGAGGGTAGAGTGTTGATGGCAGAGGGCAGAGTGTTGAGGGCAGAGGGCAGAGTGTTAAGGGCAGAGGGCAGAGTGTTGAGGGCAGAGTGTTGTTGAGGGCAGTATGTTGTTGAGGGCAGAGTGGTGTTGAGGGCAGAGTGGTGTTGAGGGCAGAGTGTTGAGGGCAGGGTGTTGAGGCCAGAGTGTTGAGGCCAGAGTGTTGAGGGCAGAGTGTTGAGGGCAGAGGGCATAGTGGTATTGAGGGCAGAGTGGTGTTGAGGGTAGATTGGTGAGGGCAGAGTCTTGAGGGCAGAGGGCAGAGTGTTGAGGGCAGAGGGCAGAGTGTTGAGGGCAGAGTGCAGAGTGTTGAGGGTAGAGTGCAGAGTGTTGAGGGCAGAGTGTTGAGGGCAGAGTGTTGAGGTCAGAGTGTTGAGTGCAGAGTGTTGAGTGATGAGTACAGGCCTCAGCAAGGCCTGCGAGTGCGAAAGGGTTCGCCCTTCTGTACACAGAGTCCTCAGACTTACACAAAAAATTGGCATGGAAACTGTAAATACAAAAACATAGTTTAATAAACCTTTAAAGGTGGTACTACAGCCTACACAACACTCTACAGTATTGTACAAGGTAGCACAAAGAACTCAGACACGCGGTCCCCTTTTATACACAAAGAAGGGGCTCATAAGTGGGCGGTTACAGCTCAAAACGTGATTTACAACCATATATGGATATTTCTTGAACATGATCGATACATGGGTGGAGTTAATGGTTCTTGAGACCACCGAATGCACATTCCAATCTTCGCTAATCAGTAACAGATGTGACTCCTACTGGGCATGCGCTAGAAACGCAAGGAACTATTTATAGCCTGTTGCTGGGCAAACTTCAGGGGTGACAGTCAGTGAGGTAGGACTTGCCTCGTGGCGAGCACATAGCAATGTATAGCATACAAGATGGATGCCAGAAAACAAAATGGAGTCTGGCCGTATTTCAAGTACGGGCGGGAAAACTAGAACAAAGACATGATAGCATGTCTTCAGCGAATGCTTAATACTATCGCTGTTTTATTTACAGCATGAGGGCAGAGTTTTGAGAGCAGATTGTTGAGGGCAGAGGGCAGAGTGTTGAGGGCAGAGGGCAGAGTGTATAGGGCAGAGTGCAGAGTGTTGAGGGCAGAGTGCAGAGTGTTGAGGGCAGAGTGTTGAGGGCAGAAGGCAGAGTGTTGAGGGCAGTAAGTGCGTCGGTTTGTGAACATATATATTATGAATATTTTACAGTATCCGGTTTCCACCTAATTTGTCAGGGCCAAAGTGCAGGATTAAACAAATCTGTACATTTCCATTCAGGTGATCGGTTGCTAATGCCTGGTACTCATTTTAGGTTTCACCTGTATAGCACTTGCACTTTCTTGAGAAAACGATTGTGTTTAATATAAAGCTACAAGGGACTTATATCCTGCCTCACTCTCTCACTATATAATACTCACTCTTTCACTTTTTACTACTCGCTCTCTAATACTCTCTTTACTAATAACTCTCTCCTACTCACTATCAACTACTCACTCTATTACTTACTCTGTGTGTGGGTGCTAATGCAACAGGTCTCGTATATGCAAACGATTAAGCTATTGGCAATGTAAATGACAATGCCATTTATTTATGATTTTAAAAAAAAAGTCAGGAGCAATGCCAATAGCTCTACCTTTAATAATGCAGAGACCATTGCATTGTAAATGCTTGTTAAGGGAAGTCATTTACCACATTTCAAGATGTAGCCCGGCAGAAATTGTTCGAGATATTCTCATTCAGGCTCCGTACTCTGTGGTTTCTAGCCTGTCATACAAAGCGTTTTGCCTACATTCATCCTTTAAAAAAAACCTGCATACTGTTACCAAACAGAAGCCAGGCGAATAATTTCACATCGCCCTGGAAAAGGTGCAGGAAATCGTATCCTCCCAAATCTCCATCCTTTGATGTGTTTACAAACTGGTAACTGCGCCCACATTAGAGCCGTGGACTAGCAAAATCATCTAAGAGAATATTGTGGCTCGGCTAGCTCGGTACAGTCCAGAATAGAAGCATGCAACGTAAGCTGATGAACCTGGAAATGCCTGTATCGGCAACACACGGCAAAATAAGAACTTAGCTATGAAAAGGGGTGAGGAGAGCGGTGTGGACGACAGGAGCAGCTAATAGTTCGAAGTTCGCGCAACCTTCTAAAATGCGAGATATTCATTTACATGCGGAGCAGGTATTCCATCCGTTTGGCTGAGCATATTATACTTCTTTCTGAAATAATAGAACACTCCCCCTCCCCTCTGCCGTTCCTCTCATGGCTGAAGCATCTTAGCAGAAACAGACCGCTGAGCAGGCAGCAGCACGTCAGTGTGACAGCTGATCAGGTGAACAATACACCAATGACCAGCAGAACCACCGCAACGACACAACAGATCCTGATAGCTGCCAGACTTGCATCCGCCCGCACTGGATTGCGAGCTCAACATTTGATAAAGGCGTCAGACGGAACACTTAATGTTTTGCTCAATGCAATAAAAACGGTTGGAATACCGAACCCCGTGAGTGACTATCTTCTTGGGAGAAACGCAGAGAGAGAGCAAAAATTGATTGCGCTGCAGCACCACCGCAACAAAGGCACCAGTTCATGAGTGTGCCCAATCGGTGCAAAGGAGCAGAATAATGCACTGCTGATGACATTACATATTACATCACTCATGACATGGTCAGTGACATCACTAATGACACCATCCAGTGAATGTGTGTCTTTCTAAAAAATAAATATGTTTTATATATGTATATGTAAAGGTGGAGGGAAGAATAAATGTTTAAATTATTGTCTTAATGAATGTTTTTTTTAAAAGAAATGATTGGATAACTGGCTTATTAAGTGTATCTTAGTGAATACATATATTAGCGAGTAATGTTTAAATATTTCAATATATGTATCAGTGTTTCACTTTGTGAATAAGTGGCTGCATGGGTTGATGAGTACCTACATGTGTGTGTATATGGGTTGTTAGATGTTTTTTTAATATCAGTATGAGTGTCTCTATGGTTTGGTGGGGGTGTTACTTATGATATAGATCCATCAATGACTGACTCACTGTTTCTATGTTTTTTGAAGACAACATATGTGCAGGACTGTATGGGTGGATGAGTGTGTATATGTTTATGTTAGTAAGTAAATGACTGTCTTACTATTGTGTTTATCAGTAACTACATATGTTTTAATCTAGTATATGTGATTATTGATGTATATAAGTGAGTATATGTGAGAGTGAGAGATTGAAAGAGTTCCTGTTTAAATAAGTATGTGTTTCTATAAGTGATTGTTTGAGAGAGTAAGTATGTATAAGTTTCCTTAGAAGTAACGTGGTAGTGTGTGTATAGTTGTATATGCAAATAAATGGATGTTCAATAGTTTATTTGCATGTGTGAGTATGTGTGTGAGTAACTTTTGGATGACTGTCGGTGTGTAACAGGATGTATAGGTGTATCACTACATATGATGAGTGAGTATATGTATGAGTGACTATATAGAACTGTTGGTGAATGACAGAATGTGTATATAGATGGTGGAATTACTGAATTGGTTGTTGTAACTGGTATGGGTATCTCCATTTTTTGGAAAACGTTAATTTCTATTTTCCAATATGTGTTTTAAGGGTTACATTACACTTAAAGGAGGTCTGTCATCAGTGATGTCATGAGTGATGTCACTGGCCATGTCATGAGTGATGTAATATGTAATGTCATCAGCAGTGCATTACACGCGCAAGTTATAGTGAGTCCAACTAACTATAACGTGGAATTTCATTGGTTTTATGTCAGTAAAATTTCCAGCTAACTATAACTGGTGTCAAACCTATGTTTTTTTCAGTGAACTTCATAGGTTTTTTAAATGCTACTTCCTAACTATAACGTGTGTACAACCTATGGTTTTTTCAGTGAATTTCAAAGGTTTTTTGAATGCTAGTTCCTAAGTATGAAATCACGTTCGTAACTAGATAGTGTCACCGCCTACACGTCCTAAGAAGCGCATGTAAAGTCATGTGACTTGAAAACAACACTTGCAATTGGTTCTTAGTAGTTTCTGTTCTGGAATTTACACGAAGCACTCCACCCACTTTCCTCACAATCTTTTCTACTCTGAAGAGACAACAACGTCGAGCATCTTCCGGAAAACTTTGCTGAAATGGCTGCCCTTCCGCATTCATCTTCCGAATCTGAAGGAAATGAGCGACCACCGTTAAGAAGAAAAAAAGAATCTTTCATTTGGCAATTTTTTACTTATCCTGAAGATCAAAAGAAAGTGAATGTGCCAAAAGTAACCTGCACGATATGCAATTCGGAGCTCTCAAGGGGAAATCCAAATAAAAAATATTCCTTTTCTATACACACCATGCAGCGGCATGTTAAACAAAGGCACCCTGAGCATTATGCAAAAGCATCGACAAGAGCCCTGGCCACGCTATTACCATCAGAGGTGGCCAGCACATCTTCTGGTGGACGACCTGTATCTCCATCGAGTGGTGAAATGGACTTGAGACCATATCTTGCGAAGGTGCATATGAAATGCAACGAGTGTGGAGAAATTCTTTTGTATGGAGAGCAGAGCCTCGTTCTTATTAAACTCAAAATTGAAAGTCACAAATGCCCCAAGAAAACATACATTTCTTCACTTCATTTTCATAGTATTACATACTGAAAAATGTAGTAGCAACTTTAAGAAATCGAAAGCTTCATAACACTTCTTTCCAAAAAAAAAAAAAAAACCTTTTCAGAACTAACTCTTTCTACCAAAACGTGCTCCAAGAGCATATTATGAGATGTTTTTTCGCCGCTTTATTTTAGAGCGAGACCGGGTGCGCGCACCCTCCTATCGTGTACAGGACCTGACACTTGCATGTGAAGTCATGTGACTTCAAAACAACACTTCTAATTGGTTCTTGGTAGTTTCTATTCTGGAATTTACACGCAGCACTCCACCCACTTCCATCACTTTCTTTTCTACTCTCAAGAGAGAACAACGTCGAACATCTTCCCGAAGACTTCGCTGCAATGGCTACCGTTCCGCATTCATCTTCCGAATCTGAAGGAAATGAGCGACCACCTTTGACAAGAAAAACGGAGGCCACGCTATTACCATCAGAAGTGACCAGCACATCTTCTGCACGACGACCTGTATCTCCATCAAGTGCTGAAATGGACTTGAGACCATATCTTGCGAACGTGCACATGGAATGCAGGAACTGTGGAAAACTTCTTGTATACGGAGGACAAAGCTATACTCTAATTAAACACAAAATAGAGAGTCATAAATGCTCCAAGAAAAGTTAAATTTCTTCACTTTATTTGGATAGTATGACATACTGAAAAATGTCGTAGCAACTTTAAGAAATCAAAAGCATCATAACACTTGTTTCCAAAAAAAAAAAAAAAAAGTTCTTTTCAGAACTAACTCTTTCCACCAAAACATGCTCCAAGAGCATATTATGAGATGTTTTTTCGCCCCTTTATTTTAGTGCGAGACCGGGTGCGCGCACCCTCCTATCGCGTACAGGACCTGACACTTGCATGTGAAGTCATGTGACTTCAAAACAACACTTCTAATTGGTTCTTGGTAGTTTCTATTCTGGAATTTACACGCAGCACTCCACCCGCTTCCATCACTTTCTTTTCTACTCTCAAGAGAAAACAACGTCGAACATCTTCCCGAAGACTTCGCTGCAATGGCTACCGTTCCGCATTCATCTTCCGAATCTGAAGGAAATGAGCGACCACCTTTGACAAGAAAAACGGAGGCCACGCTATTACCATCAAAAAAATAATCAGCACATCTTCCGGTGGACGACCTGTATCTCCATCGAGTGCTGAAATGGACTTGAAACCATGTCTGGCGAACGTGCACATGAAATGCAACAACTGTGGAAAACTTCTTGTATACGGAGAGCAAAGCTTTACTCTAATTAAACACAAAATTAAGAGTCATAAATGCTCCAAGAAAAGTTAAATGTCTTCACTTTATTTGGATAGTATGACATACTGAAAAATGTCGTAGCAACTTTAAGAAATCAAAAGCATCATAACACTTGTTTCCAAAAAAACAAAAAAAAAAAAAAGTTCTTTTCAGAACTAACTCTTTCTACCAAAACGAGCTCCAAGAGCATATTATGAGATGTTTTTTCGCCGCTTTCATTTAGTGCGCGACCGGGTGCGCGCACCCACATATCGCGTACAGGCTTTGAGACACGCATGTGCAGTCATGTGACTTTAAAACAACACTTCCAATTGGTTCTTACTAGTTTCTATTCTGCAATTTACACGGAACACTCCACCCACTTCCCTAGAAAACCAGTTTATCGAAAAACTTTTAAATCCTCCTCTTATGAAATATTCGACATCAATCACATAGCAGAGTACTAAATAGCACTATATACACTCCGTCCCTTAATTATAAGAGACTTATTGCTATGTAAAAGCAACTTTTGTTTTCACGTGATAATGTGAAATGCTGAGCCTGTTACACAATTTGCTTTCACATATATGTTACTATTCTCCTTCGAGCACTAACACCGTAGAAAATACCACCAATAGCGGTGATATTTTTTACACCGAGAACGGGCGATTTGTATCGCTTAGAGCCCTTACAATTATAAAGTTTTATTTCCTAAGTCTCTGATCTCCAACTGTGCAACGTGGCTCCCCTGTGTGTCGTAATAAGGTCCATAAACAAAAACTACAGGGCCAGCATTATAAACATGCACAGAACCACAAAACGACAAGAGCCACCATGTTGATATATATCCTTAATATAATAAACCTCTGAGAATAAATACATATTTCCGTGGCACCCCATAACACAAATGTGGCGTCCTCTGACTCTGCTCCATTACCAAACACCCTAACTCCCCGCCCCCCTCACTCTTCACTAAACTCCGCACTCCACCCCACCCGGACCCCCTATTACAAACCCCCAACCTACCCTCCCTGCCCAAACCCACCATGAACCTCAAACCGCCCCTGGAAAACTTATAAGACACAGGATTACTAAAACTCAAAGAATACGCAACAGGCAGATAATGTAAATAGTACATAAAGGCACATATTTTTTCCATAATACTATTTAAAAACATGTTCTATTTTTTATAAATCTATCATGCATCTGACCCTCTAGAACTGCTTTCAAAACGTGAACTATAAACCTCTACTTTTCATTTTCAAACCATACACTTTCATCTCACCCTCTAGAACTGCTTTCAAAACGTGAACTATAAACCTCTACTTTTCATTTTCAAACCATACACTTTCAATTACATTATTTTTTTTTCACAATTCATGTAATGTTACACACCTTTTCTAAAATGCACCAGTCCCTATTATTTATAAGGATTTATTTTCAGTCTTCATCAGTGACACTTTCTTAACATATAATGGAAATCACTGTAACTTTTTAAACGACAATGCTAACGCGGTAAAAATAACCCCTCATTTGCTTTCCTTTAAGAATGCAGACTATGTACCCCACGCATGCGTTTCTTGATCTTTGTATTTGGCAGCGAATACCGACCTTAAATCGGAAGACATGAACAAGAGCGCCATTGTCACAATTAAAACTGAACGTTGTATCTGCTCACACACATATCTTTCACTAAGCTAACATTCACAGAAAACAGCATTGATGTAAAAAAAAATTGACCTTGCTTTACAACTCCCTCAAATCACTCCCTTATTTTTTAACGCATCCTCCAGTTCAAGAAAAGCTACTTTTTTGATAACTACAAAGCAATATATAAGTGACTAGACTCCTAGAAAATTTATCAAGTCATTCTGCTCCTCTCCACTGCATAGCCGGCGACCTAATTCTGTGGAGTTGCTATACAACCAGCAGTAATGCGCCGTTTCCTTTACCATCTTGGGAAATTCAAAATGGATGTCCCTCCTGCCTTCCCAAACGAGCCGGGCCACTTAGAACTATTTCGGCAGAGAATGCTTCTGTACTACGGCACCTTACCACTCTCAACTTTGAATACTTCATATCGATTATCATTTCGATATTCGTATTTCACCTGTGTGCAGCCTGTATTTCATTGCCTGAGCTGTGATTTCACGTGGGCCCTGGATTTATGTCTCTGCAATTTGGTACCTCCTGAACCGAATTACAAGCACCTCATGAATCCGTTACTTGATCATGAACAGCTTTGTTACAACGGAGGGTTTATGGCCTTTGCAGCTATACAAGGAGTTCTGGGTCATTGGAATATATTCGCAGCGGCGCAAGATTTCCTAACAGAGAGCTACATCGAAAACCCACCGAGCTGCCCTATGATGGTAAAAGACGCTCCAATAATGACAGATCATGAATGCTCCTTTCATCTTCTCAATTGGATGGCTGACATGTTTTCAGATGATAACAGTGATTTCATGTTAGAGGCACTTGCTGCATACTTTGCCTACACAATGGACGGTTAACTCTTTCCTAACAGCGAGCTACATCAAAAACCCACCGAGCTGCCCTCTGATGGTAAAAGAGGCTCCGATTATAACAGATCATCAGTACTGCTTTACTCTTTTACATTGGATAGCTGACATACTTTCAAATGATAAAACTGATTTCCTGTTACAAGCAGAAGCTACCTATTTTGCCTAAACAAAGCTTCAATAACTCTTATACAAGCCATTGATGTCCTCATTTCCTTTTGGTTCCCTATATTCTTCACGTTCTTTTCCATATTTTCTTTTGAAGAAAAGACCTATTGGCTTTACTAACAGTGGACATTATGATTTCGTGTTGTTTGACAGCTGATTCATAAAGTAATGATGTATAACCACTTGCATTTTCATATATCGTTCCTAAACTGAAAGGCCAGAGACCTTCTTCCATTTATTAAAATATAATATACTTCCTTATAAGAGTGTACAATGTTTTTTTCCAACTATATTAATTTTTCTTCAACTATAGCGTTTGTATTCCATGTACTACTGACAATACCAATTACTGTGTTTTTTGCAATTTCTGTACTCATATTACATAATGATTTGCCTTTAAAACAGTACATTTCTAAATAAACATTTCAAATATTCACGGTTTCTCTTTTAATCCATAATCTCAACTGAAATGATTTCATATTGAAAAACTATTCATGGGTTCCACATAACCTTAACTGTAGACACTGAGGACCTTATTTATAAAGACCTTCCGCCGCCAGTGCCTCATTTTTTAAAATGTGAAAAAGTGACGCACCGGTGGTGCAAGGCCTTCATAAATAAACTCCTGAATGTTTTCTTTTCTCGACCTCACTTACTGATACTAGAACCTGCAAGCCAATTACGGCCCGTGAACTCTTTCTTAGTAGGTCGCGCACCGTAAAGACAGTTATACCACTGTTAACATTTTTTTTTACTGTTACCAAGCACCGACACAGTTCCGCTTCACTCAGAGTTAATCACTGCTCCCACGCTTCTACAGGCCAGACGCTATGTCGTATTTCTCTCCTTATCACCCTTTCATCTCCACAATAACAAACAGTTCTCCGCCTGCCACCACAGAACAGAGTCAGATGCAGAGGCACCAAAGAGTGAACCAATCACCAACTGCCATCTCCGGCTGTTTCCATGGTTACACCTCATTCTGAACCTTGCTGAAGGCACAGGTCAAAAGTTCATGTCTTAACGTTCTACAACAAACTAAGAACACTATTTTCCCTCCAGAAACACCTGCCAATACACAGCTCTGTTACATGTCTTGTTTTTTCACACCCAATAGTACTTTTCGTTTAACGTAAACATTAACATGCAACGTACTGTTCAATCTCCACTTGTTACAATCAACCAATCATTTTTATTTTTTAAACCACACCCAGCCTCTTCCTTTTTCTTTATTTAGAATTTCAACTTCTAACTACCATTCCACTTCCAGAACCGATCGGAGGACGACTACAAATCCCTTGAAAATGAAGGTCTGGCTAATAGGACACAGTTATATTCACTGGAGTGAAAAATATGCAGTAAGCAGACGAATTTGCAACCTCCGCTTACCAAATGTACACATAACATGGATTGCCAAAAGAGGATTGAAATGTCACCAATTGATTCCATTGGTGAAAACTTTTATGCATCTCCCAGAACCAGACCTTATAATTGTGCACTGTGGTGGGAACGATCTAGGCACAATCACTGGGGTAGGTCTGGAAATGCTTCTAAAAGACACCTTTCGACAATTGATGACACTTTTTCCTCGATCTGCCTTGGTATATTCCAATATATGCCAAAGACAGAAATGGAATTGGTCCAATGAACATTGTGCACAATTTGAGAAAGCAAGGAGACAGGTAAATAAATCTGTTTCTGCGTTCCTCAGAGATTATAGCATGGGTTCTATTTACCACAACAACTTGCGATACCACATGCAAGACGTCTATAGGAGAGACAGTGTTCATTTCACGAATGAGGGAAACAGAATCTTCCTCTGCAACATCAGGCTCTGCATCGGTACTTACTTATAAATGCAGAAAACACTCAATTAACACAAGGGCTCTTTTCAGAGCCACCTTATATCTAAGCACTCAAACTTCTGATTTATCTCCATTTTCACACTCTTGTGAATAGGTGTGCGCGACCGGGTGCGCGCACCCCGTTATTTTTTTTCCGAAAAAAAATATATCTTTTCGCGTTTAAGGGCCTTACTACACACCCCGAGAAAACCTACGCAGCAAGACAATCTCTACCTTCTCCCCTTTCCATGTTTCAACGCTTTGAAATGAACAATATATTTACTTGCAGTGACAAAATGGCGGACAAAACTTCCTGATTTCCTTCGAATCGAACGTTAACAGACGTCACGCAGCAAAAATAAATTCCGCTCATGCGCAGCCGCTTGGGTGCGCGCACGTTTGCGCGCCTATAGATATATAATTGACTTTAACTTTAATTTTCTCAACAACTACTGAATGGATTTACACCATTCCAAAAAAAGCGTAATCTGTGAACAGGACTCTACAGTTTTGGCAAATTTCTTATAAATCCATTCAGCCGTTCAACCTGTAGCCGAGTCTAAAGGTCCTATGGAAAATAACATGGAGAAAACACGTTTTGGGACCCCCCTTATATCTCAGCCCCCACTTGACCAATCCCCCCCAAACTTTCAGGGAAGGAGCGCAGCGGACCGAGCCATCTTCTTTGAGAAATTCGCAAAGACTCATCCACCAGGGCCAAAGTTATTCCAAATAGAATGTTGAGGATTTCCTATGGAAACTAGGTCCTAACTATAACTACCTACTGGTGACCGCCAGTAGGTAATATATATATATAAATATAAAAAGCACGTCTATGCTGGCCCGCCTGCATTGAGAAACGAGCTAGAAGAAGGCAGACACGCCGAAACGCGTCCTCGTAAATACATTTATGGACTGAGAACCCCGTGAGTGCAGTGTGTTTTTTGAACACGTGAGCTTTGTTATATGGAATGGACCCACCACCATGTAACCGCACCTGTCTTGAAGAGTGCACCAGGCGTCTTTGGTGGACTTGGAGCAGAGTATTTCGTTACTAACGCGGTGCACCACCAGCGCAGCATTCTGGGATATGGAGAATGCGTCAATCTTCCAGATTGAAGGGACCACTGAGATATGCCGTCCCCTGCTCCACGAACCACGATGCTGCATGGCATGACGAGGGGGTGTCCAGCAGGCATTTCTACGGAGCAAAAGGTGCTTTTTTGAACAGCAGTGCAACGAGGGAAAATTAAAGGTCTCCGGCGAGGCAGGTTTAACATTGACATTTCCTACTGCCAAAGTGAATCGCCTGAGAATGTGGGGATTTTCCCGTACCATCTGGCAACAATTAAGACACTTCATTTCCTCGTGACTGCGCAAACCAATGGAATGCATCCCTTTACTCTAAAGCACGTCTATGCAGGCATTGAGAAACGAGCTACAAGAAGGCAGACACGCCGAAACGCGTCCTCGTAAATACATTTATGGACTGAGAACCCCATGAGTGCAGTGTGTTTTTTGAACACGTGAGCTTCCTTAAATGGAATGGACCCACCACCATGTAACCGCACCCGTCTTGAAGAGTGCCCCAGGCGTCTTTGGTGGACTTGGAGCAGAGTATTTAGTTACTAACGTGGTGCACCACCAGCGCAGCATTCTGGGATATGGAGTCGTGAATGCGTCAATCTTCCAGATTGAAGGGACCACGGAGATATGCCGTCCCCTGCTCCACGAACCACGATGCTGCATGGCATGACAAGGGGGTGTCCAGCAGGCATTTCTACGGAGCAAAAGGTGCTTTTTTGAACAGCAGTGCAAAGAGGGAAAATTAAAGGTCTCCGACGAGGCAGGTTTAACATTGACATTTCCTACTGCCAAAGTGAATTGCCCGAGAATGTGGGGATTTTCCCGTACCATCTGGCAACAATTAAGACACTTCATTTCCTCGTGACTGCGCAAACCAATGGGAATGCATCTCTTTACTCCAAAGCACGTCTATGCTGGCCCGCCTGCATTGAGAAACGAGCTAGAAGAAGGCAGACACGCCGAAACGCGTCCGCGTAAATAAATTTATGGACTGAGAACCCCATGAGTGCAGTGTGTTTTTTGAACACGTGAGCCTTGATATATATATATATATATATATATATATATATATATATATATATATATATATATATATATATATATATTCCTGTAACCGCCCAAAACAATGAGAGAGTGAGCCGCACACATCGCGGTGTCAGATGTTTGTTTTCATAAGCTCCATAGTCCTAATATATTTCGGCTTGCAGGTACCAATTAGTAGCTTTATATATTCACGGTGATCACCATGAATATATAAAGCTACTAATTGGTACCTGCAAGTACAGCCCCTCGACACTTGAACAGCTCCCCCTCTGAAGAAGGCCAAAGGCTGGCCGAAATATATTAGGACTATGGAGCTTATTAAAACAAACATCTGACACCACGATGTGTGCGGCTCACTCTCTCATTGGTTTGGGAGGTTACAGGAATAATTTTATGGCTTAGTTCAGCCGTGGAGCAACGCACCGCTGTGAAAGTGCACCAAAACTACCTGACAGAGAACCACTGATGAAAAGCGTCGGACTCATTCAATTTTAATGGGGCGAAGTTTTGAAGTTGCTTGGAGCTGTAACAGAGCCGGATGGTGGGGAATGATGTGGTGATCTCTTTTGAACAGCGCCGGGACCATTTGCTTTGGATATATATATATATATATATATATATATATATATATATATATATATATATATATATATATATATATATATATATATATATATATATATATATATATATATATATATATATATATATATATATATATATATATATATATTACCTACTGGCCTACTGGCTATTTTTGAATAGGGATTTCTGAAAATTCTATGTTGAATAACTTTGGCGTTGATGGACGGAATTGGCTGAAATTTTCAAGACAATGCCACATTTTGTTCCTGAGCGTCCCCTGAAATTTTGGGGGGTTTCATCTAGCGGGGGACCGAGAAAAAAGGGGGGTCCCAAAATGGGTTTTTAACATTGAGTTTTCCATAGGGCGGTTGGACTCACTTTTAGCTCGAACGGCTGAATGGATTTCCACAAAACTTGGCAAAATTGTAGGGACTGGTAGCCCGATGTGCCTTTGATATGTCTCAAGATATATGCTCCAGCAAAAAGATGCCACTAAACTGAATATATGTAAATAATTTTTTCTCTGGACAACGAATGTAGTATATGAAATCCTTGAAAAAACTAGCATTGAAGAGGATAAGGACACTTCATATTTAACTTGTGCCCTTTTTGAAAAAAACTGATTGGTAATCCGCACCTAGACAAACCCTGAGTGAGGATAAAACAATGAAAACCAACTAACTAGACAGCCTGAGTGATCAGCGCTGCCTACAAACAGTATCACGCATGCGCCGAGAATCAGCGGAGTGGGGCGTGGCGAAAACACTTGTGCGCACGCGCGCATGAGAGACAGACGAACTGCAGCTGCGCTGAAGGGTTCTCTGTCAGCGCGAGCCACAGCCAGAACCCGTGAGTGGCTGACAAGCGGAAGGTCGATATTTGGACATCCTAAGACCCGGCAATTAACAAATGACGGAGGGATACATGTTACATGTGGTTAGATCACATGTACATAGGAGGCGGCAACACGGATGTTTCCTTACAAGGTCGCTTCCTATTTCCGCTAATTAACCAATGAAATCACACCCAATCCCCCTATATATACCGCCTAGCTCATTCGTAATTCATTCACGGCGGAGCAGCACAGGGTGGTAGAAGGAGGCCAATTCAGGCGGATTTCGTGAGTATACTTCAACAAAATGCAACCCCAGGTTGTCCAGGTGTAGCGTGGAGTTAAACAGTGAGTAAAAGCTACAACACTGAATCCACTTCTCTACCCTCATAGATTGTGGATCCACCTACCTACCTTGATGCCCAGGATTGGCTCATGAGAAAATACACTACAAAGACCATGAGTATGTCCAAAGAAAATGAGTATAAACAAAAAAACCTTAAGTGTGTCTTATATGTTGTGTGTGTTGTATGTCCTCTTCCTTTACAGGTTTAATTAACCGTTTGGGGCTCCAGGTGACTGCACCTATCTGAGCCATTCCTATATGGTAACCAAACCTTATGGTTTTTTCTTCTTTTTTTCAGGACATGTAATTGCATGATCCAAAAAACCGCTGTAGGCACACTGTAGCCGTCTTTAAAATTGTTATCACTTTTCAGAAAATTAAGATAACCCCCTTTTTTTCTTAGAAAAACGTGAGTAGGGTTGGGAAGTTGTGCCCCGTCCTGAAGAAGGTACACAAGTACCGAAACATGTCGACGCACACCAGAGGTTTTGTCCCTAATTAAGACAATTAAACCTCGTTCTTTTGCACACCTTTTAACAGCACCAGCCAGGGGTACGAAATAAAGTTTTTTTCACATTACCCACTAGCCAGGTACTTTTTAGACTTTCACCACACCTCCCACTCACATCAATCCTTTTCACTTACACTCAACACACACCACACATAGTCCAACTTGTCAACGCTCCCGCGTAGTCGCAGGTCGCAGCGTGCCGCATCCCCTTAGCGGGGTGCGAAGACCCCGATGATGAAGCATGACACCAAGGGGCCTGTTGGTGTGTGAGGGGTATTTTACACAACACTGAGTGTCCCCCTTCCCTGTGATACACACTGGTAGTAGGATTCTTCTTGTTTATTTATCAGTGCCCGTGGAGTAGGAATCCTATTTTTGTACTCTACCTCCCTTCTTTGTTAATTATATGGGCTTTTTTATAGGTCTGGAGGACAGAGAGGTATGCGATTTTCAGTGTAGGGCAATAAGCTCTCCTCCAAGCTCGCTCAGCTCTCCGCGAAGCTAGCTTTTTAGCCTTGAGGTCTGAGTTGAACCATCTGTTAGCTGCGTGAGCCCTTTTAACCGTAATCCGTCTCAGGGGAGCGAATTCATTGCCTGATTGAGTCAGCCAGTTGTTGATGGTTGCCAGCTGAGCTGGGGCAGTAAGGCCTGAGAGGTCAGGGCTGGTCTCAGCCAAGGACGAGCAGAAGGAAGGCATGTCAGCTTTGCCCCATTTCCTGACCCAGATATTCTTACGGAGTAGAGGATTAGCATCAGGGGCTAGGGCAAGGGAGAATGAGATAAGAGAGTGATCGGACCAGAGGCAGGGGGAAACAATAGGAGGTGATGTGGGGACATTTAAAGCCCAGATCTGGTCCAACATGTGACCGTGGATATGAGTGGGACTGTGGATGTAATATGTGAAATTGAGACTGTTCATGAGGTCAGTAAAATCCTTGGAGTGGGGACTTTCGGCTGGGTCGTTTGGCCAGAAGTTGAGGTCCCCTAGGACTAAGACTGAAGAGTTATTTATCGCCAAAGTGGCTAGAAGATCTTGAAAGCTGGAATTAAAGGAAGGGGTAGGTTGGGGACGATAGATGAGGACACAAGTCAGGGGTGTCTGATAAGAGGTCGAGCGTACTACCAGGTAGTCCACTTCCGGAATTAGGGGGGAGGGAAGGATCTGAAAGTGGAGGTCAGTGCGAGCTATCAAGGCCACTCCTCTACCCCTCTTGCCCTCCGGCCGATCCGCTCGGATGGCAGAGTATGAGGGGGGCAATATAGCTATAATATTGGGTAGGGAGTCCGCCTTGAACCAAGTCTCTGTTAAAAACTGAAGATCGGGTGCATGCGGGTCGATGTAGTCAAATAGCTCGTGCTGGTGACTGACCGCTGACCTGGTATTGAGTAGTGTGGCTGAGATGTTAAAAGCCGGAGCTTGGGGAGTGTAGGGATGGTCAAGGGTCGGGGATGATGAGACATGCGAGGGTATCATCTGTGACACAATCGCAGGAGGGGAGCGGGGAGGGGAGGTAGACAAGCCAAGGGCAGACACATAGGTTGCTACAGAGGAAGAGATGGTGCCAGGGGTCCAATAGGAGCAAAGTTGACATGAGGAATAGGTAATCAGACGGGCAGAGTGGGGAGCCCCTAGCCCCTGCCAGCCGCGGACAGGCGCAGACGGGCTTAACTCTGGCGCAACTCCGGCGCGCCTTCGTCGCGCCCGCTGCGCTCGTCCGCTGCGCTGACACATGTGGGCCGTTTATATAGAGGAGTAGCGAGGGGGGAGTGGCGTGGGTGGAGTTTGCCGGTCCTGCCCAACCCAAGATGGCGGCCGCGGCCCCTGTGAGCCCGCCAGAGACGATCAGCCCACAGCCAGCCACGCGCAGCCCCTGAAAAGAAGGAAGCAGGTTAGTAACCTGTTAACTTTGAGGGCAGGTTAGACACACAGTTAAAAAGCACTGAGGTAACACCAATTAAAAGAGCGTGCCACCGCTCGTAATCAGCGGGACAAAATGATATTAAAAAAACAAGAATAGCGACCATCCAGCTACCGCTAGCAAGCCCACTGCCACCGGGCTGCTCGCAATCGCCGGGAAGGTGCGAAGACCACTCCTAAATAGAGGAGTAGCGAGGGGGGAGTGGCGTGGGTGGAGTTCGCCGGTCCTGCCCAACCCAAGATGGCAGCCGTGGCCGCTGTAAGCCCGCCAGAGACGATCAGCCCACAGCCAGCCACGCGCAGCCCCTGAAAAGAAGGAAGCAGGTTAGTAACCTGTTAACTTTGAGGGCAGGTTAGGCACACAGTTAAAAAGCACTGAGGTAACACCAATTAAAAGAGCGTGCCACCGCTCGTAATCAGCGGGACAAAATGATATTAAAAAAAACAAGAATAGCGAGGGGGCGTGGCTAGCCGAGCAGCGAGATGGCCGCTCTGTGAGTGAGCTCCGCCGGCTACGTTAAATAATCCTGTGCTTATCCTCCTCCTGGTGCCTGCGGACCCCAGATATCCCAAGGGTCGACGTCGGAAACCCAGGAGATCCTTCGGCTTAAGTTTGGGGCGCATAGCTGACAAAACTAAGGAGCTGCAGCCATCGGAAAATCTGCCGTCCTGCGCGCCCGCTCTGTTTCTCGCCGGAAGTGCCGGACTCTGGGCATCGCGGAACACCACAGACCGCGGCTTCGGAGGCCTCCGGGGACCCGGCGAACTGCAACGCGGGACATCACCTACAACGGGGCTGCTGCTTTATCTGACACTGGTGAGTCCCGGTTGTACCGGTCAAGAGGACTGAACCGCTGTAGACCTGTGCAACACGGGGGAAGGCCAAAACTCCTTCCCTGGCTAAGAGCCCAGCCGGAGCGCCTCAAAAAGCTCAACCATACACCCGGAGCAGCCGTGGGCTGTAGGAGACTCCCGGAGCTCAGCTGAGGGGTGGTGCCTGAAATTGTACAAATACCACGCAGGCTGGGAGTGGTGCAGAGTGGAGCTGTAGCGAGGCGGGGAACGATCAAAAATCTACCCGCCGCGACTTTCTACCGCGACATAGCGGCTGCTGTCCGTTGATGAGTTCAGATCGCCACTTGCACCTTTTACGTACCGAGCAGACCGAACCCTCGGTATTTCAATCAGGCCCCCGATACTAGTGGCTTCTTGGACAATACGAGGTCTCGTTGCTGAGATTCCGGCGCCCGCCATTTTGTGGATTGGTGATGCCCCGGTTTGCGCGCTGCTAATAATCGATAACTCTGAGCAGCTCCGCCATTAGGGCTAAATACTTGGCTGATACATCGACATCCCCCGGATAAGCCCGACTTACCTTGTCACCACACGAGCCAGTGCACGATAGAACTGCAGAGAGGCGCTGCTCCCCCACGACGCTAGCGGAAAAAGTCCTGACTTCTGAGATGGGGAAAAACGAGGCTAGGCAGCCCAAAATCAGCTTTGATAACAAGAGACCTCCAAAAAACCAAGCGACAGAGATGGATGGCGGCGAATCACCGTCGCATGGGACACCGTCGGACATAGACTTTGGGGCGCTTATTATGGAGGTGAGGTCCAGCTTAAAGAGTATTGACGCTAAACTGGATACCATGTCCTCGCAGCTGGAATCTGTGAAAACTAAAGTTGACGCCCACGAAACCAGACTGGACTGCTTAGAAAATCGGCAGACTGAATGCTGCGAATTCCAACAGCAAGCCAAGCAACATATCACATCCCTGGAGCGGGAAATAGATAACCTACGCGCCAAGTCTGATGATTTAGAAGCACGTTCCAGGAGGTCTAATATCCGCATTACGGGTATTCGGGAGACAACAAACATTGGCAAGATGGAGACGTTTGTGACAGACCTCCTACACGAACTATTCGACCCGAATCTGTCCTCAGTCTTCACAGTCGAGAGAGCGCACAGGTCGCTTGGGAAAAAACCTCCGCCGGGAGCCACACCTCACCCCATCCTAGCTAAATTGCTCAATTACCAGGATAGGGACCTCATCCTGCGATTGGCGAGAGAGAAGGGTAAGATCACACATCAAGGGAATAACATCTCCTTCTACCCGGACTTTACCCCCCTGGTACAAGCGGCCCGTAAGGAATTTCTGCCGGCGAAGAAAGTGCTGCTGCAAGCTGGCGTGCCATACTCTCTGTTATACCCGGCGAAATTGAAGGTACAGCATGACAACACTTCACACTTCTTCACTGACGCTAAATCTGCGCTCAAGTTCGCTAAACATATCAGTGCCGGGGCCAGAAGGAAATCGCCCAGACTGGAGGATGCTTCGGAACACCTTAGTGACAATGATTGAAGGGGTTATTGCTGTGAGTTTGAGTAACTACACCTCTGCCCCCTTCATGCCTTAAATAGGTATTCGAGTACTCCTTGTGCCCACGGCTATTGCACCTGAACTGAGTAAGTGTGGGGTAAAAAACTGGTGCATCCACGGGTGCCAAGCTGAGGCTGCTGACTCCATGTTATCTACGTGACTGGGGTGGGGGCACCGTTAGGACCAAGGAGATTTAAATTTGTATGTAGCCACCCCGTCCATACGGGGGTGTACGCTGGGCGCACCACGCCCCATGGGGTGCTTCCCATTGTTCTTGATGTTGGGTTTTTTGCACTCCTTGCGTGCCTGCTTTTGGGATATGTCACGACCTGATTGGGGGGTTGCTGAGGGCAGAGGGTGGTGGGGGGTGTTTATGAAGTTGCAAGTTCTAGTTCTGATATGGTGCAATGTACTTTTAACTCGGACTACCTATTTGCGCAGTGGATTGATGGTTACGATGTGTAGGCGACCTTGTAGCTCTGGGGGATGGGGACAATTGGGGATGGATCTGACTCTACATCACCTCAACGATGGGGGGGAATAAGCTATGGACTTGGAACATTAGAGGCCTTGGAGATTACAAAAAAGGCCGCTTGATGCATGGTATACTGTCCAGGCATAATGTAGACATTTGCTTTTTGCAAGAAACTCATCTTAACACGACCCCTTCACCCAGATTGAAGAACTCCCGATGGTCACATGTGTACTCCGCCATTTATTCTAATTATGCGAGAGGTGTGGCTATACTTATACGCAGAGGGCTAGATTGGCGGGGACACACTCACGTACAGGATGTGGAGGGTAGATATGTTTTACTACATGGTTCCTTGCAAGGGCGACCTAATGTGCTGGCTGCCATCTACGGTCCAAATGTGGACGATCCTGACTTCTTCAGGGGTGTTTGGGCGGAAATTGCGTTGCTGGACTGCCAGTCGGTCATGATGGGAGGTGATTTCAATGTTGTGCTGAATGATGACATGGATCGAAGAGGTGTGAGCAGACCACCGCATGCTAGAGCACGTCAAGCAGTCTTGGATGTAATGAGTGAGGGAATGCTTTCTGATGTGTGGAGAGTTAGACATCCAGATGTCAAAGTGGGGACCTGCTATACTTGCCACAAAGCTGCTTGGTCCAGATTGGACTTTTGGCTGGTGTCACCTGAGGTTGCAACGTGGGTGTCGAGTGTTGATATCCTAGCTAGATCGCTGTCAGATCACGCCCCCTTCATGCTGGAGTTGCGCCTCCCAGACACTATTCACATGGCGTTCACATGGCGCCTTCCACCACACGCGCTCACGGACCCAGTATTTGTAGAGGAGATTAGGGAGGACATCATTAAATATTTTGCCGAAAATGCTGGGTCAGTCTCATCTGAAGCCATCGAATGGGACGCCTTTAAGGCTGTGATCAGGGGCCAGTGCATAGCACGAAAGGCGGGAGTCCTACGCGCCATCCGAGACACATTGGCTAAACTGGAGGGAGAGCTGAGAGAACTAGATACTGCCTTTAGCACTGACCCGTCATTAGAGATTGCTGGGGCTCTGAAAGTCAAGCTGCTTGCCTTTAATGAGGAAGCGGAGCGCGAAGTGCGATTCCTGGGGAGACAGGCAGAGGCACATAGATATGGGGAGGGAGACAGGCCGAGCAGGACCCTCGCCAGGTTGACAGCTCCTCGTACACAGTCTAACTACATCCACACCATATATGATAGGGAGGGGACCCTGGCAGTAGGTCAGGAGGCTGTATTAGGCGCCTTCGCTGACTTCTACGCATCCCTCTACACCTCCAGGCAACCCACGACCCCGACCTTCTTGCAAGACTTGCTTGACTCTATTGCCCTCGTCTGGTTTAATAACAACCACAGACAATACATGGACCTTACTGTAACTGTGTAAGATATCGCTCAAGTGATTAAAAGCATTCCGGCCAACAAGGCCCCTGGCCCTGATGGCCTGATAACATCCTTCTATAAAGCTTATGTTGATGAACTGGCGCCGAAACTACACTCGGTGTTTGTTGAGGCCCTTGAGTTGAACTCCCTACCGGATTCCAAGCGGGAGGCCTTAATAATTACACTCTTAAAACCTGACAAAGATGAGCTACTCCTGGATTCCTATAGGCCCCTTTCTCTAATAAATGTAGACGCTAAAATGTACGCAAAGATAATTGCGGACAAATTACAGCCAATGTTGCCTATGGTTGCACTCCCTGACCAGTCAGGGTTTATCCCTGGCCGTGCAACATCACATAACCTCAGAACCATTTTCTCTGTCCTCCACTACTTGCACCCATCTGTGCAGGCGGCGGTGGTTTTTCCTGGACGCCACCAAAGCCTTTGACTCCTTAGAGTGGCCTTATCTGTTTAGGGTTCTGGAACGGATGGGATTCAGTCGCAATTTCATGACCTTGATCAAACTGCTGTACACGGAACCTAGAGCTAGAGTGAGTGTGAATGGACTTGTATCCAAGCCCTTTAGTATCTCCAGAGGGACCAGACAAGGGTGTCCACTGTCCCCTCTCCTTTTTGCCATTGCAATGGAGCCGCTTGCGGCTCGGATACGGCAGCACCATACTGCGAGGGGCATCGGATTCAGCTCTCGGAGCTTACTAATCTCATTATATGCGGACAATGTCACTTTATACATCATCAATCCCAAAGACAACATGAATCCGTTGCTCCGAGAATTCTTGAGGTTTGAGGGCCTGGCAGGAGTGTCCATTAACTGGACTAAATCTGTTGCCTTCCCCTTGACGGAGGGGACCTGTCGCCCGGCTCCGGACTACCCTCTGAGGTGGGAGACGGGCGCTGTTAAATATTTGGGAATTTGGGTCAGTCGTGATGTACAAGAGCTGTGGTCACTCAACTTCGGCAGGGCGGTGGACTGGCTAGAAGGGAAAATCGAGGTTTGGAACAAACTGCCTCTATCCCTGGTTGCAAGGATAGCCTTAGCGAAAATGGTGGTCCTCCCCAAATTCTTGTATTTGTTCGTGAACATTCCGCTGCCAATGACAGCACACTTTCACGCTCGTGTCCGCTCGCTGTTGTTGAAATTGGTGTGGGCCGGAGGACAGGCGAGAGTATCCTGGGACCTGCTCACACTCCCGCTCCGGCAGGGGGGCCTTGGAGCTCCGGATTTGAAGCTTTACTCCCTCTGTGCGCAAGCGCAATTTCTGCATTTCTGGACCTTCCCTACTCCCTACCAACCGCATGCGGCAGTGGAACTGGCCGTGGTCGCCCCGTTGCCGCTGCGTGTGGCACTATACGTGAAGGTTTCATGCCCGTCAAGAGAGGTGGATACCGTGGAGATGATTCGCTGGGCCTGGCGCGAACTTCAGAAGAGGGCAGGACTCTCCTTGCTTTACGCACCGGCCATCCCCCTACGGGGAAACCCGATGCTGCCTTGCTTGACCGCCAGGGGTGACGTCCTCATGATCCGAGGGAAAAGACTACACACCTTTGCTGATATATATCCTGACGGTACCTTTGTAGAGATGGGCGCGAGCGACGACGTCCAGCCTGAATCTTTTGCAGACGCGTTGTTATACCATTCCCTTAGGGAATCCTGCAAAAAGATGGGGCCCCAATTCCCGGAGGAGCCATGCACTCTGGACGCCCTTCAAAATTTGCTTTCACGGCCCTCCCCCAAGAAGCTGGTATCGAGACTGTATAACTGCATGCAGGAGCAAGCCCCACTAACAGTAGCCACGGCCAAACAGGCCTGGGCTGCTGACCTGACAGACCCTTTAACAGATGAAACATGGGAGTACTGCTGTAAACAACTCACGGCACTGTCCCCGAACTATCGGCTGCGGCTCATCCACTTCAAATTTCTGCACCGATATTATCGTACGCCAACACTGTTACACCGGATGGGCATCCGCGCGGATGCCTCCTGCTGGAAATGTGGAGGAGAGGATGCGTCCTTTCTCCACGTAGCATGGAGCTGCCCCAAGCTGGGTGCATACTGGTCGGAGGTCTTTACAGCCGTTAATCAAATCACACATAGAAATGATACACCGACACCGCTCCTGGGATTGTTAGGCTATGTTAAGGATACTGTGCCCTGCGACAGAAAACTACATGCACTACTCCTTCTCTATGCCAAGAGACAAATTGCACTACATTGGGGCAGGAGGGCTCTCCCCTCGTTCACAGGGTTAGTTAAGGATGTGACATATGGCCATGCACAACTGACGCACTATTGGGAGACAATGCCCACCGCTTCCAGACCTAATGATATCTGGGACCCATTCATACAATGGGCTAGAGAACGTGCGGGCTCGGACACCTCTGGGGGGTCACCTGATGTGGGTGTTTCAGATGATATGGGCTGATTGTGTTCATGATGGGGTTGAGTGGTTGCTGCTCAGATAACCCGCGCTAGTGCAGACCTGCCCTGAATTGCCACACACTCCGAACCCGCTACCCCGCTGATCTTGCGTATGTTACTGGCCCTGCCCCCGCTGACCCTCCTGCGACCTCATACCTCGATGGATGGCCCCACTTCGGCATCCTCCCCCTCCCCCCCCCCTCTGCCTACACGAACAAAGTGTGGAAGCCGACACACCCCCACCCTCACCACTGCTCGTCTTTTGTTCATGGCGATCCAGCACAGGTCCGCGCAGCCCCATGGATGAATGGTATGCTGTGTCGCTGTTTCTTTGTACTTGCACCGAAGTTTACTGTTTTCGTTTTCTGTTTGTTGGTGGGATACGTTGGGAGAAAACAGTGCTGTTAGACGTATCCTTTCAACCTGCCGCTGCAGCAGGTTGCTGACCGCTGCTCGCTCCGAGGCGGCCTAGTTGCTTCCTGCTTCATTTGCGTGTCTACGACACTGGGAGAAAAGTAAGACCACTTATGCGCTGAAGTTGCACTGATCACACTCATGTTTTTACTGTATTGTATACCTCTCTGGGAGAACTACGCCCGGCCAGGTTATGGACCTCAAACCGCTTTACTGTATCTTGTGCATTGTATACCTAATAGCGGCCTACCTCCGGGTTGTTGGCGTGACGCAGTGTAAATCTTCTGTCTCTTTATTGCAAAATAAATGTCTTACACCAAAAACAAAACAAAAAAAAAAAAAAAAAACAAGAATAGCGACCATCCAGCTACCGCTAGCAAGCCCACTGCCACCGGGCTGCTCGCAATCGCCGGGAAGGTGCGAAGAACACTCCTAAATAGAGGAGTAGCGAGGGGGGAGTGGCGTGGGTGGAGTTCGCCGGTCCTGCCCAACCCAAGATGGCGGCCGCGGCCGCTGTGAGCCCGCCAGAGACGATCAGCCCACAGCCAGCCACGCGCAGCCCCTGAAAAGAAGGAAGCAGGTTAGTAACCTGTTAACTTTGAGGGCAGGTTAGACACACAGTTAAAAAGCACTGAGGTAACACCAATTAAAAGAGCGTGCCACCGCTCGCAATCAGCGGGACAAAATGATATTAAAAAAACAAGAATAGCGACCATCCAGCTACCGCTGGCAAGCCCACTGCCACCGGGCTGCTCGCAATCGCCGGGAAGGTGCGAAGAACACTCCTAAATAGAGGAGTAGCTAGGGGGGAGTGGCGTGGGTGAAGTTCGCCGGTCCTGCCCAACCCAAGATGGCGGCCGCGGCCGCTGTGAGCCCGCCAGAGACGATCAGCCCACAGCCAGCCATGCGCAGCCCCTGAAAAGAAGGAAGCAGGTTAGTAACCTGTTAACTTTGAGGGCAGGTTAGACACACAGTTAAAAAGCACTGAGGTAACACCAATTAAAAGAGCGTGCCACCGCTCGCAATCAGCGGGACAAAATGATATTAAAAAAACAAGAATAGCGACCATCCAGCTACCGCTAGCAAGCCCACTGCCACCGGGCTGCTCGCAATGCTCTCTGGGACTGGTGGTTCCGTAAAACCCAAGTGGGACGCCGCCGCCATTCGCATGCAAAAAAAGTTTTAAAGGGATTGCCAATGTCCCCGCAAGCAAGTAAAGGCAAATGAAAACGCACTCACAGGATTCAGCATTTCCCCAATTTCTTTAATTCAGAATAACACCCAGGTCATAAAAATAACTTCACGGTTGATATGGCTCAGTGTTCAAAACACCCAATTAAAAAAGATTAAACAAAATCATGTGACTCATGATGTCACAAAAGAATTGTGCAAAGAATTGTGGTAGTTGTAGGCAAAAAAACAATTTCATGTTTGTTATTGCTATGTTACAGTGGTTTCAGTAATATTTATCGTTGTGTGCCATCGTGATTAGCTGTCCAATCTTTTTATATTACATCTCCATTGTTTTTATTTACAGGGAGTTGTCGGTAAATAAATCCATATCAATATTCTTATTATATCTTAGGGCCTGAGGTTTTAAACAATTCTCTGTTTGTTCTTTTTCTCAATTTATTTATTGTCCGTTAACTTTTACTTCATTCGCAAGGATGTTATGTTTTCCCAAAACAATTAAACTAATCATTGGAGCCAATATTTGTTTTAAACCACATTATCTTTTGAGGTAATGTGTCAGGCACACAGAAGAGTAGAACCACCATTTTTGATATAGTTATTACCTACTGGCGATAGCCAGTAGGTATATATAGTTAGGATTTTTTCCCTATGGGACTTCTGAAAATTCTATGTCTAATAACTTTGGCGTTTGTGGACGGAATCGGCTGAAATTTTCAGGAAAATGGCACATTTTGTTTCTGAGCAGCCCCTGAAAATTTGGGGGGGGTTCGTCAAGGGGGGGCTGAGAAAAAAGGGGGGTCCCAAAACGCGTTTTTTGCATTGAGTTTTCCATAGGGCGGTTGGACTCACTTTTAGCTCGAACGGCTGAATGGATTTACACGAAACTTGGCAAAATTGTAGGGACTGGTAGCCCGATGTGCCTTTGCTAGGTCTCAATATATGTGCTTCAGTGGATTTTGAGAAATTAACGTTTAAATCAAGATATATATCTGTAACAGCGCTCCGGGCAGCTAACCGGTTCGCGAACTTTTCGCGTATCGGAACTTTGCGATGCGAAGCTGATTGGCTCTCCGGTGTCTGTCAACATTCTAAACAGTCCGGAGCGGCCGCCATCTTGTCTCTCGGTAGGATCGAGAGACAAGAAGAGGCCAAAACAAAGGGGGAAATGTAGGAAAGGGGGCAATGTAGACCCCTTCCGACCCCCTAGGATTGATGAGGGGGATATTATAGAGCCACGCGGGGCAAAAAAAAAAAATCCGATTTTTTCGCCGTAAAGACGCGTCTTGGTACGCGAACCGGGCAGCTAACCGGGCAGCTAACCGGGCAGCTAACCGGCAGCGTAACGTGAGTCGGAGGAGTAGCTGATTGGCTGTCAACATGTAAACAGTCCGGAGCGGCTGCCATCTTGTCTCTCGAGAGACAAGAGGTGGTGAAAAACGAAGGGGGAAATGAAGGAAAGGGGGCAAGGTAGACCCCTCCTGACCCCCTAGGATTGATGAGGGGGATATTATAGAGCCACGCGGGGCAAAAAAAAAAAAAAAAAAAAAAAAAAAAAAATTTCGATTTTTTCGCCGTAGAGACGCGTCTTGGTACGCGAACCGGGCAGCTAACCGGGCAGCTAACCAGGCAGCTAACCGGCAGCTAACCGGGCAGCTATATCTGTAACAGCGCTCCGGGGAGCGCTCCGGTTCGCGAACTTTTCGCGTATCGGAACTTTGCGAAGCGGAGCTGATTGGCTCTCCGGTGTCTGTCAACATTCTAAACAGTCCAGAGCGGTAGGGATTGTTTGTTTGATGTGCCTTTGCAAGGCCTCAAGATATGTGCATGTGTGGATTTTGTCTAATTAAGGTAAAAAAAATATATATATATCTGTAAGCGTGCTCCGGCGCGCTTACGTTACGGGGTTGGTTTGCGCTGCAGAGGCGACGCGTCATGAGGTGTCTCACGTTGCTACGTGATACGTCACGTAATAAAGAGTATATTTTACAGCTACAGATATTAGCTTTTAAAAAACCAATGAAATTCACTGAAAAAACCATAGGTTATAGACCATATATAGTTAGAAATTTGCATTTACAAAACCATTGAAATTCAATGAAAAAACCATAGGTTATAGACCATATATAGTTAGGGATTTGCATTTACAAAACCTTGAAAATTCAATGAAAAAACCATAGGTTATAGACCATATATAGTTAGGAATTGGCATTTACAAAACCTTATTTTACTCGCACAAAACCATTGAAATTCCATATATAGTTAGTTGCACTAACTATATATCGCGCACCCGCAATCCACTGCTGATGATGTCACATATTACATCATTCATGACATGGTCAGTGACATCACTGATGACATCACTGATGACATCTCAAATGACATCACTGATGACATCACTGATGACAACATCCAGTGACTGTATGTTTCTGTAAAGTTAAAATATGTCTTATATTTTGAAGAATGAGTGGATGTATAAGTGTCTGGATGAAGGATTTAGTAGGTGCATGACTGTGTGTATGAGTGAGTGTTTTAATGTGTCTCACTGAGTGCATGGGTTAGTGACTAAACTGTCTTAATTTGTGCATCATTATGTCTGTTGTTCTGTAAACTGCTGCATGTGTTGATCAGTAGCTATATGAGTAACTATATGGGTTATTGATTGGTTGCCCAAGTATTTGTATGGGAAACTGAGTGTGTGTGTATGGGTGGCTGGAAGGTGTGTGACTCTGTACATAGATGTGTGAGTAGTTGATTCACTATATGTATAGATTCAAAAGTGCATGTGGAAACAGCTGTATGGGCGGT
Organism: Lissotriton vulgaris; assembly: GCF_964263255.1. Classification (NCBI taxonomy): domain Eukaryota; kingdom Metazoa; phylum Chordata; class Amphibia; order Caudata; family Salamandridae; genus Lissotriton; species Lissotriton vulgaris. The sequence continues at coordinate 328,091 of NW_028244896.1, forward strand.
TGACTGTGCATGAGTGTATTAGTGAGTGAATGGATATCTCAGTGCTACATGTCAAAATAAGTACATATGTAAAACACAGTACATGTGAGAGTTGACATCTATAAATAACTGTGCATAAGAGCCAGTGAATGTGTGAGTGGCTGTATGGATCATTGTGAACATGTATCAGAGATTGTATAAGAGAGTAAAGTAAATATATGTTAGTATATGTTTGAATAAGTAAGGTGTGTATAACTGTATAGTTGAGAAAATGGAGGTGTGATTGATTTTTGGCATAACTGACTAGGTGTGTGAGTAACTCCATGGATGAGTGACAGTCTGTGACTGTCTGTTTACACTGATTGTATCTAAGGTTATATTAGAGTCTGAAGAGGTTCATGGTATTATCACATGAATGATATCATCAGTGATGTTATCAGTCATGTCAAATGAGATGTTTTCAGTGATGTCATCAGTGATGTCATTTGAGATGTCATCAGTGATGTCATCAGTGATGTCACTGACCATGTCATGAATGATGTAATATGTGACATCATCAGCAGTGGATTGCGGGTGCGCGATATATAGTTAGTGCAACTAACTATATATGGAATTTCAATGGTTTTGTGCGAGTAAAATAAGGTTTTGTAAATGCCAATTCCTAACTATATATGGTCTATAACCTATGGTTTTTTCATTGAATTTTCAAGGTTTTGTAAATGCAAATCCCTAACTATATATGGTCTATAACCTATGGTTTTTTCATTGAATTTCAATGGTTTTGTAAATGCAAATTTCTAACTATATATGGTCTATAACCTATGGTTTTTTCAGTGAATATTTTATATAATTCCAACCATGGCTCCTAGAGCCGAAGTGACCTCAATGTTTATTTAAGGTGCCACGGCCTGCCTTGGTATTGTTTGTTACTCTGATCAAGCCCTCCAGTTGGAATACGCTTATAGGTTAAAAGGGACTTAATTATTCATTCATAAACAAACCTTTTTGGGTAACATTAATTTATTTATTTAAGTACTCTAGTGGGCATTTTTAATCTCTTTAAACAGTCCCTACCCTGTAACTCAGTATTGATACTTGATTTATTAAATTTAGGGAAATTGATCATTCCTACGTTTAGGTTAATTATTCCATTTGTCCTAATTATGTCTTCATGTTTTATATGTCGGGATTCTCTCTGTTGCAGTTTCTTTTCCCGATCTCCACCTCTCTCATTGCTAGGTATTGTTTCAAGCACGTAAAAACGCAAAGATTTCCAGTCTCCTTCTTGGGTTGTTTCCATATGTTTAGCAATGGCATTACTCCTATCTATGTTGGTTGTTGCTCACACATGTTCGAGTTTTCTCTTTTTATGTTCACATTTGGTGCGCCTTATGTATTTTAGTGAGCATGAGCACTCAATCACGTAAACGACGAATTGACTATTACATGTTATTAGCTCTTTTATTTGCCACATTTTATTATTGGGCAATTTGACTTCAGTTGTATTTTTGGCAATCTGACAAACTTTACATGAGTGGCATTTTAAGAAACCCTTTGTTTTTAACCATTGTGTCCCTTTCTTTTTTCCTGGACATTAGTGATGGCTATGTACCAGTTTGTCTTTCAAATTCTGTGCACGACGGAAGGTGATATTTTAATGGTTACCCATTATTTTCCTATGAACAAGTTATCAGGGAATAACGAAACGCGTCAGTATTTTTTGTGACCTAGGTGTTATTCTGAATTTAAAAAATTGGGGAATGCTGAATCCTGTGAGTGCGTTTTCATTTTCCTGGAGAAGGAGGTGTGGAGAATATTTTATCGGCATGGCTCTGCCGAGGATTTTCACACCAAGAGGAGAAGCGCCATGGGTCTGTAATTTGAGCCTTGCTGTGGGATACATATAAATATTTATAATATAAAAAATACATATATACTGCCCTCCATGCAGGAGCCTCAGCCAAACTCCTGAGACGGCTCCAACGCATCCAGAACACCTCTGCACGCCTGATCCTTGACATCCCTTGCCGCAGCCACATCACACCCCACCTGAGAGACCTGCACTTGCTCCCCATTAAAAAGAGGATAACCTTCAAGCTCCTCACCCACGCCCACAAGGCACTCCACAACACTGGACCAACGTACCTCAACAGGTGACTCTACACCCCCACCCGCCAGGTCTGCTCCACTGATTTCGCCCTCGCCACAGTCCCCTGCTTCCGAAGAGCGACCTACGGCGGCAGATAGTTCTCCCACCTCGCAGCCAAGACCGGGAACACCCTCAATATCCACCTACGGCAGACCCAAGACCTGCTGAACTTCAGAAATCTCCTCAAGACCTGGCTTTTTGAGCAGTGGCAGCATTCCCCACCCCAGCGCCTCGAGACCCTCACGGGTGAGTAGTGCGCTTTACAAATGATATGATTGATTGATATATATATATATATCTATATATATATATATATATATATATATAGATATATATATATATATATATATCGACGAAGCACCGTGCTGATCCCTACGGGTAAGCCGACTAAGTCCGTGAGTGCTGATTTACAGGCATACCATTTTGCGGGAGAAAGGATTAAAGCGCTATCATTGTTGAAAGACTGCTGGGAATCGTATTTTCGTTTCCCGGTAAAGAGTATTGGGTTTATCGTTCAAGCATAATGTCCACGCCAGCAGAGACCTTAAGGAACCGGGAGGCATTGGCAGAGGAGATGTTTGTAAATTTGCCGGCGCTGAAAACCAAAAATGACGCCACTAAGACAAATGAAAAAGTAACGGATCTAAAAAGTAAAATGAAACGCTTGGAGAAACTATTAAGAACGGAGACCACTAAATGGTGGGAGCACCGATCATTGCAGAAATACAAGGATGTGGGGCGAGTGCCGAGGGGATTGCGGGTACTCATAGCGCCATCTTTTGAAAACCCCAATCCCCTACTGTTGAAAGAATGGGCCACCATGAACTTAGACGCCTCAATGAACATGGTTTGTCTGCTTATAAAATATGCTGAAATTGACCGCATAGAGATTCTTAAGGAAATAGAGGAATTAAATAAAGAGTTAGAAACAGAAGAAGATAAAGATTTCATCAAGAAGCAAAGAGAGGAGATTGATGCCAGACTGGTAAAACACCAGGAAACAATTAGTTTGCACAAACAATACAAGTTTGCGCGAGATAAAAATGACTACGAAACAGGTAGGATTTTCACGTTCTCGCGCAAATTCGACAACGCAAAAAGACAAGCCCTGGCAGCCAAAAATGTGGATGTAACAGGTGGAAATGAACATAGATCGGAAGCATCAGAACCAGAAATGAGCTCAACAACAAGTAGTTATGACTCGGATGAAGGAGCAGTAGGAGGCGCCAGTCGAGGAACAGTACCCACTAAATACACGCCATCTGAGGAATTGGGTTTTCTCGTGGAGGACAGACACAAAACACTGCGACCGCTTACTCGCCTACAGCGGAAACTAAACGAAGAAAAGCAAATAAAAAGCGCAGTGCAAGGAGAAAACTCAAAAGGCAGAGGCTATGCAAAGAGAGGCAGAGGGAAAGGGAAGAAATGGTAATGGCAGAAGCTAACCTAACCCCAGTAAATCTAGTGGGCGCCCAGGACTTGGGATCAACGGCGACCTCAAATATAACAGAAGCACAAGTTGCACAGGACAATACTGTTATCAATCTATCCGATACCACCTTATCCAAAGCGGAAATGCAACTCCTCTCATTAGGGTTGTCTTACTGTCCAAAGAACTCTTTCAATTATGTGCAGACACGCATTGATGTGCTCAAATTCATTCGCAAACTCAAATTAAGGAAACATTTTAAATTGAACAACGCTCAGGTTCGGGCAACGAACATTTCTAATCAAACCCAACCATCGAAAGTGTTTCAAATTGCTGACATGAAGGCTCTTAAAGTGGCGAATGAACTGGCGCAGGATGAAGAATTTGAACCTGGCACTACTCAGGAAAATCTATCCAGGGTAGGGATTTCCATGAATCATCCTTGTGTGACAACCTTCAAGCCTCCTTCCACTTTCTTTCCAATTATGCCAAAAGACAACATTGATGCTTTTTGTGATATAGTTGTAGAAGATTTGAAAGGACTACAAATTAGTACCACGCGCAGAAAGAAACCAGTTAAATATATGGAAAGACAATACCATAAATTGATGAAAAAATTAAGGAGTGATTCTAACCTTATAATTAACAAGTCTGATAAGGGAGGCAACACAGTCATCTGGCCTCGAGACCTTTACATGGCTGAAGCAGAAAAACATTTAAGCGACACCACCTGCTACAAAAAGGGCAGCTTTAATGATATCAGGAGCCTGAAAGAAAAGACCCACAAGGAATTAAATCAATGGAGGCATCTTGGCTTATTAAGCAAACAGGAACATGCCTTTTTGAAGAATGATTTTCCAATCACACCTTTCTTTTATTTAATTCCTAAAATTCACAAACAATCATTTCCAGTCCCTGGGCGTCCCATCATCTCTGCCCAGGGAAGTCTACTAGAATCTATTTCAAGATATGTGGACCCATTCCTGCACGAATTTGTGGAAAATTTACCATCCTTCATCAAAGACACTGGCCATTTCCTATCCAAGATCAATAGTATCAAGTGGGAGAATGACTTTATTCTTATTGCTTTAGACATTAATTCACTTTACACCAGCATCTCACACGAGGATGGGTTGAATGCAGTAAGATATTATTTGAACAAAAGGAGTATTTCTTACAGTCAACACAGCAATATGTTATTGAGTATGCTTGAATTATGTCTTAACAACAATTACTTCCTTTATAACCGGGAGGTTTATCAGCAGCTCAGAGGAGTGGCAATGGGGGCATGCTTCTCTCCTACCTACGCATGTTTACATGTGGGGTGGTGGGAGGAGCATGTCCTCAAAAGAACACTCGCTGATTTTTTCCCCAACTGTTTGATACATTTTTGGCGATTCATTGACGACATAAGTATGATTTGGAGAGGGTCGTTGGAGTCAGCAAATGAATTTGTCAATAGGATTAATGTCAATGATCTTAATTTACGTTTCACCTCACAGATTAGCACTCACCTTATCCAATTTCTTGATGTGGAAATTTACATTGAGGAGGGTGGGTTACATACCCGTTTGCACAGGAAAACTACAGCGGGCAACGCAATATTGCACGCAAGCAGCTCCCATCCTACCCATCTGATTAGAAGCATTCCCTATGGGGAGTTTTTAAGGATGAGGAGGATCTGTAGCACCCCAATAGACCTGGAAAAATGTCAAAATGAGGCTCTGGAAAGATTTCGTGCTCGAGGGTATGATGCCGCCCTGTTATTAGAGGCAAAAGACAGGGCTAACCAACTGGACAGGGATAATTATCTTGCCTCAATAAATGTTGATGTTACATCTAGTCCAGTTGAGATGGAGGATGAGACAGAGAGCAATAACATCAGTTTAATAACAACTTTTAATGAAGAACACAAAAAAGTGAGAGGAATTTTGAAAAAGCATTGGCCACTTTTGAAGACAGACATTAGTTTAGCCCCACTCATACCAGCTGAACCAGGGGTGGTTTTTAGAAGAGCTCCGTCCTTGAGGGACGTGTTGGTCAAATCTAGTCCTGAGGTAGTAATGAAACCTCATCGGATCTCAAATAAATGCAGCTTTTTTAAGTGTATCTCTTGCAGAGCGTGCAAGTTCGGTGTAAATACCAGCGAGTACTGCTCTGCTTTTGATCCTAACCCCATTAAGATCAGGGAGCATTTCACCTGCCGCACGGACTTTGCGGTGTATGTGCTCCAATGTACCTGTGGACTCAGGTACGTTGGCAGCACAAAACTACAGGCTTTTAACCGCATTTTGCAACACCTACGAGCTGTGGTCAATTCGGATGGTAATTACCCGGTCGCCCGGCATTTTGAATTGGTCCACAATAAAAATCTCAACGAACTGAAGTATTTCATCATTGATGCGGTGCCCAAAAATATCAGAGGGGGGAACAGGGAGAAAGCTTTAAGACAGCTTGAAAGTAAATACATCTTGCTTCTAGATACCAGGATCCCTAATGGATTAAACACGGGGGAAGACCTTTATTGCTTCCTATAGCGGGGTGTAGTAATGGGAATACTGGACCCCTACCTGCCGTGTCACCATCTTTCAGGAACCTGATTGGGCAGGGGCAGAATAATTTATAGCGATTTATGACCCAGTGGGCCTGGCTATTTAGTGTAGTATACACACTAGGATCCCGAAAATCATCTGAATGGGTATCTTTTCTGATAGCATAGGGCACCCCTATTTGACCCCGTATCTCTCCAGGCTGTTTATGGATTATGGAATGGGCACTGTGCCATAATGTTTACTCTTTGTCTTATCACAAGCTGTGTCTAATTTGATTTTCGGCATTGATAATATTGTCATTACAATCACTTCTGTTAGTGGGTGGCATGTAACTCTTCATAATGAGAGAATTAATTAACGTGCCATCACCAATGCACTCCCTGAACATATATGAGTTGGATACCTGGTTTTAACATGCACAATTTTGCACATTTGCACAATTTTGCACTCTATTAAATAGCATATTTTGCATGTTCCCTGTAAAGTGAAACTTTAGTAGCTAATTTTGACTGTATATACGAATTCGAAATATGGAGAGGGTCAACATGTGTATTATTCAACAAGGGAAAAAGGGAGATAGGAGATCTGATTGGAAATAACACTCCAGTCAATGGGTAATTGTAATGTATGATATATTTTGTAGATATTGTGTAAATATATCAATTTACCTTTCCCTTTGTTTATATCAATTCACCTTTCCCTGTGTATATAGACCTATGAAAATTGTAAATTTGGTTTTAGACAATATCTCCGATCATGTAGTATTTTCTCTATGTCTATGTTTTGCTTATGTTTCACTAATGGGGACACACACAGTATATAAATTGCACTTATTGGTTCTTTTGGTCATGTGATCAAGGCTGCCGTGTTGCAGCCGAAACGCGTCATGCTGGGGACAGAAGATCAATAAACCACCTTTAATCTGGAAAAAAAGCGCAGTTTTGTGGTCTGTACCTACGTCTGTGGAGTCGGTGTCCATTGCCGATTAGTAGGAGTGTGGAACGGATATATATATATATATATATGTATGTATTACCTACTGGCGGTCGCCAGTAGGTATAGTTAGGCCCGAGTTTCCATAGGAAATCCGCAACATTCTATTTGGAATAACTTTGGCGCTGGTTGACGAATCTTCGCGGAATTCTCAAAGAAGATGTCATCTTAATTGTACTCATAAAGCGCACTGTTACCCTTGGGTGTCCTAGCGCTAAGTTCTAGTTACCTAGTAGACAAAGGCAGGTTAAAGAGAGAAAAAAACATGTTTTCAGATCCTTGCCAAAGGCGGCAAAATTTGAGGCATTTTTAAGCTAGAAGGGGAGTTCATTCCAGGCTTTAGAGGCACAGTAAAGAAAGCCTCTACCGCCCCAAGATGGGGCTCTCCTCTTCGCTCTTTCCCTGAAAGTTTCGGGGTGATTCGTGAAGCGGCGGCCGAGAAAAAAGGGGGGTCCCAAAATGTGTTTTCCCAATGCAATTTTCAATAGGGACCTTTAAGTGAGGCTACAGCCCGAACTGCTGAACGTAAGTACACCAAATTTGGCAAAAAGGAAGAATTTGGTTTGCAATTTACACTTTTTGTTAAATGGTGTAAATCCGTTCAGTAGTTCCAGAGAAAATCAAAAGTAAAATCATAGATATATCTATAGACGAAGTAGCATACGCGTCCCCTCCCGAGCACGAGCTTTATGCTAATTCGCTGTCAACACTCCAAACCAGAACCGAGGCACAAGAAAACAGTAAAAAGAAACGCGAAAAACGCAAAAAAGAGGTAGGATAGAAACACCCTGACCCCCCTAGGCCTGCTTAGGGGTCCCACAAGGACCCCCAAGGCCCCCATTTTTTTTTCTTTTTAAATCGCGAGATACGCGTAGGGCCAAATCCGGGGGCTTTATAGAAATAAAGTGGGGGGGTCCAATCCCCCCCAACACTGCCCCGGGGACCGCCACCCCCGGGGCTTTAATATGAAGTATATGGGGGGCTCATGGCCTCCCGCAGCCCCGGGGCTTCTTTTTAAAATAAAAAAACATGAAAACCTATGTGAGAGGCTCATGCCCACCCCACATGCCCCAGGGAGCGCCACCTCCCTGGGGCACAACATATTTAAATCGGGGGGTCTGTGACAGACCCCCCAGCCCCGGGGACCACCACCCCCCGGTCTTTAAAAATTATGGCTTCCTCCTGGAGCCTGTGATGGCCCTGGGGACCGCCACCCCCAGGGCCGGCTCCTGCAGTGTCCCGGGGTGCCCACTGCTGTTTGCTAACCATAGCAAACTGCCTTGGTTTTTGAAAGAGAGAGCAGGAAACCTGCTCTCTCTTTCAAAAACCAAACCCAATTGCTTTTCTACATGGGGAGCAGCATGTTAGCTGCTCCCCATGCAGAAAAGCAATGCCGGCTCCCGCAGAATGCCGGCAGGGACCATAGGGGGTTCCCCAACGGAGAGGGCTAGGCCCAAGGTATGGAGTCCTCGGGGCCAGAAGTGGCCCGGGAGGGGGGCCACGCGGTCCCCCCTTCCAAAATAATGTTAAAAAAATGTTTTAAAGGATGTAGGCCGGCCCCAGGGGATCGGGTCCCCGGGACCTTAACTCGCCTGAGGAGGGGGGCAGCCCCCCTCCTTAAAAATTTCCCATAAATTGTGGCATGCCCCGAGGGATGGGGTCCCCGGGGCCTGGGGCCGCGCGGAGCCACGGGAAGGGGCCGCGTGGGGGTTCAGGCCCTGGGGGATGAGGTCCCTAGGGCCCAAAAAAAAAGAAAAAGAAGGGGGCTACACTGCCTCCCTTCTTAAAAACTATTTTTTTTTTAAACTGTATCGCCCCCCTCAGTGCACTACTCTGCAAACGCGCCCCCTGGCGCGTTTGCAGAGGGGGAAGTAAATCCCCTTGAATACTTGGGGACCCTGGGGGCCAAGTAGCCCACCAGGAACGTCCAGTATTCGTCAGAGCACTGCGTTTCAAAGAGGTGTAATGAAGCCACGCCCCTTTTTACACCTCTCTGCAATGCAGCCCCGTGGCGCATACTGGAGGTTCCTGGTGTTCTAGTTGGCCCCCTGGCACCCCAGTATTCAAGGGGATTTAGTTCAGCCTCTGTAAAAGCGCCAGGGGGCTATGTTGCAGAAAGGTGTAATGAGGCCACAGCCCTTTTTACACCTCTCTGCAACGCAGCCCCCTGGCGCATACTGGACATTCCTGGTGGGCTAGTTGGCTCCCAGGGACCCCCAGTATTCAAGGGGATTTAGTTCCCCCTCTGGAAACGCACCAGCGGGCTGCGTTGCGGAGAGGTGTAATGAGGCCACACCCCTTTTTACACCTCTCTGCAATGCAGCCCCCCGGCGCATACTGGAGGTTCCTGGTGGGCTAGTTGGCCCCCAGGGACCCCCAGTATTCAGAGGGGTTTAGTTCCGACTCTGGAAATGTGCCAGGGAGGCTGTGTTGCAGAGAGGTGTAATGAGGCCACACCCCTTTTTAAACCTCTCTTCAACGCAGACCCCTGATACATTCATGAGGTCCCTGGTGGGCTATTTGGCTCCCAGTGACCCCCAGTATTCAAGGAGATTTAGTTCCCCCTCCGGAAACGCACCAGCAGGCTGCGTTGCAGAGAGGTGTAATGTGGCCACACCCCTTTTTACACCTCTCTGCAACGCAGCCCCCTGGTGCATACTGGAGATTCCTGGTGGGCTATTGGCCCCCAGGGACCCCCAGTATGCAAGGGGAATTGAACCCCGAACTTAGAACGCGCTACGGGCGCGTTTGCACAGTGGTGAAGGTAGGGGGCGGGGCAATATGAGTGCAAGCATTCCCTGTGACGAGTTTTAAGTTGAGGAATTAATTCCTCTTCAATCCAGAGGTCCCTTAGGGGCCAACTAGCCTAACAGGTACCTCCAATAAGTGCCACAGAGCTGCGTTGCAGAGTGTTGTATAAAGGGGGGTGGCCTCTGAACACCTCTCTGCAACCCAGCTTCCTGGCGCATACTGGAGGTACCTGGTGGGTTAGTTGGCCCACAGGGGACCTCAGGATTGAAGAGGAATTAATTCCCCAACTTAAAACACGCCACAGGGCACGTTTGCACACATGTCACCTCAGGCCCCGCTCTCTTCCTTCACTATTGAGCAAAATATTCCTCTAAAATCAGCCGAACTATGAATCACGATTTACTCACCTGTTTTCACGAGAGACGTCAGTGCTGCATCTTTCAGCCCAGTACGGACCCTGAAAAGTAAATCTAAGTGTACTTACCAGTGACTTGTATTTCCTTCCATAGGAATCTATTGTGTGGTTTTCACCAGAAAAGTTTCTAAGTGTCTATTTTTGAAACGTACAAATATTCCTCTAAAATAAGCGGAACTACGAATTCCGATTTACCCACATGCTATCAGGAGAGACCTCAGTGCTGCATCTTTCAGCCCACTACTGATCCTGAAAGTAATTCTAACCATACTTACAGTAACTTGAATTTTCTTCTATAGGCTTACATTGACTGGTTTCACTTGGAAATTCTTCTAAGTGTGGAGTTTTGGAACTTTAAAAAATTCCTCTAAAATCAGCCGAACTACGAATTCCAATTTACTCATCTGTTATCAGGAGAGACCTCAGTGCTGCATCTTTCAGCCCAGTACTGATCCTGAAAAGACATTTTAACTGTACTTACCATAGGTTATCATTGCCTGGTATATAAAATATATGTATAAATTAAAAAAACGATAAAATAAAAAAAATAACTATTACAATTTCAATATTTTTAAAAACATTGTTTTTTCAATTTATATTAAAAATATGTAATGTGATTTAAAAAATAAAATATCTAAAAATAAGTGCTTTAAAACAATGTAGTAAATCAGTATAAAAAATATAACAATTAATGCATTTAAAAATTACCATTTACAAAACTTTTGAAATTCACTGAAAAAACCATAGGTTTCAGCCACGTTATAGTTAGGAATTAGCATTTAAAAAACCTTACAAATTTACTGAAAAAACATAGGTTTCACACATTTTACAGTTAGCTGGACATTTCACTCATACAAAACCATTGAAATTCCCCCATTATAGTTAGCTCAGCTAACTATAACTTGCGCGCCCGCAATGCACTGCTGATGACGTCACATGTAACATCACTCATGACATGGTCAGTGACATCACTCATGACATCTAAACAGAGGGCCAGGAGTGTGGGGGGGTACTTGTACTGTTGAGTAAACAAGACTGTGTGAGTAGAGGAGGAAAGGCCACGCTGGAAGCTAAGCTGGTTGGACTGGACTGGGCAGTGTTGAAGAATGTTCTGTCTATGGTTACACTGGGGAGTGTCCCTTTGACTGTGTGTGTAGCGTGTCTGTGACCAAGGAAACGTATGCAGGACAATAGTCATACCATTACAGGACTGATGTCATTGGTTGCTGCGATATACCCGATGAGAAGGCTCTTGCTGTTGAATCTATAACACTTGTTAAGCTGAAAGTGGGAGAGCCTTGGGTCATTAGGAACCAGACTCTTGGTGAGTAAACTTTTGTTGCCTAGAGACTGTGTCTTATGTAAGAATGGTACCCACACGCATGCACACTATATGACGCACACCCAAGTAAAGGACAAATCTGAGCACTTTACAGCTAATACCAAGGCTGCAGATTGTCTTTTATGAAAAATTGCATGAGCAAAATCACAACACATCAAATATAAAACTTTGAGCATTGTCTATTTACAATGAGAAAACAGGTGAGAGATATTGGCTTCAGTATACACAAAGGTCCGGATGTTGCAACACCCCTCTTTATATGATCACAGATAACACAAAAACATATTGAATATGGTACCACACACATATAATGCAGGTTTAAAATGGGAATACATCCGGCTATATACATTCTCTAAGCATCGTCCTTTCAGTGTCACACATCCTAGGACCTGTCATAGCCATAGGCATGCTCATGGAAGACACACATAATTCATGGGGTGATGGGTAACTGTGGCACAGCCCATCCAAACCAGCGTCCCAGTGAGCTTGTTCCCAAAGTGAATCCCCCAGGGTAGGGTTGGACACCAAGACACCCAAGCAGCCCCAGCTCACATCCTGCCCTTTCCAAACAAGATGCAGTATGATAAATCTGGGGTGTACCCTACCCGCCCCTCCAAACTGTCTTCATCTTCTGCCTATCGAGATAAAACCATCTCCGAAAAACCTTAAGGGAATTGAGTGGGTGGGAACAAAAAAAACTCTGGCAGGAGGTCCTCCAGCTGGGTCAGGTGGGATACAAAGACGCCTAACCCGGTGATAAGGCCTAAGCTCCTGACTGCACGTCACATCCCCTGACCCCAGTGGTTCTACCCCAGCACTCACCTCCAAGGAAACCCTTGACCACTGCCTCGCAGGAAACAAGAACAGGAAGTGAAGGGGGGATAGGGGCCACTTGGCAAACTAAATTAGCTTAACAAGCTATTTCATTTTTTTTACTTTTTTTTTATTAATCTAGGACTTGCTATTGGATTTTCTTACTTTTTTCTTCCTCAATAAATTATATAAGAAATGATATCAGGGGATTTAGAAAGTCACACAAATGTCGATTTGCATGGCTTTGCAGGATAAAGCCATGCAAGGCTGCGCATTGAACTGCCTTGCATTACTTTGTATCAGTGAGGCTTTCCATGAGCAGTGCATCCACCCATTGATTTTCATGCAAATCTATGTCTACAAAGACATCTAAACATGGATTTTCCTTACAACTCTGTGCCCCCCTCAGGCTGATGTAACAAGGAGATATATCTTTAGTTCTCCTTTTCAGTTCCTCTTTGCATGTGTGCTGTATTCTACAATACACACTCAATACAAGGGAAAACCCTTAAAGGATAATTTTTCTGCAAAAATGAACCCCTTCCTGCACAAAAAATATCCTAAACACAACACAGATACCCTCACACCATAGCATATCTTTGTAAATGTGGCACATTTCTCCTATTTACTGTTCATGCAATGCACCAACTTGACTTACTGTGCTGCATTGCATGAACTCTGTGTACATATGGGCCAAGGTGTATTAAAATAACAACATGAACGCCCTCTTTTGGGACAGAAACTCCTCTGCATGGTTGAAGACATGTAGAGTGCCCAACTGTACGGTTGTCTGGATCCCCAATGCAAATTTTTTTTTCATAGTCAAACATGGCTCAAGCGTGTGTTCCATGACATAGACCTGTCTCAAAGATTGCAGTCTTGTTGGACAAGGAGGAACCCCAGAAGGCTATCCTCATAGCAGTGGAAGGTGACTGCTTTTACTGGAAACTACGCAGCACAAGTGTGGTGCTGGCAGGGTACTGTGTAGTGATCAGTAAAAGTGTACAGGTCCTTTTTAGGTCTCGCAGACCTAAGTTGCGGCACGCATGTGCTGCTCGGTCTGGGAGGCTTCTTGTTATCAGGATATTTCTGAAGTGGAGTTGAAGCCTCGCCCCTCTTATTAATTGGCTGGCGTCATCATTTATGCTAAATGGTGGCCTCCGATTGAAAATGAGGCTTCTTTGTTACCGCTCTGTCTTCTTTTTAGACGGCCCATCTGGACTGGATGTTTTACTTGCGGTGGTACACTGTCTCCTTAATTAATAATTAGGCACTATTTTTTTCACAATGTCGACAGCTTGTTTACGGACCCCAGGCAGCGCCGCCGTTTCCTGTCGCCATCTCCCTCAGGCGCCTCTGGGGCCATCTAACGTGTCAACAGCTTGTTTTATGATGACTTTGGTGTTCTGTTTATATGGTTTTTCAGGCTGCCTACTTTCTGAGACGCGGACATTTGGGATGTACGACGTTACGACGCATGTTTTTACTACGCGTACCTTTACAACGCATTTTTTACAACGCAAGTCGTTACCACGACTTGCGTTGGAGGGGTGCGGACTTAGGAATTTTTTAATTTACTATTCCAACACCAGCCTACATACAGTAGGGAAGGTGTTGGATAGTAAATTAAATTATTCCTTGTCCTGTAGCGCCCTCCAGCGCAAGTCGTGGTTACGATTTGCGTTGTAAAAGACGCGTTGAAAAGGTCCTGCGGAGTAAAATCCGCATGGTAAAGGATGTTCCCTGGAAATTTGTCTCCCGTGGAGTGGCGGTTGGTGCCCCTCGTGCCCCCAACATTATTTGTTCCTCTCTCCAGTCATCCAACACATGCCCGGGGATATCACATGTTCAGAGCTCTGGAAATGGAAGGGCGTGTTCGAGCCCATCAGCTTCTAGGGGATGAGGCTTGAGGCAGTCTCGAGGCTCCTCCACATCTCCCTTTCTGGAGCAGTCTTCCACCATGACGGTGGAGGGGTGGGGCAGGCAGAGATTAGTAGGGGTGCTTTTCCGGCCCCAGCAGTCTCGAGGAGTTGAGGGATCCCTTCCTGCATCTAGTAGTCCCTGGTGACGGGTAGGGGGCTTCCTGCAGCACTATCTGCTGCATCATGCCTTCCTTTGTCGGGTCACCATGTTTGCTGCTCCCCTTCTATTGTTCCTGCTAGAAATCTCGCCTTCCCTTCTCGACGTGGCCTGGCTGCGGTTTGGTTTTTATATTTATTTATTTGCCACTGCCACAAGGCTGGACTCCAGCCTCTCATGAGCACCAAGTGGCTAGATTGTCTCCGTACCTACACTTGTGCATTATCCAATGCACACATGCTTGTATCGCTTAGAGCACACACAAATATAATCCGCAATTAATATGTATTAAATACGGATATATATTTTTTTATATAGCGCAAATTCAACCCGAAGGTATTGGAGCGGTTTAAATGAGCACCAGGTATATTACACAAGGATGCATTCATTTTTTGGTAGGCACATGGTGATAAAGTGATTTGCCCAGAATCACAGGGTGTTGAACCGACGCCAAAGCTGAAACCTGGTTCTCCAGCTCCAAAGCTGACAGCTCTGTGCGTTAGGACACATACACTCCGCCAATGACCTTCAACTGCGAACATGCCTCACAGCCTGGGACATACATGTATTATTATTTCAGCACACAACGCTGTATTCCCAGTAACCACACGTACATGTTAGTAGACATGCCTGAATAACCCGGCACACAGATGTATGTTCTCCAGTCCACAATACACATTTGTGAATTGGAGAGAACTTACATGATGTGCAAGATCATTTTACTTTTCACAAAAGGATAACAGATTAACCACATTTGCTGGCACATGCGCGTTAGCATGTATCTTCTTGAAAATGAACATGACTGTATTTCCAATAGGTGCTTGTTAATTTTACCCAACAGACGCTTGTGTGTGAATTAACAGTCATACGTGCATGTTCTCCACATTTACATGTTGGCCACTAATCCTCCCGTCCAGCTCATTTTACAGCTGAATGTTTTGTTCCAGTACATACACCTATAGTACCCTTTAAACGTGTGTGTATATGCCGGGGTTTGATGCACAATCGTGCAGAATGTGGTCCCACCACTTGCAGTAAAATTCAGCTTGAAGTGAAAAGCCATCGACATACCATAAAACACTTTATCATAAACGGTGATGCGAGTATACCTACATGTAGGATAAATGAATTAACCAAATACAATGTTGTGGCGATGAAATTAAAGAATTAGTTTTCAAAATATGCTTGTGCATCGGATCCATGTCTCGGCTCGTTATGTGATATGTAAATAGTAATTATCTTTAACACCATCGGTGCTCATGACGAGCTGAGCTCGCCATGAGGCACTGTGGCGCTGTGCTCATTCCCCTGCTGTGCTGAGCGTTCCACGAAAACGGGCGTTGTCATGATGAGCTCAGCTCGTCATGAGCACAGCGCCACCGTGCAGCGTGATTAGCCAAGCTCGTCACAAACACTGTGGTGCTGTGTGTGCTCCCCCCAGCGCTGTGGGGGAATTAGCTTCGCGGCAAAGGGGTTAAGGTGACATGAAAGAACAGTAAATCATAAGGCGGCAGAGCATATGTTAGGACCCAGACCTGAACCATTCATTTGAGCTAAAAGTGGTGTGGGCGGCTCCCTCGAATCTGGGTCGTGTACCCGGAGAGGTAGTTAAACGGAAAGTGAAAGCACAGTCTAGGGTCCCGCTTTTCTCGGGCCCTCTGAGTGTCCGTTTCCACAATAAAGAGGGCTGTTCAGTGGACATCAATGCCCCCACCTAATCCTTGCACTACAATTTCTTTTAATTAGAGAAGAAGTGCTCTGGGTGAGGAATCTTAATGGAGCAAGGTGGAGAGGTGGGGAGGAGCATGTGTGCACCCATAGTTGTTGTAGTAAACACCTCACAAATGGATTACTAAAATTAAAAGGATGATGTTCAGGTTTTTTTTTACCAGGGTATAGTGACATTGGTGTGAGAAAACACCTTTACTGCCTCACAGAATCCATTTAACTATTACCGCCTTACACGGAGAACCCCATCTCTTAATAGGCAAGTAGGCGCTTCAATGTGCATTTACCATAGCTCACACATTTAATCCTCACAGCTGGTTTTGGATAAATATCTTTCGTTAAAACCAGGCTGGAACTGGCCTACAGGGCCATCAGGCAGTGCCAGAGGGAGGGCTGATCTGAAAGGTCAGTGTGTAGGCCGCGTTTGGGCAATTTCTGGGCCTGGTAGTTGGGTCAGTTTATACTGTTGATTTCGGTGATATTACTACAAACATTGCCTGTAGCAAGTAATGCAATAGGTCTCACATTTGCGAAATTGTAAGCTATTGGCATTGTAAATGACAATGTCTTTTATTTTTTTGTTTTCAAAAGCAGCACATAGATAAAAGGTTTGTCATTTACAATGCCAGTAGCTCAAAGTCTCGCAAATGCGAGACCTATTGCATTGCAAATGCTAGTTAACATGTCTCACGGAGTGAGGCCTACAGGCTCACTCGCATTTAAAACAATTCTCCCACTGTGTACTTAACACACCCATGGCCTACATCAGATAGATGTGGAAGTACAGCACAGAAGTAGTGAGACTACATTGGTTTTATGTGTGCCTGGGAAGGGTAGAGTACACAGATAGAGCAGTACTGTGAGTGCATATGTGGTTTATGTCTGTGCAGGGTGTACGAATGCCTGAGAAGAATACATTACATGAGATATGTAGTGCTGTGCATTGCATGCCCAAGGAAAGCAGGTGCTGGGTGTTTGTGTGCTTGTGTGAAGCACAATACATGAAGTGTGAAGTGTGAGTGCTGGCATTGTTTTTGCAAATAGCCTACCCTGGGACAATGCAGAAAATACAGTACTGAACATTGTGTGCAGACTGATTGTGTGTGCTGAACGTGTGTGTCTGCTATGGCACAATGCATGGAGGTAACTGTGCTGAAGAGTAATCGTACTGTGAATTTATACTGAGTGCGTGGGTGTCTACTATGGCAATGCATGGAGGTAACTGTTGAAGAGTAAGTGTACTGTGAATGTGCACTGAGTGCTTGTGTGTCTGAAATGGCACAACCCATGCAGTTAGCTGTGCTGAATAGTAAGTGTAATGTGAATGTGAATGTACACTGAGTGCATGTGTATGTGCAATTGCACAATACATGGAGGTAACTGCACTGAAGAGTAAGAATTCTATGAATGTACACTGCAAATGTGTCTGATATGGTACAATGCATGGAGGTAACTGTGCTGAAGAGTAAGTGTACTGTGAACGTACACTCAGTGCATGTGTGTCTGCTATGGCACAAAGCATGGAGGTAACTGTGCTGAAGAGAAAATGTGCTGTGAATGTACACTGAGTGCATTTGTATCTGAAATGGCACAATGCATGGAGGTCACTGTGCCAGAGAGTAAGCGTGCTGTGAATGTATACTGAGTGCGAGTGAGCCTGCAATGGTACATAGTATGGAAGTAACTGTGCTGAAGAGTAAGTGTACTGTGAATGTACACTGAGTGCGTGTGTACCTGCAATGGTACATAGTATGGAGGTCCCTGGGTTCCAATTTGGGAAGCCCTGCCTGGTGGAGATATGAGGAGGAGAGGACCCTCCCGCAGTGGCATAGCAAGGTCAGGTGGTGCTCGGTGCGGAAAACATCTTGTCATCCCCAGCATTGAGTTCCGCAGCGTTTTATTGCGTTTGTTGACTGAACTAAAAAGTTTCATTAGGTACATATTTTTGCCATTTTGTCAGTCCCCTCAGTGACCACACCCGGAGCAGCCCACATCCTCCGCACTCCACCCTTCCTACCCGCCAGATTTTTACATTGCTGCATTCCTATGAGCTGAGTGGGGACACACTGGAGGGAAGGTTAGGAGGAAGAGGCTTCCCCTTTACATTTCAAAAGATTATTCTTTGATTCGGGGATAGATCACATGAAAGCGGCCTGGTCACATCTCAGGTAGTGAGATGGAGCTGATAAAGGAATCATAAAGAGAAGGTCTGAGGGCCCAGGATTACCCTTTTGACTATAAATTATATTTTGGTGTCTCGTAATGAACTATAAAAAGTGGAGGTTGGGAGCCTAACCTTTGTCCTCTGCCTAGAGGGCAGACAGGCTGTGTGAGAAGGGGAAGCTTCGCAAGCCCTATGCCTGTAGTCAGCACTGGGGGCCAAGGCCTGCTAGTTTCCTTGCTGGGTGAGGGGACATCACCCAGGGAACCGATATCACCTGTACTGAAGCCTGGATCACTAGCCCCTGCTTGCCAAGACCAGTGTGCCCTTTGTGGAAGAGCAGAGCAATGGACAGTGATGTCCAGTGGGGAGCCCTACTGAAAGGACACCTTGAGTGAGGTGTGAGGGAATGGTCATGAGCAGTTTTAGCTCAGCAGCCCCCGTATGCCAGGGGAGGGCTAACGTAGACAGAGCAGTGAGAAAGCACTGTGTGGGACAGAACAACCTATACTGTGGAATTCGAAATTCTTGCAGGTACTTTAAAAGCAATAAGAGGCTGGCACAGAATTCTGAAATATCAAAGGACAGTTTATTACATGAAGTGAGGCTGCGTCGTCCAAAGGCCATGGCAAATGAATGAGGCAGTCTGAGGAAGTCAGAAGGAAGGCGCCTTATATACATTTCAGACTTACACAGTAAGCATACATAGTAGGGGGCAGTCTTAGCTCCTGTGAGCCCACAAAGAATACCTAATAAGGACATATGGAACCATGTGGGAGGATCTAACAGTTTCAGAACGTAATGAACACATTCCTATGCAGAACTTAATCAGTAACAGATGCAGACTCTACCAGGCCTTTCTGAGCATGCGTGGAAGTGGAGGAGGCTAAATATATCTTGTTACTAGGCAGACTTCAGGCGCAGCTAAAAGGAAGGTAGGACAATACAGATAGTGAGCACATGGCAGCACATGGTAGCCAAGATGGCCTCCAGAAACTAAAATGGCTTCTAGAAAGCGGATAAGATAACTTCTAAATGCAAGATGGCTTCTGCTAACGCTAACCCATTTATGCTAATTTACAACAGATGGCCCTTTTAGCGTTTGCTGAAGACATTCGTATTAGTCAGTAGGAACATGGAAAACAGGTGCTCATTCATTTGAACATAATTTCGTCAATTTTCTAACTCATTGCTAGATAACCATTTCCATTCTAAACATTTCAGCAAGGGCATGACCAGGAATACTAAAGAACGGGACATTAGGTCATAAGCATACATACAAACAGTAGGAGGAAATGAACACTATTACAGAGAAAATTAGCATTTTCACAACCCTAAGCAATAGCAAATCCTAACATCTTTCAGAAAACACTATATACTCATGTAAAATGGTGGCAATGCAATCCTTCAATGCTCTCAAATTGGATAGGAACACTTTTCCACAGAGAATGAATTTCTATTCTACCTGTACTAAAAGAATACTACTCTAAAGTACTACAGGCAAAACAATAAAAATTAATTCCACAACACCCAGTATTTCTAACCTTTAAGGAATCACTTTTATAACCACAACTTATGCCCAGAGTCCAATTCCAAGTCCCTCTGGCGGACTATTATTGCTCATCGAATCTCTTCATCCATCGCTGCAAGGGCCTCATCATTTCAGGCCTTCCATAGAAATGTATCTCAGCATCCGTTGGAGTGTCCTTTTTGGCAAACACTCATAGTTCAGTCAAAAGTCTTGTCATAAGGGCAGTGCACCAGTGTCTCTCATCTGCGGCAGACACTACAGCAGGCGCTACAAATGACGTGCTCTTCGTGATCAAGGGCACAAAGCATCTCGTGCAGATCCAAGCACTGTCAAGGAAACTCCTTTAGCAAGTCAGCAGCACTTTCAAACTCCAACACTCCTTGTTCGGTGTCAGAGGACGCTCAAGCTGCTCGTTCATGGGCACCATAAGATAGTGCCTCTCGCCAATCTCGAATTCTCCATTTCATTTCTTTTTCGTTGGAGCAAAGGTGAAAAAGGGAACGGTGTGGCCAACTTAGACCAAGGCTCAGGCCAAGACACAGACCAAAGGACTCAAGGGCTTCAGGCCAAAACTTAGGCCAAGGGCTCAAGGGGCTGTACACTGTCAGAGGTTGCCAGCACATAACAGGTACCTTTTTGCTTTTGTTTTCAATTTAAATTCTGTTGCAAAACCAAAGAGACTCCTTTTCTTCTGTCGTGAAACGCTGGGCAGTAGAGTGAACAAAGAACTAGGGTATACCATTGATGGCGTGCAAATTCCTTACTGGGTGCTGGGACTATAAACCAAAACTTCCTGCTTTTATCTATGGCTGTCAAAGATAGGAATTCTTCGTTCTGCAGGTGTCACTCTCCCTTTGACTCTGGAGAATCCTGCAGAACCTATCAATGTAGAAGATATGATACAATTATTAGTTTCCTTCAATTGTTGTACAAAAACAATTCAACATTTAGCAAGGGGAGTGCAATCAGTTACCCTACAATCTTCAAGAGAGCGGTCATACTATCATGATCTAAAATACACTATCATTCTCATAGAAGGCAAAACAATGACTCTAGCCTCTTCAATTGTGCTTCCATATGAGAGCATGTCTTCTATCATCTAAGGGTAGACAATTACATAAACATTTTATCTGAGTGGAAGTCCTTACATATAGGGGCATCATCTAATGGGTAAACATTTTCCTAAATGAGAAAATCTAAGTGTTCCTAAATCCCTTACCTAAAACATTTCAAGAACGAAATCACATAAGAGATGGTCAGGGGCATTCAGACAATGGCTAATTTATCAAAAATGTGAAAACAGAGAAAAACAAGAGTACAAACTCCTAATATTTCCATTATTAAAACACATGTGGTCCATCAAACATTAAAACAGCAGCTAAAAGAACTGAGAACCTAATTAGAATGGGCATTACATTTTTCCCACATTCAAGAATGAACATACAGTGTCTCCTATTGAGATTAGAAACTTCCCTTATTATATTATTAAATCAGTTAACCAGTCTATCACTTAAGCTGACAGTCAGACTGGAAAGCATCAAAAATATAGGCCTAAAGAAAAAGTCTAAAGAGAAAGAAACAGTCTGGTCAGGTCATACTAAGGGGAATTATGCATAATATTGTTGTTCCTATTACATCTCTGCAGTCTGGACACAATGCAACATCTGGGGAGAAGCGCCTCCTTCAAGGGAAAAAAAATGAAAAATGTAGAAAAAATGAAAAAGTTAGGTCACCTTTTAACAAGAGCCACAAATCTATAATTGCATCCTTAGGTCCAATCAAGGATATGTATATAAATCTAGGCCTGCCTGTTCCTTAAGGGAGAAAGGGCAGTATCTGTATTGTGGCTTCCTGTATATCTCTTTTATTTTACTTCAATACTATTATGTCCAAATTTTAACATCCGTTGGTGAGGCGAATGTACTTTCCTGCTCACAGTATGCAAACATCATATCTGTGAAATTTAGTATGAACAAGAATACTAACCACGTGGTGTAGAGCGACACATACCGTCATACATGTCTCTTAACAACACAGGCAAAACTTGTAATAATATCAAAAAGCAGCTAAGAAAACAAAACAACATGTCATCACACTATCATCAAATATACATGCATATATAGTAAGCACAAAAAGCATAGACAAAGCACAATGGTACTTGTAATCAAGCAGAAACGCGTGCATGCATGCAACCCAAAACCCAGAATCCAGGCCAGCTTAATTTGTCAAAAACGAAAATTACACCAAAATTACGCTTTTTAATTTACTCACACCCCTCTTTGACCAGGTGATCACCAGTTGCTGGCTATCAAACTGGTCAATAAACTTACAGTGTGACTTGTGATACACAAGGGTCAGCAAGAACCATTCAGAAGGGAAAAATGCAAAATCATGAAAAAAACACACAAACATTTCATTTCAAAGAAGTCATAATAAAACCCATCTCTTTGCAAGATGCTACTAACACAGCGCATAACAAAGTAAATCTCAACTGTTAACCAACCATCCTTATTGTAAAACATGCTAACCCACTTTCATATTGACTGTAAAACTTTTTCACAGACACACTGCATCCCTTGCACCAGCCTGTCCATGTGGCCCCTTCAGACCCCCTGCCCTCAAGGCCCTGAGAGCCTGCGGCCCCTCATGGCCCTGGGAGCCTGCACCCCTTCCCAGCCCTGGGAGCCTGCGAGCCCCACATGGTCCCCCCCTCTCCAAAGCCCCTGAGGGCCTGCTTTTTCTTCCTTTCTTTAGGGCTGGTCAAGAATGCACTACTCAAAAACTAAAACCTTCATGTAACCCATCTAATGTGCAAGCTTGAAATTCTGCTAATCAGAGAAGCTTTTTCACCAAGCAGTCCTTGCTCCATCTGTTCATTTACTTACTCCTAAACCCCCTTCTCGCTGACCTTGAGGGCAAATTCTGCCAGGCCTACCGTGTGGGCCCTATATCCTATTTCCTCCCTTAAACTTACAAGACCAGAAACCATTCCCCACTCATTCTAAGCTACAAGATCAACCCTGTTGAAAAACACATGTTATATAAATGACTTCTTTCAGGAATAAAATGCATTTAGTAAAACATTTACTGTGAACAATTTGCAGAACATAACAACATAGCATACCAGCATTATCTTAAATGTTTGCTACTAGCCTATACAATTACACTCAGTTATCAGCTCCACAAAGATAAAAGAAAGAGTAGGCCCTGCTGAAATTTGAATTATCAATCCTGATATTAAACAGAAACCTCTACACCGAGCACAGTAGCTCACTGAGCTATGAAGAACAACCTCAAATAATAACAACCCACACGTTTTGTAACAGATACAAACATGCATTCTCTGAAAGCCAGAAACACTGCAAGTCTATGGGAAATGACTAGAATGCCTTTTAAAAGGCCCACTTTAACCTATTTTCGACTTTTGAATTTGGGGCACTTAAAATTGAAAATTCTACACTTGCATTACATATTAATCATCCTTAGAATGTGCTTTACATGTTGCAAGGAGCAAACATGAGGCATAGGCATGTAATGCCTTAGAAAAATGAGCCTTTACGCCTGCGTCAAGTAAAACCCTAACATGCAAATATCCTAATTAGTCAGTCACACATTAATTTAATCAAGTTTTAATTTTAGGAGGTCATAGTATGAGTATTAAGCTTTATGAATATCCAAAAACGATTTTGAAAAACACATATTTTTTTCAAATAATTTTTCCATGTTTAAGAATTTACTTATTTCTTTATTATTTTTTTTCTCTCAAACCCAGTCTTAATTGCTGAAACCACATTTAAAACCCAAACTGCATCTTTTGCCTAACAGTGTAGATGTAATCATGTATGAGCCTATGCGCAAAAAGCCTAAATTAGAACAAGACATATTTTCGCGCCAGAATTTAAAAGAGAACATTTGAGCCACAAACCCAGAAATATACCCCTATTTCTTTTTACTTGTTTTACTCGTTTTAGGAAATGATCAAAAACCCCAATTGAAATGCCTTCCTGTAATACAAAATAATGCAACTTACTTTTGTAACCCTTTAAAACACTTATTCTGAGTTGCTAAATTCAGCCCGTGTTAAACTACCTTCTAATCTCAGGCTGAATCAACATTCCAATGTTTTATGGCCTGTAAAAAAAAACACCATCTGCCGTTCTCAAGGCAGGAAGGCAGGAAATGGCCGGCACGAAGGTGACCCTGGAGCTTTCAGGAAACAGACATTTTTGTTTTAAAGTGTGTGACACGAAAGACATTTAAACGTAGCAAAAATTCACTGTTAGCTAAAACTTTAACATTTTACATGTATGAAAATGCATGTAAGCAAAGGAGGGCTTCAAATTCGTTTTTTCCCTACAGAACACACAATTTAATTTTGAGGCCTTTTCATTGTTCTAGTGAATGTAAATTTTAACTTTATCTAATTTAAGCATTTCAACAGTTTGCACATATGTGCCTTTGTTTAGTTTATAATTTAAAAGCAACATATCGCTATTTTTTGCAGGTAACATGGCAAATTACTGCATTCTTATTTAATTTTCACCTAATATCAATTAATGCAACATTTTCCTTAACATACTGAAAACATCAAGAAATCCACATTCACGCATTGAGCTCATTTCACACAGAAACAGAAATATTTCAAACATACAGGACACACAATACGGCGCTTAAGGCGTGTGTTTCATAAATTCACGCCAACGCTATTTACAAGCAGAAATTACACTAACAGGAACAAAAACCCCACATTTAAACGCACATTGAACCCACAGATCAACACATAGGACTGACACAAAAACAAGCCACAAACAGATCTTAAACCAAACCAATTGTAAATGCTAGTTGTACGTCATATTTACAAGGAATGTTTGGCAATGATGTTTCAATTCACAAGTTTTCTGACTGGCAGAGCACCAAAAATCGCTCTGCATTCCCCCATTTATAAAAGTGCGCAGAACAAAAGATCTTTTACATGTATTATAGCCATATTTTAATTCTGTGGGGATACAATATCACCAAGGAAGAAATATGTTTTCACACCTAAACCTATTTAGGTATCCCTTCTAAGGGAAGCCGGCTCATTTACTTCACATCACATTATGGTACCGTTCACAAAAAGCAACACATTTTAACATGTGAGCTTAACCAAGGACAGCAGGCATGCCAAAAAGATAGTGCAACATATACACTACTATCAAAGGCTTGAGGAAATATCCTCGCATGACCTGCCTATATGAGTTGCAACACATACATATCAAATCAAATCACATCAAATCATAGTCATATCATATTCTTCGAAGATCAAACGTAGTTCAAAGTAGACAAGTCTATCTCAAATTCAAATATGCACAAAGGCATTCAAAACTTAGAACAGGCGCCGCAAAATTACTTTTACCAAACATAAGCTGTCCAAATTCTAACTGCCAAGTCTCATCTAACAGTCTATCTTTTTATGTTACATTTTAATACTCGTACTAATACAGAACCCAGTCCCATGCTGCTCAGCAGTTTTCTGCCTCCTGGCAAGTTGATCACTCCTCCAGATTGTCACCTCTCTGATGAGTCCCTTCGTACGGTCGCCAATTGTGGAATTCGAAATTCTTGCAGGTACTTTAAAAGCAATAAGAGGCTGGCACAGAATTCTGAAATATCAAAGGACAGTTTATTACATGAAGTGAGGCTGCGTCGTCCAAAGGCCATGGCAAATGAATGAGGCAGTCTGAGGAAGTCAGAAGGAAGGCGCCTTATATACATTTCAGACTTACACAGTAAGCATACATAGTAGGGGGCAGTCTTAGCTCCTGTGAGCCCACAAAGAATACCTAATAAGGACATATGGAACCATGTGGGAGGATCTAACAGTTTCAGAACGTAATGAACACATTCCTATGCAGAACTTAATCAGTAACAGATGCAGACTCTACCAGGCCTTTCTGAGCATGCGTGGAAGTGGAGGAGGCTAAATATATCTTGTTACTAGGCAGACTTCAGGCGCAGCTAAAAGGAAGGTAGGACAATACAGATAGTGAGCACATGGCAGCACATGGTAGCCAAGATGGCCTCCAGAAACTAAAATGGCTTCTAGAAAGCGGATAAGATAACTTCTAAATGCAAGATGGCTTCTGCTAACGCTAACCCATTTATGCTAATTTACAACAATACCACTGCACTGCAATGATCCAGTTTGCCACAGGGGCGCACCGGTAAAGTTGCCTTTATGAGAGTGGTGAGACTTCATAATCATTATCAATTTTTATTGTACGGTTAATAAGAACCTTAGCAAACAGGCATACAAGGTACAGGTGTTCAGCACACAAAACTTAAAACAGCACAATATTAGGACATACAGAACAAAATTCAGCACACAAATATAAAGAAGTCCCTTGTAAAAACTGACAGACAAAAGTAAAATAGCAAGTGCAAAGCAGCATCTATGATGGGCCCCATGTAAGTCTGGGGATACTATATAGCTCAATCAGTTGAACAATGAACATGCGTAATAAAGGAGTAAACTGTGAGAATATTGTTTCCTTTATAAGGGCCCGAATCACAAAACTAACGCAGGGCCGGACTGGGAACTGAAAGCAGCCCTGGCAAATTTTGCCAGGCCAGCCCCCGTCCGGCGCGTAGCAGGCGAGCGCAATGAGCGAGCCCGGACTGCTATTAGAGGGGTTTGGAGGGGTTCTCCCCCCAAGAAAATTTTGCAAAACGACAGACCAAAATGATGAATTTTATAGCACATTTTTCATTACATATTCAAATTGTAGCAACTTTCAAAGCACAGTAAATAGTAGATGATGACCTTAAAGAACATCTGGTTACCCACCCAGTCATATGTACCCAAAGATATTCTTTCAGAGAGCATCAAAAATAGACACAAGTAGTGAATCAGCGAGAACAAAGTAAAAGTGAGACCAGCCCCTATACTCTCCAAATCATGTACTGACAAAACAACATGTAAAAGAGACCCCTAGAATCCAAATCTATCTCCAATCTGGCATCAAATAAGTATGGTGAAATAGTTGATGCAGACCGATTCGGAGCAGCCCCCAATTTTGCATTGAAATGGCCAGCCTAAATCATATTGAATGGCAAACCCAAACATGAACTTGAACTCCTATTTGTCAATATATCCACAAATTACAACAGCTTGGAAAAGATATGTAATGAAAAATTGTTATTATAAAAATGTACTAGAACTCGTGCTTAATTTGAGACAGGGTTTTCTGGTGCTAAGCACCAGCATTTAATTGGTTTCCGGTGCTCGGCACCAACACCTTACTGTCTGCACCATATTTAGAACACATGGTGGTGCTGCTCATCTAATTTAGAGATGAGCAGAACAACAGTAGTTTAGGAATACAATATACATTAAAATTGATAATACCTGCCTCCCCAACCATTCCTTTAGCTTTGGTTACCAGGAATAATCTGAACTTTTGCATTTAAGCGCGATAGAGATGGTTAGTAGTTGTTTTGACAGCGATGACAAGGGCGATGGGTGGTGCAAGCTGCAGTGGCTTCCTGGTCAGAGCCCTAGAACTTAATATTTAACAAATTAAGCACTGACGAGAACCAGACCTAAGTTGAGGCCCCACTTCGAATCAAAAGCCTGGATTTCCCCCGCCTCCCCCGGATATAACTGCACAATATTACAACCAATGTTGAACTTAAGCCATGTAGCCAATCCCACCTTGGCTCAGCCAGAAGGCATTGGACAGGCATGGAGATTATAACATTTGTACCCATCATAAAAGACATCACCCATAACCCAAAGTCCCCTTGGGCTGGTTAGATGACTTATCCCTGTGTTCTGATTATATACCACTGCAGCGGGGTATTTCAGCCCACCGGGAAGGGCCTGCCCTCCTACCAGGCTCAGGGAAATATAGAGAAAATAAGTTAGCCGTTCAGTACAACACTGACCACATGGTAAGCTAACATTTCTGGATTGATTCAAAAGGCACAAATTACAAGTCTCTGGGAAGTGTAGGCGGACAGGAACAGAACTGCCATTCTGCCCCGCAGCACTGCATCAATCATTATCCTCAAAGCCAGATGGAACCATAAATGTATTCTTGGACGTGAATGGATTCGCATGATACGGAAGCTGGAAAGACGTGTTCCTATTATCATGAGCAGAGTTAACCGGATTGAAATATTTGTAGACAAATCTCAGGCCTTATTTTCACAAATTGAAGCAAAATCGATCCTTCTAAACGCATTTGTGAGTCTGTAATCATAGACATGGATTAGAGGAAAGCTAGGAGGTGTTATTAGCTGAGGGCAGAGCAGAGAGTAAGAATATATTGGCAAATGTGCCAAATGGGTTAAATTAGCTTTACAAGTCCCCAGGCACCCCAAGTGTTTAACTACTTTGTGATATTGTTTGCTCATAATTCTTAGACACTTTTACCTATGGGGCAGTGGCATTCTGGGAAAATTGTGCAGATTGTCAAACAGAGCACAGTGCAGATGTTTTAGGGTACTGTTTGCGAGGCCTAATTCAGTCAACGGGACGGTCCATCTCCACGTAACGGACGCGTTGCAGACACGCCTGACTCACGCTGGAGTCATGCCAGAGTCCTGCCTTTCTGCACCCGTCCGCGCCAGGACGTGCCCAGGGCCCAGTCCCCCTGTCCTACGTTCACCTGGTTCAACTACATATCCCCGCCTCCATCTTCTGCAGTTGAATCAGGTTACTACCCCTCCCTCCCTGTGCAATCATTCGTTAGACCCCTCGCTTAATCAATACCGTTGCCGACATTGCTCTTATCAGCTGCTTAAATCACCAGAGATCAGGCAGAAACAATCCCATAAGCTTTATATGGCCCTTTTGAACTGTCTCTCCCTGCCTAAACATGCCTCTGAGATCTCTTTTCTACTGCAAGACGCAGCATTGGATATACTGTTTCTCACTGAAACATGGCTAGGGCCCAGTTCTGGCCCAGATATTGTCCAGGCCTTGCCCCCGGGCTACCTAATCCAACACCTGGACCAAACAGGGAACATAGGTGGCGGGATTGCTATCCTCTATAAGGACCATTTAGTTTGCTGCCTTCTAGGCAGCCCGTTACTGGACTGTGAAAACGTCCACTTCTCGATTACCCTTTCATCCTCAGCCTCCTTCACGGGGCTCTTAATTTACCGCCCTCCTAGATCCCCAGGACAATTTCATAGGACATTACTGGAAACTGTCATAAATCTTGCCAGCTCAGCCTCCAACTTTTTTTTTTTTTTAAACCTTTATTTAACAATCTGGTATATCACATTACATGCAGATTGGTCACATACATACAAGTTACAGTTCCTCTATCTTCTGGCAGGAGAGGTTGTACCTCACAGCGGGCACGTCACGGATGGCATAGCGTTATATCTCAATACAGTATACAATGTACAGTGTATATCGGACCTTATCCTACAAAGGGCGAGTAAATCAGCAAAAAAAATCTCAGCGTAACATATTTCGCAGTCTTCAGCACAATGTTTTGCTACCTGTTCATATTATTCATCAACACTCCCAGTGGTTCACACAATACTATAATTACAGTGATATCAGCAGTGAGCCCGCCATAGGCCATCATGGAGTACCTGGCTATCAGTGTATATGTCACACCAGGGTGTCAAAGGCTAGTGTTCCTGAGTCATCCCCCTTGCATCATCAGTATGTAATCCCATAGCAGTGTTCCACTCACACCACACCGTCCTGGCTATCACTTTCCGGTTCTCCCTGTTGTGTCGCCTTAGACAACCAGTATATTTGCAACGGACTCCAAATGTCTTTTGGCCTACAGCGTACAGGCAACAAGTCGGCATATATGTTATGTTGCTCCTGGCAGTATATCACATCATCCATCCATTCCTTGAATTTCGGACCCCTTCCCCTCCACCATCTGCATGCTACTCTCCTCTTCGCAAGCAATAATGCAATATCTGCAATTCTGCGGAAAGGTTTGGGTATATCCATCGTGTATCCTAATAGCATGACCAGGGGGTCCAACGGTATTGCTCCTTCAGTCATGACCTGCAGCGCCTCATGGACCTGGGTCCAATATTCATGCACTCCCATGCAGTCCCACGCCAGGTGAAGAAATCCCGCTCCCTCCGCTCGACATCGGACGCACCTGTCGTTGTCCGCCAATTGAAACCTCAGTTTCCTAACTGGTGTGTAATAGAATCTCTGCACAAATTTATAATGTATGATTTTAAGCCTGCAACTAGATTATATGTTGGCCGTGATGTTACAGCAGTATTTCCACTGTTCATCAGTGACGTCAGTGCCCAGCTCCAGACTCCATTGCCCTCGCGCGTGGCTATCGGGAGCCTCTCGCTGCGTTCTAATGGTATTGTATAGTTTCGACACTAGGTGCCGGCCATTGGACACTAGCATAGCGTGCAGCGGCAAAACCACCCCCGGTTCATCTGGAAAGTGCGGCAGTACTTCACGCAGCCCCTGTCGGAGTCTGATGTAGTAAGGGAGAGGGTTGCACCCCATGAAATATCTGGTCTTTAGTACGGAATGTACCCTTGAGGGACAGGTCCCCCCATGTGGCAAGCTTGATACGTTTGCACATTATCTGAAATCCTGTCTCCTGTAATAGGGACAGTTTTGGATGGTACGTGATTGGCATTGCCGGCGAGTAAAGCATCGGAGCGTCCAAAGCTTTTGCAACTCGTCTCCACGCATCTATCGTGCATGTTACCGTGGTAGCCGGTGTCTCTACGTCTCCAACCCTCCCCTGTATCATCCTGTTGAGCGGGAGGGGGTGCACAATCCATTCTTCCGCCACTACCTGTGGCATAAAAGGCGCGGGTGTATCCAATGATATGCATATTGCGCCTGAGCGCTCATATAGTATATCTCGAAATCCGGGATATCAAACCCCCCTTTCTCCAGTATTACATCTTTCATAGATTCACATGCTTGTATCTTCCCCGTCGTCATGGTGGGAGTCTCACGGTAACAGAATGACCAAGCAGTATCATAGAGAAGAAAAACTGCATAGAAAATCCCCATAGGGACTGTAGTATTTGGTAACCAGACCATTTCCTTATTTTGGTCCAAAAGTCAGCCAATCAGCATTGCTGCCCTGCCCTCACACTCCCCAGCAGAAGCTTCCTGCCTCAGATTTCCAACCGCCTTCGTGTGAGAAAGGAGTCTCCCTGAGCTCTGCTCAGTTTTCTGTTCCTGAGTGAACTTTTGACCTTTTGGAATCTTATTTTCCTGTCTTCTGGATTAAGGTATTGTGTGTATCTATTTTTTTCAGTATAGATGAAAGCTCTAAAAAGAGGCTGTTCAGGCCTTGCAGATCCTGTGGGAAGGCCAGGCTTTTCTCTGAGGACCCACATAAGGACTGCCTTTACTGTCTTCATCCTAAACATGTGGCTAAGGATTGTAAACTCTGTAGAACCTTTTCTGACAAAACTAAAAGAGACAGAAAGGCTCGCTTGCTGTTATGGCTTCAGAAGAAGAAGGCCACAGCAGGCTCTGATTCTGAGGAGGAATCTTCTCATTTGACACCCAAGAAAAGAAAGGCCTCTGTTTCTGAGGAGAAAGTGGAGCCTAAAAAGAGTAAGTCAAAGGAGAAATCAACATCTTCTCTTCCTATCACTCCTCTAAAAAAGCAGTCAAGTCTGAAAGGTCCTGGGTCTGCTCCATCGACCAGTTCCCTAGCTTCTGCTCCAAAATCTGTGGTAAAGACTTCAGCTCCGTCGACGACTTCACCGTCGACGACGACTTCGTCGACGACGACGGCTTCGTCGACGATGGGATCTAAGGCTGCGTCGACGTCGACAACGTCGACGACAACAACATCGATGAGTAAGATTTCGCTGTCGACGAAGACACCGTCGACGACGTCGACGACGACGACTCCGTTGACGACAGGTTCGACGTCGAGGATGTCGACGGGAGCCCCGTCGACGATGGTCTTGTCAACGATGGTCTTGTCGACGAAGGCTCCGTCGACGAAGGCTCCGTCGACGATGGTTCCGTCGACGATGGGCCCGTCGACGATGGTCCCGTCGACGGCCCCATCGACGACACTGTCGACAAAAATCATTCTAACAACTGCGAAAGCATTCAAATCGCCACAGTCGTAGACTATGATCTCTATCCGGTCTTTTCAGTCGACCAGGGGTTCGGCTACTATCAGTAAATCTGCGGAGTTCACTTCATGGACGCAGATTTCACCTTTGCCACCATCCTCATTGTTAGAGCACGACTCAGATGGAGAGGAGTCCTCAGGTGCCGCCTACAGTCCTTCTCAGCTTCAGATAAAGAGCCAAGACACGGACGAAGAGGAAGTATATTCCTTCAAGGACAGACCCCAATCTTCCAGATACGAGTCTTTTCAGGAATCTGGTGATTATGATGAGGAAGAGGAACAACATGAGGACTCACGTGAGGAAGAGCGCCAAGAGACGGTTTCCATACCTGTGTCTCTTGTGTCTGACCTTAGGTTAATGATAAACGACTACTACCATCGTTTCCCAGAGGCGAACACCTCTCAATCATTTACGCAGGTGCCTTCTTCACAGACGCCTAAAACAAACACTGCCTCGCAAGAACAGGGGGTCAGATCACCGCCAGTTGTTACTATAAGGGATGACCTAACGGAATCCGACGAGGATGAACAGCCTGAAGAAGGAGAACTTGTTCATGATGCTTCGGGGCAGGAATGGAATGAATACATTTTGCCATCGGCTCCGTCACCTGTCCCACTACCGTCTACCTCCCCTCCTCAAGACATCGGAGTTTTCCATGATATCATGGAAAAAGCGGCTAAGAGGTTCAATTTGGATGTAGAAGTTCAAGAGACGGATTGTTTCTTGTATGATTTCAAGGACGATGCCAAAAAATCGCTTCGCTCAATTCCTATTATCCCTCATATCTGGGAAGAGGGTCTAAAGATTTTGAAAACACCGGCTTCCATAGCGGTTTCTGTTCCTCGAATTGAAAAAAAGTACAGAGCGCCAGAGTCTGCAGCAGCCTGTCTCATAGGGCACCTCAGACCGGAATCAGTCGTGACGCAGGCGGCGCAGAGAAATTCAAAAAACCCGGTGGCTACTTCCTTAGTGCCACCAGACAAGGAAGGACGGAGAATGGATGGTGCCGGTAAGAGGTTTGCGGTCATGGCAGCCTCTACTATTAAAGCGGCAAATGCGATGGGCCTTATTAGCCGTTTCAACAGGCAAATGTGGTCCGATCTTGCACCCATACTATCTGCACTACGGGAATCTATCGACATCGCCATGGATGTCTCGTCTATGGCCTTCAGACAGATGGCTGGGGCGGTTTCGCTTCGCAGGCGAAGATTGTCAATATGCCTTTTGATGGCGAAGATTTATTTGGGAAGCATATAGACGAGGCTTTGCAAGGCATAAAATCTGACACGGATACAGCTAGAGCGCTGGGATCCCTTCAACAGGGAAGGTTTCAGTCCTTTCGAAAAAGGGGTGCAAGAGGTCAATTTAATCAAAGACCCTCTTTTCAGACCAATCGATATCAGCCGTATAACCAACAGGGATATCGACAATACAATGCCAACAACCAGTACAGGTCCTCCAACTCCTCTTATCAGCAGCAGTCTAGGGGCAAAACAAACACCAGAGGGAAGAATCAACAGTCTAACAGACGTCAATGATTTCAGGCCGGCGCTCCCCACACAACAGATCCCGGAAAACGACCACTATCTGTCTCAATACTTCAACAACTGGATGTCCATAACTTCGGACAAATGGGTTCTAGATGTCATAAGCAGGGGTCATACTCTGGAATTTCTAGAAATACCACCAAATCATCCCCCAGTGCTCAGGCTCAACAAACATCGTCAGGAAATGCGGAAGGAAGTACACTCACTTCTGCAAAAGGGAGCCATAGAAGAAGTGCCACAACATCTCAGAGGGAAAGGCTTCTATTCGCATTTCTTCCTCATCAAAAAGAAACAAACCCTGAAATGGAGACAGGTATTGGATTTGAGGGATCTGAATCAATACATAAAGAAGATACCCTTCAGAATGTTATCTTTGCAAGAGATCCTACTAATGATAAAGGAAAAAGACTACATGGCGTCTTTGGATCTCATGGATGCGTACTTCCATATTCCCATTCATCGGAAGCACAGGAAATATTTACGATTTGTCGTGGAGAGTCGCCACTTTCAATTCAAAGTCCTGCCATTCGTACTCAAATCGGCCCGAGGGTGTTCACCAAATTCATGGCCCCGGTGGCGGCCCACTTAAGATTGCAAGGGCATTACATTTACCCATATCTGGACAACTGGCTGGTGACAGGTCCATCTTTCAGAGAGGCAAAGAGATCGCTCCAGTGCTGCATCCGACTGTTTCAGCGCTTGGGACTACGGACCAACTTGGAGAAATCTTCGCTGACTCCGGCCCAGGGCATCCAATTCTTAGGGGCATGGATATGCACCAGAGCGGGGAAGGCCTATCCTTCCGAAGACCGAATGAGAAAGATCATGGGTCTAACGGCATCACTGCAAACAAAAAGGTCCACTTCTGTGAGAGTGTACAAGTCCATGTTGGGGATGATATCATCCTGCATCCCACTGGTGCCAAATTGTCGCCTTCGAATGAGGCCTTTACAGGAACAACTGGACGAGCAGTGGGTTCAGTCCAAAGGAACCTTCAAGGATCGGATTGCCATCACGACCCGTATGAAGGTGGCCATGTCATGGTGGAAGGTTCAAAAGAACTTGGACCAGGGCTTGAACTTTGTTCCTCGAGATCACGACTTTGTGATGACAACGGACGCTTCGCTGAAAGGATGGGGTGCGCATCTTCAGGAGCTGGAGACTCAGGGCCTGTGGTCAGACTGGGAAGCACAGCTTCACATAAACATGTTGGAGCTCAAAGCGGTGTTTCTGGGGCTCCAAGCATTCCTTCCCAGGATACGCCAATCGTCGGTACTTATCCAAACGGACAGCACCACGACTATGTTTTACTTGCTAAAACAGGGTGGA
Source organism: Lissotriton vulgaris (assembly GCF_964263255.1). NCBI lineage: Eukaryota > Metazoa > Chordata > Amphibia > Caudata > Salamandridae > Lissotriton > Lissotriton vulgaris. The sequence goes on from NW_028244896.1 coordinate 362,997, forward strand.
ACAAGATCCAAACAGCTGTCGACATTGGCGCAAAGAATCTGGAAATGGCTGATAACCAACGGCATTTCAATTCAAGTTCAACATATACAGGGAGTCCTCAACATATGGGAAGATGCCCTGAGTCGCACTTCCAAGGTGACACACGAGTGGGAACTGCACGACACTCAGCTTCACAACCTGTTTCTAAGGTGGGGCACTCCCACATTAAACTTGTTCGCAACAAAAAACAACTCAAAGTGCGTTCAGTTTGCGTCCAGGTACCATCAGCAAGGATCCAAGGGAAATGCATTCCACATGGACTGGACGGGGATGTTTGCCTACGCGTTCCCTCCATTTCCTTTGATACCGCGAGTTCTTCGCAAGATGAGATCGGAACCGTGCCATGTCATACTGATAGCACCAGCCTGGCCGAGACAGGCGTGGTTTTCAGACCTACTTCAGATGTCGAAGGGCAGCAAGATCCAGCTTCCGACATTCCAGGACCTCATTTCCATGAGAGACGGTCAGATTCTGCATCCGGATCTGCAATCGCTAAAATTGTCAGCATGGAACCTCATGAGCGGGAATTTCAAAACCTAGACATTCCGCAGGAATGCAGGCATATTCTCTCGCAAGCCAGAGCTATGTCAACAAACAAAACATATGCAGCGAAATGGACCCGTTTCTGCCACTGGTGCGACAGTCAAAACTTACATCCGTTTGAAGTTCACCCCGAAGGTATCCTACCTTACCTGCTGTCACTGTCTAAGGCAGGTCTGTCGCATGCCTCGGTTAAAGTGCACTTGGCAGCAATATCACGTTTCAGGAGGAAGCCAAATGAGCCATCCCTCTGGTCTTCCAGGATAATAAAAGAATTTATCAAAGGACTTTTTAGAGTTTATCCACCCATTCGGCGTCCACCAGTGCCGTGGCACCTCAATACAGTCCTATCTCAACTTATGAGGCCACCATTCGAGCCTATACACAAAACAGACTTACAATTCCTATCTTGGAAGACAGCCCTACTGCTTGCACTGACATCAGCAAGGAGGGTTAGCGAAATTCAGGCATTTTCAGTGGAAGAGCCCTTCTTACAATTTCGCAAGGACAGGGTTATATTAAGGACAAATCCAACTTTTATTCCCAAAGTTCCTACGTCTTTTCACCTCAATGAGCCTATCATTTTGCCTACCTTTTTCAGCAATCCCTCATCGGAAGCAGAGAAGGCATTGCACTCTCTGGACATCTCTAGATGCTTGAAGTTCTACATTGAACGGACAAGGACATTCCGCAAATCCAAACAATTATTTATTGCTTTCGAAGGTCAAAGGAAAGGCCTTCCTCTGTCCAGACTGAGTATTGCCAGATGGATATCATCAGCTATCCTGAAATCTCATGAGAAAGCGGGAAAACCGCTCTGTTCTAAAGTGAATGCACATTCCGCAAGGAAGATGGCGACTTCAATGGCCTTGTTCGCAGGAGTGTCGCTGCCCGACATCTGCAGAGCAGCGACGTGAAAGAGCGTGCATTCATTTACAAGACACTACTGTCTAGACACTGCGTGGAAAGAGGACACGGCAGTGGGACAAGCTGTTCTGAAACGCCTATTTCAGTAAGGTATGTTTTAATTGTCTGATTATTCTTCTATGCAGTACTTTGATTTATGTTTGAACATACATATATATCTCTGCATTTATCGTATTATTTTGATATGTATTGTTATATCATTGCTTTGCTGCAGAGCTTCCTTCTGGGTTCTGTCCTGGAAACGCTGCAAATTTTGTGAGCACTGCTTACTACTCTGGTACAAGCATGTGTATCTATGAAAGATGTAATACTGGAGAAGGAATTAGTTACTTGCGCCCATCCGCCTCCCCGTTTCTCAGGCAGAACCTGTTTCTCGGTATTTATCCATGTCTCTCACTCGGGGACGGAAATCTGAGGCAGGAAGCTTCTGCTGGGGAGTGTGAGGGCAGGGCAGCAATGCTGATTGGCTGACTTTTGGACCAAAATAAGGAAATGGTCTGGTTACCAAATACTACAGTCCCTATGGGGATTTTCTATGCAGTTTTTCTTCTCTATGATACTGCTTGGTCATTCTGTTACCGTGAGACTCCCACCATGACGACGGGGAAGATACAAGCATGTGAATCTATGAAAGATAATACTGGAGAACTATAGTGTACAGGTAAGTAACTAATTCCTTCTCATAAGGCTGTGTCAGAGTGGACCATTTCAACCGTGGTTGTTTGCCCCCCCAGAATAATCTAAGGAGTTCCGACTTCAGTCGTTTAAAGAAGTAGGCGCCAGGGTGGTAGGGGACATTCAACAAAACGTGGGAGTACCACCATTTTCACCAGCGATGCTCTGCCTGCCATAGAAAGCGGCAGGAACATCCACCTTGTGACATTATCGGCTAGTTTGGAGATGGCCACTCCATAATTGAGTCTAATCGTCTCTTCTCTATTAAGCGATATCACTATGCCCAGATAGCGAAGATCAGTGTCACACCACTCCAAGGGGTAGTCCAGCTGAAATTTCTTGACAGCTCCCGTGAGTGGGACGAATTGCGATTTCTTCCAATTTATGTGCACTCCTGACATTCTCCCAAAAACAAGAAGCTCCTGCAAGAGTGGATTAAGATTCAACTGCGGGTCTTTTACATATAGCGTTATGTCGTCTGCATATAGCAACACCCCTATCTGCCGCTGAATGCAATTGAATGCGCTATTTTTATACAGCTGTCGAATCCGGCATGCCAGCGGCTCTATTGCTATGGCAAAGAGCTATGGGGAGAGAGGGTAGCCCTGTCTGGTACCCCTCGTTATGGGCATCTGGGGGGACAGTATTCCATTGACAATCACTCTAGCCACTGGCTTGGTGTAAAGCAATTTCACCCATGCAATAAATATTTTGGGAAACCCCATTCTACACAAAATAGCTATTAGGTATTTCCATTCCACCGAATCAAATGCTTTTGTGGCATCCAGAAAGACGGCGGCAACAGGGAGCTCAGGAGCTATGGTTGGGATCAATGAAAAAAGAGTACGAAGATTATGAGTAGTGGCCCGGCCCAGTACGAAGCCAGACTGGTCTGGAAGTACTATAGTGGTCATAATCAAAGACAATCGTGTTGCCAGCACCTTTGCCAATATTTTCACGTCACAATTAGGCAGCGACAGGGGTCGGTAGGAGTCTGTATCTAGAGGGTCTTTACCAGCAGCAGAGAAGTAATCGCTACCTCCCTCATCGATCCCGGCAGCACTCCTACCTCCAATGACTCTTCGAACACCTCCTTGGGTAGCGGTGCCATCGTGTCTATATAGCATTTATAGAACTCGGCAGGAAGCCCATCCAATCCCGCCGCCTTCCCATTGCTCAGGGACATTATTGCATCTCTTATTTATTTCGTCAACCTCTAGAGGTCCTCCGAGAAACGCTCTGTGACCATCGTTCAGCCAACATAAGGCAATATCGTCTAGAAAACTCCTGAAGTCCACCTCCCTCGCTTGCTGCGTGGAGTACAACTGTTCGTAGTGCTGCAGGAAAGCTTCTTGAATCCCTATCGTGTCTTGGCATCGCCTGCCCTCCTTCGTTTCAATTTCGAGGATACTAGCATTGAAGCGCTGGTGTCTCGTGATGGCGGCAAGTATTTTACCCGGCCGTTCCCCTTCGCAGTACTTCCTAGCCATCCAGTATTTCCCCCTATATTTCACTTCTCTGGCTGCCTACTCCTCGAATTCTGATAGCTTTTCTCTAAATTTCTGGCAGGACTCTGGGTCGCCGCCTCTTATCGTCTCTTACTCTAGCTCCTTCAATTCTGTTTCCAATTTGGCTATGGTCCTCATGATATCCCGCAGTATCCCACAGCTTTTAGATATGGTAATCCCCCGAATTGTCACATTAAATGCTTCCCATATCATCTCCACACTGTTCACTGAGCCCTTATTCCTGGGGAAGAATGCCTCTATTTCATCTCCTAGCTCTGTCTTGAAAACAGGGTCCAACAGTACTGAAGGGAATAGTCTCCATGGGGGTCGCACCCTATTTCAACCTGGGATTGTCAGAGTAACCAGAACTGGACAGTGGTCCGAGTAGGTCCTGGATAAATGCTCCACCTTTTGTAGTCCCATGCTAAGACCCCGTGATATAAAACAATAGTCCAGGCGTGCCCATGTCCGCGCATGCACCGTGAAATGTGTGCCCTCTCTATGCTCGGGGTGTGTGAACCTCCAGCTATCCACCAAGCCAGCTTCCTCTAGTATACCCTGCAATATGTCTCTCGCTTGCTTGTTATATTGACTACTCCTGTCTGACCTATCTGCCCCAGGCCTTAGAGCTACATTAAAGTCACTGCCCCATATGATATGTGTGGCGTCCATCGCAAGAACATGTCCCCAGAGTGCCGTAAAAAACCCTGGAGTGTCAACATTGGGTGCATAACAGTTCACGATTACAACAGTGTCTGTACCAAGCCTACCCCACAGTATCATATATCGCCCTACAGGGTCCAGTTTCACCCCCAATTCTTGGAATGTAAGTGACTTTTTGAGTAACACTGCAGTCCCTCTAGCATACAACAAGTATGATGAAAATTTCCTAATGAGGGCCCAGCTACTAGCGAATTTAGTGTCCACCCGTGGGCGGAGATGCGTCTCCTGTAATAAAGCTATTTGCACCTGGTGCCTGTCCAAGTACGCCAATACATTTCTACACTTCCTTGCATCGTTAAGGCCCCTTACATTCCAGGATAAGACCGATATTTTATCCAGTGCATTGTCAGCCATTGTCATTATTGCGAATCATCACATCCAACACACTCACGTGCTTAGTCCGCCGATCAGTCGCATCACATCTCAGCCTCTGTGTATTATGTAACTTCATTCGAATCCAATCTTCATCACATTCATACCCCTTATCCCCTCCCCCTCCAATTTGACAGCTCTCAACTACGACGTGTCGCCACCACTCTGTCCCATCTCGTAGGTCTGTGAACAAGAATAGTACAAGCAATGCAGGCCATCTGACATAAGGTTTCGCAGTATACCAACAACCAATCACCCAGCAGGGCCCTGCTATCCAGCATTTAAAGATATGTATCAGAAAGCGAGGCACATGGCCACTAAAGGTTAAAGCTAAGCAAACAGTGCCAGCCACGGTATAAACTTGCCAGACTTTGCAACCCAAATAGACAACTGTAGATATAGCAGTCAAGAGGCCAAAAAAGCAAAGGAAAGTAGTTCCAAGGTTCCATTGCACTCTAATACGAGTGCACCCACCCTCCACCCACTGAAGCAGCCCCAACTTGCCAGTAACCCCATCCCCCCACCCTTAACAGTACCCAAACATCCCAACATTTTCATCAGTGGCAACAAGTGCAATGGGGTACACCCTTCGGGGTGCATCCTAGAAGTGCACAAAGCCACCCCCCACACCTCGCCTTTGATCTCGATTTCTCACACTCGGCGCGGCCCAGGTAGCGGGGGGGGGGGGTGCCTGAAATACATTACCACCATAGTCCAGTGTTCGTCCGGTGACCTCCGTTAGCATATGAGATGTCCATCATTTAGGCCCCTTCAGTGGACCCAAAGAGGCCACACAAGCGCCAGAACAAAATCTATGCCTGTAGTGTCCAGCGTCATTCGTCCTCATTGGCCGAGTGGAAGTCCTCTTGTCTGTCCTCACCATTACGCCGGCCCTCCGCACGTTCTCGCTTAAGTTGTTTCACAAAATCCTCCAACTGTTGCGGATTGGCAAAGAAATGCTGTTTCGCTTGATGTGCCACTCTCAGTTTAGCTGGGTATAACAGTGCATAGTCGACCTGTAGCGTTCTAAGCTTCTTTTTGACGTCTATGAACTTACGCCTCTGCTCCTGCACCACAGGAGTGAAGTCCGGATAAATGGAGAAGTTGACCCCTTCACAGGATAGTGTGTGGTTGGTGCGAGCTGCCCTAAGAGCTGCGTCGCGATCTCGATAATTTAGGAGTCGGGCGATGATGGGTCGTGGCGGAGCCCCAGCATTGGGCCTCGGTCCCAGTGACCGATGCGCTCTTTCAACAATAAATTGCTTGGAGAATGCCCCTGGGCCAATCGCAGCGATCAGTATCTTCTCCACGTAGGACTCCATTCGCCCCGTATTGGTCGATTCCGGCCCTCCTACCACGCGTATATTATTGCGACGACTTCTGGCTTCCAATTCTTCATTCTTCGCAGCTATGATCCTGAGCACATTGTCCATTCTCGCAATTTGCGTCGTGTGGGTGGCCGTCGTATCATCATTTTCGGATATACGTTGCTCGGGCGCTGTAATACGTTCCTCATGGATATCCATTTTGTGCACCACGGCGTCCATTCTCGATGACATCTTGTCTACTTTGTCCACTATAGTGGCGAACCCCTGCCTCATTTCTTGCATCATCTGTTGGAAGTCAGAAGCGGCGGGGTGGGAGTCAGTTTCTGACACAACGAGGGCACGAGAGCTTCCCGCCCCTTGCACGTTTCGCAGCCCCTTCTTGGCCGCCATCGAGTCAAACGATAACTTGGGTTGCGTATTGTCTAGTTTGTCCATGGTTAGTCGTCAGGAGATATCCGAAGCAGTCGATAGTAGACGTTCGTTGCAGTAGGCGAGAAGCCGCCGGAGAATGTGATGATACACAAGCGCCACTCACCACAAGTACCCCTATATGCAGAGATGATGATTGGTCATGCAGCATGCAAGCAGCCCTACACCAGTAATTGAGCGCACAGGACGTAGTCCAAATCAGGGGATAGCCAGCAGGAAGTAGGGTGATCAATATCAGTGGCTGTCCCTCTTTCGCTCAGCTCCCCGAGGCAAGGAGGCAGACTGACAGCGCTGTATATAGCAAGTAGGGCCGACGTCGCTAATGTCTCCTTCTTAACAGCAGGCACCTGCTGTGGTACCTGTAGGGGTTGGTAGAAACACTAGGACCAAGCCACAAGCGACGCTACAGTACCCAGTAGACAAAGTAGGCATAAATAGCGCCTCGCGTCGCCGTTGCCTCAACACGGCTTGGCAGCAAGGAGAAAAAAGAGAGAAAGAACCCACTAGGCGTTCGGAGTGTCCTCTGCAAGGGTTGCGCGTTCAAGGACAAGGTCACCACTCTCTGTAGGTAGCTCTCCCGGTCCCGTGCATACAGCGAATATCAGATGTGCCGGTGCGCTATGGGCTTCTGCGTGGGTGCAAGGAGCGGCTGATACAACAGTCAGCGACCATTTCCCCAATTTCGATGATCGGGTGCAGTGCAGTCAGCCTCTGCAAATTATTGGCCAATGAGCGAGGCCGGCCAGGGTTCCAAGCAGCCGTATCCCACTTTTTGCCGCCGCGCGCAATGGCCGCCATCCCTCCCGGCCGTCGGTGCCCAGCTACCGCAGTGTTTCCTCCACGGCGGTATCAGCGGCGGATTACAACAGCAGCTGCCCAGCATTCAGAGGCGGTATCTCTACCGGATGCTCCCTTTGCCTCGCTAAAGACTGACCTGTGGCTAGCGCTGACTGGAGAGGCTCCGCACGAGTGTATGCTGTGAGGCCCACTCGCCTCGTGGTGTGCCGCGGACTCCCGTAGGCCGCCAGTCCCATCAGTGGCTCCAGCCGCCTCCAAGCCCCGTTCCGGTCAGATCTTCCGGCAGCTGTATCTTCGGATAGAGAGACTGTTGATTAACAAAATTTGCACCGAGGCTGCACTAAGGTAGGCTCACTCGATCAGCGTGGTCAGGACGAGCATAGGTGGTGGTTGTGCAGGATAAATATCGGATGTTAACTCCAGGCTGCAGGAGCCTCACATCGGTGCGGCCATACTGCTAGTGCGCCCTCTTGCGCCCAACTCAGCCTCCAACTTTACCATATTGGGAGATCTGAATGTCCATTTATATGACCCTAATGACATGATAGCGGCGGATCTTGCTCAAGATCTAGAGATGTGCGAAATGGTTCTAAAAATCCATAAGCCTACTCATATAAAGGGACATCTGCTTGACCCCATTTTTTCTAATTTAACCGATCTCACCACCACGCATCCGAATCCTATACCATGGACAGATCACTTCATCATACCTTTTTCATGGAACATTCCTTCCCCAGCCCCGGCCAAAACTTTCAGCACTAAAAAGACTAGACACTGGTCCAAGCTTAAGACTAGCGAATGGGTAGAAGCACTAAAGACCACTCTACCGTCCGCTAACCCGGACACCAACATAGCGAACTCAGAGTTTAACCAGTGGATTGAGAACTCACTAGACGCTACCCTACCAAGAAAACCCACAATCCAAAAAAGGGGATCCATCAATCATCCTTGGTTTAGTCCAGAGCTCCGAAAACTTAAACAGAGCTGCAAAAAAGAGGAGAGACTATGGAGGAAAGACTTCGACATAGAGACAAAAGTTAAATATAGAGCCTCCATCAAAGCCTATAAAGCTGCGCTAAAGGCAACTAAATTATCTTTTTATGCCGAAAAAATTATTGCATCCTCCAACTCAACCAAAGAGATTTTTAAAATTGTGAAAAGCCTGTTGAAACCCCCTGATCCCCCCTTGGCCCAACAAGCATCTGAATCTCGCTGTGAAGAATTGGCACTCTTCTTCCACACGAAAATTCAAAACATTCTTCTGGCCCTCCCACCTGTCTCTACCCCTGATTTTCCCGTGCCACCCATACCCCCCTTCCAAGATCCACCCCGAACGCTCTTCTTTCGCCCCGCTCACCAAGGAACTGCTATCCCCCCTCCTTAATTCAATTAAAAGTGGATCCCCTCTTGACCCTGCCCCTATTAACACCCTGAAGCTAGTCATGTCTATCATGGAGTCTCCAGTTATTAACTTGATTAACCTCTCGATTGAAACAGGTACAGTCCCTTTGGACTGGAAAATAGCCATGGTTAAACCTCTGTTACAAAAATCCAACCTTGACCCTGGAGACCTATCCAATTACCGGCCCATTTCTCTCCTCCCGGCCATTAGCAAACTGGCAGAAAAATGTATTAACCAGCAACTGTCATCATTTTTGGAGACCTCCAACTCACTCCATCCCTCCCAAACAGGCCTCTGCCCCGGTCAAGGGACGGAGACGGCACTACTCAAGGTGGTGGAAGAGTCTAGGAGGATACTGGACACTGGTGGCAATGTGGCCATCATCCTCCTAGACCTCAGCGCTGCCTTTGATACGGTTAGCCACCGTATCCTTCTAGCCCGCCTTAATGAAATGGGAGTCTCGGGAAAGGCTCTTTCCTGGCTCTAATCCTTCCTCCGTGATAGATTTTTTAAAGTATTTGAAGGGGATTGTCACTCTTCACCATTCCCCCTGCAGTGTGGGGTTCCACAGGGCTCCTCCCTTAGCCCCACACTTTTTAATGTATACATGTCCCCCCTTGCTAAGATAGTGGCCCCTTATGGAATCGAACTAATCAGCTATGCTGATGATACTCAGCTTGTGGTCTCCCTTAATCAGGCTGATCTGTCGCACCCAAGTCTGAGCAACTGTCTCGAAGAGGTATCAAAGTGGATGGGCCTGTCCCAGTTAAAACTAAGCAATCAAAAAACTGAATTGATGTTACTGGGCAGGAAGGCCTCTTTCAACTCCCCTGCGCTATGGCCCCCGTCTATGGGTGCCAGTCCGACTCCAAAAAAAGTGATCAAAAGCCTTGGCTTCTGGCTTGATGATAACTTACATTCAAAGTACAAGCCAGAAAAACCGCGGCAACCTGTTTTGGCCTGCTTAAATCCATTCGTAAAATCCTCCCTCAACTCCCCGAGAGAGCCAAAAAAATCCTGGTCCAAGCCATGATCCTGTCAAGGCTGGATTATGGTAACGCGCTCTACCTGGGAGCCCCGATCTCCGTAAACCAAAAACTCCAGGTGGTGCAGTACTCTGCCGCTAGATTTCTGACAAACACTAACCACCGCTCTTCAGCCAAACCAGCGCTGAGATCACTCCACTGGTTACCCATAAAAGAACAGGTACACTTTAAAGCCCTCTGCATTGCCCATAAAAATCTTCAGGGCAATGGCCTCCCCATCCTGACCAACTTGATCAAAATACACAAAGCTTCTAGAAACCTTCGTTCCAATGACCAGAACCTGGCACAAGTCAGTAGAATCAACAAGGCCCGCTCGGGTGGTCTCCTCTTCTCTCATAATACCTCGAGGTTGTGGAACTCTTTGCCCCCCTCTCTTCGACAGGAGCCCAATCCTCTCACTTTCCGCAAGAAAATAAAAACCTGGCTTTTCCCTACCAACTAACCTTCTTTTCCGACTTTATCTTCTGTAGCTGCAAGCGCTGGGATGCCTCCGGGTAGCCATACGCTATAAAAAAACTATTTTCATTTCATTTTCATTTCATTTCAACTGAGCTCACATTATACTGAAGTTCAATCTTCAGAGATCTTTCTTTGGAAGCTCAGTCTTCCGAGCCTGTGACAGGAGGAAGTCTGCAGACACAAACTCCACTATGGATGGTTTGGGTGCAATATAAAAATCACGGTGTGATCATCTGCAGACAGTACTAACTGATCTATGGGATGCAGGATAAAACCCTGATCAAAAATATTATTTCTCTGAAGTTAGCTCTAATAAGAACTTTGAGGTCTATTCTAAACTAAATAATGTTATAGATCATGAAATCACACGTCCCCCCCTTATTGAGATAAGCCCTACCTTCAAGATTTAGGCAAAAGCTCATTCGCTGGCATTTTATATCCCTCCCATTAAGAGAGTTATACATCTTATAGCTCCCGTGGGTTTATAGAGTTGATACATACGTTATGCTTTGCCAGTTTCTTTAAATAGACTTGAAACCTTAAGGGTACATTTTCTGGTTAGAAATGGGAATAAGAAACTGTAAAGAAGTGATTAAACTATTCCTGAAATGTAATTACCTTAGTGATGGAACAATGTAAAAAACGAGTTGATGCAGAAGAAACATGCTTGCAAAAAGTTGCCCTGTTGAGCCCTCTTTGTAGTATCTTATTTGGCAAATAATTTAATTTGGGTAGTTATTTATTTATTTATTTGTTTATTTATTTATTATGAAATGTTACTTTGGTCACTTTCTTTTAGAATAGCCTGTGAATCACTCCTATCTCAGTGACTAAGGTCCTGATTTCAATGTTTGCGGATGGAGTAATTTCCGTTTGTCTGATTTAGGACTTTACGCCTGCCAGGCCGAGACTACTCTGCCCGTCAAACTTATAAATGACTACCAAGCGAAGGTAATGTAAAAAGTATTGGTGAGAACCGCCATTATAGCAGTTCCTGTCAATGCATTTTCCTGATTGGCGCAGGGTGCCGTCAGCAAGACACAGCTCTGTACCAAACAATTTTCATTTTTTTATTTTCAAAATGAAAATCCCCAAACTGAAAAATACAATTTAGTTTCTCTGCCCCTTAAAGCCAGGGTTTCCTGCAGGTTGCGGGCAGTGAAAACTGACCTGTAATTCAGCTCATCTAAATTAGGTGGGTGGAATGACAGCTCAGTCTCCGACGGCCCTTACTCCACAAGGCAAATGAAGGGGATTCATCATGTAGGAGACAGAGTAGTCTCTGCCATTATTAGTCCTATAGGTCCATCCGCATATACATTTGCCCAGCAAACCGCATTCTTGCTGGTAAGAATACTCTGTTGCTATTCCAAGGGAATATCCTTACCACCAAGAATTAAATTTAGTCCTAAGTTATTTCGAAATTCTGTTTGACTACGACCTGGGTATGTCTATCATTTTATTGTACATTTGTAATTGTTTTAGGTAATATAAATACCTAAATTATTCTATACCGGTCCCCCGCTTAATAGACAGGACCAGAAGTACATTAAGACCAATCTAGACCATTGCCTGGAGTGCCACCTGTGGGAGAGTGGCCTGTTCCCTCCTACCGGGCTCCTGTCGTACAGGTAGACTGCCGTCTTTACTGGCTGCTTTCAGGGTAATGTTGCCCCTAGGAAGCGGTCATGTTGTGCACTGTATGCACGTGAGCTCAGCGATCAGCTGCCCTGTAGTGCAGCAATAAATATACACACGGAAGGGCCCAATCCATCCATAGAGTTCATTGCAGCACACTGATCAACCACCGTACCACTTTATGTAAGGTAAGTGGGCAACGTGTGAACAGTCCCAGGACACTGTCTGTCGCAGTGCTTGGCGGGGGCTATCTCACTACATTGGAATCACTTACCAGCAGGCTCAGACATATCTCTGGAGTAGGTGCAATCAGCCATCGAGTTATCACACTAGAGGTGAAAATTTGACCTCAGAGTTACACAATAATATCAATAACTATATGTGCTAAACCCCACTGAACTTTCTCAGTAGGATTGGAACCTCTTATTTATATTTGCAGTGAGTGTATTAACCTGCTGATCTCTCTCCGTAGGATTGGAATCTGTCACATGCTAGTTACATTCAGGTGTTTGAAGTAACTCACAGAACTTTCTCTGCAGCAAGGACATTTACCTTTACCTCTGGAGCCTCCCTGCTTAGATAAGAAAGCTTGACAGGTTACACATGGGGCTCGACAGTAGGTATGGTCACCAAGCAAGATATCCCACTGACTCGGCCTGAAACAAGTGAGCTGCAGGTACCACACAGACTTCTAACAATGGAGCTCGGTGATCTGCACCTTCTTTAACTGAGATCTCCACAGTGGATACATTAACCTCATAAAGTATCTCTTTTTAAACCAGAACATGCAAATTATATTAATTTTTCTGTCGTTTCTTCATGCCATGATTTTTCCTTTTTTCCTGCCTTGTTGTACTTGATTTTCCCTCTCTTACAGTCATAGTGACAAACTTCACCTCTGTTCCCTTCTGTATGTTGATGCCTATGTCTTTTTTCGTTCTTTTTCTTTTGTGTCATACTTTTGCTCTTATACACACCCACTTCCTTTTAATTCTATGCCTGTAGGTATTTATTTAGAACTACCTACAAAGCAATGGAGCTCTGTTGAAAAGTGGGGGTGAAGGTGGGAGTACAGAGGACCGTTGAGGTGGTTAATACAGGCAGGACAAGGGGGCGTTCTCCCAGCTGGGATTCACCATTTGGTGGGACGCCAGGGGAGGGGGAGTTACCTAAAGAGGAGGGTCTTTAGTTTATTTCTGCAGAGCTATAACCCCAAGATTTGTGCCACTATTACTCAGCCCCTACTGGTATTCCACTGAGGACCCACTGAGGCCAACCTGGAAATTATAGAGACCAGGCTTAGTGGAGTAGAAATCGGCCGTAATATTTATTGTGCATCCAATATCTGTCAGATCACCCTAAAAATTCCAACTAGGTCACATCTCCTCAATGACTACGATCAGTGGACAATTTACCATACAAAATGTGATTTTGTATGATAAGCCGGGATCTAGAGGAATCGCCAAGTGGGGCAGGCACTCCCATGGTAACCCTTGGCCCTCCTAAGGGCTATTCTCAAGCAAAGAAGGTCCATTTTTGTTTTTTGTTTCCAGGGTGTCTTTGTGCCCCTAAACACTGCTAAATCGCCTCACTTGCATGATATTGGTTGAGGCTCCTAAAAATCTCTTCACGGACAGGTGTGAAAGTCGGCAGGCATGGATGCTGCTGTTCTCTCCCAAACAAAAGAACACCTGTGGATCTATGACGCTCCTGCAACAACAAAAGACAGGGAATGCAACTCTCAACAAAGGGTACTTTGAAATGCTAAACCTAAATGTGGCGTAAAGACCAGAGCTGCCAACTGGAACTGGGGATAGACCTCCTCAGCCTCCAGCAGGAAGGAAGCTCGCCCACTAGGCCTGTCTCCCACCACACCAGACAGTCAGGGCATCAATATCTAGGCCTCCTCCCATATGACGTGACGTTGCCCCCCGGCCCCACAGTCCAGACAGTGCAGTGCTGAGCCCAGTTAAAGGTAAGCAATGCATTCACCCTGATAGAACCTTAAGACTAGATAGGTCACGCGAGGATGAGTTCAGGCCTGGATGAGTTGGTATAGATGACATGAGTTTGCGCTAGCCTATTCAAACATCTTCACGCTGTCTTTAGTAATGCAGAGACAACCTGCAATGTAAATGCAAACACCACCACCACACATAAATCAATCAGATCTGGCCAGCGCACCGATGCAAAGCACTCACCTGCGGGCGGCAGTTCAGACAGGGGAAATTAAATTACGGGATGTGCCACTCTCTTTCCAGGCTGTCCTCCTCTCTGGCGTTGCTCTGAATGCTGCCTACCTCGCCTCAGTCACGCGCACTTTCCCAATGCGCATGAGTATTAGCAGCAGACCCCACCCCCATCCACCCTAAAGAAATATTGGCACGCAGACACAGAGGCGGTAACATATGCGCGCTGCGCGCCTCATCTTCTACACAACAAGCAACATCATCATCATGGTGGTCAGGCGACACAGCATCAAAGGTCAGGTGGTGACGTGACGTAGGTGTGTACTGTGTAATACCCATGATTTAATGAACTCCTCTGAAGGGAGCAGTGTGTCAGGAGACATACATTTTGTTGCTTCTACATGAAACCATCTCGGTATCACACCCATTCAGTTCTCCCTTAATTTCTTCAACAGTGCTGTGGTCACAACCTGTGGTTCAGCAGCACCGATCCCATCAGACCCAGGGGGATACTGCGTTTCATCAGAAGTAACACCACAATAATGTCCATGGCAGCTCTGAAGGATAGAGACGAGAGTGCGAGGCAATAACAGGTGAACAAGTAATAATCTCAAGCACTTCATTAAACTCCTCAGCAATGTTTGTCAGCCTGGCAGACAGCCCTCCATAGTCCAGGCAGCCCAAACAACCTATCTAAAGGTACAAGACTCGCAATTCTGTTGAACATTCCTCCTGGCAGCAAGGAATGAGGACTAGGGGAGGGAAACCCCATACTGCAAAGTGCCCTAGGGCATGCTCCTAGGTAGAGTGGAAGCACGGAAGGCTACAGCAAGTTCCAAAAAAGAAAACATACAAAGGTGGGAGCGCAAGACAAAGCTTTAGGAGAGGCAGCCAGAAGAGGGCAGATAACTGGAAAAAGACACCGGAAAGTAGAGAATTTCCATCCGCCTGGTAAATTTTTTCTTGCATTTGTAAGTTGCTCTGTAAGATTTCACATTTGTAATTTGTTTCCGGTCTTCCTATTTGCTCCAAACCTCACTACCTTCTTCATTCACAATAGGACAAATAAGGAATTAGCATATTTTACAGAGCAGCACGGAGCAGCTCATGGGATAGGCCACCCACACAGTCCAGCAAAAGAATTTTAACAACAAGAACTATATTTACAGAAACTTGGGGCCCACAGATTGAGAGGGCTAAAAGTGAATCAAAAACACAAAAAAACTAACTTCTGACCGGACTGCCACTCACTCAAACATACTGTACCCTAACCCCACAGCCCCACCCAATACATACTCATTTCCCTACTGCACATACGCCAGGCTCTGGGAGAAAAAACATTTACAATGTAGACCCAGTCCTATTGCAGGTGGAGAAATGAACCGTTCAGTAAGGAGGACACGGAACAGGAGAATGCCGCGTCACTCAGAAGGGGGCTCACAGACATGTGTAGAGACTCATGAGGGAAACCATGTGCTCCTTGCTATGTGAATGTTAGTTTTGTAGGGATGGGGTAGAGGCCGGACAGACATCTGTTCAAGCCAACAGGTGAAGAAACAGAACATAAACAGACCAAAACAAGTTATCTATCCCATCTCCAGACAGTGCAATAATCAGCAGACCACCTCACCTCACCCACCAGGGAGGGAGGGAGGGAAGACCCACCATGATACGGAAAGAGGTGACGAGCTATGGAGAGGAAGGGGATGGTCCCGTTGGAAGCATCACTTGTCTTTCTTGCTTTCATTCTCGCCAGGTTGGGATTCGAGCTCCTCCTCTTCCATAATCTCCCATTGCTTGGGCAGTTTCTTGTATTTCTGGAACAACTTGTTCAGTTTGAACTCCCGGATCACCTTCTCCTCAGAGAAGCTCCAAGATATAGCCCTTCCCTTCTTGTCGACTTGTGGCCTCCGCAGCACTTCCTTCCCACCCTGGAATTAAATCAGCGAGGGAAGCTGCTTTGTGAGAGGAGACGTGCTGACATTATACCTGGTGCTGACATCTAAGTAGCGTCCAATGTCCACTTTCCCGAATTTCAGGCCAGCACAGTAGTACTTTAGGGAGAGGTCCACATACACCGGCGCGAAGGACTGACATTCCAAGGACCAGTTGGCAAAGAACTCCACGAGCCAGGTCACCCGTCGATCTTTATCAATCTCCTCATCGATGGTCTAGTCATTGAAATATTTGATATATTCTGGTCCCATGTAGAGATGGGGTGTACAGGTCATCAAGAACACTAGGCACAGGGGGAGATAGAGCAGTCACATCAGGATGTCCAGACGGAAGAAAAGAATTGCATTGGCCACTTTACTGTTCAGGAAGATGTTCCCCATGTGTTGCTCAATGATGATGGAGAGCCGGTTCTTCATCATGACGATGGCGCTGAGGAACATCAGAATCTCGACCTCCCTCCAGTCAAAGTCGCAGGAGTTGCCATCCTGGCACTGAGTGGGCAAACCGAGGCACAGCGGCGGCACCTTCCGCACCAGCTGGAAGGCGAGAGCAGAGCTGGGAAGAGGTAGTAGGGCCGCGCCAGCCATCATTCCGCATTACTATATCTGCTGAAGCATGGCACGTCTTCTTGTGTTTGCGCTGAAACGTCGGCTGGTTCTGCTTACTCAGAAGTCACGATTTTGTTTTTTGTCGAGTCACGGTATGGGTTTTGTATTTTTTGGCTAGGCACAAACATTGGCTGGTTTTACACAGTCACAAGTCGGATTTCGTTTTTTTGCTGAGTAACGCTACAGCGCGAGTCTGCACAAACAAACATCGGCCGGTTTAGCTCTGATTTTCGCTGTGTCACGAAACCTGATTTTCCAGTTAGTCATGCTTCCCGAAATTGCCCACCACCCCCACCCGGATTCTTGCCGAGTCATGGTGGGCTAAAGGAGGTAAATTTACATGCAATATGCATACCAACCTTTTAGAAGAGGAAAGTGGAAGTTAAAAAAAAACATAATCGGAGAATGTACTTCCCCCATGAGCTTCTATTGGAGCAGATGAGATTCTAAGCGGGATACTGACAAAATATAGCAAATTTGGGTTTAAATAATCCTGAGTCTCCCGTCTGAATCGGGTTCAGTGGCATGTATGCAGTGCACCGCAATGTACTGGCCCCCTAAAAAAGGTGTCCTATTCAGGTAATACATTTAATAATACACTAGCTTGTCTGAAGCTCAAGTATTTTGTACATACGATATGTTAATTACCTGAAATATGCAGTTTCTGCATCAACAGTCTCTGGTTATCGTATTCTCTCTCAGGTCTGTCTCATTCTCTCGCTACGAGGTCTATCTTATTAGCTCCCTTTCTTGTCTGTCTTGTTCTCTCTCTGGCATGTCTTGTCCCCTCTATAACTTCGGTCTCCTTCCCCAGTAGTTCTGGCTCAGCCTTCCAGGCATGAGCCATCGCGTGAGCCGTGGGGCCAACTCGAGTACAGCAAGGCGAGCAGGTGCGAAAGGACCGCCATGGTTCAGGGTTACTGGACTGGAGCAGGGGGTGAAGTCATCACGCAGGTAGCGTGTAATACTTTATAGGGCTTGGCGGCGCGGCGGCGGACGCCTAATCAAAATGAAATAATTTATTTGAAATCAGCACAGCACTGCCAGCATTAGTTCTCATGCTGGCAGTGCCACGCCAATTTCAAATAAATTATTTATTTTCGATCAGGAATCGTGCTCCCGTTTAGACATGCCAGCGGCCTGATTATGCTTAATGTCTGTGTTCTGTTGTTGGGGCCGATTTGGACCGACTGTATAAATCGGACCCAACAACAGAACCAGCCTCCGATCACAAAACCGGCCCCACCCCTGCCAGCCTACCGGGGGATTGCCCGATGCCCGGCATGGCCAGTCCGGCCCTGCATTATCCTTGTATAAAACACAACAATTTCTACTTAGTGTGTATGACATCCAGATACTTTATTTTACTCTGGATCACAATTTGTGAACACTTAGGACAGAAATGCCAAATTGATATTTGGAATTCCCTAGTAAGGATTCACAATTTGGAGCTGCTAAATTAGCGAATCCGTCACTTCGCAAAATTTAAAAAACTGAGCGAAAAAATTGACTTTTGTACAAAGGAAATCCCTATGTTATTCATACTGTTTGGTAGCTGTGCTAAATTCAAAAGCAGACAGGGATTTATGGGATTTATTAAACCTCAAAGACCTAAATTCAGGAGATGGTCAAAATTTTTGTTTGGGATTGCCCATCAGGGTCATTGGCATTCGTCCGCACCAGTCAGAGTAAGCCCTAATCTAAATGTAGCCCACTGGGGGATATAGATATTATAAACAGTAGGGAAGATGCGTACACACATATTCATAATAAGTGCAAATCTTAAACAAGTGTTGTTATAATAAAACTGTGAGAAACAGTTAAGTGAAATCCTTCCACAGCCTTCATACTATTATCGCCAATACACACATTAAATAATATACATAAAACACCATAAGGGAACACAACACACTGGGTGAAGTTTAAAAAGGTCAACCACACAAATACATTAAGTGAATTTATGAATTGCCGAACAAGAAAAGTGAAAAATCATGCAGATGACCATGGAAGCCAGGAAGACCCTATGGGAAGCAAGGCCCTGTTGTCGATAGTCACACTCTGCAGTACAAAAGCACTCCTCATACAATGTGCTTATAACAGGACACAAGCAAACATTTGTATGCCACTTACTTCATGAAAGGAGTGCGCCGGCTAGTGATTTATGGCTTTTAGTCTCCTATCTCCGGGTAATACCGGGTCGATAAACACGCTTTTCTTTTACAGAGCCAGGTTCTGAGCTGGGATGGTGCAGTGAGATAAATAACGGTGATGGATCAAGCCCTGATCTTTGGACTGGGTAAGAGTGGTCTGCTTAATTCAGACACTCTGTTCATCACCACACCCTTTTCTGAATCGTTTTTGGCCACTATAGGTGTGGCAGGGTATACTCAGACATGAGTCCCTTTCTCACTGCACCATCAGGATTCAAGCAAGCTGGGCCGAAGACGGCTGAAATGCCAGAAACCGGTCCCCGGTAGCTTGTCTCCTTTCTGGTGAAGAATTGGCTTGGTAGTTTAGTCTGCCCTGTTCCCATGATGCACTGGGCCAGGGACAGACTGATTTGCATATAGCCAGGTTCTGAGCTGGGATGGTGCAGTGAGATAAATAATGGTGATGGATCAAGCCCTGATCTTTGAACTGGGTAAGAGTGGTCTGCTTAATTCAGACACTCTGTTCATCACCACCCCCTTTTCTGAATCGTTTTTGGCCACTATAGGTGTGGCAGGGTATACTCAGACATGAGTCCCTTTCTCACTGCACCATCAGGATTCAAGCAAGCCGGGCCGAAGACGGCTGAAATGCCAGAAACCGGTCCCCGGTAGCTTGTCTCCTTTCTGGTGAAGAATTGGCTTGATAGTTTAGTCTGCCCTGTTCCCATGATGCACTGGGCCAGCGACAGACTGATTTGCATATAGCCAGGTTCTGAGCTAGGATGGTGCAGTGAGATAAATAACGGTGATGGATCAAGCCCTGATCATTGGACTGGGTAAGAGTGGTCTGCTTAATTCAGACACTCTGTTCATCACAGCCCCCTTTTCTGAATCGTTTTTGGCCACTATAGGTGTGGCAGGGTATACTCAGACATGAGTCCCTTTCTCACTGCACCATCAGGATTCAAGCAAGCCGGGCCGAAGACGGCTGAAATGCCAGAAACCGGTCCCCGTAGCTTGTCTCCTTTCTGGTGAAGAATTGGCTTGGTAGTTTAGTCTGCCCTGTTCCCATGATGCACTGGGCCAGGGACAGACTGATTTGCATATAGCCAGGTTCTGAGCTGTGATGGTGCAGTGAGATAAATAACGGTGATAGATCAAGCCCTGATCTTTGGACTGGGTAAGAGTGGTCTGCTTAATTCAGATACTCTGTTCATCACCACCCCCTTTTCTGAATTGCAATGTATGCTGGCATCGGAATTTCACTGCATCTGCACTGTTAGCTGCGGGCCGACTCGAGTACAGCAGGGTGAGCAGGTGCGCCATGCTTCAGAGTTACTGGACTGGAGCAGGGGGTGACGTCATCACGCAGGGAGCGTGTAATACTTTATAGGGCTGGGCGGCGCGGCCGCCTAATCAAAATAAAATAATGTATTTGAAATCGGCGCAGTGGCAGTGCCGCGCTGATTTGAAATGAATTATTTCCTTTTGATCAGGAATCGTGCTCCCGTTCAGACAGGCCAGTAGCCTGATAGTGCTTAATGTCTGTGTTCTGTTGTTGACCCCAACAACAGAACCGGCCTCCAGTCACAAAACCAGCCTCCTCCCCTGCCAGCCTACTGGGGTATTGCCCGGTGCCCGGCATGACCAGTCCGGCCCTGAACTAACGTAAGACAAAATCCTAAACTTACTACCATTTTGGTATTCACATAAGGCACTTACTCATTTCCGTATTCAGAGAAGTTAGGAGTCCTACCTTTAGGACTTCTAAATGCCTTCTATGAATACCAAAAGCCTTAAATTTAGGATTTTTCTCAGTTTAGGATTAGTAAATTTAGGCATTTAGGAGTCCTAAAGTTAGGACTCCTAACTTCTCTGAATATCGAAATGAGTAAGTGCCTTCTGTGAATACCAAAATGGTAGTAAGTTTAGGATTTTGTCTTAAGTTAGTTCTGTGAATCGGGCCCGTTGACCAGGAACCAAGCCACCTTAAAACACACAGTGTACACGAAAGGGCTAAGTGCAATACCATAAATACTTTGGGGCTTTTTTGAATGATGATACAATGTAAGGGCAAACGGAGTAGTATAACACCAAAAGGTGAGCCTGGGTAAAGTGGTGTAATCACCCCTTACTCAGATATAGTATACCTATATCTACATATATGTATGTATATATATATATATATATAATTCACAGAAAAAAACATAGGTTTTACACACGTTATATTAGACATAGAATTTTCAAAAGTCCCATAGAGATAAAATCCGAACTATATATACCTACTGGCAACCGCCAGTAGGTAATATATATATATATATATATATATATATATATATACATATATATATATATATATATATCACCGCTTACCGCGTTTCACTGGCTGCTCGCAGTGCAGCGCTGCACAGAAACCTTGGACACGGACCAGTTAAGTGCAACTCTTTTTTAATGACACAGAGTCTGCCGCATGACGTTTCGGCTCCTTGGAGCCTTGCTCATATATACTAGCAGCCCGTCCCGATGTTGTCCGGGTATGAAATAGAATGTGTGTAATGTGTGTATTTGGCAAGGGCAATTTATTTTTAAATCTCGCGGTAGACAACATTTTTTGTTTCATTAGAATAGGGACGGAGAAGGGCCAGCTGCAGCCCTGGTTGATGTTAGCAGGCGTGTGTAATTGGTGTAGTGATCCGCCGCCTGAGCCCGGCTACAGCCCTGGTTGATGTTAGAAGGCGCGTGTAATGTCGTTGAATGAGAGAGTTATCAGCCGCGGGTAAATTCGTTTAATGAGAGAGTTCAGTGACAGCAAGTAGGAGAGGCTGCAGTAATTGTCCCCGCAGACTCGCTCATTTGTGTGTTTACCCGCTTGAGGCCCAGATGCAGGCCTGTTCCCCCGCTTGAGGCCCAGCTGCAGCCCTGTTTGATGTTTTCAGGCGCCTGTAATTAGTGAACTGATCCGCCGCCTGACCCCGGCTAGAGCCCTGGTTGATGGTAGCAGGCACGACTAATTTCGTTGAATGAGAGAGTTCAGTAACAGCGCGCAGGAGAGGCTGCAGTAATGTTACTTACCAGGCCTCCAGCTGAACGTGTTTGTCATGCCCCCAGCACACGGCCACAGCAGACAATCTTCTGATTAATGTACGACCCACATGGCATGAAGAGCAGAACGTAGCACACACCCCCAGCGTTTCTCACGCCCCCAGCGTGCCCCTTGATGCGGCACAATTGCGTTCACATGGCATGAAGGCCAGACACATGCCCCCAGCGTTTCTAACGCCCCCAGCGTGCCCATTGATGCTGCGCAGCAACGTAATTGGTGCTTGTATGTACGACTCACATGGCATGAAGGGCAGATACACGCCCGCAGCTTTTGTCACGCCCGCAGCATTTGTCACGCCCCCAGCACACGACCACAGCCCACGATGTGATGTCCGTACCTCACGCCCCCAGCATTTGGCACGCCCCCAGCCCACGTCCACAGCACAACGCAGACACGCCCACAAGGGACTACTTTGCTGGCACGTTCTTTTACCTTTTAAATGTATATGGTATCCTATGGTACAATTGTATGTCTTGCACTGTATGATTGTGATGAACACCACTGTTTCTTGAAAAGTTAATAAAAACAATAAAAAAAATAATGTATATGGTGGCTGTCTGCATAGCCTATGTCCTTCTGCTGCAACTGCCCTTTCCAACGAGGTATTGGGTGTTGTGATTGGGGCTGTGGTTACTGAGATTACCCGCCTCAAAGGTTTGGGCTCTCTCTTTATAATATTAGTATGGATATATATATATATATATATATATATATATATATATATATATATATATATATATATATATATATATATATATATATATATATATATATATATATATTCACTGAAAAAACCATAGGTTATAGACCATATGTAGTTAGGGATTAGCATTTACAAAACCTTAATTTACTCGCACAAAACCATAGAAATTCGCATATATAGTTAGTTGCAATAACTATATATCGCGCACCCGCAATCCACTGCTGATGATGTCACATATTACATCATTCATGACATGGTCAGTGACATCACTGATGACATCAGTTGTTCTGTAAACTGCTGCATGTGTTAATCAGTAGCTATATGAGTAACTATATGGGTTATTGATTGGTTGCTCATTTCAATGGTTTTTTAATAGCAAATATCAAAAGCTGTAAAATGTATTCTTATTCTAATTCAAAAATATATTTTATATTTTTGTAATATTTTTTTATTTATTTGTTAGCTTAATAAGGTTCCGCGACCCGCTCCACGAACCGGTAAACGTTCCATTAGCGCAACCACCACGTTAGAAAATGATATTGTGACGCGTCGCGTAAGCGCGACGTATTGCGTTAAAGCGTAATACGTCTTATGACGCGCCGCGTTAGCGCACCCGGAAGCATTCTGGAACGCGAACCAAGGCGCAAAGCGCAGCTACTCGCAAGAGATCCGGGTCGCGTTACGAGACGCGTAACGTAAGCATAACAGGTCATGTGACTTGAAAATAACACTTTTTATTGGTTGATTTCATTTTTTATTTCTGAATGATGTAAAGCTAGGTCATTTGACCTAAAAATTACACTTTTCATTGGTTTAGAACATTTTGTTTTCCAAAATGATGAAAGCCCTCTCCTATTTTTCTCACTCTGACTTTCAACTTCGTGAGAGAAAGAACTATTATCATTATTGGAAGATGGCTTCAATTGTAGCTGCAGCTGGTGGACCCCCACCACCACCACAACCTCCTAGGAAGGATGGACCACCTCCCCAGTTTATTCCCAACCCTGAAGAAGAGGAGGAAGAAGAAGAACAAGATGTACATCAAATAAAATTTTTCCCTGAAGAGCCCCGGAAATCACACCGCAAGGCCAATTTTATTTGGCAGTTTTTTTCATTTCCTGCAGGCCAAAAAAAGGTGAATGCACGTTATGTTACATGCCTGATATGTAAAGAACCTCTGTCTCGAGGCACGGATAAAAAGTATAGCTTTGGAAACTATACAATGCATCGCCACATGCAAAGGTGGCATCCTATAAATTATAGTATGGCGGAGGTGCG
Organism: Lissotriton vulgaris; assembly: GCF_964263255.1. Taxonomy (NCBI): domain Eukaryota; kingdom Metazoa; phylum Chordata; class Amphibia; order Caudata; family Salamandridae; genus Lissotriton; species Lissotriton vulgaris. The sequence continues at coordinate 386,868 of NW_028244896.1, forward strand.
AAACCCCCCCAAATTTTCAGAGGCTGATCAGAAACAAAATGTGAAAATTTCAGCCGATTCCGTTCACAAACGCCCGTTACGCGAAAAGTACGCGAACCGCAGCGCTACCCGGGACGTCAAGGGGGGGCTGAGAAAAAAGGGGGGGTCCCAAAACGCGTTTTTCCCATTCATTTTTCCATAGGGCGTTTGGCCTCACTTTTAGCTCTAACGGCTGAATGGATTTACACGAAACTTGGCAAAATTGTAGGGACTGTTAGCCCGATGTGCCTTTGCTGGGTCTCAATATATGTGCTCCAGTGGATTTTGAGAAATTAACGTTTAAAAAAAACAGATATATCTGTGACAGCGTCCCGGATAGCGCTCCAGATCGCGTACTTTTCACGTAACGGGCGTTTGTGAAGCGAAGCTGATTGGCTCTCCGGTGTCTGTCAACATTCTAAACAGTCCGGTGCGGCCGCCATCTTGTCTCTCGGTAGGATCGAGAGACAAGAGGAGGAGAAAAACGAAGGGGGAATTTAATGAAAGGGGGCAAGGTAGACCCCTCTCGACCCCCTAGGAATGATGTTGGGGTTATTAAAGGGTCCCATGGGGCAAATAAAAAAAAATAGATTTTTCGCGGTAGAAGCGCTTCCCGGTTCGCGAACCGGGTCACGATCTGGTAGCGAAACGGGAATTCGCCATTTTGTGTTTTGATTTAATTAAATTACAAGATGGAGGAAAAATAATGTGAGAAATGGGTATAAGGGGGTACGGGAGACGTATCCTGACCCCCTATGTTTTCTGAGGGTGGTTGAGGAGGCTCATATATGTTGATACTTGTCTTCCAGCGGCTGCGCGTGAGCGTTTTTTTTTTTTTTTGCTGCGTGACGTCTGTTAACGTTCGATTCGAAGGAAATCAGGAAGTGTTGACCGCCATTTTGACACTGCGAGTAAATATATTGTTAAAAATAATTGTTATAAATTAATCCGTATTGATAAACCTTGTCTGCGCCATCTTGCTTTTTTTCCAATGCCACACTTTTGTCGTGCACGGCAGTCATTTTAGATGCCTTGACCAGAACCACTCTCTGCACGCCGCCGATCCTTAGCATGGCTCCCCACCCTTGCAAGCATCTCCCCCACGCACTGGTCACCCCCGCTCTCTGTCTTATGCATGGGCCATAAACCTCCCCCCATCTGCGCTGCTCTTCCCTGAGAATCACACCCTGTGCCTGCCCGACACCACCCTTTCACCCTATTCACTACCACACCCTCTGACACTCCTCTTCCTCTGTGTCCGATTGTCCAGGCCGGTCCCAGGCTATCACCTAGCCCTGCGGATGTAGTTTATAGCCTGGCGCTGGAAGCAGGAACACAAGAACAGAGTTTACATACTCGGCCTATCTCCACGGGATGCAGTCCATACCATCTCGGCGTTTAAGCCCAGGGGGGACCGGTAATGTGGGAGAGATAATTATCGGAGGCCTGTGGATAGCATAGGTCGCCCAAGTGTGGCATTACGGATCGTGTGCAGGGGAGGGTCAAAACAAAGGGCAGTCGGTGTAAAATGGGGGCGAGCTCGTGCTCTCCTTTGAGGAATTGAGGAAGAGAGATAACCTACAGTGGTACGGGGTCGTTTTCGTTTGTACTAGGGGGGCCAGGTGACATTCCTTCGGGGTGGCTTAGGGGCATTTAAAACAACTTCCCTGATACAGGTAGCATATAAAGTAGAGGCTAAATACCAGGATCTTTATCGATTGCTTTATGCTGTACAAAAATGAAAAACACATACAACAAACCTGGATCATTCATATTTGCAATGTTTCTGCGTACTATACTTTTTAACCCTTAACTAATCGAGCTGCTTCATTTCACCTGCTTTTTTTTTTTTTATATCGGAAACAGTGGCCATTTATTCGAAACTTACCAATCTACGCGTTACAACTACGTTTGCTTTTTCAAAAACCTTTAATAAAAATGTTGGTGCACAAATACGGGCCTACAACCCCGTGGGCCGGCCACGGAGCAGGCTGGAACTGTAAATGGGGGGGGGGGTATTTATTTGTGGAAAACATAACAGAGTAAGTGGTCATTAATTTCATAGTAAAAAGTGCGACAAGTGCAACAAAATCATATCGATAATTCATTGTGAGCAAGTACCAAAAGTGTCGACAATTCGAACCTTCAATAAATACAGTAATCAATGATGCATCAGAACTTAATATCAATTCATTGTTCGAACGTATAATCAATACCCATCCCGGATCAATTCATTGTCCGAACATATAATCAGTCTTATCCCATATCAATTCATGTGCTAAAAACTGCATACATATCTCATGAAATCAAGGCTGAGCAATCGGGGCACAACAAGGAGTTGAGAGTTTCATTTGTACAGGTGCCATTTTGGGTGAGGTCAGGAAGGTCCAAGTATAGTCAAAATGTCTCCACCAACTCGTGGTTGGACCGGGACCCCTTTCGGCAGTCCAAAAGTTTTTGTTGAAGGGTAGCAGAGGGGACTGGCAACATGAACCATCAGTGAAAGTGGGGTGGGAGGCAACAATCTCTCCTACCGGGTCATACTGGTGTCCCACCGGAACTGATCAAGTTGGTAGTCTTTAAGGATTTTGGTCATTTCGAGACTGAGGCCGGCGCCGGCATGAGCGTGCCGACATCCCGCGGCTACGTCGTGGTCGTTCCGTGGGTGATCATGGCAGTCATTCCCCATCGGGGGTGTTTGCGGGTGTCGGGGGCCCCCGTGGCTCTTATAGAATCTTCAAAGTCGAGGAGAACGTTTTTGGACGCAGGACTCATTTTCTAGCTGAACTCAGAAGAGCCGTTGCACCGCAAAAGTAAACGAGACCCTCGCTGGGTGAGCGGAGCATCATTGCCTCGCAATAGTGGACGAGACCTTTTGTTGGGTGAGTGGAGCGTTGGGGGTGCAGCTGAGGGGCCCCCACCTGGGGGGGCGGGAGAGTTTTGTTCGCGCCGCCTCTCCCTCCCAGCTCACCAAATGCCGACACCTGGCGTTGATATCCGTGATGTCCGGACCCAGGCGATAAGAGGGGGGGGGGGGGTCGGAGGCAGAGGCAAGACATCCCCCCCGTGGCCTGCAGGGCGCCGCTTAAGGGCCAAACGGGGAGCTCATACCAAGCCGGGGCCAGACCAGGAGATACGAGGAGAGGGGGGGGTCGGTGGCATGTGCAAGACATCCCCCCCCCGTTGTCGCAGCCATTATTGAAGAAAGAAGAGGGGGGGTTCGGAGGCAGAGGCAAGACATCCCCCCGTGGCCTGCAGGGCGCCAGAAGAGAATGGGAGGACCAGTACATTCCGGGCCGACCATCCCACGACTTCTCCGGCTGATGGCGGCTAGTCGGGCCCCGCCCTGCACGTGTCGAGGCCTCGTCTTCCGAATGGGCGTAACCGTGGACCTGTTGCACTTCGGGAGTTTCCGGAATGGGGGTAGGTATCTGCTGATTTGTATCTATTTCATGTTACCGTTATTGGGCGTGGTGGGCGGTGGGACAGACATGCTTGGAGCAGTGGGGGGGTGGCGGAGGTTAGCTACCTTGTGGCTGCCGTAACGTCGTAACGTCAAGCTTGGCTTCTCTCACCACTTTCATGTTTCTTATTTCTAGTGAAGTCAAAAACTCATCAGCGGCCTACTGATTTTGTTCGATTTCTTTCCCTTCCTTTTCAAGTGTGTTTCATGCTAAAGTTTCTGTTTAACAGGATACAGTGATTACTTCGTATTTTACATATGTCTTCTTTATTAGGGGTACTCTCCGGTTGAGCCAGATGATGTACCTCTAATAAATGGTCCGGGTAGAACTAGTTTCTCAATCAGTGGGGAGTAGATGGGCATGACAGATTACAACGGGGGACAAAAGTCCGCATTACCTATCCTTCACTATCAGAAAACAGAAACAACAATGACAACTAATAGTAGTGATATCCTGGGCGGGTGATGGAACTGGGATTGTTAATGGAAAAAGATCTACAGAGAAAGCTATTGGTGAATTATACTTCTCCGGGAATTTAAAACTCACAAATGTTTTATTTGTGTAATCGTTTCAGGTCAAACGGATTGTGGAAAAATGTTCAGAATGGAAGAGTCACCAAAAGGCAAAAAGTACACTCATGTATGAAAATCTTAATATTAATGCTTGACTGAGGCCAAGGAGATCAGAGTGCATGAGTCTCATGCTCGATCGATTGAGCTAGCCGGATCGGGCAACAAAAAGTATAAAATAGTTATGTAAATAGTTATTTAATAAAATGTTTTAACCTGTTACTTTGCTGGTGTGTTGTATATATTTATAATATTTGCATAGGGTTTGTCGTTATTTTGGGTGGGGTGGGTGGCGGAGCCGAGCTGTCTTGCAGCCATCATGGTGTGGAGCTCAGTTCATCTCAATAGTTTCGTATTTCTCATGAGGGGTTGTTCTTAATGTTTCTATTTTAGCGAGGTCAAAAAGAGATCCCATTAGTGGCCTACTGATTTTGCTTGATTCCTTTTGTTTTTTTAAACGATTTTTCACTATCTGCAAAGACTAAACAGAGTATTGCGACTCTGTGCTTGTTTGTAAATAGAGAATGAACCAAAGAGAACCAATTCTAAAACAGTAAATGCTTGGATAACAATCAATCAAATAGAGTGAGAAGCAGGCACGACGGATTACAACGGGGGCAAAGGCCTGCGTTAACTACCCTTCACTATCTGCAAAGAGAGAGTACTCCTAAGAGAAAAGAGGGGGGGGCGAGGGGGGGCAGCGTTCAAAGCACATCAGCGTGCATAAACACGAAAATGTTTTTACCTATCACGTACTTGACATTTGACAGTTTTTGATATTTGCTATTAAAAAAACATTGAAATTCACTGAAAAAACCATAGGTTATAGACCATATATAGTTAGGAATTAGCATTTACAAAACCTTGAAAATTCACTGAAAAAACCATTGGTTATAGACCATATATAGTTAGGAATTAGCATTTACAAAACCTTAATTTACTCACACAAAACCATAGAAATTTGCATATATAGTTAAATGCAATAAGTATATATCGCGCACCCGCAATCCACTGCTGATGATGTCACATATTACATTATTCATGACATGGTCAGTGACATCACTGATGACATCACTGATGACATCATCCAGTGACTGTATGTTTCTGTAAAGTTAAAATATGTCTTACATATTGAAGAATGAGTGGATGTATAAGTGTCTGGATGAAGGATTTAGTAGGTGCATGACTGACTGTATGAGAGAGTGATTAAATGTGTCTCACTGAGTGCATGGGTTAGTGACTAAACTGTCTTAATTTGTGCATCATTATATCTGTTGTTCTATGAATTGCTGCATGTTTTGATCAGTAGCTATATGAGTAACTATATGGGTTATTGATTGGTTGCCCAAGTATTTGTATGGGAGAGTGAGTGTGTGTGTGGGGGTGGCTGGGAGGTGTGTGACTCTGTGCATACATGTGTGAACAGTTGATTCACTAGATCTATGGGTTCCAAACTGCATGTGGAAACAGCTGTATGGGTGGTTGACTGTGTACGAGTGTATTGGTGAGTGAATGGATATCTCAGTGCTACATGTCAAAGTAAGTACATATGTAAAACACAATACATGTGAGAGTTCACATATATAAATTACTTTGTATAAGAGCCAGTGAATGTGTGAGTGGCTGAATGGATCATTGAAAACTTGTATCTGGGATTGTATGAGAGAGTAAATATGTGTTAGTATATGTTTGAATAAGTAAGGTGTGTATAACTGTATAGTTGAGGAAATGGAGGTGTGATTGATTCAGTGCATGACTGACTAGGTGTGTGAGTAACTCCATGGATGAGTGACAGTCTGTGAGTGTCTGTTTACTCTGAGTGTATCTAAGGTTATATTAGAGTCTGAAGAGGTTGATCGTATTATCACATGATTGATGTCATTAGTGATGTTGTCAGTGATGTCATTTGAGTTGTCATCAGTGATGTCATTTGAGTTGTCATCAGTGATGTCATCAGTGATGTCACTGACCATGTCATGAATGATGTAATATGTGACATCATCAGCAGTGGATTGCGGGTGCGCGATATATAGTTATTGCATTTAACTATATATGCGAATTTCTATGGTTTTGTGCGAGTAAATTAAGGTTTTGTAAATGCTAATTCCTAACTATATATGGTCTATAACCAATGGTTTTTTCAGTGAATATATATATATATATATATATATATATATATATATATATATATATATATATATATATATATATATATATATATATATATATATATTACCTACTGGCGGTCGCCAGTAGGTAGTTATAGTTAGGATCTAGTTTCCATAGGAAATCCTCAACATTTTATTTGGAATAACTTTGGCCCTGGTTGAAGAATCTTAGCGAATTTCTCAAAGAAGATGGCTCGGTCCGCTGCGCTCCTTCCCTAAAAGTTTTGGGGGGATTTGTCTAGTGGGGGCTGAGATAAAAGGGGGGTCCCAAAACGTGTTTTCTCCATGTTATTTTCCATAGGACCTTTAGACTCGGCTACAGGTCGAACGGGTGAATGGATTTATAAGAAATTTGGCAAAACTGTACAGTCCGGCTCGCAGATTACGCTTTTTTTGGAATGGTGTAAATCCGTTCAGTAGTTGCTGGGGAAATTAAAGTTAAAGTCAATTATATATCTATACGCGCGCACACGTGCGCGCACCACAACGGCTGCGCGCGCGAGCGGAATTTTGTTGCGTGACGTCTGTTAACGTTCGATTCGAAGGAAATCAGGAAGTGTTGACCGCCATTTTGTCATTGCAAGTAAATATATTGTTGATTTCAAAGCGTTGGAATATGGAAAGGGGAGAAGGTAGAGATTGTTTTGCTGCGTAGGTTTTCTCAGGGTGTGCAGTAAGGCCCTTAAAGGCGAAAATATATATATATATTTTTTTTTTAAAGTTGCGTGGTGCGCGCACTCGGTCGCGCACACCTTTTTACAAGAGTGTGAAAATGGAGATAAATCAGAAGTTTGAGTGCTTAGATATAAGGTGGCTCTGAAAAGAGCCATTGTGTTAATTGAGTGTTTTCTGCATTTATAAGTAAGCACCGATGCAGAGCCTGATGTTGCAGAGGAAGATTCTGTTTCCCTCATTCGTAAAATGAACACCGTCTCGCCTATAGACGTCTTGCATGTGGTATCACAAGTTGTTGTGGTAAATAGAACCCATGCTATAATCTCTGAGGAACGCAGAAACAGATTTATTTACATGTCTCCTTGCTTTCTCAAATTGTGCACAATGGTGATTGGACCAATTCCATTTCTGTCTTTGGCATATATTGGAATATACCAAGGCAGATCGAGGAAAAAGTGTCATCAATTGTCGAAAGGTGTCTTTTAGAAGCATTTCAAGACCTACCCCAGTGATTGTGCCTAGATCGTTTCCACCACAGTGCACAATTATAAGGTCTGGTTCTGGGAGATGCATAAAAGTTTTCACCAATGGAATCAATTGGTGACATTTCAATCCTCTTTTGGAAATCCATGTTATGTGTACATTTGGTAAGCTGAGGTTGCAAATTCGTCTGCTTACTGCATATTTTTCACTCCAGTGAATAGAACTGTGTCCTATTAGCCAGACCTTCATTTTCAAGGGATTTGTAGTCGTCCTCCGATCGGTTCTGGAAGTGGAATGGTAGTTAGAAGTTGAAATTCTAAATAAAGAAAAAGGAAGAGGCTGGGTGTGGTTTAAAAAATAAAAATGATTGGTTGATTGTAAGAAGTGGAGATTGAACAGTACGTTGCATGTTAATGTTTATGTTAAACGAAAAGTACTATTGGGTGTGAAAAAAAAGACATGTAACAGAGCTGTGGATTGGCAGGTGTTTCTGGAGGGAAAACAGTGTTGTTACTTTGCTGTAGAACGTTGAGATATGAACTTTTGACCTGTGCCTTCAGCCAGGTGCAGAATGAGGTGTTACCATGGAAACAGCCAGAGATGGCAGTGGGTGATGGGTGACTTTTATGTGACATTGAAAATATTGTGAGGGAGAACCAACTGAAATGTAATTGCTTACGTTACGCGTTCCGCATTGCTTCCGGGAAGCTGCGCTTCGCGCCTCGCGCACCGGAGCACTTCCGGGTGCGCTAACGCGGCGCGTCATATGACGGATTACGCAAGAACGCGATACGTCGTTGGGGCTCCACCGGAACTGATCGAATTGGTAGTCTACAGTGTTTCTGGATGTTTCAGACTGAAGCTGGCGTCAGCATGAGAGCACCCCGTGGCTACGTCGTGGCCATTCCGGGAGCAATCATGGCAGTCGCTCCCCACCGGAAGTCTGCAGGAGTCGGGGGCCTCGGTGACTCTTGTAGAATCTTCAAGGCTGACGGGACGCTTTTGGGAATGGGGCTCATGCCCTAGCAGTCAAGCGTCCGAGTTCCAGGGTTGCCCAGAGCCATCCTTGCAGGCCAGGCCTAAGTCTGTGGAGCCGACCGCCATTTCCTGAGCTCCGTGGCAGCCGCCTGTCGCTGTATCGGAAGAGTGGGTGCAATTCAGCCGGATGGTGGGTGAGACGGTGTAAATGTGATGGTTGGACCAGGGCACAGCAGGACGTGTCTTCAGGTCAAACGGATTGTGGGACAAGGTCCAGAATGGAAGAGGCATCAAAAGGCAAGAAGTTCCGCCTGACCCCGGGAGCCGGCCGCCTATGTCGTGGGCGATCTCAGGCCATACCAGGGGAACAAGACTTGGGGAGGGGGCAGGAGCCAAGCGCCCCCTCCGAGTCCGCGTTTCTTGGACCCTGAAGTATGGCACTCAACATTCAGAACTTATGACATTTGTGCAAGGCAGGGACATTGAAGCCTCTCAGGGACCAAGTATATCCAGAGTCCTTCCTACAGAAGGTGGTGGGGGTGGCGGCATTAGCAAGGCATCCCCCCACACAACTTGTCGGACCCTGAAGTATGGCTCTCAACATCCAGAACTTATGACATTTGTGCAAGGCAGGGACATCGAAGCCTCTCAGGGACAAAGGATATCCAGAGTCCTTCCTACAGAAGGTGGTGGGGGTGGCGGCATTAGCAAGGCATCCCCCCACACAACTTGTCGGACATGAACTCTGGATGTACTGGGTGTTCAATTTCAGAATTGAAACTACTAAGAAGCAATTAGAAGTGTTGTTTTCATGTTGCAGGAGGTTCCATGTAAATAGTTATTTAATAAAACGTTTTATCCTGTTACTTTGCTGGTGTGTTGTATATATTTATAATATTTGCATAGTGTTTGTCGTTATTTTGGGCGGGGTGGGTGGCGGAGCCGAGCTGTCTTGCAGCCATCATGGCGTCGAGCTCGGTTCCTCTCTCTAGTTTCATGTTTTTTCTAACGATTTATATGTTATAGTTTGCTAGCACGATACAGCGGATAGTCCGCATTTTATATATATGTCCTTTTTATTAGGGGGGTCCTCCGGTGGAGTCGGACGATCTACCTCTAATGAACGGTCCGGGTTGAACCAACTACCAACAAACGGGGCAGAGATAGGCATGACGGGTTACAAAGGGGACAAAAGTGTGCACTACCTATCCTTCACTACCTGCAAAAACTAAATAGAGTATTGCGACTTTATGCTTATTTGTGAACAGAGAATGACCCAAAGAGAACCAATTTTGAACAATCATAGGCTATTGGCAGTGGGCAGAGAGGCCATGACACAGAAAATGGCTGTTACTTACGTGCATGATGGGGCCTAAAAGGGACTAGATGGCGTGGCCACTGTTTCGCGACTTTCACTTTACTTTTAACAATGGCTGTGGTGAACATAAATGAACGCCGCTTATGTATACCTAATTTTAGTCATTTTCCACAAAAAAGCTTTTGATATTTGCTATTAAAAAACCAAAGAAAAACACTGAAAAAACCATAGGTTATAGACCATATATAGTTAAATATCTGAAGTTCATCTCTGCACTGCATGGAGATACAGGTCGTCGATCAGAAGATGTGCTGGCCACCTCTAATGGTAATAGCGTGGCCAGGGCTCTTGTCGTTGCCTCTGCAAATTGCAGAGGGTGCACTCGTTTGACATGCCGCACCATGGTATGTATGGAAAAGAAATATTTTTTTGCTGGATTTCTTCTTGAGAGAACCAAGTCACATATCGTGCAGGTTACTTTTGGTGCATTCACTTTCTTTTGATCTTCAGGATAAGTGAAAAATTGCCAGATGAAAGATTTATTTTTTCTTATTAAAGGTAGTCGATCATTTTGGTCAGATTCGGAAGATGAATGAGATACAGTAGCCATTTCACCAAAGTCTTCCGAAAGATGTAGGACGTTGTTGTCTCTTGAGAGTAGAAAAGATAGTGAGGGAAGTGGGTGGAGTGCTGCGTGTAAATTTCAGAATTGAAACTATTAAGAACCAATTGAAAGTGTTGTTTTCATGTTGCAGTAGGCTGCCATGTAAATAGTTATTTAATAAAACGTTTTACCCTGTTACTTTGCTGGTGTGTTGTGTATCTTTATAATATTTGTCGTTATTTTGGGTGGGGTGGGCGGCGGAGCCGAGCTGTCTTGCAGCCATCATGGCGTCGAGCTCGGTTTCTCTCACTAGTTTCATATTTCTCATGAGGGGTTGTTCCTAATTTTTCTATTTTAGCGAGGTGAAAAAAAGATCTCATCAGTGGCCTACTGATACTGCTCGATTCCTTTTGTTTTTTCTAACGATTTATATGTTATAGTTTGCTAGCACGATACAGCGGCTAGTCCGCATTTTATATATATGTCCATTTTATTAGGGGTGTCTTCCGGTGGAGTCGGACGATCTACCTCTAATAAACGGTCCGGGTTGAACCAACTACCATCATGATTTTGTATATCTTCTGAGCTGGATTTAAGCACACAATTGTTAAAGTATGAAACGTTTTATATTTCTAAAAAAACATACCAAGGTGTGTACATCCGGTAACGCACGAAAGTTTAAAAAGACATTCGGCTCCATTTACTGAAAAGTTTCATAAGAATAAAAAAGAAGTCTAGGTACAGTCTCTTTGACGTACTATAAGTTCTTTGAGGGGTGTATGAAGAAATTCAATAAGTTCAAATCGCAAGGTTTTTACGAAATATATAGGCCTGTGCGCGCACTCGGTCGCGCACGAAAGCCTGGAAATGCGATGTCCATTTTATTGACAACTGTTGCCGAGAGTGCGCACACCGGGTCGCGCATGAAAGTTTAGTAAGGCTATTTTTATTTACAGACAAATTTTAATGTGTTTAAAAAAAGGCAAGGTACAGACTTTCGAATTCTGTATTGCTTTACAAGGAGTCTCTATGCAACTTGAACAGTGAAGAAAACGGCTTGTTTTCGAAAAAAATATTGCCAGAACTTTATTGCCAGAAGTATAGGTTGCATACACGACATTTTTCTGAATTAGCATTTTAAAAACCAATGAAATTCACAGAAAAAACCATAGGTTTTACACACGTTATAGTTAGGAAGTAGCATTTAAAAAACCTATGAAATTCACTGAAAAAAACATAGGTTTTACACATGTTATAGTTAGCTGGAAATTTTACTGACATAAAACCAATGAAATTCCACGTTATAGTTAGTTGGACTCACTATAACTTGCGCGTTCAATGCACTGCTGATGACGTCACATATTACATCATTCATGACATGGTCAGTGACATCACTGATGACACCATCCTTGTGACATAGTGACAGACCTCCTTTCACTGTAATGTAACTCTTGAAACACATATTCAAAAATAGAAACTGAAATTTTAAAAAAAATGCAGATACCCATATCAGTTACACCTTCTTCAGGACAAAGAGAGTATCACCATATCTTCATGATCTACTTAACACTATAAACAGGTTAGTAGATTAGGTATCACATGGTCTATAATCAGACAACAGCCATTATGTAAACTTTTTCGGTAAATCGGGTTTTTAATGATATCCTTAGATCCCAGGAAACCGAGTGTGTATTCCTGCTATTTGACAGTGGCCCCTCCGTGCAGATAAAGGCTTATTCCATTGACATTTAAGATAAACAATTGGATAAAGGCCACAACTGTATACAAATTCTATCAATGCAAAACAGAATAGACCATTAAAGAAGTATTCTATCTTTGTCTTAAAACAGCCTGAGAATTACCATTCACAAAAGAAGTTCAAATCTAGACGGAAAGCAATTTAAACCCTTTCCTTTATGAAATCAGGTATGATTTACATATCTATACATGTATAGAAACCAGGGAGCCTAGTCACATGACATAACATGAAATGCTTTTGAAATCTAATAACAATTGTAACATAGGTTTTATTACAACTTTATAATTGCTCTTTTTTCTATGTCGAGATGTACATTTAGAGACTAAGGGGTTGTCTATAATATATGAAATAGAGACTGTAGCCATGTACAAGCTGTAGGAAGGCAGGGTGATTACAACGCGGTTATGTGTTTTCTTTATGTACAAAAAATTATTTTTGCTTATAGAATAAAAATGCATTGTTTTAACTTTGTAGATACTGAGTCAAAGAGTTACAAATGTCCTGAAGAAGGTGTGAAGATCTAGAAAAGCACCGAAACGCTGCGTCGACTGTTTTTTTTACTTTTGACTACATATAGACTTATTGCTTCACCACCCTCGGGTGGTTTTTATCTTTAATGTTTTTATTATGTTTTAGAATGTAACCCAGACTGGGAGGTGTTAAATAAATGTTATGATTATTTTTGTAATCAACTAAAACTGTCCTTCGTAGTATATTTTCAAATAATTGTGTGTATCTGTCCATAATTGCTTTGCTTGTACAGGCTTTACTGGTTAACAAGATAGGGACAATTATTCTCCTATCTTTGAACCCCTGTTAGTATTGTTGTGTTCAGCCATTCTAGCCTGCCACGGTTGAAACAGGGACTTTAGTTTTGCTGATGTGAATATCCCCCTCCCTGATATACAGTACAGGGGTACCTCCTTTTCCTAAATACTACTGTCATTTGAGATTTCATCAGTGATGTCATCAGTGATGTCACTGACCATGTCATGAATGATGTAATATGTGACATCATCAGCAGTGGATTGCGGGTGCGCGATATATAGTTAGTGCAACTAACTATATATGGAATTTCATTGGTTTTATGTCAATAAAATGTCCAGCTAACTATATATGGTCTCTAACCTATGGTTTTTTCAGTGAATTTTCAAGGTTTTGTAAATGCAAATTCCTAACTATATATGGTCTCTAACCTATGGTTTTTTCAGTGAATTTTCAAGGTTTTGTAAATGCAAATTCCTAACTATATATGGTCTATAACCTATGTTTTTTTCAGTGAATATATATATATATATATATATAATACCTACTGGCGGTCGCCAGTAGGTATATATAGTTAGGATTTTTTCTCTATGGGACTTTTGAAAATTCTATGTCTAATAACTTTGGCGTTTGTGGACGGAATCGGCTGAAAATGGCACATTTTGTTTCTGAGCAGCCCCTGAAAATTTGGGGGGGTTTCGTCAAGGGGGGGCCGAGAAAAAGGGGGGTCCCAAAACGTGTTTTTCCCATTTATTTTTCCATAGGGCGTTTGGCCTCACTTTTAGCTAGGACGGCTGAATGGATTTGCACGAAACTTGGCAAAATTGTAGGGACTGTTAGCCCGATGTGCCTTTGCTAGGTCTCAAGATATGTGCTCCAGTGGATTTTGAGAAATTAACATTTTAAAAAACTGATATATTGGTGACAGCGTCCCGGGTAGCGCTCCGGTACTCAAACTTTTCGCGTAACGGAACTTTGCGAAGCGAAGCTGATTGGCTCTCCGGTGTCTGTCAACATTCTAAACAGTCCGGAACGGCCGCCATCTTGTCTCTCGGTAGGATCGAGAGACAAGAGGAGGAGAAAAACGAAGGGGGAATTTAATGAAAGGGGGCAAGGTAGACCCTTCTTGACCCCCTAGGGATGATGTTGGGGTTATTAAAGGGTCCCGTGGGGCAAATAAAAAAAATTTGATTTTTTGCGGTAAAAGCGCTTTCCGGTTCGCGAACCGGGTAGCGAACCGGGTCGCGAAACGGGGGGTACGGGAGACGTATCCTGACCCCCTATGTTTTCTGAAGGTGGCTGAGGATGCTCATATATGTTGATACTTGTCTTCCAGTGGCTGCGCGTGAGCGTTTTTTTTTTTTTTTTTGCTGCGTGACGTCTGTTAACGTTCGATTCGAAGGAAATCAGGAAGTGTTGCCCGCCATTTTGACACTGCGAGTAAATATATTGTTAAAAATAATTGTTATAAATTAATCCGTATTGATAAACATTGTCTGCGCCATCTTGCTTTTTTTCCAATGCCACACTTTTGTCGTGCACGGCAGCCATTTTAGATGCCTTGACCAGACCCACTCTCTGCACGCCGCCGATCCTCAGCATGGCTCCCCACCCTCGCAAGCATCTCCCCCACGCACTGGTCACCCCCGCTCTCTCTCTCATGCATGGGCCATAAACCTTCCCCCATCTGCGCTGCTCTTCCCTGAGAATCACACCCTGTGCCCGCCCAACACCTCCCTTTCACCCTATTCACTACTGCACCCTCTGACACTCCTCTTCCTCTGTGTCTGATTGTCCAGGCCGGTCCCAGGCTATCACCTAGCCCTGCGGATGTAGTTTATGGCCCCAACTGTAAAGAATCACCCCTCTTCAAAGGAGTTACAGTAGATCAAGGCCCCCACCCCATGAGATCCGTCACACCACACGCGTTCCTACTATCTGATAAAGATCCTGTATTGTGATTGGGGAGGGGATTCTCACTGTGAGGGTGTGTGGGACCGAGCCTGAAGCGGAAGATTCCAGGGATGCCTTTTTGTACATCAAAGTCTTCACAATTATGTGTCACATTAAAAATATAAAGCACTCCAACAAAGTAGTAGGATTATAACACTTTAATAACTTATAAATATATACAACGCTCCAACAAAGTAAACACGTTAAAAAAAAATTAATTTTTTTTTTAAACAAAGCATCAATGGGCTGCTGTGAGGTGGCGTCAGTAGCGGTCTGTTGTGCGAATAGTCTGAAGGCAGCACAACGCGCTGAGATCTGGACGGCACCCAGGTGATGTCCTTTACTTGCCGCACTGGTCTTGGCATCCTACAATGCTGCGCCGAAAAACGGCGTGGGGCGCCCCGCGGGGGAGGGGGGGGCCGTGAACGGGCCTCCCCAGGTGGAGGCTCCTCTGTTGCAATGGGGCGCCCCTTTACCGTTTCAGTTGCCATTCAGCGGTTTTCCGCCCGCTTTTTGCTGCACTGTGCCTCATCCGCCATTCAGCGGTTTACCGCCCGCTCTTTCAGCTACAGCGTCTCACCCACCATCCAGTTGAGTTGCGCCCGCTCTTGTGGCTACAGCGTCTCACCCACCATCTAGTTAAATTGCGCCCACTCTTGCGGTGCAGCGACTCTTAAAATGGCAGCCGGCTCTTCGGATTTGGGCCTGGTCCACTAAAATGGCCCTGGGACACATTTGAACTCGGACATTTGCTTGCTAGGGCTTGGGCCTCATTCTCGAAAGCGTCCCCTCAGCCTTGAAGATTCTACAAAAGTCATCGGGCCCCCGACTCCCGCAGGCTTCCGGTGGGGAGCGGCTGCCATGATTGCTTGCGGAACGGCCACGACGGAGCTACGAGATGGTGGTGCTCTCATGCTGAAGCCAGCTTCAGTCTGAAACATCCAGAAACACTGTAGACTATCAATTCGATAACTTCCGGTGGAGCCCCAACGTGACCCGGTAGGGAAGAACTTGCCCTCCCTCCCCTCTTTTGACTGATGGTTCTTGTTGCCTGTCCCCTCTGTTGTCATCTAACGGAACCTTTTTGGATTGCCGAGTGAGAAAAAAAAAGGTGGGGCTTTCATCGTTTGGGAAAAAAAAATGTTTCAATCCAATGAAAAGTGTTATTTTTAGGTCATATGATCCAGCATTTCATCATTAGGAAACCAAAAGTAAAATGAACCAATGAAAAGTTTTATAAACAAGTCACATAACCTGTTATGCAGCTTTGGGCAATAAAAAGCCTACAAAATCCTTTGGCCTGTGAGGCGGCGTCAGTAGCGGACCGATGTGCGAATAGGCCGAAGGCAGCACAACGCGCCGAGATCCGGATGGCACCGAGGGGGTGTCCAGCAAGTTGCCGCACTGGTGTGGCCATCCTACAATGCTGTGCCGAAAGACGGCGTGGGGTGCCCGGGGGGGGGGAGGCGGCGCGAACTAGCCTCTCCCGCTTCCCCAGGTGGAGGCACCTCATGTGCAGTGCGGCGCCCCTTACCGTTTCACTCGCCGTCCAGCAGAGTTGCGCCCGCACTTGCTGCTACAGTAGGCCGAAGGCAGCACAACGCGCCGAGCTCCAGATGGCACCGAGGTGGTGTCCAGCAAGTTTCACTGGTGTGGCCATCCTACAATGCTGCGCCGAAAGACGGCGTGGGGTGCCCAGGGGGGGACGGGGGAGGCGGCGCAAACGGGCCTCTCCCGCCTCCCCAGGGGGAGGCACCTCATCTGCAGTGGGGCGCCTCTTAGCGTTTCACTCGCCTTATAGCTGAGTTCCGCCCGCTCTTGCGGCACAGTGCCTCACCCTCCATCCAGCTGAGTTCCGCCCGCTCTTGCGGTACAGCGTCTCGCTCGCCATCCAGCTGAGTTCCACCCGCTCTTGCGGTACAGTGACTCAAACGCGCCGAGATCCGGATGACACCGAGGTGGTGTCCAGCAAGTTTCACTGGTGTGGCCATCCTACAATGCTGCGCCGAAAGACGGCGTGGGGTGCCCGGGTGGGGGGGGGAGAGGCGGCACAAACGGGCCTCTCCCGCCTCCCCAGGTGGAGGCACCACATCTGCAGTGAGGCTCCTCTTAGCGTTTCACTCGCCTTCCAGCTGAGTTCCGCCCGCTCTTGCGGCACAGTGCCTCACCCTCCATCCAGCTGAGTTCCGCCCGCTCTTGCGGTACAGTGACTCACCCACCATCCAGCTGAATTGTGCCCACTCTTGCGGTGCAGCGATAGCCGGCTGCAACAGGACTCTCAAAATGGTGGCCAGCTCTTTGGATTTGGGCCTGGTCCACTAAAATGGCCCTGGGACACCTTGGAACTCGGACGCTTGCCTGCTAGGGCATGGGCCCCATTCATGAAAGCGTCCCCTCTTTTGACTGATTGTTCTTGTTGCCTATCTCTTCTGTTGTCATTTAACGGAACCTTTTTGGACTGCCAAAAGGGGTTCTGGTCCGACCGCTGGTTGGTGGAGACATTTTGACTATATCCTGGACCTGCCCGGCCTTGCCCAAAATGGCGCCGGTATAAAAGGGACTTGTAACTCCTTGTTGTGTACTGGTTGCCCAACCTTGAAATCACGAGATACGCATGCAGTTTTGAAGCACATGGCGGGCGGGGACGAGTACTGATTGAACATTTGGACATCCCTATTGATATTAAGTTCTGATGTGTTATTGATTACTGTACTATTGAAAGTTCGAATTAACGTCACCCATGGTACTTGCCCGCAAATGTATATCTAGATAATTTTATTGTAACTGGCCCTGTCGTACTTTAATTATAAAATGTACGTCCACCGATTCCGCAACTGTTAGACACCTTAGTTCTTGCAACCTAATGGGTCGCTCGTTACGTTCTTCTACAGTGTAAATGTCCCCTCATCATATACGATTCCAGTTTGCTCCGTGGCCGGCCCACGTGGTTATAGGCCCGTATTTGTATACTGACATTTTCACAATAAAGGTTTTTAAAACAAAACATGGTAGTAGTAGCTAGATTGGTAAAGTTTTGAATAATAGCCACTGTTTTTGAATTAGTAAAAGGCAAGTGAAATAAAGCAGCCCGATTACATGACGGTTAAAAGGTATAATACGCAGGAACGCAGTAAAGATAAATGGTCAAGGGCTGTTGTGTTTTCCACTCCTGCAACATAAAGTGATCGATAAGAATCCGATATTCATGCCTATCAGCGACTAAGACAGCAGGCCGAGCCTCTTTTGTTCAACGGCTCCCTCATGGGACGAAGAAACGCCCTTTTTCTCGAAATAGGAATATTTGACTTGCAGGAGAGTTGTAAATTTCCCGGGAAAATACATTAGCCTGGAACATTGTTAGTGATAAACTGTAAATGCATCTGGGTCCTTTGCTTTACAAGTAAGAGTGAGAAAAAAAAAGGTGGGGCTTTCATCATTTGGGAAAAAAAAATGTTGGAAAGCAATGAAAAGTGTTTTTTAGGTCATATGACCAAGCCTTTCATCATTAGAATAACAAAAGTAAAATGAACCAATGAAAAGTTTTATTAACAAGTCACATGACCTGTTATGCTTACGTTACGCGCTGCGCGCTGCGCTCTGGATCGTTTCCGGGAAGCTGCGCCTCGCGCACCGGAGCACTTCCGGGTGCGCTAACGCGGCGCGTCATATGACGCATTACGCGACAACGCAGGTCCAGAATATAGTCAAAATGTCTCCACCAACCAGCGGTCGGAACACAACCCCTTTCAGCAGTCCAAAAAGTTCTGTTAAATGACAAGAGAAGGGACAGGCAACAAGAACCATCAGTCAAAGAGGGGAGGGCAAGTTCTTCTCTACCGGGTCACGTTGGGGCTCCACCGGAACTGATCGAATTGGTAGTCTACAGTGTTTCTGGATGTTTCAGACTGAAGCTGGCGTCAGCATGAGAGCACCACCATCTCGTGGCTACGTCGTGGCCATTCCGCGAGCAATCATGGCAGTCGCTCCCCACCGGAAGTCTACGGGAGTCGGGGGTCCCGGTGACTGTTGTAGAATCTTCAAGGCTGAGGGGACTCTTTTAGGAATGGGGCCCATGCCCTAGCAGTCAAGCGTCCGAGTTCCACGGTTGCCCAGAGCCATCTTTGCAGGCCAGGCCCAAGTCTGTGGAGCCGACCGCCATTTCGTGAGCTCCGTAGCAGCCGCCTGTCACTGTACCGCAAGATTGGGTGCAATTCCGTTGGATGGCGGGTGACACGTTGTAATAGCAAGAGCAGGCGCAATTCAGCTGGCCGAGCGAGGCACTGTGTCGCAAGAGCGGGCGCAAGTCAGCTGGTCGAGTGAAGCGCTGGGGTGTAGCTGAGAAACCTCCACCTGGGGAGGTGGGGGAGGCTCGTTCGCGCCGCCTCTCCCTTCTACTGCACCCCACGCCGTCTCCTGGCGCAGGTATATGTGATGGTCGGACCAGAGCACCGCAGGACGTGTCTTCAGGTCAAACGGATTGTGGGACAAGGTGTGGAGCAGGCGCAATTATCTCGGGGGTCTCCGTCAAGTGGTTCAGGGAGGCACCGCATCACATTGTTTTCCAATGCAGTCAGGTCCACAAACAGCCCCCATTTACTTTGAGAATAGTGAAGCTGCAGCAGGTGCAAATAAGCTTCAGACAGTGTTACAAGCACTGCTCGGAACCCTCTACTATGGCACCCAACATCCAGGACTTATGCCATTTGTGCAAGGCAGTGACATCGAAGCATCTCAGGGACCAAGCAACATACCATATCCAGAGTCCTTCCCACAACCTCTGCCTTCCTTCTTACCTAGTTATTGTTCTTTCACTCCCATTCCAGGCTTTTAGTCTGTGGATGGAAAACCATGAACCTACACTCACCTATGAAAATCTTAGTATTGATGGTTTATTTTTAGACCAAAATACAAAGGCTTGTTTGGATCGATGTTGCAGCAGGCTGCCATGTAAATAGTTATTTAATAAAACATTTTACCCTGTTACTTTGCTGGTGTGTTGTATATATTTATAATATTTGCATAGTGTTTGTCGTTATTTTGGGTGCGGTGGGCGGCGGAGCCGAGCTGTCTTGCAGCCATCATGGTGTCGAGCTCCGTTCCTCTCACTAGTTT
The DNA here is from genome assembly GCF_964263255.1 of Lissotriton vulgaris. Taxonomy (NCBI): domain Eukaryota; kingdom Metazoa; phylum Chordata; class Amphibia; order Caudata; family Salamandridae; genus Lissotriton; species Lissotriton vulgaris. The sequence continues at coordinate 406,734 of NW_028244896.1, forward strand.
CGTATTTGTCATGAGGGGTTGTTCATAATGTTTCTATTTTAGCGAGGTCAAAAAGAGATCCCATTAGTGGCCTACTGATTTTGCTTGATTCGTTTTGTTTTTTTAACGATTTTTCACTATCCGCAAAGACTAAACAGAGTATTGTGACTCTGTGCTTGTTTGTAAATAGAGAATGAACCAAAGAGAACCAATTCCAAAACAATAAATGCTAGGATAACAATCAATCAAATGGAGAGGGAAGCAGGCACGACGGATTACAACGGGGGCAAAGGCCTGTGTTACCTACCCTTCACTATCTGCAAAGAGAGAATACTCCTAAAAGAAAAGAGGAGGGGGGGGGGGCAGCCTTCAAAGCACATCAGCGTGCATAAATACGAAAATGTTTTTACCTACCACGTACTTGACATTTTACAGCTTTTGATATTTGCTATTAAAAAACCATTGAAATTCACTGAAAAAACCATAGGTTATAGACCATATATGGTTAGGAATTAGCATTGAAATTCGCATATATAAATAGTTGCACTAACTATATATCGCGCACCCGCAATCCACTGCTGATGATGTCACATATTACATCATTCATGACATGGTCAGTGACATCACTGATGACATCTCAAATGACATCACTGATGACATCACTGATGACAACACCCAGTGACTGTATGTTTCTGTAAAGTTAAAATATGTCTTACATATTGAAAAATGAGTGGATGTATAAGTGTCTGGATGAAGGATTTAGTAGGTGCATGACTGACTGTATGAGTGAGTGATTTAATGTGTCTCACTGAGTACATGGGTTAGTGACTAAATTGTCTTAATTTGTGCATCATTATGTCTGTTGTTCTGTAAACTGCTGCATGTGTTGATCAGTAGCTATATGAGTAACTATATGGGTTATTGATTGGTTGCCCAAGTATTTGTATGGGAGACTGAGTGTGTGTGTGGGTGGCTGGGAGGTGTGTGCATAGATGTGTGAGTAGTTGATTCACTATATGTATGGGTTCAAAAGTGCATGTGGAAACAGCTGTATGGGCGGTTGACTGTCTGCATGAGTGTATTGGTGAGTGAATCGATTTCTCAGTGCTACATGTCAAAGTAAGTACATATGTAAAACACAGTACATGTGAGAGTTGACATATATAAATAACTGTGCATAGGAGCCAGTGAATGTGTGAGTGGCTGTATGGATCATTGTGAACTTGTATCAGGGATTGTATAAGAGAGTAAATATGTGTTAGTATATGTTTGAATAAGTAAGGTGTGTATACCTGTATAGTTGAGAAAATGGAGGTGTGATTGAGTCTTTGCATGACTGACTAGGTGTGTGAGTAACTCCATAGATAAGTGACAGTCTGTGAGTGTCTGTTTACACTGATTGTATCTAAGGTTATATTAGAGTCTGAAGATGTTCATTGTATTATCACATAAATGATATCATCAGTGATGTGATCAGTAATGTCAAATGAGATGTTATCAGTGATATCATCAGTGATATCATTTGAGATGTCATCAGTGATCAGTGATGTCATCAGTGATGTCATTTGAGATGTCATCAGTGATGTCATCAGTGATGTCACTGACCATGTGATGAATGATGTAATATGTGACATCATCAGCAGTGGATTGCGGGTGCGCGATATATAGTTAGTTCAACTAACTATATATGCGAATTTCAATGGTTTTGTGTGAGTAAATTAAGGTTTTGTAAATGCTAATCCCTAACTATATATGGTCTATAACCTATGGTTTTTTCAGTGAATTTTCAAGGTTTTGTAAATGCTAATTCCTAACTATATATGGTCTATAACCTATAGTTTTTTCAGTGAATATATATATATAGATATATAGATATATAGATATATATATATGCGCTCTACAAATACCATAAATAAACATATATATATATATATATATATATATATATATATATATATATATATATATATATATATATATATATATATATATATATATATATATATATATATATATATATATATATATATATATATATATGTATATATATATATATATATATATATATATATGTATATATATATATGTTTATTTATGGTATTTGCAGAGCGCAACACTCATCCCAGGGGATATCAAAGCGCTTATACCAGTACTGAAACTACTGCGAGCTGTACAGAAATGAACAGAAATGAACATTAGAGTTTGGGGAAGAGACGGGTCTTTAATTTCTTTCGGAGCAAGAGGTAGTTAGTGGTAAGCCTTAAGTTGAGGGGGAGCTCATTCCATTTCTTTGCAGCCAAGTGGGAGAATCAGCGTCCACCAGTCCTAGCTTCATATATGCGCTTGGTTTTTGCTAGGGCGAACTGAAGAGAGCGTAAGTTCCTAGTAGGAACATAGAATTCAATCTTAACCTGGAGGATAAGAGGGCCGGTTTTATGGAAAGCCCTGTGTGCACGACAGAGCAGCTTAAAAACCGATCTTTGGCGCATGGGTAACCAATGAAGTTTTTTCAGGCAGTCCGAAGCAGAGTCGAACTTGCCTTTATTGCGTATAAGTTTAGCTGCAGAGTTTTGCAGTACCTGCAGACGTGTAAACAGGTGCTCATTCATCCCCACAAAGAGTGCATTACCGTAGTCCAGGTGACTGACCAGCAGAGCCAGTGTGACAGCACGTCTGCAGTCCATGGGGATCCAAGGAAACAATCTGGCTAAAAGTTTCAGGATTGCTAAACCTTTCCCGCAGAGAACTCGCACATGCTCTTTCATAGATAGGGCATCATCCATGATGACGCCTAAGTTCCTAGCATGTTGTTTCGCGGTGGGGGCCGTTCCTGATGAGGGCGGCCACCTGAGATATCCCACACACGTTTGGCACCACCAAACAGTAAGATTTCCGATTTCCCAGCATTCAACTTTAGGCAGTGCGATGCATCCACTGGGCCACTTCTGAGAGACAATTGTGCAATTTAGATTTAATAATCTCCGTTTTTTCATCTAGGGCCATCATCAGCTGCGTGTCGTCGGTGTAAGAGCAGATGCCAATGCCCCACTTCCTTCCAATATCGGCTAGAGATGACATATAGACATTGAAGAGACTGGGGCTTAATGAGGCCCCTTGGGGGACTCCAGAGCTGATGTAGCTAGATTTGGAGTGGAATTGTCCCATATGTACTGCCTGGGTACGATTGCTCAGAAGTAAATGCAGCCAGTTTAATGCAAAGGATGTGACTCCCTTGCTGCGAAGAATGTTCAGCAGACAATTATGGGAGACCATATCAAACGCCGCTGGCAGGTCAAGCAACATTAGTGCCACCGCCCCACCTTGGTCGGTGGAGGATCGACTGTCCGACACTGCCAGCAGCGTTGCCTCTGTACTATTATTGACCCTGAAACCTGTCTGTGAAGGGTCTAAGAGATGGTTTGTTTCTAGGTAGCTGGTCAGTTGTCCATTGACCAGCTTCTCTAGAACTTTAGAGAGGTAGGGGAGCTGGGAAATGGGTCGATAGTTTTGAGGGTTTGAGATGTCCGATCTGGCTTTCTTTAAAAGAGGTACCACTGACGCGTGTTTCCAAATGTCCGGGAAGATTGCAGTTTTTAGAGATTTATTGAATAGTTGTGTGATCAAGGGACAGAGTGTGGGGGCAATATTTGAAAACACGAAGTGGGGGCAAGGGTCCAGTGGAGGGCTGGATTTAACTGTGTACATAGTTTTTAGGACCTCTTCCGACTCAAAACTGGCTAAGGTTGGTATGGGTTTTGAGTCTGGAGAGTCTAATACGATTATGGATTTGGTCACTGTATCAGGGGGCTTTCCAGTGTTGCTTTGGAGGTGTTGGGGGGTAAAAGTCGAATACATTTTCCCTATTTTTTCCGTAAAGAAAGTATTTATTCGTTCGCATGCCTCTTCTGAGGGAACAAGTGTTTGGGAGGTGCTAGCGGGTTTACTGAGCTCCTTCACTATTTTAAAAAGCTCCTTTGCTGAGTTGCAGTTGTCATAAATGCGTTGTGAAAAATGGTTCTTTTTCGCATTTTTTACAGCAAGGTTGTAAAGTTTCCGCTTGAGCATGTAACTAAGCTTAGCTACACTGTCTTTGGACTGTCTCCATGAATGCTCGAGTTTTTGGCATTCTCTTTTAAGGTTTTTTAATTGGGGAGTGTACCATTTTTCCATATGTAATCGTGTTCTGGATTTTCTCATTGGGGCTAATTTGTTTAATATTTGGAGTATTCCAGAATCTAGCGAAGCTTCATCTGAGCATACCAATGAGTCATCACAGAGCTCGATGTTGACCTCTTGGAAGTGCATGTCAAAGCTGGCCTCCTTAAGTAGTCTCCAAGCGCGCTTTGAAATCAAGTGAGCTGCCCGGGGTTTTGGTGGTTTAGTTGGCATACCTAACATAAAGGTTATGAGAAAGTGATCTGACCAAGATAGTGGCAGAACCTCCTGAACAGTTGTAGTGTCAATGTTGGTAAATAGAAGGTCTAGAGTATGGCCCGCTATATGAGTGGGGACCTTTATCCTTTGTTTGAGATTAAGGATCTCCATGTCATACTCCAATTGGGTCACCACTGAGATCGCCTTTTTCTCATAATGAATGTTAAAATTCCCAATTATTAAAAAAAATTGTGCTTTAGGCAATGAGGTAGGAGTTGAATAAACAATTTAGCACCAATGTTAGCTTGTTGTCCAGGAGGGTTATAAATTACCGCTCCGGCTAGGACGGTATGGCCTTCCAAGAGTACTTGGAAAAATAAGGTTTGATGTTTCTCATAGGCTGTTACCGGCTCCAAAAGGCAGGTTAGATGATCTCTAAAAACAACAGCAACCCCCCTCCCCGACTTCTGGATCTATCCTGTCTAATGATTTTATAATTCATGGGGACCGCATTTGGTATATCTGGAGCATTGTTATCCGATAACCAGGTCTCGGTAATGAAGACGAGGTCAGGGTTTTTTTTAATAAGTAGGTCCCAAATATCCAGAGAGTGCCTGGGTAGAGATCTAGCATTGAAATATAGGCAAAGGAGATTGGTATCACTATGCGTGGACTGATGGCCGAGTGAAAATTGCCCCATACTAGACCATTTACAGGAGCGGCATGAAATGGGTCCATGAGCCATGCCGGGTCCAATCTGAATACAGGGTCCCTCGTTATAACCCCCTTTGTCAGCAAAGAATAGGAGCTCACTACGAGGGTGGCGAATATGTACGGGCATGTTTTGAATAGCACTTGCAAGGGGTAGGGCCCCTGGACCATATATTTATTCCCTTACGCCTTTCAACCAGCCGTTGCTCCTCTTAGCCTCGGGTGCCTCTTTACGCACGGTGGAGTGCGTATTTTATTTTTCCAACACTCGGTCCCAGTTCACTAGACCGATTCACAATAAAGAGCACTCAGAGTCCTTTTCACGCAGTTCAAATGCCATATTTATTCATAGCACTTCAATCCATCAAAGTTAACAAACGCGTTTCAGCGTTCCCGCCTTCGTCAGTGTTAACTGAGTTTAAACCATATGTGAATTTAAATAAAGTTTTCTTGTGATACTTGATCACGTGCATTAAAAATAGAAATAAGAAATAAAAAACGGCATGGTCTATTCAAATCATTATTCGTGGTGGCCATCTTACAGTGATCAAAAACTCTGTGAATGCTAATTAATTCATACAAATTCAACTCATTTTACATAAATACAGCACGAGAACTCGCACCAGGAATAATGGTGCTTCAATATGTTACATCACATGATTGTTTGTACTATTTTGATCCCTGGTTTCCGACTTTCCTCGCAATTGTTGGCCTAATGTGCTGACAATTACATTTTCGGAAAGGGGGGAGGAGGGGTGGGGGAATAATTGTCACGCCCTATTATAAGGAGCATTAAAAGGATTAGCCCATTCAGGGCAATATTACATAGGCTGTTCGTGACATAACGATCACAGCACATTAGGCTATGTGATCAAGGGTATTCACTACCTGAAACGCGTCATGCCTAATGAAACAAGGAAGAGATAATAAACTCACCTGATATTTCTTGCTGCTTGGTGGTCCGTGATTTCTGCTGTGCCGCGAACCGGATAGACAGAATCTGCTCTGCAAATATATATATATATATATATATATATATATATATATATATATATATATATATATATATATATTACCTACTGGCAGTCGCCAGTAGGTATTTACAGTCAGGATTTTTTTCAATGCAAAATCTCAAAATTCTATTTGGAATAACTTTGGCGCCGGTTGACGAGTCTGACTCAAAATTTCCTCAAATTTGCCTCGTGGAGCTCCTTCCTTGAAAGTTTGGGGGGGATTCGTCAAGCGGGGGCCGAGATAAAAGGGGGTCCCAAAACATGTTTTCCCCATGTTAATTTCCATAGGGCGGTCAAACTCACTTTTAGCCCGAACGGCTGAATGGATTTCCACCAAACTTGGCAAAATTGTAGGGACTGGTAGCCCGATGTGCCTTTGCTATGTCTCAAGATATGTGCTCCAGTGGATTTTGAGTAATTTAGGTTAAAAAAAATATATATATCAATGGCCACTCCCCGGTACGCGCACCGGGCTCGCTACGTGACTTGCGCGCGGAATTCTGATTGGCTGTCGGGTGTCTGTAAACATTCTAATCAGTCCAGAGCGGCCGCTATCTTGTGTCTCGGTAGGATCGAGACACAAGAGGTGGCAAAAACAAAGGGGGAATTGACCATAAGGGGGCAGAGTAGACCCCCCCCTGACCCCATAGGTTTGATGTGGGGGCTATAAAAAGGGCCTCGCGGGGCAAAATAAATAATATTTTTATTTTCAATTTTTGGGGGGGGGAGCGCCCGGTACGCGCACCGGGGAGCACACCAGGGAGCGTACCATGGGGAAAAAAGAATGACAGACTTTTCAAAAATTGTATGTTTATTAATTGTTCTTTTTGTTGTTTTTTTATTTTTTTATTTAAGTACCAACATGTAGGTACCAATGCAGAGTCTAAAATTTAATATACACCGTCTCCTTTGTAGATATCTTGGGTGTTGTTCCAGAAGTTATTGTGGTATATGGAAATTATACCATAGTCTGTCAGGAAAGCAGAAACAACATGGTGGCAGGAGATGATAAAGAGATGTTAATTACACATTGGAGATAATATAGTGGGAGAAAGGAAGTAACTATGAGCAAAATTACTATGTAACATAAAAAAGTTGCACAGTATATTTGAAGTCTCACTTTATATTATATCTATTTTGGTACTATTTCATAATTTACATATAAAAAAGAATACTGTCTCAAAACGATTTTTAATTGTTAAATAAAAATTTATTGCTGTGATTTTTCAAAATCGAAAAGAATTTCCAACATTAATTCGTCAGGTATGTCCTCATTTGGATTCCATGATTCAATTTCTTCTACACAATTAAGTTGGTCCAGAGACTGATCCAAAAAGTCTAATTCATCAATGTCTTCCTTAGGATTGTTTTCCAAATCAATTTCAAATGAAATATTAATTTTATTTTGTTCTCCTTCCATTTTCTTGCTGTAAATTGCATACAAAATAAATATATCAGTAGAGATAGGGCACTGTTGGGTTTAAGTTCAGACAGGTACTTGTGAGTTTTTAACAGTGAAGTTATCTTTGGTAGAAATATAAAAAGTATATGTGTAGAAGCCTAATATAATTCATAATTATACTAGAGAAGCCTAATTCAATCTATAACTATACCAGAGAAGCCTATCTCAATCTGTAATTATAACAGAGGGACAGTAAATAACTGTCATTAAATGTTTTTACAAATGAACTTAAAGTGCCCCGTCACGAATTTATAACTTACCTTATAGAAAGGTGATGAAGATAAATGAGTAAATCTTTTCAAGATGTATCTCAGATAGTTGTAGTCAAAATGGCTGTGTTTCCCTCTCATTTTTCATTTATATTCATGTACATAACCAATCAAATGTTAGGAAAAAAAAGTAGGAAATGAAAGTAACATTTTCATTGGTTGTAAATTCCAACACTTCCATATGTGTTTTTGTCATGTAATTTACCTCAGGATATTTAGACAGGGCTACAGCCCAAATGGCTGAATGGAATACTATCAAATGTGGGATAATGGTAGGGAGTGGTATATAGTAGGGTCTATGCTATATTTGTTGAAAGTCTGTCCAGTAGTTTTTATGTAATTTCGTTTCCCACATTTTTTTGAGGAACGCTTACCGGTGCGCGCCCCGGTACGCGCATTGGCAGCGTAACGGGAGTCCTCCATTTTGTGTTTCGGTCAAATCGAGACACAAGATGGAGGACAAACAACGTTGGGAATGGGTAAAAAGGGGCACAGTAGACACCCCTTGACCCTCTAGGTTTGCTGAGGGGAGTTTCAGAGGGGCATATATGCCCTTAAAAAAATATATATGTTTTTAATTTTGCGGGGGAGCGCCCGGTAAGTGCACCGGGGAGCGTACCGGGGAGCGTACTTTGGTGAAAAATAGTGAAAAAAGTTAGAATAAGATAATCATTTTGAGTGATCAGAGGTAGAGTAGCCCTGAAAAGAGTTTTTGGGTTCTGTGGCTGATTTAGGTACCTACAAGTAGGTTCCAATGCACAGTCTTAAATTCAGGAGGAATATTCTATTCCCCTCATCTGAGAAGTGCACACCATCTCCTCTGTAGATATCTTGCATGTTGTAACGCAAGTTATTGTTGTATATTGAACCCATTCCATAGTCTCTCATGAAAGCAGAAACAGATTTATTCACATGTTTCCGTGCTTTCTCAAATTGTGGACAAAATTGGTTGGACCAGTTCCATTTCTGTCTTTGGCATATATTGGAATATACCAAGGCAGTTTGTGGAAAAAGTGTCATTAATTGATCAAAGGTGTCCTTTAAAAGCATTTCCAGACCAACCCCAGTCATAGTGCCTAAATCATTTCCACCACAGTGCACTATTAAGAGGTCAGGGTTTGGCAGATGCAGAAAGGTTTTCACCAATGGTATCAATTGGTGACATCTCAATCCTCTCTGGCCAATCCACTTGATTTCCACATTTGATAAATCAAGGTTGTGAAAATCTCTGCTAGCTGCATACCTTTGAGCCCAGTGGCTGTAGCTATGTCCAATAATCCACACAGAATACATGGTGAGAGAAGGTTCTGGTGCAGTCAGATGAAGTGTGGGAATGAAATGGCAGTTGGAACAGTAGGAGTTTACAAAAAAATAATTGTGGAGTTTCACTGCTCTTGAATAACAAGCAATGATTGGTGGATTCAAATAGTTGAAAACTAAAAGTTAGGGTGCATGGTTGTGTTGTGTGAAAGAAGCAATTTGAATGGTTCAGAAAAAGTCATTTAAAGAAACATTTCATCGGATAAGCTGGTGTATTGAGAGGTCAAACATCCTTGCTTAGTTCATTTGCAACATTGTAGAATAAACTTTTGAACCTGAGAGTTATGTAAGGAGGGAGTTGCTATGGTAACAGATAGAAAGGGCTGAGGGGGGAAGGGTGTTGGTTTGAAAATAGTGAGGGAAGAGTTTTGATTGGTTGAAATGAGGCATATCTGTATAGAATTAGAGGTTTTCTGTGCCAGTCATGGTTGCAATGTGTGGAGTGCAAACCTTTTGCTCTGCTAAAGAAAAATTGGTGTGTATGTCTGACATTGTTCTCTATCTCCCAAAACATTTGAAAAGGTAAGAAATGATTCATTTAATTTAGATAGGCACTTGTATGCTCTATGGAGAAGATTTGGAAGCAGATTGTTTTTTTTTATTTTTTTGTGTCATGTTTTTTGATAATGCTTGGTTAAAACATTTTAATGCATAGAGGAATTGTATTTTGTGAAATAGTGAAGTTTCAGTAGTGAAATTGAATGCTTGTAAATAGGACCTGTGCTGTGTTTCTAAAATGTTATTTAAAAAACGATTTTGGTGTAAATGAATGCCTTTTATATTTTTGAAAAGGAATTATTAGTGTTTGCCTCATTAAATAAATATATTTGAACCTTTTACAATGATGTCACCTGCTTTACCTCAGATTAGGATGCAGATTGAGGTTTTTTCTGGTTGGCTTGTGTCATGTTTTTGAATAATGCTTGGTAAATAGGTTTTGCAGCATAGGGGAATTGCATTATGTTAAATTGAAAAGTTTCTCTAGTGACATGGAATGCTTGTACATAGGACCTGTGCTGTGCTTCTAAAATGTTATTTTAAAAACGATTGTGGTGTAAATGAATGCCTTTTATATTTTTAAGAAGGAATTATTAGTGTTTGCCTCATTAAATAAATATATTTGAACCTTTTACAATGATGTCATCTGCTTCACCTCAGATTAGGATGCAGATTGAGTTTCTTTTTGGTTGGTTTGTGTCATGTTTATGGATAATGCTTGGTAAATAGGTTTTGCAGCATAGGGGAATTGCATTATGTTAAATTGAGAAGTTTCTCTAGTGACATGGAATGCTTGTACATAGGACCTGTGCTGTGTTTCTAAAATGTTATTTAAAAAACCATTTTAGGGGCAAATCAATGGTATTTACATTTGGGCCTTATTTATGATTGCCTTGTGCCGCCGGTGCGTCACTTTTAACATGGGAAAAAGTGACGCACCGGTGGTGCAAGGCCTTCATAAATAAGGCCCTGAGTTTCTTTGCTGTTGGTTTGTGTCTTGCTTTTTGATAATGCTTGCTATGAACATTTGCAAGATAGGGGATTTGTATTTTGGGAAACAGTGAGGTTTCAGTAGTGAAATTGAATGCTTGTACATAGGTCCTGCGCTGTGTTTCTAAAATGTTATTCAAAAAACGATTTTAGGGACAAATTAGTGGTATTTACATTTCAGCCTTATTTATGATTGCCTTGTGGCGCCGGTGCGTCACTTTTAACATGGGAAAAAAGTGATGCACCGGTGGCACAAGGCCTTCATAAATAAGGCCCTGAGTTTCTTTGCTGTTGGTTTGTGTCTTGCTTTTTAATAATGCTTGCTATCAACATTGGCAAGATAGAGGATTTGTATTTTGTGAAACAGTGAGGTTTCAGTAGTGAAATTGAATACTTGTACATAGGACCTGCGCTGTGTTTGTAAAATGTTATTCAAAAAACGATTTTGGGGCAAATCAATGGTATTTACATTTGGGCCTTATTTATGATTGCCTTATGGCACCGGTGCGTCACTTTTAACATGGGAAAAAAGTGACGAACCGGTGGCGCACGGCCTTCATAAATAAGGCCCTGAGTTTCTCTGCTGTTGGTTTGTGTCTTGCTTTTTAATATTGCTTGCTATCAACATTTGCAAGATAGAGGATTTGTATTTTGTGAAACAGTGAGGTTTCAGTAGTGAAATTGAATACTTGTACATAGGACCTGCGCTGTGTTTGTAAAATGTTATTCAAAAAACGATTTTGGGGGCAAATCAATGGTATTTACATTTGGGCCTTATTTATGATTGCCTTGTGGCACCGGTGCGTCACTTTTAACATGGGAAAAAAAGTGACGCACCGGTAGCGCAAGGCCTTCATAAATAAGGCCCTGAGTTTCTTTGCTGTTGGTTTGTGTCTTACTTTTTAATAATGCTTGCTATCAACATTTGCAAGATAGAGGATTTGTATTTTGTGAAACAGTGAGGTTTCAGTAGTGAAATTGAATGGTTGTACATAGGACCTGCGGTGTGTTTCTAAAATGTTATTCAAAAAACGATTTTTGGGCCTTATTTATGATTGCCTTGTGCTGCCGGTGCGTCACTTTTAACATGGGAAAAAGTGACGCACCGGTGGCGCAACGCAAGATAGAGGATTTTTCAAACACAGCACAGGTCCTATGTACAAGCATTCCAGGTCACTAGTGAAACTTCTCAATTTTACATAATACAATTCCTCAAACCAACAAGAAAGAAGCTCAATCTGTTTTCTAATCTGAGGTAAGGCAGATGACATCATTGTAAAAGGTTCAAATATATTTATTTAATGACGAAGACACTATTAATTCCTTATTAAAAATATAAAAGCCATTCAATTACCCCAAAATCGTTTTTAAAATTACATGATTGTGAAATGTGTTAATATATTTTTTGAATCATGCAGATACTATCTAATCAACCTTTTTCTTTGTAATATTCTAGCCTTGAGTTACTCCCTATTACACCTTTTGTCTGTTTTATACCGTCTCTCTTTCTCTTTCTGACTTTTTTTCTCTCTTCCTGTTACACCCTCTGTCTGACCTACTTCTTGTAACATCCTGTCTCTGATTTACTTCCTCTTACACCCTCTCTCAAACTTACTCTCTGTCTCTTCCTTTACAGGCTCTCTCTGTTTTAGTCTCTTTTACAACCTTTTCTCTTCTAACACCCTCTCTCTGTGTTAGTTCCTGTTACACCCTCTCTCTGTTTTATGCCCTGTTACATCCTTTTTCTGACTTACTCCCTTTTTTTGACTTACTCCCTTTCCCTATTACATCCTTTTTCTGTCTTTCAACATATTATACTCTCTCTTTGTCTTAGTCCTTTTGTATGTTTTACTCCCTCTACCTGTTTCTTTGTCTGAGTTCTCTGTGTTTTTGTGTTACTCCCTCTAGCTGTTTTTCTTTGTCTTACTCCTAGTTATATAGTTGCTGTGGTATAAACTTAGATATGTTGCAAATTAGTGTTTATATCATTTGCTTATTGTCATTGCTTTGTTGTTTGCTAATAGTGGTCTATAATGTATTATTTTTTTCTTTACCACAGATTGAAATCAACATTTCAAAAGTAAGCAAAAATGCCGTCAAGGCAAAGGAGAAGAAAAAATACTATGCGTAAAATAACAAAATCTGCAACGGATTTAAAGGAATCCTCTACAACAAGTACTTCAAAAAACACCAAAAAAGGTCCAGGTAAGACAACTAAGTCTTTTTGTCGCAACATATGTAGAACAAAAACAAATGTTAACGGTAATGTGAAGATCCAGAAGGAGAGAGCAAATTTGAAAAGGAAGGAGAGGCCCTCAAAAAATGTCTCTATTGGAGCAGGAGGGAAGAGTATGGATAGCAATAGAAGGCTAAATCAATTTAGGGACATTCGTAGACGAATGTTTCGCAATAGGGTAGTTTTAAATTTGCTAAAAAATGAAAAGAAAGGTAAACAGAGAGCTGCTTTTTACAACAAAAAGAAAAGTATAGAGAAGATTGTTGATCAGGCTTTTGAAGTTAAGAAAAAATTATTTATTTTAGTAATCAATAGAATTAGGATACTTAACAAGTGAATTGATGTTTTCAAATCGAACAGTAGATGGAAAAGAATAATTAATCGGACAAATTTTTGTAAAGTATTTTCTGGAGAATGGATGCATAGGTCAAGTTCGGAGCCATTTTTTAATGAGGAGAGTTACTTTCAGGAAAATGATTTGGTGCATGCAGTTGACACCAGTGGTCGAGCATATGAGGTAAAAGATGGTTGTCTGATGGAAAAAAGAAACTTGTGTCTAGAGATGCAGAAGAGGTGCTAGCTGATGAAGTTTTAGGGAGACGTACTAAGGGTCCAGTGTACACATGGAAGTGCTGTAGTATTTGTAGTGTGCGACAGGATTCAATCGATTTGCTTCGAAATTTCTTACCTACATATAGTAAGAAAAGTGTAAAACAGAAAGTGAAGATATTGCAAGAGTTAGATCCTTGCAGAGTGAGAGAAAACACAGGTTTGCTGGCTTGTCTTTCTAGAAAAGTATGTCATAGTGTTTTTCATCATTTTAGGATGTTAGCAGTGCATCATAATAAGGTGAAGAAATTAGTGAGAAGATTGTATTATGCAAAAAGTCCAGCTGTTAAGCTTAAACAGTTAAGCAGTGCTCTTTTGCATGGATCTGCAGTAGATGTGAAGACTATTTGTGAAGAAATTGAGTTTTGTTATTTTGGGAACAAAGAGGACAGTGTAGAAATGGATATAGTAATGGATGGTAATGTGGAAGACAATGTGCATATTATTTCTTCTTGCTCGATTTTCTTGGTCTACAACCTTTGTCATTAGAACCTTAATTATTCCTTCATGCTCCTTTGCTTGAAGTTGTAGCTTACCGACGTCTGATTCCAGGTTTTCCGCCCGGACTTCTACCGAACACATTCTGTCAGAGATCTCCAAACATATACTGCCAACTTTATTGATAGCACCTTCCAATTTTTGGATAGCGACATGGTTCCTTTGGCTATCTTTTTTTACATCTTGATGAAAAGTTTTTATTGATTCGAGGACTTCACTTAGTGAGGGCTCTCTATGCTTCATCTGCTCGTCTTCATCCGGGATGTCAGAGATATTCTTGTTTCTTTCAGATTCGACATTTGATTTTCGATGGGGGCTTTTGTGTGAGAGTTTAGTTCTCACTGTGGTATGTTCTGGGTTGCTCCCGGGATCTGTTGTTTCATCATGAATTATTTTTGAGTGCCTCTTATATCTACTTCTTTTTTTCCCCAGTTTTTTTGTTGGTGTGTTGTAGTGTATTGGGGCATTTTTAGTTCCAATATCTGTTGGAGAAGGTACTTTCTTGACCTGTTCCTCTTGTCTGGGATTCGCTGGAAATTGAACTTCAGTCTCATAGATCTCTGACTCAGATCCATCCGAGACTTCTGCTGAAGCATGCCCTTCCGTCGCTGGGCTTATATTCGAGACTTCTGCTGAAGTGTGCCCTTCCATCACTGGGCTTATGTTTGAAACTGAGTCTATGTTGGGGCCCGATCTGCTTTCTTCCCTCATATTGGCCCGTTCTAGATGCTCTGCTGGAGGTGCTACTTGAACTGTGGCAGCGATGGCCTTATTTTGCACGCCTTGTAGATCCATTGTGATTAATACGGTTTCATTGGAAAAGCAACTCTGTGGTCTATCTTTGATTGCTGGGCTAAATATGTTTGAGATTCTGGGTTGGGTACCTATCGAGTGACCATTTATGTTAGCTACAGCTTTTAAGTTTTTGATCGTTTGTAGTCTTTTGGCCTTTTTTTCCAAGAGGTTCTCTCCGGTTGCAGGTTCCTTTTCCGTCTCTTTCGCTCTCTCTTTTTCCTTTGCTTTCTTTTTTGATTTCTCGGTTTCCTTGTGGAGTTTCTGCTCATTCTGTTCATTCTCAATGATTCTATCTCTCCCATCAGGCTTATTAGCTCTTATTTTGCCATCGTTATTTTCATCATTATTTTCCATTGCCTTGTAGCCCCTGGTTTCGGGTCGTCTCTGTGTTTCTTTTATTTTCTGAGGTCCTTGTAAATTGTAAGTCTCTTTATTGTTTCCTCTGCCATCTGAACTCTCTCTCCTCTCTTGACTTTCTTGTTTTTCTTGATCACCCTCACCTCCCTGAGCCTGGGCCTTTACTTTTGCTTTTGTGTCAGTCTTTATCTGAGTCTCAGTTTGGTTCTGTTTTTGGATTTGAGCATGATTATCTCTATCTTTATCTTTTTCCATAATTGTATTCAGCTGTGAGGTCAGAGTAGTGTAGTTTTTTCTGCTGTACTTATTGCTAGCGATATTGCACTGGCAGTGCTAGTTCTGATTTCAACCCAGGCCTCGGTTCCACCACCTCTAGTCCGTCTGGCAGCTCTGAGCAAGCTTGAGGCACCAGTGCACACTCTTTTTTTCCCAGAAATCCCAGAAAACTTGGTACTTATACATATATTTTTTCTTGAGTGTGTGTCTGAGCAGGCTAGATACATTTTTTGACTAACTACCAGAAGGCCCATATGTAGTTTCCCCCCCCCCCTTATTATGATATGCTTTTTTATCTTTTTTATCTTTTTCCCAGTAGTTAGTGTTGCAATATTCAGACTCAGACTCAAATTACTTTTACTACTTTACTATTTTGACTCTTTAACTCTTAACTCTTAAATCTTTGTCGTTTACCTCCTTTTGTGAAAAGCGTTCAGTTTTTTTCCAAAAACACCCCTTTTTTTTATTAGCTCCGTCACGTCTAAGCCGTCTGTGCCGTCAACGTCGTTTCCTTGACGACGCGTAATCTCTTAGCTATTTACGCTCACCCGCCGTGTTTGCAGATGACAAGAAAGGTGGAGGCGGAGAGCGTAGAACGGGAAGCCGAGCGTGGAGCAAGCAGACACTGGTGCAAATGAAGGCGAGCAAAGGCAGAATGAAGGGCAGGTAGGGGGTCATTGAGTGACTTTCTGCCTATTCTGTTGTTTTCTCCCCTTGTGCCGCTTGAATCGCTTGCGGCTTGCTGCTTTATCACCTTGTCAGCTGTAGATTGTATCCTCAAAGCTTTTTGCATCAAGCTCTATAGCCACAGCAGCTATAACAATGAGAGTAAGAGTCAGAGTTTTCTTGATTTTGCCCGATCCAAATACTTCTTCCGCGAGCACTTACAGCACTCTACGGGACTCTAAGGGACTCTAAGGGACTGCATAAAACTCCGTAAAGTAGGCTTGTATTTGGCCATTCCTCCCAGGAGTCCGATATCGATATCGAACATCGAACATCAAGCATCCGCCATCTGTTTGAAGCTCGCAGCGCCAGTATTATGCCGCTTGCTTGCTTAGCCTTCTGCAGTTCGCTTTTCACAGCCTTTCACAGCCCCTTTATAGGCACTTTTTGCGACTTTAGTAATCCTTTAATAATCCTGGCAAGGGTAGTTGTGGTAGATGTGGTAGATGTGGGGCACCTAGCAGCTGTGCCGATCGGTTCACCATATCAGTTTGCCATGTCCATATCCAAGTCTTAGCCACCCAAGAAGAGAGCACGGTGCGCCTAAGGCAGCCTGTAAGATCTGCGGAGTCAACACTGCTTCACTGAGTTGAATGTCTGCCGACAAGCTTAAATGAAGGGTTGTAGGTTGGCAATATTATCGCAATATTAATGCGGACATTCTCAGGCCCTGGAGCAAGCACTGCAGCGACCTCTCACACCGACGCCATCTTCTAGACCAAGAAAATCGAGCAAGAAGAAATAATCTTCGATTTCTTGGGATTCCTGAGGGCTCGGAAGGAAGTGATCCAAGAAGCTTCATGACCAACCTGCTAAAATCTTCTTTCCCGGAACTCAACTCCTGGGAAATGGACAGAGAAGTCTGCCGAGCACATCGTTTCCCTCTGTCATTACCAAAACGTTCAGAGAAATCTCCACAATACCCTAGAGCATTTCTAGTCAACTTTGGAAACTTTCTGGTACGTGACACTATATATGACTTGGCTAGGCCAATGGCTAAAAGAGAATATAAGGGTTTCAAGTTTTTTGCAAGACCAGATTTTGCGCATGCAACTGTAGAAAGACGATGGCAAATGCGACAACTTTTCGCCCCTTTTGAAAAGCTAGGAGCAACGGTCTATCTGCAAAATCCGGCGCACCTAAAAATAATCTACAAAGGCTCAACGAGGAGCTTCATAAGCGAAATCCAGGCAGAGGCCTATCTTAAAGAGGTTGAAGAGAGAGTGAAACAAAATAACGGCAAATAAATAGAAGAGGCAATCTAGTGCTGACAAACTATTATTATTTGTTATATGGTTGACATTTTCTAGGATGGAATAGTATCAGGTCAGGGGCAAGCCCAGGCGCATGGACCACACGGCCACCAACAACTGGGTGAGTCTAAACCCAGGTTGCCTCAAAGGGTGGCAGGAGGGGGGGGGTTAGGGGGTGGGGCAGGGAGGGGGGGGAGGGGGGTTGGGTGGCCGGTGAGGGGGAGAAATCAAAAAATTGAAGAGAGTTCGTACTGGTAATGTGATCATAAATGTAAGAGTAAATTTGAAACTAAGGATATGTTCCCATCATGTATGTACTAGTTACTTGGATTGGTTGATGGACTGGCATTATTTGAAAACTAGGTATGCCTAAGTTAAGGATTGGATCTCTTAATATAGGAGGACTAAATGATTGGAAGAAGAGGGGGAAGTTTGAACAATATCTAAATATGGTGAGCCTAGATATAATATGTCTACAAGAGACCCACTTACCCTGGAAGAAAAAACATTGATTAAACTTTAAAGGTTACGAATTGCTGTCATGCACATCCCAGACCTCCATGATACGAGGGGTGGCCATAATTGGTAAAGTGGGGCTAGGGGGGGCCAAAAGGTGTAAGGCGGACTCACTAGGCAGATGGGCCATATGTGAAATGAATTTAGGTATTACTATCTGCTCGGTATATGGGTCTAACACAGATGAGTCTGAGGTCTTTAGTCGCATCGAAAATGAACTAATTGACTGGCATACCCCCATAGTATTATGTGGGGATTTTAACATCTCAGCTAATTTCTCGGATGGTAGCCCATACATAGGTAGGAAGCCGAGGGTGTTTAGAGCGATAACATCAATGATGCAATCACATGGTTTAGTGGATGTGTGGGGAAATCAAGTGATGGGTGACCCAGGGTTTACTTATTTTTCGCATCCCTTCAATAAATATTCGAAACTGGATTATTTCATGATCTCGACCACCCAGTTGAAGAGTGTCAAAATAAACAAGCTTCCTAAAATTCTGTCAGATCACAATCCCCTAGTCTTAATCATGGATATCAATAAACCATATAAGGGTCCTAGGCCTTGGACATTTGATAAAAAATTATTAGCAGATATGGATTATATTAATCATATGAAAATATGGTCCCAGGCCTTTTTTGATGCCAACAGGTATAGTGCATCAAGGGGAGTGGTTTGGGATAGCTTCAAGGCAGGACTAAGAGGAGAGACCATAAGCTATAGTACTCGGGTATGGAAAAAGATTAACAGGGAAAGGGAAGCATTGGTGGGAAAGCTGAGTGAGGCAGAGACACAACACAGACAAGATATAATTCTAGGGGTTCAATCTGTCGAGAGTTTACATCGAGTAAACTCCCTAAAAGCAGAGATCCAGAAACAACTAGCTATAAAGGCGGCAGCAAATTATCAGGCACAGAGATCACGCCTCTACGAAACTGGGAAGCAAGCAGGCAGAGCACTTGCCCTACGAATCAGGCAGGTGGCTAGTAAGAACATAGTGACACAAATTGAATATCAGGGCCAAATATATGACAAATCAGGTGAAATTTTGGAGGCTTTCAGGAAAAATTTTCAAGAACTATATCAGGAGGAGGCAGATGTAGAGGTTCCTAATATAAGTTGGCTAGACATGGGTAGCAAGTTAAAACAGGCCCACATCAAATCCTTGGAACAAGATATCACTATGTCGGAGTTATTGGAAGCCCTGCAGGATCGGGCAATCGGAAAGGCTGCGGGCCCGGATGCTATACCGCTAGAGTTGTAAAAAAACTTAAGGGAAGAAACAACACCGATGCTTTTAGACTTATTCAAAGGCATCATGAATACAGGCATAATACCCGAGTCCTGGCAAGAAACCAACATAGCGATCTTTCACAAAAAAGGAAAACCAAAGACTAACCCTGGTTCCTACAGACCAATATCTTTGATTAACAGCGATAACAAGCAATATGCAAAAATTATGGCCGCACGCATGGGCAGGATCATTGCGCCCTTGGTTTCCCCCTGGTAGCATGGGTTTATCCCAGGAAGGGGTACCACAGATCATATTAGGAGAGCTATCACCTTATTTGACATCGGTGCTGCTAGGAGGGAGGGGGTCGCAATGATCCTCCTCGATGCGGAGAAGGCATTTGATCGTGTCAGATGGGGCTTTCTCTGGAAGGTTCTGGAGGCAAGGGGGTTCGGTCCTAGATTCTGCCAAGCCATTCAGGCTATGTATTCATCACCTATGGCAAGAATCCAATTAATGGGTGAAAGATCGGGTAAGATCAACATAACAAGGGGTACGAGACAGGGCAGTCCATGTTCACCAATCCTTTTTGCGCTTTATATAGACCCCTTAATTACACAAATAATGAACAGTGTGGCCATTAAACCAGTACTCACTAATGGGTTTCAGACTAAACTTCTCGCATATGCGGATGACTTAGCAGTTATCACCAAAGACCCAGAGTCAGCTATGAGGGAAGTAGTTAATATAACCGGTTGGTTTGGAGATGTGTCGGGTTACCGATTAAATGTGGACAAAACACAAGTACTATGCTCTAAAAAAATAGCCAAGTTGGATGTTAGATATGTAGACTCCGTAGTTTACTTGGGCATAATATTAAACGCAGAACCGGGTAAAATAATTAATGATAATTACACACCGCTTATGCATTCGATGGAAACAGAATTAAAAAGAATGGATTCACTACAGCTGTTGTTAATTGGGAGGGCTAACGTTATAAAAATGACAATGTTTCCCAAGGTTCTTTATAAATTAAGGTCAATCCCATTCAAAATTGAAGAGAAGATTATTAAGAAGATCGAGGCTATATTCATGAAACTCTTGTGGCAATATGGCAAAACAAGGCGATCAAACAGATATATGTCACTACCACAAGAAAGAGGAGGGCTAGGATTGCCAGATCTAAAGAGCTATCATTTCGCATGTCTCCTCACAGACATGGCAATCCTATTCCATCCGGGGGGCCCAACCCTCAGGCAGGCGATGATACCATCAATTTTTCAGCTATTGTTGGGAAGTGAAGCAGTAGGGGTCTTATTAAGGAGAACCCAGAGGAGTTATTACAAGAAATGTGGGTATAAGACGCTTGAAGATGTATGGTATATGTGGAAAACTGTTAAAAAAAATCCTAGATATACCCACTTTTCATCATAGCACACCAGTCTGGAACTCAACACTTTTTCCAAACCTTAACAGGGATGGAGCGTGGCGTCACTGGGAGAGTCAGGGTATTGTAGAGCTGGGGCAAATAATGATTAGAGATCAATGTAGAACACTTGAAGAACTTACACAACAATATTCATTACAAGGTTATCAAGAGTTTAAATACTTACAGCTTGTCAACAGAATTAAATCAATTAGGCCACGTATCATTTTGTCAGGTAGATATTAATTATTCGAGTATCTGAAGTCGGGGGGTCATAGAATTAGGGATATATATAAAATATTTAGTGAAGCATCAATGGATGATATGGGTAAAATGGAAGCTGCCTGGTCCAAAAAATTGGGGGATCCGGAAGTATATCTTGATAAGGCTCTAGCTATGGATAAAAGGTTTCTGCGCTCCTCGAATCTCAGGGCCCAACACTATAAAACTTTATTCAATCTATACTATACGCCGGAAAAATTATTCTCTTGGGGAAAGCGGCAGATAGCAATTGTCCCAGATGTAGAAATGGTCCAGCTGATATCATACACATGTTGTATGGCTGGGAAAAACTAAAAAGCATTAAAACTGAAATACAGCGGTTTCTAGAGGGGCTGCTAGATGTCAAAAATAATCTATCCCCAACGCTGATAATAATTGGATGTGATGTGAAACTAAATATGCGCACTGAGGCCGAAGCTTTAGTTCTTATCTCTGTAGCAATCCTTAGGATTTTAATTAGTGCAGCTTGGAAGGATATAGAAGCACCTACGTTCCAAATGTGGATGTGTAGAATGTTGGGTATCCATAACATTGAGGAAGCACTATATGAATTAAAGGGAGCCAAGACAAGGGAAATGGGTATGCGACTTTGGGCCCCAGTAGCTGCCTGGAGGACAGCTAGAGTGTAAAATGAATGACTCATTGGTATTGTAGCTATTTAACCTGTCTATTATCCGTTTTATTGATGGTATATTTCTATGTATCTATGTATGTATCTATGTATGTATTTATGAATATGTAATTTACTGGTATGAACTCTCAATAAAAAAAAATTTAAAAAAAGGAAGACAATGTGCAGATTTCAAGTACAGAAAAGTTTGACGAGGAAATTACCAAGTTTAAGGTGAAATCAAGTGAAAGGCCTAATTTAACTTGTGTGTGTTGTCGACTGACTCATTATAAGATTCAGACTAGGTTAGTTGATTTATATGCAAAATATGTATTGGAAAATAATAGTGAATGGAAGGATTTTGTAAGTTATTTGTTGGTGGAGAATTCTTTTGATTTGAGTTTTGATCAGCGTATTTGTAATTATTGTTTGAAAAAATTAAATGAAAATAGAATGCCTGCTAGAGCTGCTCCTAATAATCTTCAGTTGATAGATATTCCTTCTGAATTGATGTATTTAAATACTTATGAATCAATTTTGATTCAATGTGTCCATCCTTTTCAAGCTATTGTTCGCATGGAGCCTAAGATAGGGAAATTACCTCCTACAGATTTACAAAGAGGATTAAAGGGAAGAGTTGTTTTTTTGCCTCTAGATGTCAAGAAAAATATTGATACAATTGGTGTAGAAAGAGTAGAAGAGGATCCTCTGGTTATTCTAGTTAATGGGGTTCCGACAAAGAGTAAGAAAATCTGGCAAGATTTAGTGGATGTTAGGAAAGTCAAAAAGGCAACGTTGTATTTGGTCAAAAACAATGAGTACTATAAAGATGTAAGTGTTGGAGCAGAGGAAACAGCTACAGAAGAAGACAGTGATTGTTCAGTTGGCCAAATTGAAAAAGTTGATGTGTCTAGAAGTGAAGAACTATATGAACATTATACTGTTCATCCTTTGCATTCCAAAGAAGTAATGGGGAATGCAATTGACTTGTTTCAAATGAAAGCAGCAAAAGGAAGTCCTATTAGTGTATGGGAAGAAAGTTTGGAAGTTTGTTGTTTTCCACAGTTATTTCCAACAGGTCGAGGTGGACGATAGGACGATCAACCAGTTCAAATTCCTGCAGCTGAATACCGGACTTTAAGATTATATGCTGAAGATCCAAGGTTTTGTCAATGCATTCCGTATTTGGTTCATCTACTTTATGAAAGTGATTTGTCTGGGTTTTCTTATGCAGTTAATCATATACTGAAAAGTGGAGCTCATCTGCAAAATGTTTCGGCGAGGGACTTTATGGGGACAGTCAATCTGCAAGACAGTATTTTGTAATCTCAGCTAATCAATCTCATGGCATGTCAGCGTGGAACAAACGAGTATTGGTTCCGTCGTCATGGGGAATTGAAATGTATGCTAAGAAACTTAGGAACTCCTACATGGTTCCTCACTCTTAGCTGTGCTGAGTATGCATGGGATGACTTACCTCAATTTCTACGAGAGGCAAATGGAAACATACAAAATATAGAATTGAAAACACCTGGAGAACTGTGTTCTTTGGATCCAGTGAATGTTTGCAGATATTTTAATCATAGATTTGAAGCTATGATGTCTTTTATTACCAACAAAACAAATCCTCCCCTTGGAGAGGTTTTGGATTTCTTTTGAGGAAGGAATATCAAGCAAGAGGTGCTCCTCATATACATATATTGTTATGGATTAAAGATGCACCCAAATTTGGAACTGATTTGGATGACACAGTGAGGAGTTTCATTGAAGAATATTCAACATGTGCTGTTCCAAAAACTACTGAAGAAAACAGTTTAAGGCAACAAGTTTTACGTTTTCAATCTCATCGTTGTGGAAAGTACTGTTGTTGAAAATTTAAAAACAAGGGGAAATTCTACATGAAATGTCATTTCGCGTTTCCACGACCGGTGATTTCTAAAGGAAGAGTAAATAATTTGATGTCTTCTCTGCGACATACTGTGACAAGGAAATCACCAAAAAATACATACAATTTAAAAAGAAACGAAGAGTCCAAGTATATCAACGACTACAACCCAGTGATTTTATCCATGTGGAATGCTAACATGGATATTCAGTTTGTTGCTGACAACTCTATTGCTGTGGCTCGATATGTGACATCTTACATCACAAAAAAAGAAAAGACTGAACTGAAGGAAATGTGGGAAGACATTTCACATGAAAAGAGTATAAGTAAAAAATTATACAGTTTCAGTCTGAAGATGTTGCATCGAGAAATTGGAGCATATGAATGTTCTGATCGGTTATCATCAGCAAGTCTCTATGCCAAATCAAGAACAATCATTTGGGTGAGTCTAGGTCTTGCTGCAACACGAAACCGAGTTTTGAAATCTGTACATGAAATTGAATATTTGGCGGAGAAAGAACCAAATAGTACAGATATTTTGAAGACAAACATGTTGGATACATACTATCCAAATAGAAGTACTCACCTTGAGAACACTTGTTTGTATGAAGTTCTGCAAAACTACAGTTATAAGAGGAACATTACAGAAGATATCAATAATGGAAAATATGCTGTCATTGGGTATGAAGGATGTCCAGTGAAGCAGAGAAAAGGCCATTTGATTAATCATCGAAAATTGAGTTGCGAAGCTCCAGACAAAAGAGAATTTTACTATTTAGCACTTTTGCAACTCTTTAAGCCATGGCGTACAGAAGAGGAACTACTTGGAGATTTTCTCTGTTATGAAGACTCTTTTAATGCAACCAAGGATACCATAAAATATCCTGTTTTTCTAAATTATCTGCAAATGTTGAACGAGGAAATAGAGCAAGAAACCACAATTGCTGAAGAGATTGCTAGAGACAGTTCTCAAGACAGTCAGAGTTCTACTTCATTGAGTCATGATCCACTAGGAGGACCAATTATCTAAAATGAAGCTGCAACTGCCATGGATGAGGTGGAAAGAGCTATGGAACAAGCTCAAGAGGATGTAGTTAACTTAAAAGATTTGGTAAAGCAACTAAACGTTGAGCAGAAAAAGATATATGACGTAGTCACAGAACAGATTGAACATGGATTCAGACATGAGAAAAAAGTGTGCTCATGTACATCATTTAAGCCTGTCCAACTGTAGGTAAGTGGAGAAACGGGAACAGGAAAAAGTTTTCTGATTAAAGCCATTGCAACTTATTTGCAGAAAAGGACTGAATCACCGCTGTCTTGTGTTGTAACCGCTCCAATTGGACTGGCAGCACATAACATTAAAGGGATTACTCTACATCGTTTACTGATGCTGCCAGTTGAGCATGATAATAAATTGCATTACAACAAGCTATCTGGAGATGCGTGTTCTGAAGTTTCCAGAGTCCTGAAGAAAATGAAACTTCTTATCATTGATGAAGTAAGCATGGTCTCAAATCTAATGCTTGCTTTTGTGCATTTGAGAATGCAAGAAATTCTTAGAACAGAGTATGATGTGTTATTTGGAGGAAAACACATTATTGTTTTTGGAGGTCTACTGCAGTTGACTCCAGTAAAAGTACAACCAGTGTTTAAAATGCTCACGCATGAAGATACCAGGAAGTCCCTTGGAAGCATTGGAAATGTTAATATATGGTTAAATATCAAATATGCTGAACTGCTTCAAAATATGCAACAGGCAAAGGATGAAGATTATAAAAATATTCTACAAGATGTAAGAATCGTAAAAGTAAGTGAGCTTGGGAAAGAAGCTTTACATGCTCGATTAATTTCAAATTTGTATCCAAATGAAAACATTCTTCCAGAGAATATTTTTTTTTAAATTACTGAGAAGAAATCTGGGATATGTTTGATGCCAACTCTGCAAGAACAACTCTTCAACAACAAAATGTTAAAGTTAGAAAATGAAGAGATTGTAAAACTGAAGGCAATAGATAAAATAGAGCATATGGGTGCAACAATTGTTTTGTCAGAAAATTTGAAAACAAAATTGGATTCATTAGAGAAAAGTATATCTAAAACAGCTGGTTTTGAAAAGACTCTGAATGTGTGTTTAAATTGTCGTATCATTTTGAGAAGGAATTTAAATGTTGAAAGAGGTCTGGTAAATGGAGCAATGGGTTATGTTGTTGATTTTGTGAATTATAGAAATAGAGATGGAATTGAATTTTAAAAAATAAAATTTGATGGCATTTAGCAAGTACAACAAATCAGTCATTGTTCTGCTAGATTTTTGCTTGTAAAAGACTTATATGTTCGCCGAAAACAGTTTCCTGTTTGTTTGGCGTATGCGGTGACAATTCATAAATCTCAAGGATTAGTGTAGATAGTGCTTTGGTGAACATTGGAATATCTGTGTTTAAAGAGGGTATGGCATATGTGGCATTATCACGAGTCAGAACTTTATCAGGTTTGTACTTGATTGAGTGTGATGAGACAAAGATTTGTGCAGATCTAGATTGTGTTAAAGAATACAATAGGTTAGGAAGAGAGTATGCTTCACATTTGCCTCAATATCCTCTGTTTGAAAAACGTGTGATAGGCCGAAAAAGAAGAAATGAGAATAATTGTAGTGACGTAGTAGCAAAAAGACAAAAAGTAGATGAAAATGTAATTCAAAACAGAAAGAAAAAGGATTCTGATAAAAATGTTGTTGGATTTCAGTTTGAAAACAGTTCTGGTGTCAACTGCTATGCTAATGTAGTGGTTAATGTTGGTTTTTTTCTTTAAACTTTACAAGAACAGATTGTTGAAAATCGGGATCAAAGATTGTGTGGTTTATTGAATTCTGTGTTTGAGAAATGTAGCAGTGATAGAGCAAAAATAGAAAGTGTAACAGAAATTCCAAATATTTTAGACATGTGTTCTGGTCAAGATACATTTTCGCAGAACATTCAGCAGGATTGTCAGGAATTTTTAATGTATTTTGTTTGGTGTTTTGGAAGATGAAGGTGTAGATGTCGAAAATCTTTTTAGCCTTTCTTATCAATGGCAGCATGACTGCCACAATTGTAGTTTATCTTTTTTTTTTTTTATTTATTTTTTTTAAACTTATTTTTATTATTTCCATACTTTGCACAGTTTACACATCATACATTTATACATTTCGTATAATACATTTCATATTATTTGCCTATAAGGTAAAACATAGGATCGGCAATAACGACTCAATTGATATATGTATAAAAACACAATAAGGAAAAAACAACAAAAATCAAAAGCAAAGGGATAGCCCTTAATCTTACTGTGGCCCGATATTCTCTTTCCATCTAGTTATGGGTTCCCATATTTTTAATCCTCTCATTTTACCTCTTATCCCTTTTCTGGAATAAATAGGTTTCTCCAAATTATAGGCTGCCAATAAATTAGCCAACCAGGTTTGCATGATAGGTGGGTTTTTATCTAACCAGGCTCTAGCTATAGTCAGTCTATAAACTGCAGCAGCCACAAAGATAAACCCTTTATGTACTATACCTCCATCCTGATCCATCCCCAACAATAATATTGATGGTGTGAGGGTTATGCGTAACTTCAATGACTTAATTAGAAATCGTTCTATATTTTCAATCAGAGTGTACAGCTGTGGACAAGTGGCGAAAACATGGATTATATCCGCCTCTGGATGATTGCACCTTGGACAAGTGATACCCGTAGTACCTCCCCATTTAGCTATTCTCGCTGGGGTAAAGTATAAGAAGTACAGTGTTTTATAATGCTGTGATTGTAAAGGTGCCGAACATAAAACCGTACGCGCAAGCTCAAGTGACTCTTGAAATAATTCTTTTGGAATACTCAATTTAGATGCCCATTTGTTACTAAATTTCTCCATATCATCTGCTTTTCCTTTCACCAGGCATGCATACAGGCTCCTAATTGTACAGTCTGCAGAGATTTGTATTTTCTCTAAAGTTTCATTACTCTGATATCCTGCAGGTCCTCCTTGTTTATTACCCAAAAAGCTCCTAACCTGAAGATATTTAAAGAAAGATCTCCTATCAATGTCGAATTTCGTCACGAGATCTGTAAACTGTAACATCGCTTCAATCCCTCTGAGGTCCCCAATCTGAACTATCTATTCTAGTAGTACTTGATAAACTACAATTGGGACCACAATTGTAGTTTATCAAGTACTACTAGAATAGACACTGAAAGATTTATATATTTGACTTTACCAGTCTGTAAATCAGTGTCATTTAATAATCTAGTTAAAGCAGCTGATCATAATATGGTGTGTACTCAATGCTGTCCACATTATTTATACAAACTTATGGTCAGTATGTCATTTTAGTTTTCCAACGATGTAGACCTGATGGAACTAAATTGACAACTTGTACCCAAAATTTTGTGGCTTCTCAGTTATCAATTTCAGGAAGAACCTTTACAACTGTAGCTATTATTTATCATGATGGTCCTTCGACAACATCAGGACATTATACATGCTACTTAAAATGTCAAAAAGGTTGGAGTTACTGCAATGATTCTCATTTGACTTATAAACAACGTTTGCCTTAAAAAAATTCTTACCTAGTGTTTTTAAAACCAAAGTTTCAGTAAAGGTACTTGGCCTTTGAAGACGGGAGCAGTTAATAAAAGTTAGTTAGTTAGTTAGTTAATGTTTAAAATTATTTATCTCATATAGGTACTGTAAGCGAATCTCATAGTAAGTGATATCAGTTTTATAGGAAATGTTGAACATGAGTGATCAAAAAAGAGAATATGAATTTTTAAAAATTGTGAAAATGTCATATGAGCTTTTCTTTGAAAACTTCGGGTAAACTGTAATTTCAGAGTTTAAGTAGAGAAAATTCAAAATATACTCATATATCTGACACTATTTGGCCGTAAGGAAAGTTCAAGGTATGAGTAATAAGTCATAACTTAACACAAGGAGGAAAATGAAAACATTGAGAAATATTTCAGATGTTCTTAGATCTTTTTTCATAGGAAGTCGATGAAATGGAAGTTTTAGAGAACAGCAGAGTATTTTCCTACCAAAAGGACCTTCACTATCTACTATTTGGCCTCAAGGAAAAGTAAGTGAATCAAAGATTAGTGTACATATATGATTTGTAAGTTTATATGTTTTTTTTTAAACACAATCTTTTAGATTGTGGTTTTTTTTCCCGCTGTTATATGATGAAGAGTTTGAACTCCCTGTTTTAAGTGAAATTCAATATATTCTGAGAACAGCAAAAAAAACTATGTAACATGATGTATAAGTTATTCTATAGTTTGCATTGTATAATTTATATTGTATTCTCATTGTCTCACACTCATTTTCCTTTTTCCACCCTTTTTCAGCTCTCTTTACTCACTTACACTGCCTTTGTTTCACTTTGTTTCATCGCTGTTCCTTTACTCCACTTCTTTCACAACTCCTCAATCCAATTTCAACTGTCTGCATTTCTTCTCTCCCTTGCACCACTTTCCAGCTTTCTCACATTCTCTCAGTACCACTGCTTTAGTTCTCTTCCCCTCTCTTTCCTTCTTTTGATCCTTTACTCTTTTTCCTTTCTTCACTCATTGTACTGCAGTTCACTCAGTCCTTCCCTTTGTCTTTCTGTGTACTTACTTCCTCACTCCTTTTTCCTCTATCGTTCCATATTAACCTCATTCCTTTCATCCCTTCACTCTGTGACTCCCCTTCACTCACTCTCAGTCATCTCCCTTTCCTCTTTCTTATTAATGGATTCTCATTTAGACTCCTTTCCCTTTCGCTCATTTTCCTTTTACTTACTTCTCTTTCCTGATTTCGTTTTGGTATCTCACATTCTTTTAGTATCTTACTTACCTTCAGTAATTTGGTCTCCTTCAATTTCTTTTTCCCTCTTATTTGTCTTTCTACATTACTTTATTTCTGTTTCTGTATCCTTCACTCTTGCTTTATTTCTTAGTACACTTTTTTTGACATTAACATGCAATTAAGTTTTCATTAATTATATGGTAAGTGTGACTAAAAAATGTAGTTTGTCATCACCCTTTGCTTTAACCTCACTACTTTTCTCTCACCCTACCTCACCCCTGTTTCCTTACTCTGCTTCCCTCACTTATTCATATCCTCCATGTTTATTTTCCTTTTCCTTACTTTCCTACCACATTCAACTTCTTTCAGTCTTCCTGCTCACCCACACTCCCTCACTCTTTTCTGGTTCACTCAGTCCCTTTCTATTACTCCTTCCTTTACTCTCTCTCTTCTTTCTCTCTGTCACTCCCTATGTCTTACCCTTATTCACTTTTATCCACCCTCTTTCACCTCTCTTTACTTACACTCACTGCTCTTTTCTTTCCCTCCGTCACCGCTGTGCCTTTTCTCTGGTTCCGTCACTACCTGTCATTCCCCATCCTTTACTTTCCTTCTTTTTACTTTCATCACCCATTCACATTCTCCCAGAACCTCTGCTTTAGTCTTCTTCCTCTTTCTTCTCTTCATTTGGTCCCTTATTCATTTTCCTTTTCTTAGTTGCTTCCACATACCTTTTCTCTGTTTTACTATCTATTACACAGTGCCTCTGTGTTCTTCCCTCTAGCTCTCTTCCTCTTTACACCACTGTCTCTGTCCCCTTTGCTCATGCTCACTCGTTCATTATTTTATTTTATTTTATTTTGGTACGCTCCCGGGACGCGCAACGGGGTGCGCACCGGGAGCGCTCCAGGGTGAAACATAAAAAAAAATGAATATACTTTAAAAAAAGGTATTATATTAATATACATATATATTCACTGAAAAAAACCATAGGTTTCACACCAGTTATAGTTAGGAATTAGCATTTAAAAAACCTATGAAACTCACTGAAAAAACCATAGGTTTCACACCAGTTATAGTTAGGAATTAGCATTTAAAAAACCTATTAAATTCACTGAAAAAACCATAGGTTTCACACCAGTTATAGTTAGCTGGAAATTTTACTGACATAAAACCATTGAAATTCCCACGTTATAGTTAGTTGGACTCACTATAACTTGCGCGCCTGCAATGCACTGCTGATGACGTCACATATTACATCACTGATGACACCGTCCTTGTGACAGAGTGACAGACCTCCATTCAGTGTAATGTAACCCTGAACCATATAATCAAAAATAGAAACTAAAATTTTCAAAAAAATAGAGATACCCATACCAGTTACAACAACCAATTCAGTAACACCATCATCTATATACACATCCACTCATTCACCAACAGTTCTATAAAGTCACTCATACATATATTCACTCATCATATGTAGTGAAACACCTATACATCCTGTTACACACCAACAGTCATCCAAAATTTACTCTCACACATAATCACACATGCAAATAAACTATTTATCATCCATTTATTTGCATATACAGCTATACACACACTACCACCTTACTTCTAAGGAAACTTACACATACTTACTCTCTTAAACAATCACTTATAGAAACACATACTTATTTAAACAAGAACTCTTTCAATCTCTCACTCTCACATATACTCACTTATATACATCAATACTCACATATACTAGATTAAAACATATGTAGTTACTGATAAAGACACTAGTGAGACAGTCATTCACTCACTAACACACACATATACACACTTATCCACCCACACAGTCCTGCACATATGCTGTCTTCAAAACACATACAAACAGTGAGTCAGTCTTGATGCATCTATGTGCTAAGTAACACCCCCACCAAACCATACAGACACTCTAAAAAAAAAATCTAATAACCCTTATACACACACATGTAGCTACTCACCAACCCATGCAGCCACTTATACACAAAGTGAAACACTGATACAAACATTTAAATATTTAAACAATACTTGCTAATATATGTATTCACTAAGATACACTTAATAAGCCAGTTAACCAATCAATTTAAAAAAAAATCGTCCATTAAGACACTTATTTAAACATTTATTCTACCATTGACCTTTACATATACATCAATAAAACATATTTATTTTTCCGAAAGACACACATTCTCTTGATGGTGTCATCAGTGATGTCACTGACCATGTCATGAGTGATGTAATATGTGACGTCATTGGCAGTGCATTGCAGGCGCGCAAGTTATGTAGCGTTCTAATCTAGGACCCTGATCAATACTGTGACCTTATGCACCTATTCGGCTATAAATCCATTTATTCCCTATATTGGCATAACCGTTCATGTGCAATATTCAGAAACTCATCTCTGGCCTCACACGAACAGAGCCACATTCCAGAATAGCTTTCTCTGCCACTTCCTTTGCAACCAATTAGTGCAATGACAGAGCAGAAGTCACTATCCGAGATTCCTAGATTAACACTCCGAGTTCTTCAACAAGATAAAAACTCAGCAAACCTGGAAATCCCAGCTTGCTGTGTTTTGATTAGTAATAGAACTCTAATGAGCACTGATAGACGATCACTTCCTAGTGACATCTTTATTGACGTCTTATATCCAGCAAACTTACGTCAAACAAGGCACCTTTCAGGTATAAATATTACCAACGTTGCCTTAAGCAAACGCTAGCTGCCTCAATGCCATCGCTGCTATCTACGCTGAAGCTGAAGAAGCTGTCATGCTGATGATACCATAGCTGCTATCGCTACTGCTATCGCTACTAGCGAACGATGGTGTGGTGAACCTAGGAGCTGAACAGCCGTCCCCCTGCAAGAGCCCAGCAAATGCAAGCTGCCCGCGGATGCTGTCCCCCCTCCTTCTCCTCCTCGACGCGCTGAGAAGAGACGCTGCCTTTCTCCTGCCGAGAAATCCAGCTCCGGCGTTTCTGGTCTACCCTTGCGGGTGACTGGGATATCGAGCCCTGAGGGAGATACCAGACATCCATCATTCTATTCCAGAGGTATGGTGTTTACTAAACCCTTGAGAGAGAATTCTTGAAGCAAACGCCCATCTCTCTATTCTCTACATATTGTGAAAGTAAACTGCACCAACCTGACTGAGTAAAATGACTGTCTATTGTTTCACACGACCCTAGAGATTGACTCTTGATCTGAGGAGCAAAGTTGTCATGTTGCACGGTTGTTGGGAAACTGAATCCCTTCTTTTCTGTGCCAGGGAAGCTGATCACTTCCTATTTCAGTCAAGAAAGTTTCCAGTGACCTCTGAGCTAGTTGGTAACAAACCCAATTAAGTTTAGCATAGTCAGTAGAGGCCTGGAAGATCTGCACTTCTACGTCGATACTACTGTTTATGTTATTCCAATGCGCAGGGCCTATTGGGAAAATAGGAACTACGCTACATGGCGCCCAACGTTTGGTAAGGCGATAAACTAACGCAAGACGTTAGAGTAACTCAGTCCTGCATTTTTCACACAGACCCCTTTCTCCCGTAAATACTCCAATAGACGTCTGGAGTGGGTGAAAGGTTAAAATCTGCCCGAACTCAGTAGGAAGAGATTCCTATGTAAAGCTCTGGTTTATTCAACGTTGAAGGATACAGTGTTCCAAAATATTGTGCACCTAATCTTTGTCTCCTTGGAGACCTACTCTGCAAAGCCTGCATTTATTAAATGTCAGACTTAGAAAACGGAACCACTGTGGGCGCAGCAGATGCGACTCAGCAGGGTCCCGAAGACACAGACCCGGATGCAATTATCATCCCGGTCCACTTAAGAAAATCTATAACTTTAAAACTTATAGAAAACGGACTGACACCACAAGGTGGTACAGTAATTTTCGTGATAGAGGCACACGAATATCGGCAGACAGAGGTATTCTATTCATGGATAAACTTTCCAGCGGCAAACGCTAGAACAAAAGAGTTTCACTATTACAAAATAGAGAAACCTCCGGAAGAGTACGCTCCTTTCGAGGAGACTGAAATCCCACTAAAATTCCAAGAGCACCTGCTCTGGTTTAATGGCGCCCTAAAACATAATGATCATATTACCAGTCTCGGTCCACTAGGTAGACCAGGAGCAACGTGGCCGGTTCTAGCCGGCTACACACCACATCCAGACATTGCAAACATGTCTAAAGAAGAACTCTTAGTTAACATAAGAGAATTAAAAAAAAGATATAGAGAGTTAGTAAAATTACTTATTAAAAATAATTTAAACACTCCTAAAAAGAGCTGGGATGGAAATAAACAATCCACTCCCAAGGAAAAAGTTTTCCAGTCCAGAGGAATGTCTCCTCGACGGAGGGAAAGAACTCCGACTCGAGAACACCAGTCTCCCCAGAGGGAGCCCTCTGAGAAAAGATATAACCTTAGAAATAGGGATAATCTGAAAAAACCTGATAGATATCAAAGTATTGATACACGTCCCTCTCGATCTTTTTCGCAGAAATCGGAAAGAAGAGGACGGTCAGACCCAGGAGAGCACACCAAGTCCAAAGACAAGGAACCTGCTCAGAGTAAAAAATCTCAATTTCCAAAAAAGAAGGTAGCCAGTATTAGAGTAATCAACCATGCCGAGAATACTGAGGACACAGTTGAAAAACGGGGAGTGGGCATTGACAATGTTGGACAGTGCAGCAGAAATCAGTATAGCCCGCAAGATCTTGAGGAGTCATCTGGAGACAGTGGACACGAATGAATACATTCAGGTTGAAACTGCCGACACCAGACTTAGCGAGCTCCATAAAATATACGAAATAACATTGCATATAGAGGGTGATAAGACTAGGAAAATAAAGGGTCTATTTTGGGATAAACTCTCAAAAGGCTATGATATTCTGTTAGCTGAAAAAGATTGGCCCCCAGAGTTTGTCAGGGAGTGCCCTCGTGGCGAAGAAATGATTATGCCTGCCTTCTCGAATCACATTCCGATTCACAAAAAATATACATATGCAAGGAAATGGGCAGTAGCCCAGGTACCGGCATTATATAAAAATCATGTAGGATGGGATGAGGACTCTCCTCCTCACAAAATCCAATTAAAAAGTGAACCAACTGCCCAACGGCAGTATCCCATTAAGCAAGAATCTAAAAAACAGGTCAGGGAGATCTTAGATCAACTTGAATACCAGGGGGTGATTGAAACATGCACCTCTCAACTGAACAATCCTTTGTTTCCTGTCTCCAAACCAGACAATTCATATCGTCTAGTTTTGGACTACAGACACCTTAATGCATGTTGTAAAACATTTGCAGTACAAAACTCGCATAGTGCAGCCCTAATGAATAACATAGTTAGGAAAAAATATAAAACGACATTAGACATATCTAATGGTTTCTTTTGTCAAAACATTGCACCAGAAAGCAGATACTTGACCGCTTTCTCAGCATTTGGGTCGCAGAAAAAATTCTGTCGACTCCCACAGGGGTTCAAGAACAGCCCAGGACTATTCTCAGCTAGGGTAACAGAGTCACTACAAATATATGATGATGAGGCATTATCTTACGTAGATGATATCTATCTCACAGACGACGACTTGGATACTCACTTGAAAAGAGTGAACACCATTATACTTGGGTTCGCAGCAGAGGGTTACAA
Organism: Lissotriton vulgaris; assembly: GCF_964263255.1. Taxonomy (NCBI): domain Eukaryota; kingdom Metazoa; phylum Chordata; class Amphibia; order Caudata; family Salamandridae; genus Lissotriton; species Lissotriton vulgaris. Next base: position 441,553 of record NW_028244896.1, read on the forward strand.
ATTCAACTTTAAAAAGTCTCGAATTGCCCATCTGACAGTACTATTCTTAGGGTAGGAATTATCAAGTGAAGGAAAAAGCCTAGCGGACAACTTCTCAGAGAAGTGCGCTGTACTCCAAGCTCCAAAAACGCTGAAGAATTTACAATCCATTCTAGGTTTTCTGAATTTCGGAAGAACTTACATTCTAAATTACGCAGAGAGGGTTAAACCTCTTTACGAACTAATTAAACCTGATTTTAAACAAATCAATTGGACTCAAAAACACACAGAAATTTTGAGATCATTGCAAACAGACATGTTAGCTAAAACTAAATTAGATACACGTGGCAATACATGCGGTCTTGTAATCCGAGTCATCCCAGGAAGATGCGGATTCACGTACCTGACCTCTAATGAGGGAGAAAAGGTACCAATTTCAATTAAATCTCACTTGTACACACAAGCAGAAAAAACATTCAGTCACACAGAAAGAACTGTGAAAGCAGTGCAAATCGCATTAGTAAAATGAACGAGAATTAGCACATGGTAAAAGGATTAATATCCTCACAGCGGAATCCACCTTCGAGGCGCTATTCAGCCCAGTAAACCTGCCTACAGTGTCACTGGATCCGAAATGGATACAGTATGTAGATTCTCTAGGAGCGGAAGATGTGAAATACTATTTCGCTCCGCAATTTGAAGAACTGAATGATTTAGAATATGAAGAAGAATATCCTCTGCCAATCGAACTTCTGCCTCTCCCACAATACGCCTGTATAATCTATACAGATAGATTTGTACAGCATTTCAACGTAGAGAGCAAATCCTACGATGCAGCCTGTGCGATTGTTAAAGGTCGTTGGCTGTGCGGTAAATTCAGACCGAAAGTAACAAAAACTGAATCAGTAAGAAACTGTTCGGCTCAGAGAGCTGAAATCAGATGTTTAAAGATGGCTCTCGAAAATGCAGAACGTGAATTCCCGACACTAATCGTGTGCGATTCTCATTTATGCGTCAACTCTTACAATAATAAACTGCAGAGTTGGATTGAAAACGATTACAAAGATGACACAGGTGCCACAATAAAGCATAAATTGCTCTGGAAACAGGTAGCTCTTTTACAGAAAGAACTACAAAAGACTCACGTGATACACGCACAGAGTCTTCAACGTGATGGCGTTCACGTTGCAGGGAATTCATTGGCTAATACAGCCACAGCGGAAGCAACTAAACCGGCTTCCGTAGCCACAAAAAAGCGTACAGAAAAATACATAGACGGGGAAACCATGCTGGCAGTAAAAACGACCGTAAAAGGCGACTGTGCAGCACTACCCGTGAACTATCCACTCAATTATGCATAGTTAATCGATGCAAACTCCGTTCCTTTTGCTCGAATCCCTGGAGTGGGGGATAGGGTAATTCCAAACAGGGACCGGAGGGGCTTCCTATTACAGGAAGCACACATGGGGTTTGGTCCGAGACACCAAACAATCAGGGATTCTCTGAGAGAATTAGAATCAGAGTACTGGTGGTCGGAAATGAGTGAAGGCATTCAAGAGTTTGCAAAAAAATGTGAAGACTGCAACAGAGATCGCAGTGGAGAACCGGCCAGTGTAGTGTCAGAAGCCATGATAGAAAGCATCAGGCAATCTATCCGCGCTATCAAAAAAGAGAAGCGCGTCCCATTGTACATCGTTAAGGCTAAACACACTTAAAAAATGTGGCCTCCAGCGCTCGGCTGACGCCAGAACGGTTATAAGAAAGATCTGAGAGTCTTTATCGGCACATACGCAATTACCACGTTCCATTCTGACCAGGGTCCTGCTTTCAGCTCTCGAGCTTATAAGGAGGCCATGGCCAGCATGGGAATTGGGTTGCGGTATTCTTGTCCGTCGCACCCCGAAGGGAATAGTGTGGTTGAAAGAAAAAACCGGGACATAAAGCGATCTATAACAGCGAAGGTATTAGGTTCAAGCGCTGGGTGGGTCAAACATTTAATAAGTGTCCAAACCAGTCTTAACAATTTGCCAAGAAAATCTCTAAAAGGTTTCAGCCCATACGAACTATTGTTCGGAATTAGAATGACAATTCAGGACTTAGATAGTCAGGTATCAGTGGTACAAGATAAGAAAACAGACTTTGACATCAAAGATCGCTTGGCTGTTTTACAGGAATTGAATGAAACAAGAAAATCCTTAAGTAACATAAAGTTAAAGCAACAGCCAGATATCACTGACGAGGCACCACAAGCAACAGCCCCAGCAAGGCCTGTCTGGATTCCAAAGATTGGGGATCTAGTCAGAGAAAAAATCGCGGTGAAGAAGGAATTTGGGCCTTCTTACAGAAAAGCAGTACCTGTCTTGGCAGTCACCGGAACAAGATCAGTTGTACTACCGCCCCTTGCTGTTAAAAAAGAGAACAGAGTTGTGTCTATCGACCTGGTAAAACCACAACCATGTGGCCTATAATCAAAAGTAGGCCCAGTGGACTCCCAAGAAACAACAGAATACCCAAACTTGCAACAATCCAAGAGGTTCAAACTGAAAGACTAATCACATTCGATCAGCCTGCAGTGCACAGAGAAGGACTATGCAATAATACCATGGAACTGCTGCCTCTTGAGACACAGATTGAAACAGTTTGTCAAGAAATACCAGTCTACAATAATGTGGCATCAGAAAGTGCTACCGAAAGACAGATTGAAAGAACAATCCCAACAATTTACAGAACTGCCTCTGGTTATTTCATCAACTTCGACAACTTCTCTGAAGATCAAAACGACCCCGAAGTGATGCCAGAAACTAAATAGACTTTTAAAGAAAAAGCAACGGAACTCTTTCATCAACTGAAGGAAATCTACCTTATTTCCCCTTGGTTAGAGTTCTGGTTCGGTCTAGGTGTATTTTTCCTCCTGCTTTGGCTCATCATGGTACTTTGTTTGGGAAAATTCATTGAGGGAAAATATAGTACAATGGACACAGCAAGTCAGAACATCAACCTAGTCCTGAAACCACACAGATCATCCCACGTGAAGAAAAGAGAACTGTCAACAGTAAATGTCACAGCCATTCCAATACCTGGTGGGGTAGTATGGGAGAAAACTGACTATGAGATCTATGGTCCGGTCGAGATCCTGAAGTATCATCATCAACTGAAGGTTTCCTTAAGTGACTTTGTAAAACCTAGTACATTCTCTGATGATTGGGACTTTAACAGTATTAATGACATGATGTCTGATTTAGTAATGTCAGCTAGATTCACAGAACATGATTATTTACAAGGTTCATCTATTTATGAACAGTTATTCTGCTACACACATTATGGCGATCATTATTTGCATAAATCTGCACAGCCTAGAAATGTTTTTAAGTATAATCAATGGGAACATTGTGCTACACCACCAAAAAGAAGTTCTAAAGCATTTTTTGAGAAATTCAAATACTTCTCAGGGTTTAACACCAGTGATGCAGAAACGTTTTATTACAAACTGTTAGATAAAACAGGAATGAAAACAATGCTGACAAATTCTAAATTGATATATTCAGAAGCATTTTATGAAAAAATGATGACATTTGGTTTTGATTATTGGAAAAATAACATTGAAACAAAAACCATTTGGGGTACAAAAGATTGGCAGGTACAAGGCCTTGAAGCACTATTCAGAACCTGCATGATACCAGAACAAATGATGTTTTTAAATGACACAATTCACCAAACATCCTGTCTTGGTTTAGCTAAGATCAAAGACCTAAACAAACCGTCTATTCCGAAGCCAATACCTGCTAATACAACAACAGATATTGAGATAGACGTATCACAAATTTTACATTTTAACGGAACACATCCTGATTGGAAAAAGTGGTTAATCTGGCCTACTGACACAAACAACTGTCAAGATAGATTCCTGAACAAAACACAGGGGTTAAAAATGACCAGACAAGACCCTAGATACTCCCAGAGACAACATCCAGGGATAGTAACAACATACAGTGTAGGGAAACTCTGCCTCGAATGGCTAGGAACATCCACACTGGCTGAAATTAAGCAACACTTGTCTTTACTAAAAGATGGTGCTGATTTGCGCGATTTCATTCTTGGACCACGCAAACAGCGTCAAAAGCGTTTCATAGCGACCAGTATCTATGCTGCGTACAACGAGGCTTGGAAAGTCACACAAATTGAAACAGCTGAAAAAATACGAGAAATTGATCGTATTAATTTGGAAAAATCACTTTCTGTAGTGGACAATGGGTTAATGACTCTGTCCTCCAGAATATATTCGTTGGACAATATTGTATCTTCTGCCTTTGACATAATTGACAGAGACTTGCTAATGTTACAGCATGGCCAATCTCAATTACGTTCTATTGTGCAATTAGGTTGGACGCTGCAAAATCTTCGTTCAGGCTATGTGCTTTGGCGTTTAATCAACACAACGTCATTATTTTCCATTTTTTACCTTACTGATAAACAAATCAGTTTGGCACAGAAAGGAGCAGACTATACAATCCCGAGCATCGAAAAACTTGAGAGATTACCATTGACAATGTCAGAAAGTCCTGTCATTGAATGGATAATACACGGAATTATCACTATTCCGATAACAACTTTCCGATTTAAAAAGTGCCTTGAATACATACCTACTGGCCAGTATGAACGATTGGGTAAAGGTTATGTTAAATCAGAATGGAAATTACCATACACACATTCATGCTACAGTGACAGCGACAAAAATTTATTTCTTAGTGGTGAAAACTGTAAACATTCACTAAGCAGTATACTTTTGTGCCAGGGTATTAATTTACACGGAGCCTGTGAAGGTAATTCTAACAACCTTTCATGCCACCAGCTTGTCACACCTGCAACTCAGATAGAGCCCTTCTTTATGCAACTCGCGAATGGGAGTTACATTCTTAGAACGGATCACAGATGTTGTGGCCTTGTTCCAGGGAGAAGTTATCTAGTAAGCGTAACATCCACGGTCAAATGCTGTATGCAAGCATTGTTCCCGAGCGGGCCTGTAGACACAGAGACTCCCATCTGGCCTCTTCTGAATCTCTATTCTATACGAATTGATACTTTAAGCAAAATGAAGTCTGTGCTTTTACAGACAACAGTGCCCATAACGTCATCAAAAGAGACGTATGATCTTCTAGTTGCCAGGACAGCTACGGAGGTTCATGACCTTTTATCAACAAATTGCCCTGTGCATTTCGTAGAAATGCTTAGCCAACTCCTTAACATGTCTAGTGCCACAGGCATCCCAGGCATATTTAAGACGATTTTTACGGGACTGCTAACACCATTTCAAGCAATTCTGGGAATCGTTCCAAATTTTGTCCACTCTGTTTTTGGCGGCATACCCCTATTTTTGGGACTTGTAGCAGGGATTTTATTTTTTACCCTCCTGCTTCGCTATGGCAAGCCACAGCTCAGACATAACTCCAATGGGAATGGAAGAGACAATCCTAGCAATGCGCTACCGGGACAGAATAACTAGAGTCCTTGGATTGGCCAGGCTGAGAGATCTAAACATGACCTGGTTCCCTTCATTCAGACCGATATGGCAATCCTGTATCTTACCGGTACTTCGATGTATGCTATGCGGAGATGAGTGCGTGTTGGACATCTGTCTTTCACTTCCTTCAGCAGTACCAATGGACGTCAATACTTTGCTCAGTCCGATAACGGCTCACGCATTGTGTTGTCCCCAGCGGCTACCAATCCTGATGACGGCATTCGCTGAGACTCCTGTGCTACGACTAGGTGGTAACAGTGGAGCGAGTGACAAAAGCAACATCACCCATGTACGACCTTCTGTGAGCATTGCTGATCCCGACTATGATGACAGCAATCATTCTCACACTTGCCAAGTTACAGCACTATCGAATTTGGTTGAACTGTCACCTGATTTTATAGACCAATTCTTTGAGAGCCTGTCTGATATGATGTTCTCACCCGAACAGAAATAATAACTTTGGAGAAGCTTTCCGACACACAGCGTTCCCATGAACTCTGAATTCGGCCTTCAGTTTTGAACAATAAAAACTGCTAAAAGCGTTGGAACTCTAATTTCCTCGTTCAAGCATTAATTCTTTTGAATTGAACACTTTTTAATATTCACCCTTTTTTGGCACGAAAAAATCTTTGCTTAAAGTAAAAACTATTCATAGAGAACAGAAGCTTCAACTTCTATTTCTACATACATCTAGAGACATAATAACTTTACACCAGCCTCTAGCACATTTTATTGCAATGCATTTATATGTGATGAAATGATCTCGCCCTTCTTCTGTTTCAGAGATATTTCATGTGTAATTCTTTTTGCATAATCGTTCATTGATTTCATATGCTATAATTTTGGAATGATTTCTATGCTTCAAAAACGTACAGTACCTAAATTTTCACGTATTACAATATACGCCTATTTCAAATGCATATATGTATTTTGGGGTGGGCAATGTTACACATGCATCTTATTGCTCAAGTTTTAGTAATTTGATGGACATGAATTCGTGGAGTGGGTGTAGCGTTCTAATCTAGGACCCTGATCGATACTGTGACCTTATGCCCCTATTCGGCTATAAATCCATTTATTCCCTATATTGGCATAACCGTTCATGTGCAATATTCAGAAACTCATCTCTGGCCTCACACGAACAGAGCCACATTCCAGAATAGCTTTCTCTGCCACTTCCTTTGCAACCAATTAGTGCAATGACAGAGCAGAAGTCACTATCTGAGATTCCTAGATTAACACTCCGAGTTCTTCAACAAGATAAAAACTCAGCAAACCTGGAAATCCCCGCTTGCTGTGTTTTGATTAGTAATAGTACTCTAATGAGCACTGATAGACGATCACTTCCTAGTGACATCTTTATTGACGTCTTATGTCCAGCAAACTTACGTCAAACAAGGCACCTTTCAGGTATAAATATTACCAACGTTGCCTTAAGCAAACGCTAGCTGCCTCAATGCCATCGCTGCTATCTATGCTGAAGCTGAAGAAGCTGTCATGCTGATGATACCATAGCTGCTATCGCTACTGCTATCGCTACTAACTAGCGAACGATGGTGTGGTGAACCTAGGAGCTGAACAGCCATCCCCCTGCAAGAGCCCAGCAGATGCAAGCTGCCCGCGGACGCTGTCCCCCCTCCTTCTCCTCCTCGACGCGCTGAGAAGAGACGCTGCCTTTCTCCTGCCGAGAAATCCATTTCCGGCGTTTCTGGTCTACCCTTGCGAGTGACTGGGATATCGAGCCCTGAGGGAGATACCAGACCTCCATCATTCTATTCCAGAGGTATGGTGTTGACTAAACCCTTGAGAGAGAATTCTTGAAGCAAACCTTGGCAAAACCAACTTAACTTAAAGCTACTTACTTACTCCCCTCCCAAGTATTAGACTTAGGTCAGGTACACTGGGGTAGGCGTAGTTAGAAGCACCAGTTGAGTATTTTAGCCTAATGTATATATGAATGTATATATGTTTTATTACTTTTAAACCATTGTATGGCTAAGAAACCATATCAATGCTTTTACAGTATTATTTCGCAAAACTTATCTTACTGTACGTACTTTTTATAATAACAAGTCTTGCAATTGTGGCAATTCGTTTCTCTTGTACGAGAAGAAAGACTGTTCAATAAATGTTAACCTTTTATTGACAAACGCCCGTCTCTCTCTTCTCTACATATTGTGAAAGTAAACTGCACCAACCTGACTGAGTAAAATAACTGTCTATTGTTTCACACGACCCTAGAGATTGACTCTTGATCTGAGGAGCAAAGTTGTCATGTTGCACGGTTGTTGGAAAACTGAATCCCTTCTTGTCTGTGCCAGGGAAGCTGATCACTTCCTATTTCAGTCAAGAAAGTTTCCAGTGACCTCTGAGCTAGTTGGTAACAAACCCAATTAAGTTTAGCATAGTCAGTAGAGGCCTGGAAGATCCGCACTTCTACGTCGATACTACTGCTTATGTTATTCCAATGCGCAGGGCCTATTGGGAAAATAGGAACTACGCTACAGTTATAGTGAGTCCAACTAACTATAATATGGGAATTTCAATAGTTTTATGTCAGTAAAATTTCCAGCTAACTATAACTGGTGTGAAACCTATGGTTTTTTCAGTGAATATATATATATATATATCTATCTATATATATATATCTATATATATATATATATATATATATATATATATATATATATATATATATATATATATATATATATATATATATATATATATATATATATATATATATTTATATAGATATATATATATATTTATATAGATATATATATATATATTAACTACTGCCGGTCGCCAGTAGGTATATATATATATATAAATGTGACCAAGCCCCGTTCGCGGGGCGAAACGCGTCAATGGAGGGCACTTGCTCTGCACATTTTTTTGTGCTGGCTCATCTTTCCAAACTGGAGTGATTGGAGTGATTACTTTGGAGGTCTGCGCCCGTTCAAACTGCGTCCATAGCAGTTGGGAGTTCATTTTATATATATATATATATATATATATATATATATATATATATATATATATATATATATATATATATATTAACTACTGCCGGTCGCCAGTAGGTATATATAGTTAGGAATAGGGATTTCTGAAAATTCTATGTTGAATAACTTTGGCGTTGATGGACGGAATTGGCTGAAATGTTCAGGAAAATGGCACATTTTGTTTCTGAGCGTCCCCTGAAAGTTTGGGGGGGTTTCGTGAAGTGGGGGCTGAGAAAAAAGGGGGGGCCCAAAACGTGTTTTTAACATTGAGTTTTCCATAGGGCGGTTGGACTCACTTTTAGCTCGAACGGCTGAATGGATTTCCACAAAACTTGGCAAAATTGTAGGGACTGGTAGCGCGATGTGCCTTTGCTATGTCTCAAGATATATGCTCCAGTGGTTTTTACAAAAATTAACTTTGAAAAATATATATTGGGCTACATTTGGCTATATATATGTTAGAGCCCAAATGTAGCCCAATGTAGCCCAATGTAGCCCAAAGATGGCCACCAGAGACAAAAAAAAACAAATGTAGCCCAAATATCAGCCAGATGTAGCCCAACTATAGCCCAGTGACAGAATGTCCCAGAGTGTTCTAAAGAACAACTAGAACGCTAACAGTCTTACTTATGACAAAAGTATGGCACACCTGAAGTCATCTTGATTGGAATAAAGTGCTAACACTTAAAACATTTAATTTGCAAAGGAACAAAATGAGGGGGTTCATTTTGCCATAGAAATTATGATTAGTGCTGAAGAAAGAAAAATGACGGCACATTTTGAGTGACTTCTCAAATCCTCTTATATTTCATTAAAAAAATTCTGATATGCAGTCTCCCAAGATGGCCACCAGAGACAAAAGAGCCCAAATGTAGCCCAAATATCAGCCAGATGTAGCCCAACTATAGCCCAATGACAGAATGTCCCAGAGTGTTCTAAAGAACAACTAGAACGCTAACAGTCTTACTTATGACAAAATTATTATTAATATTTAAAACATTTATATAGCGCATCTGTCACCTGGCAGGTATCCTGGCGCTGAGAGATTACTCCTAAGGTGAAATTAAAACGGGGGGGGGTAGGAACGAGTAACGGTGAGGGATTTAGGGGAAGAGCCAGGTTTTAATCCACTTTCTGAAAGGGAGGAGTTGTGGGATTTGGCGGATGTCAACCGGCAAACTGTTCCAGAGCTTAGCGGCAGCCACTCTGAAGGATCTTCCCCCCGTCCTTACCTTGTTGAATCTGGGTACCGTGACAAGGCAGGCTGAGGCGGATCGGAGAGTTCTGGTGGGGGTTAACCAGGAAAACATTTTCTGTAGGGATCTGGGGCCAGTTCCGTGTAGTGCTTTAAAAACAAGACAAAGTGCTTTAAAAGCTATTTGCTGCTTCATTGGGAGCCAGTGTAGCTCGGCTAAGGCTGCTGTGGCCGAGGATCTTCTGGTCCATCCGAGAGCAAGTTTGGCTGTGGCCGACTGGACTCTTTGGAGTCTGTCCAGTAGAACAGCTGGGGACTCTAGCAGAAGTGCATTACAATAGTCAAGGCGACTAAGGATAGTGCACCTGACTATTAGTGCTCGTGCCTGTGTGGGAAGTAGTGGCATAATTTTGCGTAAAGAGCGCAATAGGGCCAAGCAGGTGGAGACTGTTTTAATTACCTGCGTTTCCATGCTAAGTTTGTCGTTTAACATGACGCCCAAGTTGCGGACACTAGTGACCGGCTGTGGTTTTTCTGGGGTTACCGGGGGCCAGAATTCCGTAGGAAATAGACGAGGAATCCGGCTCCCGGCGCAGAACAATACCTCGGTCTTTGAGGAATTGAATTGCAGGGAATTATTGTGCAGCCAGCCTGCTGTGTCTCTCAGGCAGTCGTGGAACGATTCCATGGGAATTGAGTCCTCCCCCTCTCAGGAAAGGATAAGCTGGGTGTCGTCCGCGTAGTTTATAGTTCTTAGACTGTGGGATTTAATCAAAGTAACTCAAATAAACGTTAAAAAGGATCGGGCTGATGGACGAGCCTTGGGGCACCCCGTGAGGTACCGGGGAAAAGGCGGATTGAAAAGGGGGGAGGGACACAGCCTGTTTCCTATCTCGCAGGTATGAGTGGAACCAAAGCAACGCGGTGCCGTCGACCCCTGCCTCTTTGAGTCTTTTTAGCAGAATCGCGTGGTTGACCGTATCGAATGCGGCAGACAGATCCAATAAGATCAAGGCCACTGCGTGGCCCCTGTCTGCACGCATACGAAGTTCTTACATGGTTGTAAGCACTGCTGTCTCGGTGCCATGGGCTGGACGAAATCCAAACTGGAAGTCGTCCAGAATGTGATTCTGCTCCAGATGTGTCGATAGACAGGAGCTAACCCAGCGTTCCACAACTTTCACCGGGAAGGGCAGGAGCGATATGGGCCGAAAGTTGGATAAACACTCAGGGTTCAGTGGGGGTTTCTTCAGCAGTGGGGTGATAAGTGCTTGCTTCCAGGGGTTAGGGACAAATCCGCAACACAAGGATTGGTTGCAGATCCTGCGAAAGGTGTGGAAGAGTTCGGTTCCGCACGCTTTCCAAGTTTTTGGAGGCATCGGGTCAAGGGGAGACCCAGAGGTGATTCTATGTGCCATTCTCTCGAAATCTGCTTCCGAAATAGGGGGGAGGACTTGCAGACATTCCCTGGGTAGGTGTCCTGGGCTCAGCGAACACCCGGGGGCGTAGGAATTATTTTGCGGAGGGGTAGTGTTTAGTTTGTTAATATAGCGCTACAAGGCCTGCGGTGCGGGTAGCAGTGCGCTTTACAAGACACACAATTTACAATTTATTTTACAATTTTTTCCTTAAAAAACAATGCGAGATTATCGCAGAGTGCATGTGTAGGAGGGATAGTTTTTTTGACACAGTCGGGGTGGATGAGGTTATCAAGGATCTGGAAGATGCTTTTGGGGCTATTTGCGGCATTGACTATGGTGGAGCAGTAGTAGGTGGCTTTGCTCTCAGCGATGGCAGATTTATATTCTAGGAGCTTGTTTTTCCAGATAATTTTATTTGTGTCGCAATAGCCGTGTCTCAACTTCCTCTCCGCCTGTTTGCAGGCTAGTTTGAGGGTTTTCAGGGAGTCGTTAAACCATGGGGCAGAAGCTCTGCCTTTAGGTTTGCATCTTTTTAATGGAGCTAGGGATTCCGTAGTAGATAATATCCTAGTGCAAAAGGTTTTGTAGTTGTCTTTGACCGAGTTAATAGGGGAGAAACTATCTTCCACATTAAATATGGTGGTGATAGAGCTCAATTTTTCCAGAGCTTCCCAGTCTCTCTACATAAATTCTGATGGGGCATTATGATTCATTAATCTAGTTTTAGTGCTAGTAATGTAGAATTCAAGAAGAAAATGATCCGTCCAGCTCATGGGCAGAACGTCATTCAGGTGTACCAGTTGAGGACTGGAAAAGATGAGGTCAAGTCGATGGCCTGCTGAGTGGGTGGGTTGTTTAACCAGTTGGTAGAGTCCCACACTTTCGCAAGAGAGAAGGAGGTTTTCTAGACCAGTGTCAAGATTACCGTTTGGCCAAAGGTTGAAGTCCCCTACGATAATTAGTTTATTGTGGGAGGTTGCCATATTCGTGAAGGTGGTGAGTAGTGCTTGCTGTTTTTGGTAAGTAAAAGTCCCTGGAGGACGGTAGCAGATAATTGCCGTAAAAATTCCTCCCGAATGGCAATTTATGGAAAGGCCAAGGATCTCGGTGGCGGCGACTGAGTCCATGTCTATGGTGTTAATATGCCAGGAGGCTCTGTAGATAATACCTACTCCACCACCGCGGCCTTTGGGTCTGGGAAGGTGCAAAATTTTAAAATCCTGAGGACATGCTCATGCTAGTTCAATATCACAATCTGCATGGGTCCACGTTTCAGTTAAGAAAAGGACATCCAAATGATGAGATTCAATAAGTAGATGAATTTCGTTAGCATGTTTTGGCAGTGACCTGACATTCAAAAGGCCTCCCAGGAGTAGACCTTTATTTACGAAGTCATGCAGTGGAAAGGCGGTGTCAGCAAAGATGGGCTGACCTTCGTGAGTGAATTCTCGAAGGTTGAGCAGGGTTTCACGAGTATAGCGCGGGGGCTGTGTGAAAGATTGAGCAGAGTTGTCTGCGCTAGTCGCGGTCGAGCGCAGACGAGCTTGCCTTAAGCGCGCCTTCGGCGCGCCATCGACGTGCCCGCTGCGCTCCTCCGTTGCGCTTCCGGCATAGACTCATGCTTTATAGTGGATGCTCGGGTGTCGGAGTGGGGGCGTGGCCAGCAGAGGTGGGCGTGCTCGTGGCTCCCTTGAGCGAGGTAATGGCGGCAGAAAACGAGCGTTTTGGCCAAAGACAGCAATTAGATCAGCTGCTCGGCGTAGTTGGGGTGGGTGCCAGGGTCAGTGCAATGTGCAGAAAACAGTTTTAAAAATACAAGATACAATGGTTAAAAACGAATACTTTCAGTGTCCACGCTCCCGGCTTTTCGCCTCAGGAGTATCTCTATCGGTAGAGCAGCGCTAGCGATCAACGCGCTCTATTTATATCTGTGAGGGGGGCGTGGCCAGCAGTGGTGGGCGTGCCTCGTGGCTCCCTCGAGCGAGGTAAGGGCGGCGGAAAACGAGCGTTTTGGCCAAAGACAGCAATTAGATCAGCTGCTCGGCGTAGTTGGGGTTGGTGCCAGGGTCAGTGCAATGTGCAGAAAACAGTTTTAAAAACACAAGATACAATGGTTAAAAACGAATACTTTCAGTGTCCACGCTCCCGGCTTTTCGCCTCAGGAGTATCTCTATCCGTAGAGCAGCGCTAGCGATCAGCGCGCTCTATTTATATCTGTGAGGGGGGGGCCTGGCCAGCAGAGGTGGGCGTGCCTCGTGGCTCCCTCGAGCGAGGTAATGGCGACGTAAAACGAGCGTTTTGGCCAAAGACAGCAATTAGATCAGCTGCTCTGCGTAGTTGGGGTGGGTGCCAGGGTCAGTGCAATGTGCAGAAAACAGTTTTAAAAACACAAGATACAATGGTTAAAAACGAATACTTTCAGTGTCCACGCTCCCGGCTTCTCGCCTCAGGAGTATCTCTATCAGTACAAAAGTATGGCACACCTGAGGTCATCTTGATTGGAATAAAGTGGTAACACTTAATACATTTAATTTGAAAAGGAACAAAATGAGGGGTTTCATTTTGCCATAGAAATGTTATATATATATATATATATATATATATATTCACTGAAAAAACCATAGGTTTCAGGCCCTATATAGTTAGGAATTAACATATAAAAACCCACTGAAATTGCTCCTATATAGTTAGTTGAACTAACTATATATTTCGCGCATTCGCAATCCACTGCTGATGATGTCACATATTACATCATTCATGACATGGTCAGTGACATCACTGATGACATCACTGATGACATCTCAAATGACATCACTGATGACATCTAATTTGACATCAATGATCACACCACTGATGATATACTTCATGTGATAATACAATGCTCCTCCTTACACTCTAATATAACCTCTGTTACACCTAGTGTTAAATACAGAGTATCATTTTTGAAACCATTGACACACGAATACCAGTTACTACATACGCACTCACTGATTCCTACGTCTACACACACATTCACTCATTCAGCCATACAATCACTCGTACATACAGTCACTCATTATTACAACACTATCATATGCACTCATACACCTATGCAGACACTCACACACTGCCACTCATCCATGGAGTTACTCACACACCTAGTCAGTCCTGTAAAGAATCAATCACACTTTGATTTCTTCATCTATACAGTTAAACACAGAACAGCTTACATTTTCACAGATATACTAACTTATACAATCGAATCCTTCATCCATACTCTTATACATCCACTCATTCTTCAATATGTAAAACATATTTAAACTTTACAAAAACACACAGACACTGGATGATGTCATCAGTGATGTCATTTGAGATGTCATCAGTGATGTCATCAGTGATGTCACTGACCATGTCATGAATGATGTAATATGTGACATCATCAGCAGTGGATTGCGAATGCGCGAAATATATAGTTAGTTCAACTAACTATATAGGAGCAATTTCAGTGGTTTTTTATATGTTAATTCCTAACTATATAGGGCCTGAAACCTATGGTTTTTTCAGTGAATTTTCAAGGTTTTTTAAATGCTAATTCCTAACTATATAAGGCCTAAAACCTATAGTTTTTTCAGTGAATTTCAATGGTTTTTTATATGTTAATTCCTAACTATATAAGGCCTAAAACCTATGGTTTATTCAGTGAATTTCAAAGTTTTTTTTAAATGCCAATTCCTACCTGAATAAGGCCTGAAACCTATGTTTTTTTAGTGAATTTGCAAGGTTTTGAAAATGCAAATTCTATCAGCGGATAACGTTTAAATATGTTAATATCCTTGTGGGACCACCTGAGCAGCCCTAGGGATCCGATTTTTGGACCGGAGCAAGATGCTCTCTGATTGGGCCGTATTTCTTGCCTTCTGCCCCCTGATTGTGCCGTATTTCTTGGCTTCTGCCCCCCTGAGTATGCCGTATTTCCTGCCTCATGCACCCTGATTGTGCCATATTTCTTGCCTTCTGCACCCTAATTGTGCTGTATTTTTTGCCTTCTGCTCCCTGATTGTGCCGTATTTGTTGCCTTCTGCCCACTAATTGTGCCGTTTTTTCTTGCCTTCTGCCCACTGATTGTGCCGTTTGTCGGGCCTTCTGTCCCCTGATTGTGCCGTTTTTTGTGCCCCTGCCCCCCTGATTGTATTATCTTTGCCAGTGTTGGTTCGCTGCTGGTATTGCCTTTGTCCGTGTTTTTTTTTTGCTGCCGTTATTGTCTTTGCCTTTTTTTATTTTCTGCCGTTATTGTCTTTGCCAGTGTTTGTTTGCTGCCGATATTGTCTTTGCCAGTGCTTGTTCTCTGCTGGTATTATCTTTGCCAGAGCTGTGTGGGCTGTGGGAGCTGTGTGGGCTGTGAGAGCTGTGTGGGCTGTGAGAGCTGTTTGGGCTGTGAGAGCTGTGTGGGTTATGAGAGCTGTTTGGGCTGTGAGAGTGTGGGCTGCGTGGGCTGTGAAGGCTGTGAGAGCTGTGTGGGCTGTGAGAGCTGCGTGGGCTGTGAGGCCTGTGAGAGCTGTGTGGGCTGTGAGACCTGTGGGGCTGTGAGAACTGTGTTGGCTGTGAGAGCTGTGTGTGCTGTGAGGGCTGTGAAGGCTGTGTGGGCTGTGAGGGCTGTGTGGGCTGTGTGGGCTGTGAGGGCTGTGTGGGCTGTGAGAGCTGTGTGGGCTGTGAGAGCTGTGTGGGCTGTGAGCTCTGCTTCTTTTGTGCCTCAGTCTACCTAGGCGGGCTGTGAGAGCTGTGTGGGCTGTGAGATCTGTGTGGGATGTGAGAGCTGTGTGGGCTGTGAGGACTGTGTGGGTGTAATGTCATGCTTTATTTATATGCACTTGCTTCCCTTGAGAACTTAGATTCTCTGCTCATGTTGGTTCTTAGAATGGGAATGTAATGTGTATTCTTGGTCAGTTACCAGCATTGGCTGTGCGTTTCAGTGACGTGTTCTCTGCGTGTCGTTGACGTGCTACTTCCCAGTTGAAAAAAACCAGAACGAAGGATTATCACGCATTACGTTCTACTTCTTGATTGTTCAAATAGAACGAAGGATTCTTGCAATAATGCAATCGGTGAATAAATATAGCATTGTTACGTTATAGGAATTTCTACAACAGCAAAATTCTTCAGAAAAGAACAATCACACTGCGTCTGTGTCTAGATTGGTATTATGACATAATCAAAAAGGAAGAAAATAAAATAAACTGGAAGCAAGAAAGTCATTATTACACAATAATCCTCAATGCAAAAGTAACTTGTTAAAAGAATCTTTAAAAGTGAATTCATTTTCTTTATTATTACAAGGAGCATACAAACTAAAAAAAAAGTCAATAATTCACTTAAGGAAGATTATTTCAACTTTAAAAAAATGCAAAATGTAACGCAACCCGCGTTTTTCTTGACAAGTCCTGGTGAGCCAAAAGTAAAATGGCAGAAATGGAAAAAAATATTTGCAAACTATGCAAGAGTATGTGGCACAAATTTGAGTGCAGAAAGAAAGCATTCATTACTATTACACTGTTTAGGAGGTGAAGGTCAAGAAGTCTTGGAACATTTACCAGAACTCACAGCTTCTGAACAAAGAAATTTGAATGAGTATGAAATAGCCATTGAACAATTGGATCGACATTATCTTCCTAGATTGAGTACAATAATGGAAAGATACCATTTTGGGTTAAGAGGGCAAAAAAAGGAGGAGTCTGTTGAAGACTACGACTCTCCACTAAGAAAGTTAGCCTCATCTTGTAAGTTTGGTCAGACATTGGAAGAAAGAATAGGAGATCAATTTGTTTTGAAATGTGCTCACGACAGTATTCGGAAGGAACTATGGTTGAAGGACGAACCACCTTTAGAAGAGGTTCTTGTTATAGCAAGTTGAACACATGACGAAATGTGTGGATGAATTAAAAGGAGAAAAAGAAAAGATGGCGGAGCCGGAGAAGAAAAATTAACCTAAAGTTGAAGAAGTTGTCTGTCAAGTCAAGAAGGAAGAAAAAATGGCTGGTGGAAAAAATGATAATGGAATGAATAGTTTCAATCCAAATTTTAATATGTCTAACAAATTTTCTTGTTTCAGACGTGGGAATATTGGTCATCTAGCTAACTCTCCAAATTGTCCTGCCTTGAAATCCATTTGTAATGATTGTGGGAAAAGGGGACATTTTTCTAAATGCTGTAGAACAAAAAGCAACAAAAGAGACAATATTAATAGAAAATGGTCTCAACCCCAGGTGAAAACTGTAACTTTCCAAATCAGTAGTGGTCCATTAGAACATCCCACACATTTAGTTAAAGTGGATGACGCCATAATTGAGTTTAAATTTGATTCCTGTTCCCAGATTACCATGATTGATGAAGAATTGTTACATAAGACTTTTGGAAAGAATGTCAAACTTTTCAAGAGTGATATATTACCTTTAGGTTATGGCAGCAAACCAATTAAGATATTGGGATATTTTATGGCTACTATTGAATTGGGAAGTCGAATTATTCCTGGTAAGATATATGTTACGAATGTAGGTGATGCTTTAATTAGTTGGAGAGACCAGCGAGATTTAGGTGTTACACTTAATCCGAATGCCTCACCTCAGGTGCAAATACAAGAAGTGGAAAATTTGTCAGAAATGTTTGCAGGGAAATTTCCAAATGTATTCAAAGAAAAATTAGGGTGTTTAAAAGGTTACAAACATTGTATAAAATTTAAAAAAATGCGATCCCCATAATAGCAAAGGTAAGAAGGATTCCTTTAGCTGAACACGGAAAAGTGCAGGAAGAAATTGAAAGATTGATTGCAAACAATATCATAGAACCAGTAGAAGCAACAGAATGGTTGGCGCCAATTGTAGTAGCCAAGAAGCCAACTGGCGAAATTCGCTTATGTATTGATTTAAGAGCTTTGAATAAAGAGGTAGTGGTAGACAGATTCCCATTGCCCAACATTGATGAGATTGTGGGTACATTAGAGGGTGCAAAGTACTTTACCACCCTGGATCTGGCTTCTGCCTACCACCAGGTTGAACTAGATGACTTGTGTGAAAAATTGACTGCTTTTATAACTCCCATGGGAACTTTTAAATTTAAAAGAATGCCTTTTGGTTTAATATCAGCAGCCTCTGTATTTCAACGAATCATGACACACATTCTTAAAGGACTTCAGGGGGTGAAATGCTACCAAGATGATCTATTAATATATGGGGCCAACATGCTAGAACATAATGAACGTGTGTGTGATGTGTTGAAAAAGTTGTCTGAAGCTGGCTTGTCTCTCAAGAAGGAGAAATGCAAATTTAGTTTAGAGGAAGTGAACTATCTTGGTCACTGTATTAAGAGTGAAGGTGTATTTCCAAAGTCGGACTTGGTTACATCCATTGATAACATGGCTGAACCTGTCAGTAGAGATGAGTTGTTATCTTTTCTTGGAATGGTAGAGTTCTATGGAAAATGTATTCTATATTTTGCAGATAAAACAAAGAACATGAGGAGACTCACTGCTAAAAGTTTTACATTCGAGTGGTCGGATGACTGTAGAAAAGAATTTGAGCAGATAAAGGAGGAGTTGAAGAAAGCACTAGGTCTGCAAGCATTTGTTCCTGGTTTGCCTACATATGTGTTTACTGATGCAAGTGACAAGGGTCTAGGAGAGGTTTTAGTACAAAATAAGCATGGTTATGATTCTCTTATTGCTTGTGCCTCAAGGTGTCTTCGTGGCCCGGAACTTAATTACTCAGTTATTGAGAAAGAGTCATTAGCTATCTTCTGGGCTCTAAAAAAATGTAAGAATTTGGTTTGGGGTACTAAGTTTGTTGTTAAGTCAGACCACAAACCTTTGAAAGAAGTTTTTTGTAAGAAAGGTTTAGATTCTATCTCCTCTAGGATTAGAAGGTGGATCATATCTTTGCAGGAGTTTGATTTTGAAGTACAATATTAACCAGGTGTTTCAAATAAAGCTGCTGATCGTTTTTCGAGATTGGTAAAAGGTGATAACCTATGTAGTGATGAGGAGTTTCTTGATGAAGATGACTTTCTCAATGTTTGTGAAGTCACAGAGGGAGTTGTAGGAAAAGATGAATGGAAGGATGACTTGCTAAAGGATGAAGAGTTGCTTAATGTATTATCTTTGTTAAAGGATAATAAACGTCTGGAGAAGCCATGGTCACTCGTCTCCCAGGAGTTATCTATTACGGATGGCATGTTAACACGTGGTCTGAGACTTTTGCCTCCCTCTTCTTTAAGAAAAAGATTATTGATGCATGCTCACACTGGACATTTGGGTATAGTGAAAACTAAGGAGATGTTACGCACCCAATTTTGGTGGCCTGGTATGGATTTAGAAATAGAACGCATGGTTAGAGGCTGTGTTGAATGTTGTGCAAGTGACAAGATTCTAAAAACCAAACAAATGCCCATGGTTTGCAGGGATTTACCCAATCATCCCTGGGATGAATTAGCTATTGACATCTTGGGTCCCCTCACAGGTGTATCGGATACTCCTTACCTGATTGGTTTAATTGATTTATACTCACGTTGGATTGAGGTGTGTGCTGTTAGTGACATAACGTCTGATTCTGTTATCAAGTTCTTATCTGATATATTCTCTGATATATTCATGAGGGAGAGTTTTCCCAACAGTATTTTATCAGATAATGGACCTCAATTTTGTTCAACTGCATTTGATACTTATCTTAACAAATATGGTATAGTATACAAACATTTTTCATTATACCATCCTGAAACCAATGGTGCCGTTGAGAGGGTCAACAGAACGTTAAAAGAATGCATTCAGCTTGCAAGAGCAAATGGGCTAAATTGGAAAGAAGCACTTAAAGAAAGAATTGATGCTACCGTTGTTCCCCTCACTCTACCACTGGAAAATTCCCAACACGATGTGGTGTCCTGGATGGATGAATTTGAAAACTGGGTTTGTTGACAATCATGTTGGTGCTTGGAGCGAGAGAGAATTAGAAAAGCAAGCTTGTAGGAAAACGTACTTTGATAAAATAAAATGTGTTAAATTTCATGAGGTTAAAGTATGTGATCTTGTCAAAATAAAAGCACCTGTTGGAAGAAGATCTTGGTCTAAGTACACCAATGTTAGACCTGTTATTAAAGTTTTTGGCAATGCTATTAAGACACAAGATGGGAGGATTTGGAACAAAAGTCGGGTTGTTGTGGTTAAGTCAAGGAATGTTGCTCATGGTGACTGTGATCCAGTCTGTGAATCCTCTGGCACTGTTAATCCTCATCTGGCCTGTTCTAACAATCCACCTACTTATCATATGAGAAGTCAGAGATTACGCAGAGCACCATCTTATATGAAGGATTATGTGTAAACACTTTTATCTTCACTTTTGTTGTTCATTTCTTTTTCTTCTTTTTCCTCCATTCAGTTTTTTGTGTTTAAAGTTGTTGTAAAGAAGGGAGATGTGTAATGTCATGCTTTATTTATATGCACTTGCTTCCTTTGAGAACTTAGATTCTCTGCTCATGTTGGTTCTTAGAATGGGAATGTAATGTGTATTCTTGGTCAGTTACCAGCATTGGCTGTTCGTGGATGAGGCGAATAAATTGCTCCTGAAGATCACATCGTGTTTCCTGCTTCTTTCAACTGCAAGACACCACAGTGGGCTGTGAGGTCTCTGTGGGCTGTGAGAGCTGTGAGAGCTGTTTGGGCTGTGAGAGTGTGAGCCATGTGGGCTGTGAGAGCTGTGTGGGCTGTGAGAGCTGTGTGGGCTGTGAGAACTGTATGGGCTGTGTTGGCTGTGAGAGCTGTGTGGGCTGTGAGGGCTGTGTGGGCTGTGTGGGCTGTGAGGGCTGTGTGGGCTGTGAGAGCTGTGTGGGCTGTGAGAGCTGTGTAGGCTGTGAGAGCTGTGTGGGCTGTGAGAGCTGTGTGGGCTGTGAGAGCTGTGTGGGCTATGAGCTCTGCTTCTTTTGTGCCTCGGTCTACCTAGCACAAGATGGATGCCAACACTTCCTGGTTTGTAGTATTGACAGCCAATGAGCATGCAACTTTCTCTGGAAGGCATGCTGATTGGCTGCTACTGTCTATCAATACTCCAAAACAGAAACAATTGGCAGCCATCTTGTGCCTCAGTAAACTAAGGCACAGGAAAGCAGGAAAACAATTGTGTAGAACTCAAAAAGGGGGCAGGGTAGAAGCACCTTGACCCTCTAGGCCTGCTCAGGGGTCCCACAAGGACCCCCAAGGCCCCTAAAAATTATTATTTTTTTTTTAAAAATCGCGGGGGGCTCGCACGGTGCGCGCACGGTGCTCGCACTGTGCGCGCTTATAGATATATAATTGATTTCAACTTGAATTTTCTCAGCAACTACTGGAGGGATTTACACCATTTAAGCAAAAGCGTGATCTGCGAATCAGACTCTACCATTTTGCCAAATTACTTGTAATTCCGTTCAGCCGTTTGGGCTGTAGCCGTGTCTAAAGGTCCTATGGAAAATTGCATGGGGAAAACACGTTTTGGGACCCCCCTTTTTTCTCGGGCCCCGCTTCACGGATCCCCCCGAAACTTTCAGGGAAGGAGCGGAGCGTAACGCGCCATCTTCTTTGAGAAATTCACATAGATTGATCATTCGGCGCCAAAGTTATTCCCAATAGAATGTTGCGGATATCCTATGGAAACTAGGTCCTAACTATATATACCTACTGGCGACTGCCAGTAGGTAATATATATATGTATATATATATATATATATATATATATATATATATATATATATATATATATATATATATATATATATATATATATATATATATATATATATGCACCAAACTCCACACACCACTTCCGAGTCAGACCGGAGATCAGGTCGGCGCAGGAACAGAGGAGACGGACCAGCTGATGCGCTACACAGGTTCTTTATTTGCATTATAGTCGGTAGCAAGAGGGCACTACGCGTTTCGGGCTTCAAGAGCCCTTGTTCACATGCAAGTCAACTGATATATATATATATATATATTCACTGAAAAAACCATAGGTTATAGACCATATATAGTTAGGAATTAGCATTTACAAAACCTTATTTTACTCACACAAAACCATTGAAATTTCATATATAGTTAGTTGCACTAACTAGATATCGTGCACCCGCAATCCACTGCTGATGATGTCACATATTACATCATTCATGACATGGTCAGTGACATCACTGATGACATCACTGATGACATCTCAAATGACATCACTGATGAGATCATCCAGTGACTGTCTGTTTCTGTAAAGTTTAAATATGTTTTACATATTGAAGAATGAGTGGATGTATAAGTGTCTGGATGCAGGATTTAGTAGGTGCATGACTGACTGTATGAGTGAGTGAGTGATTAAATGTGTCTCACTGAGTGCATGGGTTAGTGACTAAACTGTCTTAATTTGTGCATCATTACGTCTGTTGTTCTGTAAACTGCTGCATGTGTTGATCAGTAGCTATATGAGTAATTATATAAGTTATTGATTGATTGTCCAAGTATTTGTATGGGAGACTGAGTGTGTGTGTGGCTGGCTGGGAGATGTGTGTCTCTGTGCAGATCAATGTGTTCTTGTATCAATGATTGTATAAGAGAGTAAGTATGTGTTAGTATATGTTTGAAAATGTAAGGCACTCTATGTTTAACTGTATTGATTAGAAAATGGAAGTGTGATTGATTCTTTACAGGACTGACTAGGTGTGTGAGTAACTCCATGGATGAGTGGCAGAGTGTGAGTGTCTGTATAGGTGTATGAGTGCATATGATAGCGTTGTAAAGATGAGTGATTGTATGTATGAATGATTGTATGGGTGAATGAGTGAATGTGTGTGTAGACTTGGTAGTTTAGTCTGCCCTGTTCCCATGATGCACTGGGCCAGGGACAGACTGATTTGCATATAGCCAGCTGGGATGGTGCAGTGAGATAAATAACGGTGATGGATCAAGCCCTGATATTTGGACTGGGTAAGAGTGGTCTGCTTAATTCAGACACTCTGTTCATCACCACCCCCTTTTCTGTATCGTTTTTGGCCACTATAGGTGTGGCAGGGTATACTCAGACATGAGTCTCTTTCTCACTGCACCATCAGGATTCAAGCAAGCCGGGCCGAAGTCGGCTGAAATGCCAGAAACCGGTCCCCGGTAGCTTATCTCCTTTCTGGTGAAGAATTGGCTTGGTAGTTTAGTCTGCCCTGTTCCCATGATGCACTGGGCCAGGGACAGACTGATTTGCATTCAGCCAGGTTCTGAGCTGGGATGGTGCAGTGAGATAAATAACGGTGATGGATCAAGCCCTGATCTTTGGACTGGGTAAGAGTGGTCTGCTTAATTCAGACACTCTGTTCATCACCATCCCCTTTTCTGTATCGTTTTTGGCCACTATAGGTGTGGCAGGGTATACTCAGACATGAGTCCCTTTCTCACTGCACCATCAGGAATCAAGCAAGCCGGGCCGAAGACGGCTGAAATGCCAGAAACCGGTCCCCGGTAGCTTGCCTCCTTTCTGGTGAAGAATTGGCTTGGTAGTTTAGTCTGCCCTGTTCCCATGATGCACTGGGCCAGGGACAGACTGATTTGCATATAGCCAGGTTCTGAGCTGGCATGGTGCAGTGAGATAAATAACGGTGATGGATCAAGCCCTGATCTTTGGACTGGGTAAGAGTGGTCTGCTTAATTCAGACACTCTGTTCATCACCACCCCCTTTTCTGTATCGTTTTTGGCCACTATAGGTGTGGCAGGGTATACTCAGACATGAGTCCCTTTCTCACTGCACCATCAGGATTCAAGCAAGCCGGGCTGAAGACGGCTGAAATGCCAGAAACCGGTCCCCGGTAGCTTGTCTCCTTTCTGGTGAAGAATTGGCTTGGTAGTTTAGTCTGCCCTGTTCCCATGATGCACTGGGCCAGGGACAGACTGATTTGCATATATCCAGGTTCTGAGCTGGGATGGTGCGGTGAGATAAATAAAGGTGATGGATCAAGCCCCGATCTTTGGACTGGGTAAGAGTGGTCTGCTTAATTCAGACACTCTGTTCATCACCACCCCCTTTTCTGTATCGTTTTTGGCCACTATAGGTGTGGCAGGGTATACTCAGACATGAGTCCCTTTCTCACTGCACCATCAGGATTCAAGCAAGCCGGGCCGAAGACGGCTGAAATGCCAGAAACCGGTCCCCGGTAGCTTGTCTCCTTTCTGGTGAAGAATTGGCTTGGTAGTTTAGTCTGCCCTGTTCCCATGATGCACTGGGCCAGGGACAGACTGATTTGCATATATCCAGGTTCTGAGCTGGGATGGTGCAGTGAGATAAATAAAGGTGATGGATCAAGCCCTGATCTTTGGACTGGGTAAGAGTGGGCTGCTTAATTCAGACACTCTGTTCCCTTCATCACCACCCCCTTTTCTGTATCGTTTTTGGCCACTATAGGTGTGGCAGGGTATACTCAGACATGAGTCCCTTTCTCACTGCACCATCAGGATTCAAGCAAGCTGGGCCGAAGACGGCTGAAATGCCAGAAACCGGTCCCCAGTAGCTTGTCTCCTTTCTGGTGAAGAATTGGCTTGGTAGTTTAGTCTGCCCTGTTCCCATGATGCACTGGGCCAGGGACAGACTGATTTGCATATAGCCAGGTTCTGAGCTGGGATGGTGCAGTGAGATAAATAACGGTGATGGATCAAGCCCTGATCTTTGAACTGGGTAAGAGTGGTCTGCTAAATTCAGACACTCTGTTCATCACCACCCCCTTTTCTGTATCGTTTTTGGCCACTATGAGTGTGGCAGGGTATACTCAGACATGAGTCCCTTTCTCACTGCGCCATCAGGATTCAAGCACGCCGGGCCGAAGACAGCTGAAATGCCAGAAACCGGTCCCCGGTAGCTTGTCTCCTTTCTGGTGAAGAATTGGCTTGGTAGTTTAGTCCGCCCTGTTCCCATGATGCACTGGGCCAGGGACAGACTGGTTTGCATATAGCCAGGTTCTGAGCTGGGATGGTGCAGTGAGATAAATAACGGTGATGGATCAAGTCCTGATCTTTGGACTGGATAAGAGTGGTCTGCTTAATTCAGACACTCTGTTCATCACCACCCGCTTTTCTGTATCGTTTTTGGCCACTATAGGTGTGGCAGGGTATACTCAGACATGAGTCCCTTTCTCACTGCACCATCAGGATTCAAGCAAGCCGGGCCGAAGACGGCTGAAATGCCAGAAACCGGTCCCCGGTAGCTTGTCTCCTTTCTGGTGAAGAATTGGCTTGGTAGTTTAGTCTGCCCTGTTCCCATAATGAACTGGGCCAGGGACAGACTGATTTGCATATAGCCAGGTTCTGAGCTGGGATGGTGCAGTGAGATAAATAACGGTGTTGGATCAAGCCCTGATCTTTGGACTGGGTAAGAGTGGTCTGCTTAATTCAGACACTCTGTTCATCACCACCCCCTTTTCTGTATTGTTTTTGGCCACTATAGGTGTGGCAGGGTATACTCAGACATGAGCCCCTTTCTCACTGCACCATCAGGATTCAAGCAAGCCGGGCCGAAGACGGCGGAAATGCCAGAAACCGGTCCCCGGTAGCTTGTCTCCTTTCTGGTGAAGAATTGGCTTGGTAGTTTAGTCTGCCCTGTTCCCATGATGCACTTGCCTGGGACAGACTAATTTGCATATAGCCAGGTTCTGAGCTGGGATGGTGCAGTGAGATAAATAACGGTGATGGATCAAGCCCTGATCTTTGGACTGGGTAAGAGTGGTCTGCTTAATTCAGACACTCTGTTCATCACCACCCCCTTTTCTGTATTGTTTTTGGCCACTATAGGTGTGGCAGGGTATACTCGGACATGAGTCCCTTTCTCACTGCACCATCAGGATTCAAGCAAGCCGGGCCGAAGACGGCTGAAATGCCAGAATCCGGTCCCCGGTAGCTTGTCTCCTTTCTGGTGAAGAATTGGCTTGGTAGTTTAGTCTGCCCTGTTCCCATGATGCACTGGGCCAGGGACAGACTGATTTGCATATAGCCAGGTTCTGAGCTGGGATGGTGCAGTGAGATAAATAACGGCGATGGATCAAGCCCTGATCTTTGGACTGGGTGAGAGTGGTCTGCTTAATTCAGACACTCTGTTCATCACCACCCCCTTTTCTGTATCGTTTTTGGCCACTATAGGTGTGGCAGGGTATACTCAGACATGAGTCCCTTTCTCACTGCACCATCAGGATTCAAGCAAGCCGGGCCGAAGACGGCTGAAATGCCAGAAACCGGTCCCCGGTAGCTTGTCTCCTTTATGGTGAAGAATTGGCTTGGTAGTTTAGTCTGCCCTGTTCCCATGATGCACTGGGCCAGGGACAGACTGATTTGCATATAGCCAGGTTCTGAGCTGGGATGGTGCAGTGAGATAAATAACGGTGGTGGATCAAGCCCTGATCTTTGGACTGGGTAAGAGTGGTCTGCTTAATTCAGACACTCTGTTCATCACCACCCCCTTTTCTGTATCGTTTTTGGCCACTATAGGTGTGGCAGGGTATACTCAGACATGAGTCCCTTTCTCACTGCACCATCAGGATTCAAGCAAGCCGGGCCGAAGACGGCTGAAATGCCAGAAACCGGTCCCCAGTAGCTTGTCTCCTTTCTGGTGAAGAATTGGCTTGGTAGTTTAGTCTGCCCTGTTCCCATGATGCACTGGGCCAGGGACAGACTGATTTGCATATAGCCAGGTTCTGAGCTGGGATGGTGTAGTGAGATAAATAACGGTGATGGATCAAGCCCTGATCTTTGGACTGGGTAAGAGTGGTCTGCTTAATTCAGACACTCTGTTCATCATCACCCCCTTTTCTGTATAGGAAGCAATTAGCAGCAGGTGTCCAAGTTGAAGTTAATTTGTTTGTCACCCTTTTGTAAAAGGTTACAAAGAAATTAGGTTCAACTTTTGCACCTGCTGCTGTAACCCTTGCTTGGCTGAAAATTCGTGCCCTCTGATTCGCTGATTTTTTCCGCGATTTCGTGAAATTCGCGGATCGCGAAATCGCGG
Organism: Lissotriton vulgaris; assembly: GCF_964263255.1. Taxonomy (NCBI): domain Eukaryota; kingdom Metazoa; phylum Chordata; class Amphibia; order Caudata; family Salamandridae; genus Lissotriton; species Lissotriton vulgaris. Next base: position 468,676 of record NW_028244896.1, read on the forward strand.
AAAATTCGCAAATTCGCCCGCGAAACGGATTTTATGCCCACCCTTAGCCTTTGTTTGATTGGGCTTTGTTCATTGCACTTTGGTACTTGCAGTCTCTACATAAAAATGATACCACAGTGGGTGTTGCCTCAATCCATAATATCTAGAGTTTTTCCACAGTGGGTTGATGTCAATAGGATGCTGAACACCCTGCCTGTATCGCTGCCCTTAAACACAAGCCTTTCTGCTCTTTACAGTGACCCAGAAGTCCAGCCGCTGCAGATCCGCTGTTATGCGGTGGGTCGTCCTCACGACTGGGACAACCACTCGGAAGGTATCCTCTTATACAGCGGGGTCAGCACTGCAGTCACATTGTGCACAATGACTGTGTGGCTCTACGCATTTCAGACAAAAGTCCTTGCTCACAAGCCCAGCATGCAGGAAAGAAAGCAACATAAATGTAGATTCACCTGCTCTTTATTTGAAACCAGCCCCAGTGGGCGTGTGTTCGATTGGGCGTATGCCCCATCGCACTTTAGTATTTGCAGTCTCTACATAAAAATGTTACCACAGTGGGTGTTACCTCAATCCATAATATTAAATGTTTTTCCACAGTGGGTTGATGTCAACAGGATGCCAAACATGCTGCCTGTCTCACTGTCCTCAAACACAAGCCTTTCCACTCTGTTCAGTGACCCAGAAGTCAAGCCGTTGCCGATCTGCTGTTACGCTGCGGGTCGTCCTCGTGACTAGGACCAGCCGCTAACAATCCACCATCACAAGTTTCCCACTTGAGGGCGACCACTCAGAAGGTATCCTCTTACGTCTGGGGCATACACGCAGTTTAGTCACTAACCCATGCATTCAGTAAGACATGTTCAATCACTTACTTATACAGTCAGTCACACACCTAGTAAATATTCCCTTCAGGCACTTGTAAATCCACTCATTCTTCACTGCACCTTGACATAAATATATATGAAAAATATTTAAACTTTACAGAAACACACATTCACTGGATGATGTCATCATTGATGTCATCAGTGATGTCATTTGAGATGTCATCAGTGATGTCATCAGTGATGTCACTGACCATGTCATGAGTGATGTAATATGTGACATCATCAGTAGTGCATTGGGGGCGCGTGAATTATAGTTATCTCAACTAACTATAACAGGCGAATTTCTCTGGTTTTCTATGAGTTAAATGTCCAACTAACTATAACATCCCTAAAACCTATGTTTTTTTTGAGAATTTCAAAGGTTTTTTGAATGCTTATTCCTAACTATAACGTCTGTAAAACTTATGTTTTTTTTCAGTGAATATATATATATATATTCACTGAAAAAACCATAGGTTATAGACCATATATAGTTAGGAATTAGCATTTACAAAACCTTAAAAATTCACTGAAAAAAACATAGATTATAGACCATATATAGTTAGGGATTAGCATTTACAAAACCTTATTTTACTCACACAAAACCATTGAAATTCGCATATATAGTTAGATGCACTAACTATATATCGTGCACCCGCAATCCACTGCTGATGATGTCACATATTACATCATTCATGACATGGTCAGTGACATCACTGATGACGTCACTGATGACATCACCCAGTGACTGTATGTTTCTCTAAAGTTAAAATATGTCTTATATATTTAAGAATGAGTGGATGTATAAGTGTCTGGATGAAGGATTTAGTAGGTGCATGACTGACTGTATGAGAGAGTGATTAAATGTGTCTCACTGAGTGCATGGGTTAGTGACTAAACTGTCTTAATTCGTGCATCATTATATCTGTTGTTCTGTAAACTGCTGCATGTGTTGATCAGTAGCTATATGAGTAACTATATGGGTTATTGATTGGTTGCCCAAGTATTTGTATGGGATAGTGAGTGTGTGTGTGTGGGTGGCTGGGAGGTTTGTGACTCTGTGCATAGTTGTGTGAACAGTTGATTCACTAGATGTATGGGTTCAAAACTGCATGTGGAAACAGCTGTATGGGTGGTTGACTGTGTGCACGAGTGTATTAGTGAGTGAATGGATATCTCAGTGCTACATGTCAAAGTTAGTACATATGTAAAACACAGTACATGTGAGAGTTGACATATATAAATTACTGTGTATAAGAGCCAGTGAATGTGTGAGTGGCTGCATGTGTCAGGACCTTGGTTTCTTAAGCCTCCCCTAGAGTTTCTCAGGAGCACTACCCTGGAATCAACTATCTGCTGAAATGCTTGTACTTCCCCTTGTAACAAGATTTGACAAATAATTCAGTCTGAAAAGGAAAAACAAGTAACTTTTCACCATGCAATCTTTATATTCAGCAAGCGATATTCTGCATGTAGATTGGCGTTAATCTGCATAGATATTAAGTATCAACATGTGTCAGAGATTCTGTCAAGACTCAAAATGGTTACAACAGCACAGGAATTATTCGATACGTGGTGCATAAAGGTTTACAAAGACACAGGTGTTTCTCCAAAAACGTGATGCATTGAAGTTTGTTTCAAAATAATACACGCAAGTTAAGTTTCCTCACATTAACCTCAGGTTGGTGCTCAAAGAATGAATAATTCTCAAGAAATAACTACTGTTCAATTCACAGCATTGTACATTGCAAACTTGCTATCATTGCAAACATTCAAATATCCAAAGAGTCAAAATGAGACCACAAGAACTCAGAACAGAATCTATGCCCTAAGCCCTCCTCCGAGGCTGAAGAAGTGTTTAGAAGTCTCATAACATGAAGCAAGAATCCAGAAATCTAATCCGATCAACCAAGTCCAAAAAACTACGAAGGAAACGCCCCTCGCGTTTGTCCATAAAAGCCTCTTGAAGGTTCCTCCAGCCGGCAAAATGAAATTGGATAAATCCTACCTGCGATTTCTGCAAGCGGATTTTCGTGGTAGTTTACTACCATTTACAGGAAACAGGATTGCTTGGAACTCCAGCGAAGACCTCCAGCGAAGACCGGAACCGAAGCAGAGGACCTCCGATCTCAGGAACCAGAAGGGAATAATCCGCGCGATGGTTTGGGCGTGGCCGCCTTTATAGTCCCATGCTGAAGTACGGAGGCTGCAGAGGGAACAAAGACCTCGGCAGCAAACTCGAAATAGGACTTCAGAGGCAAAAGGTAACAAGCATTGGCAAGACGCTAGGGCAAGACGCTTGATAAACATTTGAAAACAACAAGCACTGGCACATATGTGATGCAAGCAACAAGCATTGGCGAGGTACCGTGATTAATAGCAGCAATAATAAGCATTGGTATTTTAGCAAGGGCAAGAATCCAGTAACAATAAGTGGACACGCTGATAACAGCAATAGTAGGTGCATAGCAACAAGCATTGATAGCAACAAGCAGCATTGGTAGCAACAAGCAGCGGCACATGGCATAGCAAGTAGCAACAAGCAGCGGCACATGGCATAGCAAGGGCAAGAATCCTGACAGTGCCCCCCAACAAAAATGAAGACACCCCCCCCCAGGACTTCAAAATTGAGAGATTGGGTGCCGGGCATGAAAAGCTCGCACCAAACGGGGAGCATGAACATTGGCCTCAGAGACCCATGAGTCCTCCTCAGGTCCATAGCCTTTCCAGGAGAGGAGGTACCAAAGCTTCCCCCTAACCCGCTTACAGTCCCTAATACAGCGCACCTCGTACTCATCCTGACCTTTCACAAGAAGGGCAGGAGGGCGAGGACGCCGTTTGACAGTAGCCCTCTTCAGCAGAGAAACATGGAATACAGGGTGAATCTTCATACTGTTAGGAAGGAGTAGCTTGTAAGTCACAGGATTCACACACTGAATAATCTTATATGGTCCAATGAATTTAGGATGGAACTTGTATCTTTTCCTGAACTGAAAGTTCCTGGTAGAAAGCCAAACGACATCGCCTACATGAAGATCTGGACCCTTTTGACGCTTCCTGTCCGCAAACTTCTTGTACGTGGCTTTGGCCTTTAATACATTTGTTTGTAAGGCTTTAGTGATGCGTTCCATCTCTCTGAAATGTGAATCCAAGGAAGGTATGTGGGTCTTGTGATGAGCCAGTAGCAAGGGCGAAAAATGAGGATGTCGGCCAAAAACAGCAAAAAAGGGTGACAGACCCGTGGAGGCGTTTTGCAGGTTATTGTAAGCGAACTCAGCTTCCCATAAGAGAGTTAACCAGGAACCCTGCTTTTTGAACAGGAAACACCTCAGATATTGTTTCAGGACCTGGTTGACTCGTTCGGTTTGTCCGTCTGACTCTGGATGAAAACTAGTAGAAGTGTTACAAGTAATGTGAAGAGCCTTACACCAAGCCTTCCAGAACTGCGAGATAAACTGTGGACCTCGATCAGAAGTAATGGATCTAGGAAGGCCGTGTAGACGAACCACATTTTCCAGGAGTAATTGGACCAAATGGGACGAAGTAGGAAGCTTAGAGCAAGGGATAAAGTGGGCCATCTTGGATAAACGATCTACCACCACCAGGATAGTGTTCATGCCTTTTTCTTCTGGCAAATCAGTGATAAAGTCCATAGCAATGTCCTCCCAGACCTGTGTTGGGGTGGGAAGCGGAAGAAGAAGGCCTTTCTTTCGACCATGTTCAGTTTTAGCTTGGGCACAAACATCGCAGTTTTGAATGAAAGTTTGAACATCCCTGTTCCAGGTTGGCCACCAGAAATTCCGCTGTAGCAACTCTTTGGTCTTTGTGATACCAGGATGACCGGCCAATTGGCTAACAGGACATCACTGTAGAACTTGATTTTGTAGAGTCTTGGTAGGAACGAATAAGAGGTTGGAGAAGAAGGGGAGATTCTGATGAATTGTTCTATTGGGCCCATCCCGAACCCAGGAAAGAAGTTTGGGTATAGGCATTGCTTGTCTAATTTGTTGAAAGAAAACATCGGACATTGTGGCACCTATGATCTGTTTTTCGGAGAGCATATTAGTAGGCTTGGGATTTGAAAAGAAGTCATCTGGTTTATGATCATACCGTGATAGGGAATCTGCTTTGTTGTTCTTTGTTCCAGGTCTAAAAGTTATGATGAAGTCAAATTCTGCAAAAAACAATGTCCAACGGAGTTGTCTGGGGGTTAAGGCTTTTGCGCATCTTAGGAATTGCAGATTCCGATGGTCGGTGTATACGGTTACTGTGTGTCTTGCTCCTAGTAAATAATGACGCCATTCTTTGAAGGCATAGCGAATGGCCAGGAGTTCTTTCTCAGCAATGGTGTAGTTAGTTTCTGCAGGCAGAAACTTTCTGGACAAAAAGGCAATGGGATGCAGTTCATTGGTTTCTTGGTCTCTTTGTGAAAGAATTGCTCCTACTGCAAAGTCAGAAGCGTCCGCTTCTACGATAAAAGGCAAGTCCGAATCAGGATGTCGTAAAATGGGTGCTTGCGTAAAGGTTCTTTTAAGGGTTTGAAAGGAGGAGTCAGTGTTAGAGGACCAAGTGAACTTAACATTTTTTCTTAACAGCTGGGTCAAGGGTGTGGCCAAGGTTGAGAAATCTTTGATGAAACGACGGTAGAAATTGGCAAACCCAAGAAAACGTTGGATATCTTTCACTGAAGTTGGGGTAGGCCAATCAAGGATTGCTTGGATTTTTCTTGGGGCCATAGTAATTCCAGATGGAGAAAGAATAAAGCCAAGAAATTCTACTTTGGTGGTATGGAACTCACATTTAGACAGCTTGCAGAACAAACCATGCGATCTCAAGGTGTTTAAAATAGTCTTCACATGCCTAATGTGTTCCTCCGTTGAGGATGAAAAAATTAAAAGGTCATCAATGTAGGCTATGACGAACCTATCTAAGAAGTCCCGAAGGACGTCATTAATAAAAAATTGGAATGCAGCCGGAGCGTTGCATAAGCCAAAAGGCATTACACAATATTCAAACAGGCCGAAACGAGTTCTGAAGGCGGTTTTCCACTCGTCACCTGGTCTGATACGGACCAAGTGGTAGGCGCCTCGTAAGTCGAGCTTCGTAAAAATCGTGGCTGAGCGCACTTGATCAAGAAGCACCGGGATCAATGGTAGAGGGTACCTATTCTTGATGGTGATATTATTAAGTGCTCTGTAATCGATACAGGTGCACAATTCTCCACTGCTCTTAGGCACAAAAAAGAGCGGAGAAGCTGCGGGAGACTTGGAGGGCCGGATGAAACCATTCTTTAAAAATTTATCAAGATATTCCCTAAGATGGTTATTTTCTAGGTCGGTCAAGGCGTAGATTCTACTACAGGGTATCTTGGCCCCAGGCACTAGATCTATGGCACAATCATAGTCCCTATGCGGTGGTAAGGTTTCTGCCTTTTGCTCACAAAAAACATCTGAGTATTCCTCGTAGATGGGAGGAAGATCTATGTCTTGTTCAGCGGCTGTGGAGACATAAAGGGCGGATGCAGAATGTAAAAAGGAGCTTGGAGAGCTCTTAGAGTCCTTTACCGAACCCCCACAGCATCCCTGCTTGCACCAAGAGGAAGTGAAGTCAAGCGTACGTTCAGACCAATTGATAGTGGGGTTATGCATCGTTAACCAGGGAATGCCCAAGATAACTCCAAATTGAGGTGCGTCAATCACATCGAAAGATATTGTTTCCTGGTGTTGTTCGGAGCCCACATCACAAACCATCTCTATGGGAGAGGTGCAGTGCGTGATCATTCCTGAAGTTAATTGGGTTCCGTCAACTGCGTAGACTATTTCAGGTTTCTCCTTCATGATAATGGGTATGCCTGTTTTTGCAATGAACTTGGAATCTATGAAATTTCCGGTGGCACCAGAGTCTATCATTGCTGCCACCAGGATTGGGTTGAGTTTAGGTAGTCTGAAAGAAACGTTCAAAGTGAGATGAGGCACAGTTAACTGCAAGGTGTTCGCAATGGTTTGTTCAGGAGGGGACAGCCAACTCGAAAAAGTCTCCTGATCCAATTTCGAGTTCTCTAGTTTTCCGACTTAGTTTCCTTCTTATCTCGAGACCAAGAGTTCTTAGGCTTGAGTGAACATTCCCTAACAAAATGTCCCTTTTTTCCACAATAAAGACATAGACCATTCTTGCGCCGGGTTTCTTTTTCTTCAGAAGTTAAGGGTTTTCTCAAACTTCCTATCTCCATAGGCTCTGTGAATTCCTGGGTACTAGGAAGCGATCTATCCTTAGTTCTTGAAAAAATTCTAACATCAGTTTGTTTCTTATCTCCTTTGCGGTCAGCAACTCGATGGTCCAAACGAAGACTGAGCGCTATAAGATCTGCACATGTTCGAGGTTGAGGATCTATTGGTGCGATAAGATCTTTAAGCTCATCTCTTAACCCTTGGTAATAGAGAGCTGCCCTCTTCGCTTCTGGCCAGTCCGTTTCAGCAATGAGACGGTTGAATTGGGTAAGGTAGTGTACAAGTTCCTTGTTTCCCTGTCTTAATTCTAGCAGTTCTCTATCGGCTGATCCTGTTATTGTTCTTCTATCGAAAATTCTCTCAAATTCTCTTTTAAACTGCACCCAGTTATATAATATTGGATCATCGGATTGCACCAAAGGAACCGCCCACATAGCTGCATCGCCACTCAGAAAGGAAATCAGAAAGGCTGTTCGTGACTGAGGATTCGGGAAGGAAGCAGGTTTAACCATGAAATGTAACTGAACCTGCGTAAGAAAGGTCTGGAATTTGTTTGGTTCCCCACCAAACCTCTCAGGCTGGGCTAGCGGGACAGTAGTAGGAACAGTAACTGAAACAGAGGGTGACAAACTTGATGCATTTGTTGGATGCTGGGCTGTAGATGGAACTGAATCCAAACGTGATTGCAAATGAATAACCTTATTGGCTAATGTTGCTGTTTCAGTTCTACTGACTGTTAATTCGGTTTGTAAATTCCCAATCATTGCACAAAGATCATCCATGGTGGCATTCATTTGGTTGTGCTCGGGAGAAACAAAATTCGTGGGCGGATTATTCTGTCAGGACCTTGGTTTCTTAAGCCTCCCCTAGAGTTTCTCAGGAGCACTACCCTGGAATCAACTATCTGCTGAAATGCTTGTACTTCCCCTTGTAACAAGATTTGACAAATAATTCAGTCTGAAAAGGAAAAACAAGTAACTTTTCACCATGCAATCTTTATATTCAGCAAGCGATATTCTGCATGTAGATTGGCGTTAATCTGCATAGATATTAAGTATCAACATGTGTCAGAGATTCTGTCAAGACTCAAAATGGTTACAACAGCACAGGAATTATTCGATACGTGGTGCATAAAGGTTTACAAAGACACAGGTGTTTCTCCAAAAACGTGATGCATTGAAGTTTGTTTCAAAATAATACACGCAAGTTAAGTTTCCTCACATTAACCTCAGGTTGGTGCTCAAAGAATGAATAATTCTCAAGAAATAACTACTGTTCAATTCACAGCATTGTACATTGCAAACTTGCTATCATTGCAAACATTCAAATATCCAAAGAGTCAAAATGAGACCACAAGAACTCAGAACAGAATCTATGCCCTAAGCCCTCCTCCGAGGCTGAAGAAGTGTTTAGAAGTCTCATAACATGAAGCAAGAATCCAGAAATCTAATCCGATCAACCAAGTCCAAAAAACTACGAAGGAAACGCCCCTCGCGTTTGTCCATAAAAGCCTCTTGAAGGTTCTTCCAGCCGGCAAAATGAAATTGGATAAATCCTACCTGCGATTTCTGCAAGCGGATTTTCGTGGTAGTTTACTACCATTTACAGGAAACAGGATTGCTTGGAACTCCAGCGAAGACCTCCAGCGAAGACCGGAACCGAAGCAGAGGACCTCCGATCTCAGGAACCAGAAGGGAATAATCCGCGCGATGGTTTGGGCGTGGCCGCCTTTATAGTCCCATGCTGAAGTACGGAGGCTGCAGAGGGAACAAAGACCTCGGCAGCAAACTCGAAATAGGACTTCAGAGGCAAAAGGTAACAAGCATTGGCAAGACGCTAGCGCAAGACGCTTGATAAACATTTGAAAACAACAAGCACTGGCACATAGGTGATGCAAGCAACAAGCATTGGCGAGGTACCGTGATTAATAGCAGCAATAATAAGCATTGGTATTTTAGCAAGGGCAAGAATCCAGTAACAATAAGTGGACACGCTGATAACAGCAATAGTAGGTGCATAGCAACAAGCATTGATAGCAACAAGCAGCATTGGTAGCAACAAGCAGCGGCACATGGCATAGCAAGTAGCAACAAGCAGCGGCACATGGCATAGCAAGGGCAAGAATCCTGACAGCATGGATCATTGAAAACTTGTATCAGTGATTGTATAAGAGAATAAATATGTGTTAGAATATGTTTGAATAAGTAAGGTGTGTATAACTGTATAGTTGAGGAAATGGAGGTGTGATTGATTCTTTGCATGACTGACTAGGTGTATGAGTAACTCCATGGATGAGTGACAATCTGTGAGTGTCTGTTTACACTGAGTGTATCTAAGGTTATGTTAGAGTCTGAAGAGGTTCATCGTATTATCACATGAATGATATCATCAGTGATGTCGTCAGTGATGTCATTTGAGTTGTCATCAGTGATGTCATCAGTGATGTCACTGACCATGTCATGAATGATGTAATATGTGACATCATCAGCAGTGGATGGCGGGTGCGCGATATATGGTTAGTGCAACTAACTATATATGCGAATTTCAATGGTTTTGTATGAGTAAAATAAGGTTTTGTAAATGCTAATCCCTAACTATATATGGTCTATAATCTATGGTTTTTCAGTGAATTTTTAAGGTTTTGTAAATGCTAGTTCCTAACTATATATGGTCTATAACCTATGGATTTTTTCAGTGAATTTCAATGGTTTTTTAATAGCAAATATCATAAGCTGTAAAATGTATTCTTATTTTAATGGAAAAATATATTTTATATGTTTTTAATATAATTATTTTATGTGTATATTTTTTTATTATTTTTTTTTGTTTCGCTACCGATCCGCGCACCGGGTAGCTTCCCGTTAGCTCAATTTGGTTCCGTGACCCGGTCCGCGAACCGGTAAACGTTCCGTTAGCGCAACTACCGCATTAGAAAACAACATCGTGACGCGTCGCTTTAGCGCACCCGGAAGCGCTCTGGAACGCGAACCGAGGCGCGAAGCGCAGCTACCCGGAAGTGCTCCGGGTACGTAGCGGGACGCGCAACGTAAGCGGAACAGGTCATGTGACTTGAAAATAACACTTTTTATTGGTTGATTTCACTTTTGGTTTCCTAATGATGTAAGGCTAGGTCATGTGACCTAAAAATAACACTTTTCATTGGTTTAGAAATTTTTTTTTTCCCAAATGATGAAAGCCCCCTCCTATTTTTCTCACTCTGACTTTCAACTTTGTGAGAGGAAGACCTATTTTGCTTATTGGAAGATGGCTTCAATTGTAGCTGCAGCTGGTGGACCCCCACCACCACCACCACCTCCTAGGAAGGATGGACCACCTCCCCAGTTCATTCCCAACCCTGAAGAAGAGGAGGAAGAAGAAGAACAGGATGTACATGACATAGTATTTTTGCCTGAAGAGCCCCAGAAATCACACCGCAAGGACAATTTCATTTGGCAGTTTTTTACATTTCCTCTGGGCCAAAAAAAGGTGAATGCCCGTCATGTTACATGCCTGATATGCAAAGAAGTTCTGTCTCGAGGTACAAATAAAAAGTATAGCTTTGGGAACTATATAATTTACATTGCCACATGCTAAGGTGGCATCCAATAAATTACAGTGTGGCGGAGGTGCGTAACCTACGTGAAAATCCACCAACTCCTGTGGCCACCACCTCAACGCATAAAAGTCTTTCGGGACCAGAGGCGAGGGAGACGGTCCCCACTATCCAAACTAATTTTCAACACATCAAGCTGGTGTGTATTTATTGTGGGGGTTTGCTTTCTTACGCCGAAATGAGCATAAACTTAATGAACAGAGCATTTTTAAATCACAAGTGCTCCAAACGCCCCAAAAAGTGATTTTTTTTTTGCTCCTGTTGAGCCGTTTCTAATGCCTGTTTTTTGTTGTTCCCCCTGAAAAAAACAAAAAAAAATTTAAATTGTTCAAAAAATACAAAAAAAATAAAAATTCTTCAGAAAAATAAAAAAAATATAAAACAACAAAAACAATAAAAAAGTTATTTTCAGAACTACCTCCCGTTTATAAAAAATTGCTAAAATGTTTAGCACTCTTGCATTCTCTTTTTTTTTTATTTGCTTCCTGGTTCGCGCCCCGGTACGCGAACCGGAAGCGAACCAAAAAAAAAAAGGAAAAAAAAATAGTGTATATAAGAGAAGGAGACAGAGAGAATAATGTTAAAAGAAAGACAGCTAGAGGGAGTAACACAGAGATACTGTATAATAGATAATTATACAAAAAAAAGTTGTAAGCGGGAAAAATTGAGAAAAAGAAAATAGAAAAGGAAGTGAAAGAAAAAAAGAGTGTAGAAGAATAATAAACAAGAGTTACTTGGAGAATGTGAATGAATTTTCAAATTAAAAAGAAACAGAGTAAAGTATGTGGAATAAGAAGTAGGGCTAGAACCGGACTAAAACAACAACCCTGAGGGAAGGTTTTAAAAAAAAGAGAGTGTTAGTAAATAGGATTAAAACAAGGTGTATCATAGTGAATAAAATAAAAACATGTGGAATGACAGAGAGAAAAAACAGAAAGAAGAAAAGAAGAAGTGATAGAAAAAGAATAATTGAAACAGCAAAGAAATGAACATAAGATACGGTGCATGAACTACAGAGAGAAAGCATAAAGAACAACTTGTAAAAGAGTGAAGAGACAGTGACAGTTTGTGTTAGAGAAACGGACTGAGTGAAAAGGAGTGAGGAACTGTGAGAACAGAGGGACTGAGAAAAGGAGTGGAAGGAGTAGAATAAGTAAGTAATAGAAAAGGAATGAGGGAAGTAGCAAAGGCAGGAAACTGAGGGTTAAAGAAATGAAGCAGTGGAACTAAAAAAAGTTAAATGTGAAAGAGATGTAACGGAATGAGTACTAAACACTTACCTTATAATTGTCGTTAACTTAGTCACTTGTTATTTTTATACTTTCAATCTGTGAATGAAAGAACAAAAATTTAGAAATTGATAGAAGGTAGTAAAAGATGAGTGAGCATGAGACAAGATGAGTACATATTAAAAATCACAATTCAAAGTACAGAATTAATTATACATATTAAATGGTTTATTTTTGCTGTTCTCAGAATATATCAAATTTCACTAAAAACAGTGAGTTGAAGGTATTCATCATATAACAGCGGGGAAAAAAACACAATCAAAATGATTGTGTTTAAAAAACCCATATAATATAACCAATCAGAAATCAGAACTCCTCAAAAGTAACTTACTTTCCATGACGTCAAAGGATGTCCTATGAACAGCTTATACTCTGTTGTGCTGTTATTATTTTCTGCCCGCCACTCTCTGAAAGATAAGCTCCATCGTTTTAACAAAAATGTGACATACAAAGCAATTTGGAAAGGGGCGACCAAATCGGTCCCCCCGAACGTATGGCAGAGTGCCTCGATCCCCCCGGGAAGCCATTTTTGGGCGGGGAGCGCGTCTCGGCTGGTATGCCCGAAGCGGCGTAGCCGGGGCGCGCTTTTTCCCGCCCTTGAGTGGGCTGGCCTAGACACTGACGCGACCAGCCACGCCCACGGGGCAGGATGGGGCGGGTCTACGCCCGCCCCGAAGGAGGATAAAAGAAGACGAAAGACCCGAAGACATCCTCTTGTTCCTGTGCTCTGAAGCTGCACCTCCTCGCTGCACGTGAGCTCGAGACGGAACGAAGAGCCAATTTTGAGCGTTTTAATCGTTCTTGTTTGTTTTACAGCTACTTTTCGAGAATGCCGAAGAAGATCGCTAAGAAGATGACTACCGACCAGATGCTGCGGGTCCTCATGAAAGAGATGTCCGAGCTCAAGAAAAGGGTGGACGAGAACGAGGAAAGGGGGCCGAAGCGCCCGTCGGAGGGACCAGCACCTGGGGGGAAGAATAAGAGACCCAGGAGGGGGCCAGCGGGAGGCGACATCCCGGGTCCCAGTGCACCGCTCGAGGCCCCGGCCCCTGTGCCGGACGAGGTGGTCACCCCTGTGCCCAACGATGATATGCCGCCCGAGCTAGCGGCACAGTTGGCAGCGTGGTTGGGAAAAGGTGCCGAGGGCGCCACGGCTGCCGATGCGCAGGCACTTATAAAGGAGCTACGGGAGAAGCGGGGACGACCCGAGGTGCCCGTCCCGGCGCCAATAGAGGACAAGACTCCAGGGGCGCCTGCAAATACAGAGGCAGCGTCAGGGGCAGGTAAGCGGCCTTTGCCGATTGCGTGGGATGAATCTACGCCCTCGCGGAGGGATAGACTGGGGCAACATGTTCCGTTGTCGATTAAGGAAAAGATCTGGGCAGGGGAATATGTGAACATTTTTTCTCTGCTTGTTGATCATTATGAGGTGGAGCATGTTAAGAGTCAGAAGGATCTCATGCACCCGAGTGTTTGGCGCGCAAAAATGGCCGCCTTTAAAGTGAATGAGAATATCGGCAACTGGGGCAAAGCCTGGGGAATTTTTACGGCAATCCTGGGGGAACGTAGGCCTGAGTTGCTTCCCGAGTTCTCAAGCTACCAGTCACGTATCATGGGGTACTCGACATCACACCAGGGTAACCATTGGTTCTGCTATGATAATCTGTTCAGGAAAGAGAAAGAGCATAATAAGAACCTGACTTGGGATTGCTATGATTCCATAACTTGGGATAAAATGAAAGAGTCAGGAATGTTAAAAATGCCACTGGTGGGGAGTAATGTGGGTGAATCCTCCCGACAGTATGCGGGGACGCCCTTTCGATCAGGCTCGGGAACCGAGGAGTACTCGAAGCCCGCAGGCAATGCCGGGAAAAGGGGTTTCTGCTTCAGTTTTAACAAAGGAAAATGTTCTAGGCCACCGGGATCGTGTAAATTCAAACATGTGTGTAGTGGGTGTGGATCCCCCCATCCTGAGACCTCGTGCAGAGCCGCAACGGGTGATAATGGGGGCAGAGGAGGCGCCAAACAGGTCTAATATAGGCCAAGGGGCGCCTTTACCTACCCCAATTGATACCTTGGCAATGATCCCTTGGCTCAGCGAATACCCTGATCGTACTTCTGCTGGGGTGCTGCGGAACGGTTTTTCATATGGTTTCCGCATCCCGGTAGGGGACTTTCGGGGGGTGGAAAAATGTAAAAATCAACTTTCCGTTCTACAACACGCTACCGTGGTGCAGGATAAGATCCTAAAAGAGGTGGCTCGGGGGCGGGTCGCCGGCCCTTTCAGTGTACCCCCGGTTCAGAATTTTGTTTGTTCCCCGTTAGGGGTGGTTCCCAAAAAAGACCCCGGTGAGTTCCGGCTGATCCATAATCTATCAGCCCCGCGAGGTCTTTCGGTAAACGATGCAATCGATGCAGAAGTTTGTTCAGTGCGGTACGCATCCTTCGATGAGGCCGTAGTCAATTTAAATCGCCTGGGGCCTGGGGCGCTGATGGCGAAATCAGATATCGAATCAGCGTTCCGGTTGCTCCCGGTACACCCAGATGATCAGCGTGTCTTAGGATTCATGTTTCAGGGTTGTTACTACATGGATAAGTGTATGCCGATGGGGTGCTCTATATCCTGTGCGTATTTCGAGAAATTCAGTAGTTTTCTACAATGGGCTTTTACAAAGAAAACGGGTTTCCGAAATGTTATGCATTACCTTGACGATTTCCTATTTCTCGGGGCAGCGGGGGAATTAGAATGTGGTCAAGCATTGGCCGAATTTTGTGCGTTAATGAAGCAGTTTGGTGTGCCATTGGCACCGGGAAAAACAGTGGGTCCCACGACTTGTCTCGAGTTTCTTGGGATCGAGTTGGACTCCATTGAAGGGTGTTTCCGTTTACCAGCGGGAAAAGTGTTGAAATTCAGGGCTGCACTGCAAATGTGTATACGTGCAGCCAAAGTTACGCTGCAACAATTACAGCAGTTGGTGGGACAGTTGAATTTTGCCCTTAGGGTGATTCCAATGGCCCGCCCCTTCTCCCGTTCAATCGCGCAGGCGATGGTCGGTCTCAAAGAAAGCCATCATCGCACGAGAATATCGGCTGAGATCCGCCAGGATATGCGTATTTGGTTAGCATTTCTGGCGGATTTCAACGGTAGGATCGTCTGGAGTAAACCAGCCGTCTCTTCGGAGGAGCTGGGGTTATGGACAGACTCAGCAGGAAGCATAGGTTTTGGCGCCATATTCGGCACTAAATGGTCGGCACAAAGATGGCCGACGTGGTGGCGTGAGAATGATCTGACGAGCAATATTGCTTTCCTGGAGTTGTTTCCCATCTTGGTGGCCCTGAGAACGTGGCCGGATGGGCTCAGGGATCACTCTGTCGTGTTTTGGTCTGACAATATGACCGTAGTCGAGTGCATCAATAATCAGGCAGCACGTTGTAAGATGATTCTAAGATTGCTGAAAGAAATTGTCTTGCTTTGTATGCAATTGAATGTGATATTCAGAGCAAAACATGTGCCCGGTGTAAAGAATCAGGCTGCTGACGCACTGTCTCGTTTCCAAATGCAGGCCTTTTTGGGTTTTCTCCCCTCAGCGGACCCAGAGCCAGCACCCTTCCCCGAAGCTCTCTGGTCTCTCGGTGCCCCGAACTTCGTCACCTCGTGGGAGAGAGTCTAGCACCAAGGACGAGGAAGGCATACGAAGGGGCGTTTCGTGCCTATTTAGCCTTTTTAGGGGGAGATAGGGAGCGACTTTGGGGGCACGAGGAAGGGGTAGTGGATTTCTTGATGTCCTTACGCAGGGCTGGGAAATCGGTGGCGACGGCCCAAAGGCATCGTGCTGCCATTTCCTTTGTTGCCAGAGCACATGCTATCCAAGACCCGACAGCGTCTTTTGTTGTGCACAAGGCGCTGCGCGGGTGGCAACGCCTGGAGGGTCGCAGAGTAGATGTAAGGCGCCCGATAGGTTTGGATAGATTGTCCCAGTTGTTGGCCACACTGCACGCCACATGCTCATCTCAGTTTGAGGCGGTATTGTTCCGAGCTGCCTTTACGCTGGCATTCCACGGTGCAATGCGGGTAAGCGAATTGGTGGCAAGGAACAGGCTGGACGTGTCGGGAGGTTTATGCCGGGAACACGTTCAGATTCGGGGAGATACATTAACAGTCTCCTTTGTAAAGTCCAAGACAGACCAAGACGGGATGGGTGACTGCGCCATCATACGCAGGATGCCGGGGTCCCTCATGTGTCCGGTAAAGTGTTTAGAGGACTACCTAGCACAAAGGGTGGCATCATGGGAGGGGACTTTGTTAAGACACGCTGACGCCACCCCACTGACGAAATTTCAGTTTCAGCGGGTGCTTGCGATGTCCATTGCCGCCGCGGGCTTGAACCCGGGCGAATTTGGGACCCACTCCTTTCGAATAGGGGCTGCCACTGAAGCTACAGCCAGGGGTCTTAATGTGGACCAAGTGAAACGAGTGGGGCGTTGGTCGTCCAATTGTTATAAGAGATACGTGCGGTTGCACATGTTGTGAAGCGATAATGATGTACTCACGCTTCTTGTTTTTGTTTGGTTTCAGTTGCACAAGCCTGCGAGGCGGAGCAGACCATGCAGTCGACCTTACACCAGGCCAGCGGTCAGACGTCACCGGCTGTGAAAAAGGAGGTGTGGGTTGTGGGCCACTCATACGTGAGGCGTGCCGCAGACGTATTCAAAGCAGGTGACATGGTTCACGTGGCTGAGGGATACGGGTACAGGGTGTCCTTCTATGGTAAGGGCGGTCTCTGTATTGACCAGTTTCAAGCATTTTTTGAGGATGTATTAGGGCGGACAAGGTCACCGCCGTCCATAATTATAGTACATGTTGGGGGCAATGATTTGGTCACCATCGGTAGACGACTACTCCTAGAGGCTATGCTTTCCACTGTAAGTTGGTTGGCGAGGAGAGTTCCGGGGTGCACAATTGCATGGTCCCATTTGATCCCACGTAAAGTATGGCGGGGGGCTATCTCTGTTCCTGCTATAAATCATTCCGTAAGAAAGATTAACAATAAAGTGAGTAGGTTATTCCGTTCCAGGACTTTGCATTCTATCTCCCATGGCTGCATTAATGATGACAGTATGTACGTGGGGGATGGGGTGCATTTGTCTCGGGTGGGGAATGAGTTGCTCTTGGGTGATTTCTTAGCATGGTTAAAAGTGTTGAATCATGACCTTTAGGTAGGAGGTTTTTGTGGGGGGTCCGGATAGCCGGTCAACTATCCGGCCTGTGGCGGTAAGGTCATGATCGGTGAGCACTAATTGGAAGATCCCTATGAGTGGGCGTCACCCAATACGGCTGGGAGAGCTCGGGGGGAGGTGGCCTTTGGCCCCTCAACGGGGAGGCGGACCCTTTCTAAGGATGGGTCGCCGAAAGAAGAGGAAAGGCGGTCAAGGCCCCTTCCTGTGTAGGAGGGGTTACAGCCCCCTCCTGTTGTATTTCCCGGGGCCAGGGTCATCTGCGACGGCAGATGCGGTAAGTTGTGTGGGGTTGGGGAGAGGTCTCCGATACCTTCTAGTTACCTCACACGAGTTCTCGAGCGACCTTTAACTGGCGTCGAGTTGATAAGCGCCCCCGTCAAGTCAAGGGAAATTGAGTAAGTTGCACTTGAGTACGCCTCGGTGCAGTCGCCCCTCCTAAGTGGGGGGGGTATGTCTTGGTTAGGGATCTGACACCGGTTATGATCTTGCCGTTGGCCCTTAACGTTAGGATGTACAATTTCAATATTTAAAGTACATGTTTTTGTAGGATGTTAGATCGGCTAGGAGAACCTCTGTATTAGAGAATATGTTAAAGTTAGCCTAACATCGCAATGTGGTATGAAATTGTACATTAATGTTTAACGTTTTAACTTTTGTTTTTAATAAATACGGCCGGGCGGGTCACTCCCGCCCACATCCAAAAACTTCAAGAAACGTTTCCGGTTTCCCTCATTGTGGGATTGTGTTGAGAGGGGGTGGCGGGTATCTCAGCCATATGGAAAGGGGCGACCAAATCGGTCCCCCCGAACGTATGGCAGAGTGCCTCGATCCCCCCGGGAAGCCATTTTTGGGCGGGGAGCGCGTCTCGGCTGGTATGCCCGAAGCGGCGTAGCCGGGGCGCGCTTTTTCCCGCCCTTGAGTGGGCTGGCCTAGACACTGACGCGACCAGCCACGCCCACGGGGCAGGATGGGGCGGGTCTACGCCCGCCCCGAAGGAGGATAAAAGAAGACGAAAGACCCGAAGACATCCTCTTGTTCCTGTGCTCTGAAGCTGCACCTCCTCGCTGCACGTGAGCTCGAGACGGAACGAAGAGCCAATTTTGACCCACCCACCAGCCCCTGAGGACAGCGATTTGTTTTAATAAAGTTGATGATTTTATAACCTTGTATTCTTTTTCAGATGGCGATAATGTTTTGCTGATGTTGAATATGTAATAAAGATCGTTATGATGTGATAAGTGCTTTTGATTAAAGAAAGTTTGAATTTGAGGTCCATATAGCGAACAGGTTTGCCAGTCATAGGGACCAATTTCCTTTAGTTAGCATTGTCGTATTTACTTGGTAGGCGGTAAGGTCATGATCGGTGAGCACTAATTGGAAGATCCCTATGAGTGGGCGTCACCCAATACGGCTGGGAGAGCTCGGGGGGAGGTGGCCTTTGGCCCCTCAACGGGGAGGCGGACCCTTTCTAAGGATGGGTCGCCGAAAGAAGAGGAAAGGCGGTCAAGGCCCCTTCCTGTGTAGGAGGGGTTACAGCCCCCTCCTGTTGTATTTCCCGGGGCCAGGGTCATCTGCGACGGCAGATGCGGTAAGTTGTGTGGGGTTGGGGAGAGGTCTCCGATACCTTCTAGTTACCTCACACGAGTTCTCGAGCGACCTTTAACTGGCGTCGAGTTGATAAGCGCCCCCGTCAAGTCAAGGGAAATTGAGTAAGTTGCACTTGAGTACGCCTCGGTGCAGTCGCCCCTCCTAAGTGGGGGGGGGTATGTCTTGGTTAGGGATCTGACACCGGTTATGATCTTGCCGTTGGCCCTTAACGTTAGGATGTACAATTTCAATATTTAAAGTACATGTTTTTGTAGGATGTTAGATCGGCTAGGAGAACCTCTGTATTAGAGAATATGTTAAAGTTAGCCTAACATCGCAATGTGGTATGAAATTGTACATTAATGTTTAACGTTTTAACTTTTGTTTTTAATAAATACGGCCGGGCGGGTCACTCCCGCCCACATCCAAAAACTTCAAGAAACGTTTCCGGTTTCCCTCATTGTGGGATTGTGTTGAGAGGGGGTGGCGGGTATCTCAGCCATATAAAACAGCACACTAAATTACAGCAACACCTAGAATCATTATAGTCCAGTTACCCACCCTAAATTCTCACTTCTGAAAACAAGTCAAAAGGCAACATTGCTTCATAGTCAAATAGTAATTATTGCCGAAAGACCAGCCTTTTTTACATTTCAAATAAGCTGTGTAATATCCTGATGTTGTCAAAGGACCAGTTGCAAATGTTCTTCCTGAAATCGACGACTGTGTAGCCAAAACATTTTTAATTAGACTTGACAACTTATTTACATCCGGTTTATATAGTTGGAATTGTAAAATGACATTTCACCCATAAGTTTCTATAAATAATGTGGACAGCATTGCAGACTTACATTACCTCTACTCCTTCTTTTGATCTGCTGCTTGAATTAGCTTATTAAAACAAACAATTTTCGCTCTGTGCTAGACTTATCCACAAGGCTATATAGTGTAGGAGCCATTAGAACCTCTTGAAATTCCTCAGAACAAATCCCGAGATTCCTTCCCTAAAATGTTGGTTGTAAGAACACCAGGTAGGAATTTTTAAGGTGAAAAGGCAATCTTTTTTTGAAAGTTAAAACAGAATCATTGCAGAATGACCAGCCGTTTCCAGATTTCAAATAAGTTGTGTAATGTCCTGATGTTGTTGAAGGACCCTCATGATATATAATTGCTGCAGTTAGAAAAATCCTTCCTGATATTGACAACTGAGAAGCCACAACATTTTTAATTAAAGTTGTCAATTTTGTTCCATCAGGCCTACATCGTTGGAACATTAAAATGACATACTGGCCATATCTTCGTATAAATAATGTGGACAGCATTGCAGACTTACATTGGCTACACTCCATGTGTTTTGATCGGCTGCTTTTACTAGCTTATTAAAGGATACTGATTTACTGTCTGGCAAAGTTAAATATGTAAATCTTTCTGAGTCTACACTAGTAGTACTTGATAACGTACAATTCTCGCAGTCATGCTGCCATTGATAAGAACGGCCAAACAGATGATCTACATCTGCACCTTCATCTTGCAATACATTAAGCATATACATTAAAAACTCCTGACAATCTTGCTGAATATTTTGAGAGAATTGTGTTTGACCTGAACATTTGTCTAACAGATTTCGAATTTCAGACACACTTTCTACTCTTGTTCTATCAGTGCTACCTTTCTCTAACACAGAATTCAATAAACAGCAAAAACTTTGATCCAAATTGATCACAATTTGTTCTTTTAAAGTTTCTAGAGAAAAGACAACATTAACCACTACATTAGCATAGCAGTTGACACCAGAACTATTTTCAAATTGAAAACCAACAACATCTTCAACAGAATTCATTTTCTTTCTGCTTACAATTTTGGGTTCATCGACTTTTGGTCTTTTTGCTACAACCTCCCTACTATTAGTGATATTTCTTTGTTTCCGGCCTACCACACGTTTCTCAAACATATTGAGCAAATGTGGCGCATACTCTCTTCTTAACCTATTGTATTCCTTAACACAATCTAGATCCGCACAAATGTTTGTGACATCACACTCAATCAAGTACAAACCCGATAAAGATCTGATTCGTGACAATGTTAAGCCATACCCTCTTTGAACACAGAACTGCCAATATTCACCAAAGCACTGTCTACACTTAAACCTTGTGATTTATGGATTGTCACTGCATATGCCAAGCAAACAGGAAATTGCTTACGGCGAACATATAAGTCTTTTACAAGCAAAAACCTAGCTGTGCAACGACCAATTAGCTGTACTTCATCAATGCCATCAAATTTAATTTTTAAAAATTCGATTCCATCTCTATTTCTGTATTTCTCAAAATCAACAACATTACCCATTGATCCATTTACCAGACCTCTTTCAACATGTAAATTCCTTCTCAAAATAATACGGCAATTTAAGCACACATTCAGAGTCTTTTCAAAACCAGCAGTTTTAGATATAGTCTTCTCTAATGAATCCAATTTAGATTTCAAATTCTCAGACAAAACAATTGTTGCACCCATATGCTCTATTCTGTCAATAGCTTCCAGTTTCACAATCTCTTGGTTTTCTAAATTCAACATTTTGTTGTTGAAGATGGAACATCCTGAAAGAGTTGGCATCAAACATATTCCCGATTTCTTCTCAGTAATTTTATGAAAAATATTCTCTGGCAGAACGTCTTCTTCTGGATACAAATTTGACAGTAATCGTACATGTAAAGCTTCTTTCCCACGCTCAGTCACTTTCCCGATTTTAACATCTTGTAGAATATTCTTGTAATCTTCATCCTTCGCCTGACGCATATTTTCAGGCAGCTCAGCATAATTGAAGTTTAACCATATGTTAACGTTGCCAATGCTCCCTAGGCACTGCCTGGTATCTTCATGCGTAAGCAGTTAAAACACTGGTTGTCCTTTTACTGGTGGCAGCTGCAGAAGATCACCGAAAACAATGAAGTGTTTGCCACCAAATAACACATCATACTCTATTTTAAGAACTTCCTGCATTCTCAAATGCACAAAGGCAAGCATGACATTGGAAACCATGCTTACTTCGTCAATGATAAGAAGTTTCATCTTCTTCAGGACTCTAGATACTTCACAACAAGCATCTCCCGATAACTTGTGGTATTGTAATTTGTTATCATGCTCCACTGGCAGCATCAGTAGCCGATGCAAAGTAATACCTTTAATATTATGTGCTGCCAGTCCAGTTATATATATATATATTTTTATTGTTCAGTTAATTAAAACCTTAACAAAATGTTCTTATCGGTCTAACGCATAATTAAAATGTGATCAATGAATAAGAACAAATACTACACATTTCCATTATCATTTCACTTAAATTAAAATTTTGATCATTGAATTTGATCTTCTATTTAAAACCTAATAATTATATTTGAACGAATAATTGAAAATATTAAAGAAATAAAACAAAAACTTAGTATTTACATTGCATTCACAAGTTTTTCGAAAGTCCTCATGAACTTTACAGTCTTGCAATTTGATTGTGGTGACGTTGCGTCCAAACAACCAATTACAGCAGTCCTACAAGTACGTAGTTTCCTTGCTAGGAATATGTTCCTTAAAAAGCGCCTTCGCTCCATTGTCAACGGTTTACAGATACATATTATATGAATAAGATCTTCTTTTTCATACCCACAGAGGCGGCAGGAGACGGATTCTGTATGTTTCCAGGCAGGCTCGTCGGCCAATGTTGGAAATTTACCGAACCTCAATGCCATCAGCTTTTTTTTAATAAAGATTGAGTATGTTGCATCCAAATAAGCCGCTGGGGTTAATAATCTGTAGCTATTGATCAGGATCCAAGAATGTGAACGATGCGAAAAAATGGCTTTGTCGATAATCAAAGAGTGAAATTTTGCGGCCTTATTTAGTGCTATTTTGAATGCTGAAAATGGCAGGTTTTTGTCCCAAATTTTAGCGGTGCAAGTTATCTCCAAAGCTCTAGTCAGATATTTGTTTGCTTCTGATTTTGTTTGAGTTTCTAATTCCTGCCATAGATATTTGTTCAAATTATTAGCTGCTGCTCTCTTTTTAATCCGATACCACTCCTTTATGCATGAATAAAGCCGTCCCAAGCTTTCATTCTTTAGTCCAAACTCTAGACGAATTTGCGCTGGTGAAGCAGAGCTCGGCAATTGTAATACCCGTTTGTAAATTTTGGTAATTAAACTGTTTAGGAGAACAGAATCCTTGCCATTCATTGCTACACTACTGTAGACTAGCGTTGGAAGAGCTTTATTGGCTATCACCGTAAGTAAGGGTTTTAAAGAGGGACCTTCTAGCTTTTTCGATAAAGTGCTAAGTGCAGATGTTAGTGCTGTTGATCTATTAGTTAAATAGGTTTTCTGGGCCTTTAAGGTGAGCTTATCATCGATGTAATATCCCAAGTATTTGTAGCTTGTCACCCTTTCCAACTGTTGTCCTTCTAGCCAAACATTATGTGAAGTTATATGCCGATTAGTAATTAGCATAGTTTTAGATTTTGAAAAATTAAGAGCCAAGTTGTTTGCAGACAGAAAAGCAGATAGCACCGATAGCTGTCTTGATAAGCCAACCTTTGTCTGACTCATGAGGACGATATCGTCGGCGTAAGCCAGATATGTCAATTGTAAGTTGCCTAATTTTGGCGGGTGGGCGTTACATCCATTTAACTTTGCTGAGAGGTCCGAAATGAATAAATTAAACAGATGTGGGGCCAGGACACATCCCTGTTTTAAGCCAGATGTTCTGCGCACTTTTTTTGATAGTCGTGACCCGTCTCCTAGCCTTACTTGCGTCCAGGTGTCAGAGTAGAATAGCAACAGACCCCTTAATAAGTTTTCTGGAATCATCCAGGCTCTTAATTTGGCCCATTATAGGTTCCTATCCACGCTGTCGAAGGCTGCTTGGAGGTCAATGAAGCACAAGTTCAGATCTTGTTTAATGCGCTTACATTTATCCGCGATCATGGAGATGGATAAAATATTTGTTATAGTCCCGATCCCTACTCTAAATCCTGTTTGATTTAGTGGGATCAGGTCCCTCTCTCCTGACCACTTTACCAGATCAGCTAATAATAGCGATGCAAAGTATTTGGCTTCGACGTCCTGCAGGGCAATTAATCTGTAATTTGCAGGGTTGGATCTCTCACCGCCCTTGTATATTGGCATTGTGATAGAACCGCGCCAGCTTTCAGGCACAAGATTGTATGTTTGGATGTCTGAAAAGAGTTTGTCAAGTAATGTGCTCCAGTATTCCGGTGCATCTTTGAAAACAGCTAGCGGTATGCCATTTGGCCCAGGGGCCCCATTACTTTTGCCCTTTTTAATTATTTTCATTATCTCCTCAACGGATTTTTTTCCATGTAATGCGACAGAAGTAGGATATTTAGGCTGGCTAGTGATTAGTGTTTGACTGGTGCTGGCTCCTTCCAATGTCTTTATTTGTTGTTGCGATGATAGCTGTATATTCCCAATGGCTATTGCTGGGCGAACTTTAAATTTGGAGGAGAGAAAGGTAACCCATTCGGATTCCTGGACATTTGAGGTCAATGCATTGCGCGGTCTTGTTAATTCATTTACTATTTTCCAGAATTTGTTTGAATTCGGAAGCTTTGAACTAAACAACAAAGTAGTCCAAAAATTTTCGTTAGACCTCCTTTTATGTTCCCAGACCTTCTTTTTATATAGACGTCTTTGCGCATAAAAAATGTCCCACTGCGGCGCGTCTTTATCCTGCGTCTGTAGCTTCTTTTGAGTTCCTCGCAAATTCCTCTTTAGTTCTAGAAGTGATTTCGGTAGCTTATTGTTGGGCCTTACTGTTTTAACCTGTTTGCCCGGTAATTTCATTTTTGTCACCAATTTATCCAGAAAAAGATTCCATATCTGGATATTATTCTTTGACTCGTCGCACACCTCTTTCAATGTGGCCTCTATTATTGAAAACCAGTCTGTTTTATTTGCTTCCGACCAGTTAATGCGCTTTTGGTTAATTGAGCTTAGTTGACCCTCCAGTATGCATGATGGTTGGAATCTTTTCGTACTGAGGTTAAATTTAATATGCTGCATCGCATGGTCACTCAAGGGCATGTATTCAATGTAGAAGGATTCCACTAAATGAATTAGTGGTAGGCTTACTACTGTGTAATCCAACGTTGAATGAGAATGTGGACCGTAAAAAGTTTTTTTCGGAGGACGATCTTCGTTGGTCCTGCCATTCAAGACGCGCATACCTATATACTGTCACAAGGTGTATGCCAAGCTGGTCCTTACGAGCTCTCGACATGCTACATATTTGCTGTGGGACGCTCCAGTACATATTATCTGCGGATAATATTTCGTCTTCCTCAGGGGAGTGTATCAAATTAGAATTAAAATCGCCAGTTAATATAATATTCCATGACGGCTCAGTGGAGCGAAGCTCCATTACGGCGTTGCACAGCACTACATTTTTTTTCTTTTTGACTTTTAAATTTGGTTGTGTGTAGTAATTAATCAGGATTGTTGTCTTGGTGTCGGTTTCCTTCATTCCTGTTAATTTGATTATTTGAATGCCTGGGTCGGTGGAATTAAGCTGCTCAGAATTAATGTTTAGGGCGGTTGACACGTAAACTGCTAGGCCTCCAGTCGCTCGACCGTGGGTTTTGGATTTTTCAGCAGCTACAGTGTAATGGGTGTAACCTACCAATGCGATATCTTCTTGTGACCAGGTTTCTTGCAAAGCGATGATATCGCAGTTTGCCCATTCATCTAATGCTTGTCCTTCCTCTAACAGTCTTTTTGCACCAGCGATATTCCATGATATTACGTGTATTCCCCTGTATGCCTCTTGGTTCGGCGTTTCTTTATTTGGTCAATGCCTCCGCTTGTCATTTAGCATACTGGGAAGCCACTTCCAATGGTCCATTGAGTGTTGAAATTCCTCAACTTTTTCCTCTTCTATTACTCCCTGAGTAAGCATTAGGTTGCTTCTACCTTTAGCATTGTGTAAGATTGAGTAGAGTGGTTTCTGGATTGCAAGGTCTGTCATTTTCCTGGTAAACCGTGTACCACTTTCTTTTTTTAATGGCAATGGATAACGCGGGGCAATGGGTTGTGATAATTGTATGCCCCATGATAGAAACCGGTCTGAACACCCTAATATTAATTGGACAATCCCTGGGGTTTTCCAAGTGGTCAATGTTTGCTCGTTGCTTGTATCCTTTGACTCTCTCTGAAATTGAACCTGTTCCAGGTCTGTTGATTTTATGTTACTTAGTTCATTAATTTCTGCCATGAGTTTCAAGATGATACTCCTATTTAATGTATCATGCCTGCCCTGTGTCTTATATTCGGGAGTAAAAATTAGTTGACAGCGAACATCGGCTGGCTCGTTTGGAACTTTCCTTGTGTTCTTACTCATTTCTCCATTTGTATGATTAATGTCCTTGTTTGTTATACTTATACTTAGTTTGCCTTGATTTAAGGCAACCGGGGTTTCAAGTATCAATCTTTGAGAGTCGTGGCAAATTTTTACTTCTAAATTATGTGTTCCGGGTTCAGACAGTGCTTGAAAAGTAGAAGCAAAAAGACCCTTTTCCTCTGTTTTTGTTCGGGCAGCGGCTTGTACTTGATTGGTATCATCATTTACTGCCCTATTGTCTCCGGCAGGGAGAATTGCGTCATGCTGATTAGAAGAATTAAGGTTTTCTTTTGATCCTGAAGCTATCAAGTGACTGTGCTTGTTATTATTCACCCAAACTGAAGTGGTGACTTGCGATCTGCCAATTTCTTTGGTGATTTCTTGGTGAGGGTCAGGGTTCTGATTTAAGTGAGATTCTTTGCCTTTTTCACGGTGAGATGATTTTTCAGAAGTATTTTCACTTCCTGTGGATGGCCCATTGTTTGTTGTTTGCGGTATGTTATGAAGTTTATTAGTCATTTGTTTCGAGCTAGTCGGTCTATCAGCTGGCTGTTGTCCTTTCAGTGCCTTTGTCGTCGTCAATGATGTATTGATGGACATGTCGGCATTGGCCCTTTCGTCTGTGCCAGATTCCATGATGCTATCCTCTGTTAGAACCTTTGTATTAGAGTTTACAAAAATGGGATATATGTTGAGGTTTGACCGTGAGCCTACATCACTTTTTTTGTTCCTTGCTTTCCGTTCTTTTTTCCTTTGTCGCTTTGTCATTGTTAGCTTTGTAGGAACTAAGTTTGTGACATCAGTTTTAATTTCTTTATGGATTTCTTCATTGATTGAGATTTTTTGGGACTTGGGAGGTTCTTCTATTCTGGCGTTCTCTAATAAGAGGTTATCATCTTTAAGTTCGTAGCTCTGGGTGTTACCTTTACCAGACTGGTCAGACTCTATGACTGGATGGACAAGGCGCTTGTTTAACATAAGAATCTGGTCTAAAACTGTAGGTAATGTGCTTAACTTATCGAGTACTGGACCGCAGGTGCATGATGATTCAAGTTGGAAGGTATTAGCTTGAGCTCTAATAATCAGATTATTCAAGTTATCCAGTTTTGTATTAATACCGGCTATATAGGCAGCTATTACATTCATTAGATCTATTTGAATATCCAGCTTATCGGATTGCATTATTAATGCTGTTGTTGACGTTTGAAGTGCTTGTAGTATAGGCGCAGCAAGGGCCAGAGGGCCATTATCTTTATTATGCTGTTTATTGCTATCTGTGATTGCTGGATTAACATTTCTCTCCACTGATGTAGACATATAATTTTCACTGTTTCCCCCGCTGGGAAGTCGCGGATCCAGTTCGCTGCTTTTGATTTCTTCTGGAGTATCTTCTTCCTCCCGAATATGCTTTGTGTTGGCCGAACAATCATTCTCTTTGCCATGGCAATCTATCAGGCTAAGGTCAGGCCATAGGTGAGAGAGCGCGTTGTGGCTCGAGTGCATAACTTGTATATGATCCTGGCTTGCTCCTGAATCCACTACTTTTGTGAGTGGTGTTGGTTGTATAGTGGTGATATTGGAATCCCCGATGGCTGAATGAACCATTGCTGATATGGTAACTAATCTGTCAGCATCAGGCAAGATTATTCTATTGGTTGTGCTGACTTGTTGATCCGGGCCTTTTGCGGATGTTAATGTGTCACAGTACTGGTGGTGTGATTTTCCTGCAAGGGGTGCTTCCCTTGCATCCACCTCGCTTTGATCTTTTGCTACTGTTACTTTGACAGGAGCTAAGGGGGACGATAGCCCTTCAACGTCACCTGTTGTTGAGAACAGTACTGATCCTGGATCCTTTAAAAATTGAAATCGCATTGCTGTATCTTTTCTTAATGCAGATTTTTCAAATAGGGATGCGATTGGCGAGATTAGTGGATTTTTCGGGGGGTTGTTTGCCTTGTTATCATTAGATTTATCAAGCCTCCTTCGTTTTGCGGGCCCCTTTGGGGCGTTGGTTTTATCTCCTGGGTCCCTTCTCACTTTGCCAGATCGCATAATAACTTATAGATACGGCGCAGATTTAAGCCTGGTTTGTGCCTGGTTTGTGCCGCGGTATCTGTCGGTTCCCCGCCGGATGTTTGTATCTGGCGTTCGTGTTCTCTGTGTTCTCTGTGCTCTCTGTGCTCAGACCGTGCCTCCCCCCTCAATGCTCGCTGAGGTACTGCAGTGCAGCCGAGAATTACAAGGAATGAGAACGACTGCACAACTGCACTAGGACTTGGAGGACTGGGAGGACTATGGCAGATGGATCGCTCCCCGTTCCAATACTGCTCACGAGAAATCCTGTCCCCGAGTTTACACAGATCTTCAACAGTAGAGCTAATGGGGGAACCAGGCGTTATGGAACAAGACTACGGTGATGTTATCGCAGCGCTTGACACCAAATTTAGCGTTTAACGCTATGCTCTCAGCGCTCACTCTCACCTGTAGTTAATACAATGGCTGCTTCACTGCTTCACTCATATGTGGCATGTAGCTAGTTGTCCTTATTGTTGCAGGGGCAATCTCCACTACTCCAAAGAAATGGCAGACAGATGGATCCTGCCGGGCTGGTTGCAGGTTTCTGGTTGCAGGACGCTGGGTGCTGGTTGTGGGTCGCTGGTTACTGGTTGTTAGTTGCCGGCTAGTTGAACTCTGGTCGATCCGGTCCGGTCCGGTCTCAGGTCTCAGGTCTCAGGTCGAGTCTCAGGTTGCTCCCGCGCCGTGCCCCTTCACTCCTTACGCCTTATTAGGAGAATTGGCGGGGGAAAGGCAGGGCAAGGGGAGACCAAGTATACCGCCCTGTCACTGCAGTGCTCCAGCTCCCCCCTCTCGCAGCCCCCCTCGTGAGGGCAAATCTGAGAGCAATCCGGGGTAGGGCGGGGACGGAGCTGTGTAATGCTGTGCTGTGCAGTGGGTCAGCTCCAGGCTCTGACCGTTGCTGCGGACCGGTGGTGTGGCTCTCACCCCTGCGGAGCCGGTGACTCTGGCGACTCTAGCGGCTCCTGCAGTAACGGTGCCCTTGATGCCAACCTTGATGCCAACCTTGATGCTGCCCTTGGGGGGCCCTTGGGGGGTGAAAACGGACAAGAATACGAAGCAAAGCGGAGCGCTCCTCGGAACACAGAACGTGGAACGCCGACCCGTTCGTTGCTTCGTTGCTCCGCGCGCTCGTCTCTCTGGCTCTCTCGAACGCAGCTCAACAGCGCCACACAGTGGTTCCTCAGTCCAGTTGGAGCGGTGACAACACAAGACAGTGATGACTCAGTCCTTTTCTGCAGATAACATGAAATTGCTTTAATGAGGAAACTTTTTCCAGTTCCTGCTTCTCCACTCACGTACAGTCGGACAGGCTTCAACGACGTACATGAGCACTCTTTCTTCTCATGACTTAATCCATGATCAATTTGGCTGGTAACTTCGTCATATATTTTCCTCTGCTCAACGTTGAGTTGTCTTTCCAAATCTTCTAAGTTAACCGCATCCTCCTGAGCATGTGCCATGGCTCTTTCCACTTCAATCACGGCAGTGGCAGCTTCATTTTCGATAACTGGTGCTCCTAGTGGATCCTGCCTCAATGAAACAGAACTCTGCCTGTCCTGAGAACTGTCTCTAGCAATCTCGGCTGCAATTGTTGTTCCTGCTCGATTTCTGCATTCAACATTTCTAGATATTTTGGAAAAACAGGACATTCTATGGACTCCTTGGCTGCATTGAAAGATTCTTCGTAACAGAGGTTCCTCTTGAAAATGTAATTTTGTAGAACATCATACAGACAAACATTCTCCAGGTGACTGCTTCTATTTGGATAATATGTACCCAACATGTTAGTCTTCAAAATATCTGTACTGCTTGGCTCCTTCTCCGCCAAATACTCAATTTCCCGTACAGGTTTGAGAACTCGATTACGCGTTGCAGCAAGACCAAGACTTGCCCAAATGATACTCCTAGATTTGGCATAGAGACTTGCTGAAGATAACCGGTCAGAACATTCGTAAGCTCCGATTTCTCGATGCGACAACATCTTCAGACTGAAACTGTACAACTTCTTACTGAGGCTCTTTTCATGGGAAATGTCCTCCCACATATCCTTGAGTTCTGTCTTTTCTTTTTTTGTGATGTAAGACGTCACATACTGAGCCACAGCCATACAGTTGTCAGCCACAAACTGTATATCCATGTTAGCATTCCACATGGACAAAATCACTGGGTTGTAGTCATTGATGTTCTTGGACTCTTCGTTTCTCTTCAAATTGTATGTATTGTATGTATTTTTGGGTGATTTCCTCGTCACATTATGTCGCAGCGAAGACATCAAATTGTTCACTCTTCCTTTAGATATCACCGATCGTGGAAATCCAAAATGACATTTTGTATAGTACTTGTTCTTGTTTCTGAATTTACGACGACAGTACTTTCCACAACAATGGCTTTGAAACCGTAAAACTTGTTCTCTTAGACTTTTGTCTTCCTTTGTCTTTGGAACAGCACATGTAGATTTCTGTTCTATGAAATTCATCACTAAGTCATCCGGATCTGTTCCAAATTTGGGTGCATCTTTGATCCATAGCAGCATATGTATATGAGGAGCACCTCGTGCTTGATACTCCTTTCTCCAGAAGAAATCCAACACCTCTCCAAGAGGTGGATTTTTCTTGTTCGTGATGAAAGACATCATAGCTTCAAATCTATGATTGAAGTACCTGCATACATTCACTGGATCCAAAGAGCACAGTTCTCCGGGTGTCTTGAATTCAATATTTTCAATGTTTCCATTTGCCTCCCGTAGAAATTCAAGTAAGTCTTCCCAGCCATACTCAGCACAGCTGAGAGTGAGGAACCATGTGGGAGTTCCTAAGTTCCTCAGCATACATTTTAAGTCACCATGACGACGGTACCAATACTCATTAGTACCACACTGACATGCCATCAGATTAATCAGGTGAGAATCCATATGGCCGGGATGCCTGTCACCCCCTCCCAACACAATCCCCAAGGATGGGAAGACGGACAAAGTTTTTGAACTTTTGGAAGGCGGGAGGGAGTTACCCTCCCGGCCGTATTTATTAAAATATGAAACAAAAATTTAAAACATTAAAATAACAGTTTCATATCATGTACAATTTTCATTTATCACATTACTATGCAGACACGTTCATTGGGTAACCTTAACAAATCTCTAATATAAAGGTTTCCTAGCCGAGTCTAAACATCCTGCAAATGCATACTTTCTAAAATTGTACATCCTAGCATTACGGGCCAACGGCAAGGTCGTAACCGGTGTCAGATCCCTACTACCAGAACTCCCCGCTCACTGTGTGAGGGGCGGGCGCACAGAGGACTGTACCTCTGTGCCAACTCCAATTTCCCTTGTCTTTGCGGAGGCCCCTTATTTAACTTGTCGCCATCTTAATGGTCGTCTGAGGAGTCGTGTGAGGTGTCTAGAAGGTAGCCTGGACCCCCTTCCTACCCCACACAGTTCAACATATCCGCCGTCGTGGATATCCTGGCCCCGGGAAATTCTTCGTAGGAGGGGCATCTAGCCGCCTCCTCCCTTGGGAGGGGCCTATGACCGCCTTCCCTTAGGCGACCCCATACTTTAGTGGGTGCCGCCTCCCCGTGTGAGGGGCCAATGGCCGCCTCCCCCCGGGCGCTCCCATCCATAATGGGTGGCGCCCCCCCTCTAGGGACCTTGAAATTACTGCTCACCGATCATGACCTTACCGCCACAGGCCGGATAGTTGACCGGCTATCCGGCCCCCCCACAACTCCTACGAAAGGTCATGCTTTTACAAACCCTTTAACCATGCTAAGAAGTCTCCTATGAGTAAGACATTCCCCTCCCGGGACAAATGGACCCCATCCTCGAGATACATGTGATCACGAATACATCCATGTGGGATACAGTGCAACAGCGCCGAGCGAAACAACCTACTAAGCTTATTATTGACCTTCTTTACCGAATGGTTCAGCGCTGGTACAGAGCGGCCCCCCCGCCACACCCTTCTGGGAATCAAGTGGGACCATGCTATCGTGCACCCAGGGACCCTTCTCGCCAACCAGCTAACAGTAGATAGAACTCGCTCGAGTAGCACTCGCCGACCGAGTGTCACCAGATCATTGCCTCCCAGGTGTACTATGATTACAGACGGCGGTGACCTTGTCCGCCCTAAAAGTCCCTCAAAAAAACATTGAAACTGGTCAATACAGAGCCCGCCCCTTCCGTGGAAGGTCACCCTGTACCCGTATTCCCCAGCTGCGTGAATCGTGTCACCTGCTTTGAATACGTCCCCGGCCCGCCTCACGTATGAGTGGCCCACGACCCACACCATCCTTTCCTCAGCTGGTGGTCTCTGACCGCTGGTCCTTAGGTGCTGGGTCGACTGCACAGTCCGCCCCGCATAGCATGCTTGCGATACTGTAAACCAAACAAAGACAAAAGGCGTGAGTGCGTGACATTGGCTTTACAACATGTGCAATCGCACATACCTATTATAACAGTTCGAGGACCATCGTCCCAATTGCTTCACATCCTCTACACTCTGACCCCTGGCCGTAGCCTCTGTAGCGGCCCCTATCCTGAAGGAATAGGTCCCAAAATCGCCCGGGTTCAAGCCCGCTGCTGCGATTGCCATTGTTAGCACCCGCTGAAACTGAAACCTCGTCAGTGGGGTGGCGTCCATGTGTCTCAGCAAGCTTCCCCCCCATGCTTCCGCCCTCTGCGCTAAATATTCCTCAACGCACTCTACCGGGCACATGGGGGACCCTCGCATGCGCTGGACAACAATACTATCTCCCATAGCACCCTGATCGGTCTTGGACTTGGCAATTGAGACCACCATTGAATCACCCTTGATCAGAACGTGCTCCCGACACAGACCTCCCTCCACATCCTTCTTGTTTTTTGCCACCAGCTCGCTCACACGCATCGCCCCATGGAACGCTAATGCGAAAGCGGCCCGGAACAGCACTGCTTCAGATTGGGAGGAACATGTCGCGGGGAGTACCGACATTAGCAGGGACAACCTTTCTAACCCAATCGGGCGCCTTTCGTCTACTCTACAACCCTCAAGTCGTTGCCAACCACGCAGGGCCTTCCTT
The DNA here is from genome assembly GCF_964263255.1 of Lissotriton vulgaris. Classification (NCBI taxonomy): domain Eukaryota; kingdom Metazoa; phylum Chordata; class Amphibia; order Caudata; family Salamandridae; genus Lissotriton; species Lissotriton vulgaris. Next base: position 502,028 of record NW_028244896.1, read on the forward strand.
ACCAAAAAGGACGATGTGGGGTCCTTGATGCCGTGCGCCTGCGCCATAAATGCAATGGCGGCCCGGTGCCTATTGGCCGTTGCCGCTGATCGGCCTGCCCTATGTAGTGCTACCAGAAACTTTAGGACAAACTCCTCCTGTCCCCAATAGTCCCCTCCTGCTGTACCCAAAAATGCACAATAGGAACGAAACGCTCCTTCGTATGCCTTCCTTGTCCTGGGGGCTAGGCTTGCTCCCACGAGGTCCTGTAATCCGGGGCACCGAGTAACCAGAGTGCTTCGGGAAATGGTTCTACCACCAGGTCCGCGGAGGGTAGATAACCCCTGAAAGCCTGCATGTGGGAACGAGAGAGTGCATCAGCCGCCTGGTTCAGCACACCCGGCACATGCCTCGCCCTGAATTGAACGTTCAGTCTCATACAAAGTAGTACAATCTCCTTCAGTAATCTCAAAATCCACTTGCAGCGTGCTGCCTGATTATTTATGCACTCGACTACGGTCATGTTGTCGGACCAAAACACCACTGAGCGGTCACGAAACTCATCCGGCCATGCCGTCAGAGCCACAAGAATGGGGAACAATTCCAGAGACCCAATGTTACCTGTGAGCCCCCTGGTGTGCCACCACGTCGGCCATGTTTGTGCCGACCATCGATTACCGAAGATGGCGCCAAATCCCACGCTCCCTGCCGAGTCGGTCCACAAACCAAGTTCGTCCGAGGACGCTGGTGGCTTGCTCCACACCACTCGACCGTTGAAATCCGCCAGAAATGCCAACTATATGCGCATATCCTGGCAAACCTCTGCAGACAGTCTTGTGCGGTGATGCCCTTCCTTGAGACCAACTATGGCTTGTGCAATAGAGCGGGAAAAGGGGCGGGCCATTGGTTTTACTCTAAGGGCAAAGTTAAGCTGGCATACTGCTTGCTGCAACTGATGGAGAGTAACCTTCTCTCTGCTGATGCACAGTTCAAGAGACGCCCTGAATGTCGCTACTTTGTCCCTTGGCAAACGGAAGCATCCCTCCACCGAATCGAGCTCAATTCCAAGAAACTCGAGTGAAGTAGATGGTCCCACCGTCTTGCCCGGTGCCAATGGCACGCCGAACTGCTTCATGAGAGTGCAAAATCCCCGCAACGCCTGCGCACATTCCATGTCACCGGCTGCCCCCAAGAACAAAAAATCATCTAGGTAGTGCATAACCTGCGTATAGCCCGTAGCTTTGGTGAACGCCCATTGCAGAAAACAACTGAATTTCTCAAAATAGGCGCAAGAGAAGTAGCAACCCATTGGCATACATCTGTCCATGTAGTAGCGTCCTTGAAACACAAAACCTAACAGACACTGATCCTGCGGGTGTACCGGGAGCAACCGGAATGCTGACTCAATATCTGACTTCGCCATCAGCGCCCCGGGCCCCAGGCGATTTAACATGGCCACGGCCTCATCGAAGGATGCGTACCGTACCGAACAAACTCCTGGGTCAATTGCATCATTCACTGAACTACCCTTAGGAGCCGACAAGTTATGAATCAACCTAAACTCACCTGGGTCCTTCTTGGGGACTACTCCCAACGGTGAACAAATGAAATTAGTAACTGGCGGGTGCCTATATGGGCCGGCGACCTGGCCCCGGGCAACTTCCTACGCAATCTTTCTTTCTACCACCACCGGGTTCTGCTGAAAGGACAGTTGATTTTTGCATAGTGAGTCTCCCCCGCTGGGATGTGGAAACCATACGAGAAGCCGTCCCGTAACACCCCAGAGGAGACATGATCAGGGTATTCGTTTAGCCAGGGGATCATTGCCATGATATCTACGGGGGTAGGTAGTGGTACCCCGTGGTCGATATTAGACCTGTTTGGCACCTCCTCTACCCCCGGTATCCCCATTCTTGGCTCTGCACGAACTCTCAGGGTGTGAAGAATGTCCGCACCCTGCACACTCATGCCTGAACTTACATGTCCCTTGTGGCCTCGTGCACTTGCCTCTGTTAAAATTCCAGCATACCCCTTTTCTACCCCCATTCCCACCACTCCTGGGTTGGTGATCACCAGCGGGGCCTGCTCGAAAGGGCACCGCTGATTGATGGCGGGAAGGCGCCGACCCATTCCCGCCAAGCGAAGACGACTTCGTCGTGCCCGGCAGGAGCTGCTTCTGCCAAGAGATGGAGTCGAGACAGTCCCACGTCAGAGACGAATCGTGCTCCTTGGCCTTACGAAACTTACTATCATAACCCCTCCATTCATCGCCCTCATATGTTTCATAGAAATCCATTATGCGTGTCTGATAGCAGGCCAATTCGGTCAAAACCTCAGTCTTACGTTCACCCATGATTGCAGTAAACATCGCAAAGGCCCTGGCCCAATTAGAGATCGTCTCATCTACCCTGAACCCCGCCATTTTTGCGCGCCACACACTCGGATGCAACAAATCCTTCTGAGCCTTAACATACACAATCTCGTGATGGTCAGTCAGGAGCGAAAACATATTCACATACTTATCAGCCCAAATCATTTCTTTCGTGGCCAGTGGAATATGTTGGACTACTTTTTCCCTTCTTGAGGGTAAAGACCCCCCCTTTGCCATTGGCAATGGCTGCTTACCGGACTCCATAGCTGGTCCCGCTGATTTTCCACCGCCAGCCGCCGGTCCTTCAGAGGGAACCTGTGGGGGGACAAGAGGGAGATTCGCCTTTGCAGCATCTCGCGATTGCCGCAACTGCTTCATTAGTAACCTGGCCTCTTCGGCCGTGTCTCCGGGTGACGCTGCACCCTCTGTATTCTTTCCGAGCCATGCGGCCAACTGGGCGGCCAACTCCGGAGGCATTTCCACCTCGCTGGTGGGTGTAACTACAACCGGGATCGGTTGGCCTGCGTCCGGGATCGGTACCGGGGCCTCAATTGGACTAACTGGGCTTGCCGGGGGTGATTCGGGAACTGGGGCCTCCCCCCCTGCCGCCCTATTCCTGGCCCTTTTACCTCTCCCAGCAGGACTACTCCCGGCAATGCTGGTCCGATGACCTTCTTCGGTCTGCCCATATTGTTCATTGCCGCCATTTGCTTTTTCATGCTCGCCATATCCTTCATCAGCATGCGGAGCATCTGCTCAGTCCCTGTCTTCTTTCCGGCCTTCTTGCCAGGCATCGTTGTCGGATATCGACCCTTGCTGCTCAGCTGCTCAACGAGGTCCTAGATCCGAAGGTTCAAAGTCGCTGGAAGAGAAACACAAAAATTACAAGTTCTCAAAAATTGCTCCTTGTTCCGTCGAGGGCTCACGTGCAACGAGAGGGTGCAGCTTCCAAGCAGAGGAACAAGAGGATGTTTCTTTGGATCGATGCTCCTTTTATTCCTCTTTGGGAGGGTGTGTACCCTCCTCTGGTACGCCTACGGGGCGTGGCCAATGGTGTAGGTGTCTAGGACAACCCTTCTTGGGCGGGAAAAAGGCGCGCCCCGGCTACACCGCTTCGGGCATACCAGCCGAGACACGCCCCCCGCCCAAAATGGTTTCCCGGGGGGATCAGGGCCCCCTACCATACGTTCGGGGGGACCGAGTGGTCGCCCCTTTCCAAAATACTGTCTTGCACATTGACTTTATCCATAAAGTTCCTTGCTGAGATATTTCGCAGTTGTACACCACTTTTCAGGATGTGGTTCACTTCATAAGACAGTCCAGACAGATCACTTTCAAACAGTAGATGAAACAAATAGGGAATGCATTGACGAAACCTAGGATCTTCTCCATACAATCGTAAAGTCCGGTATTCAGAAGCAGGAATTTGATCAGGTCGCTCATCATATCGTCCTCCTCGACCTGTGGGAAATAACTGTGGAAAACACTGAGCTTCCAAACTTTCCTCCCAAACACTAATGGGACTCCCTTTGGCTTGTTTCATTTGAAACAACTCAATAGCATTCCCCATGACTTCCTTGGAATGCAAAGGATGAACATTATAATGTTCATATATTTCTTAATTTTTAGAGGCTTCTACTTTCTCAATTTGTCCAGCACACAATTTGCTGTCGTCTTCTTCACTTACTTCCTCTTCTGCAACACATACATTCTTGTAGTACTCATTGTTTTTTATCAAATACAATGTTGCCTTTTTGACTTTCCTAACATCCACTAAATCTTGCCAGATTTTCTTACTCTTTGTCGGAACCCCATTAACTAGGATAACCAGAGGTTCCTCTTCCACTTTCTCTACTCCAATTGTATTAATGTTTTTCTTCAAATCTAAAGGCAAATAAACAACTCTTTTTTTTTAATAATTCTTTTTATTGAAGTTGTATTCAGGTTTTATGCAGCATAGATCAAAAAAAAAAAAAAAAAAAAAAAAACCACGTAAAATCACAGCAAGGTAAAAATTTACATTTGGTTTCAACTTAACATAATGTCAAACCAATTTACTCAAAATAGCATCCCCATATTTGATCGAATTTTCTAATACCCCCCACTCTTTGAGCATATAACAATTCGCTTTTCCTAACCCTTTTCATTTTTTCCAGCCATTCCTGCAGCGTCGGAATACAAGTTGAAAGCCAATTCTGCAATAGTAAAGATCTAGCCACGGCCATTATCAATCAATCAATCAATCAGTGACACTTATAAAGCGCGCTACATACCCGTAGGGTCTCAAGGCGCTGGGGAGGGGGGGTGCCGCTACTGCTCGAACAGCCAGGTCTTCAGCTTCTTCCTGAAGGAGAGGTGGTCTTGGGTCAGGCGCAGGTCGGACGGGAGGGAGTTCCAGGTCTTGGCGGCCAGGTAGGAGAAGGACCTTCCTCCTGTGGTCGCTCTTCGGATGCGGGGGACGGCGGCGAGGCCGTGGTTGGCTGATCGGAGGTGGCGTTTGGGAGCGTAGAAGTTGACTCGGCTGTTGAGGTAGCTCGGGCCTTGGTCGTGTAGGGCTTTGTGTGCGTGGGTGAGGAGGCGGAAGGTGATTCTCTTGTTGATGGGGAGCCAGTGAAGGTCTCTCAGATGTCCGGAGATGTGGCTGGATCGTGGGATGTCGAGGACGAGTCTGGCTGAGGCGTTTTGGATCCGCTGGAGTCTCTTCTGGAGCTTGGCGGTGGTCCCGGCGTAGAGGGCGTTGCCGTAGTCCAGTCGGCTGGTGACGAGGGCCTGGGTGACGGTCTTCCTGGTCTCTGTGGGGATCCACCAGAAGATCTTCCGTAGCATGCGTAGGATGTTGAAGCACGCCGAGGAGACGCTGTTGACTTGCCTGGTCATGGAGAGGGAGGAGTCCAGGATGAAGCCCAGGTTTCGTGCATGGTCTGTCGGTTTGGGTGCGGTGCCCAGGGCGGGAGGCCACCAGGAGTCGTCCCAGGCGGAGGGTGAAGAGCCCAGGATGAGGACCTCCGTCTTGTCCGAGTTCAGTTTCAGGCGGCTGGTCGTCATCCACTCGGCTACCTCTTTCATCCCTTCGTGCAGGTTGGCTCTGGCAGCGGCGGGGTTGTTGGTCAGGGAGAGGATCAGCTGGGTGTCGTCGGCGTAGGAGATGATGCTGAGGTGGTGTTTGCGTACGATGGCCACGAGGGGGCTCATGTAGACGTTGAAGAGGGTGGGGCTCAGTGATGATCCTTGGGGGACGCCGCAGATGACTTCGGAGGCCTCTGATTTGTACGGTGGTAGGCGGACTCGCTGTGTTCTTCCGTCGAGGAAGGAGATGATCCATTCCAGCGCCTTGTCCTGAATTCCGATGTTGCTGAGGCGCCGTATTAGGGTGCGGTGGCAGACCGTGTCGAATGCCGCGGAGAGGTCTAAGAGGATGAGGGCCGCTGTTTCTCCATTGTCCATCAGGGCTCGGATGTCATCGGTGGCGGCGATGAGGGCGGTCTCGGTGCTGTGTTTGGCTCTGAAGCCGGACTGTGAGGGGTCGAGGGATCCGTTCGTCTCGAGGAAGGCGGCCATCTGCTTGTTGACGGTCTTCTCGATGACTTTGGCTGGAAACGGGAGAAGCGAGATGGGGCGGTAGTTTTTGAGGTCGGCGGGGTCTGCTGTTGGTTTCTTGAGTAGAGCGCTGAGTTCGGCGTGTTTCCAGCTCTCGGGGAAGATGGCGGTGTCGAAGGATGTGTTGATGATGTCTCGCAGGTGGGGTGCGATGACAGCGTCGGCCTTGTTGAAGACGTGGTGAGTGCAGGGGTCGGTTGGTGATCCGGAGTGGATGGAGTTCATCGTGCGGATGGTGTCTTCTGTGCTGATCGGGGTCCAGGCGTGGAGGGTGGTGGTGGGGGGGGGGTGGCTGGTCGGTCGTGGTGTGCGTTGGTTGGTTGTTGAAACTGCTGTGTATGTCCGTGATCTTGTTGTGGAAGTATGAGGCGAGGGAGTTGCAGAGGTCTTGCGATGGGGTGATGTCGTTGTTTCCTGCGCTGGGGTTGGAGAGCTCTTTCACGATGTTGAAGAGTTCCTTGCTGTTGTGTGCGTTGTTGTCCAACCGGTCCTTGAATGCTGTTTTCTTGGCGGCTCGGATCAGCTGGTGGTGTTTCCGGGTGGCCAGTTTGTAGGAGGTCCTGTTGTCCGGTGTCGGGTCCCTTTTCCAGACTTTCTCGAGGGCTCGGCAGTTCTTCTTGGAGCTCTTTGAGTTCGTCGGTGAACCAAGGGGCCTTCTTGCTGCCGGGTCTGCTGGGCGGGGTCCTCAGCGGGGCGAGTTCGTCTACGCAGTTGCTGATCCACTTCGTGATGTTATCGGCGGCCTGGCTTGGGTTCGCTGAGCTGGCCGGAGGGTGTTGGCTCAGGGAGGTGACGAGCTGGTCTGCTGTGATCTTGTTCCAGCATCTGCGGGCGGCCTGTTGCTGGTGGTGGTGGGTCGTCGTTCTCTTGAAGGTGAAGTGGACGCAGCTGTGGTCCGTCCATTGAAGCTCTGTGGCGTGGCTGAAGTTGATGTCTGTGCTGGATGAGAAGACTGCGTCGAGTGTGTGTCCGGCGAGGTGGGTGGGGGTGGACACCAGTTGCTTGAGTCCCAGGTTGGCGAGGTTGTCGAGCAGGGTGCTGGTGTTGTGGTCGTTGTTGTTCTCCAGGTGGAAGTTCAGGTCCCCCAGGAGGATGTAGTCAGCGGAGGGGAGGGCATGCGGGCTGACGAAGTCGGCGATGTCCTCGCTGAATTGCGTGCGTGGTCCAGGGGGTCGGTAGATCAGGGTGCCTCTGAGGGTGGTGTTCGGGTTGGTGTGAATCTGGAAATGCAGATGTTCGGCGCTGGTCAGGGTGTTGTCGGTGCTGGTCGTGAGACGGATGGTGTTCCTGTGGATGATGGCGATGCCTCCTCCCATCTGGTTGGCTTTTCGGTCCCTCCGGACGATCTTGTAGCCCTCTGGGATAGCGATGGCGATGTCGGGAGCTGAAGAGGCGTTCATCCAGGTCTCCGTGAGGATGGCAACGTCAGGGGCTGTGGCTTCTAGGAGGTTCCAGAGTTCGATGGCGTGTCTGTGGACGGAGCGGGTGTTGAGCAGGATGCACTTGAGGTGGGTGCTGCTGGAGTTCGACTTGGCGGGTGCTGGTGCGAGGCAGGTCCGGGTGCAGGAGAACTTGCAGGTGTGGCAGCTGAAGGGTCCGTGGGTGTGTCGTGGTGTGGCTTGATGGCATTCAGGGAGTCGGCCGGAGTTGAGAGCGATGAGGGTGGCGGCAGAGTACGTCAGGCGGGTCGATCGGGGTCTTCGTGGGCCAGGGGTCCTGGCGCTGGGCGCGGTCCGGTCGCGGACGGGCGCAGACGGGCTTACCTTTGGCGCGCCTTCGGCGCACAATCGGCGCGCCCGCTGCGCGTGACCGCTGCGCGTTCGCACGGTCGCCATTTAAGGCGAAGTGCTCGGGGGGGGCGGAGCAGCTGGGAGGCGGGAGCGGGGAGGGTCCAGAAGGCAAAAGGGGCGGGGCTTAGCGGCGGTGGCGGGAAGCGGGGAGGGAGGACGCAGGGGGCAAACAGGCCAAACAACCGGCAATACAGACAGCAATACCACTTTACAAATTACAGGGAAACACTTAAGGACAGTAGAAAACACCAAGACTACGGGGGCAGGTCGTGGACCACGCTGCAAGGAGGCAGGGGGCGTGGCCACGCGTCGGAGCTCGGCTAGCGAGGCAGCAGGCAGGGGACACGCACACAGCAGCTGGTGGCCGTGCGGCGCGGGGGTGTCCTAGAGCTAGGTCACACTCACCTGCGCCGCACGGTCGCCATATATGGCCAAGTGCTCGGGGGGGGGCGGAGCAGCTGGGAGGCGGGAGCGGGGAGGGTCCAGAAGGCAAAAGGGGCGGGGCTTAGCGGCGGTGGCGGGAAGCGGGGAGGGAGGACGCAGGGGGCAAACAGGCCAAACAACCGGCAATACAGACAGCAATACCACTTTACAAATTACAGGGAAACACTTAAGGACAGTAGAAAACACCAAGACTACGGGGGCAGGTCGCGGACCACGCTGCAAGGAGGCAGGGGGCGTGGCCACGCGTCGGAGCTCGGCTAGCGAGGCAGCAGGCAGGGGACACGCACACAGCAGCTGGTGGCCGTGCGGCGCGGGGGTGTCCTAGAGCTAGGTCATATAGATCAGTTTTGCCAAGTAACTTGAAAATGTACAATCAGGATCATAACCAAATAATAACATTATTGCATTACATGGGACTGATAACTTACAATAAGTTTTTAAAAAAACAATAATTTCTTCCCAGAAATGCTTAATTTTAGGACAAAACTCTATAATGTGTGACCAATTGGCTTGTTCACAATTGCAATGTCTAAAACAGAAAGCAGATGCATCGTTATACATTTTAGCAATTATTACTGGTGTACGATATAATAGCCACTTGCTAAAATACAACATTCTGCGCCAATTGGCGCCACGCAGTACACAGAAATTAAACTGATTAATGGTTTTCCATATTGCCGGTGACAATATTAAATTTTCCTGAGTGTACCATTTACGGATAGCTTTAGCAGTCAGCTCTACCTCCTGACTTTGTCTCAGACACTGTTTCCATGCTCCGGGTTTCTTCTCCAAGTTATTAACAAAAAGATCTAAAACAAGAGTAGAAGTATAATTCGAAATGGTACCGGGATCTAATTGCACCAACGTAGGATAAATTAAATTAGAATAGGAACCTATTAGCAGAAAATTGCCAATAATTCTACCTGACATCTCGTTAACAGAGAGCCAAGTTCCGCTGACCAAAAAATCAGCTAATGTTCTAAACCCGGCCCGACCCCAATTTTCTATAACAATAGGATCGATTTTAATCTTTAAAAAGGAAAACACTCCAATCAAAGGAGTTAGTAAATGAAAGGGTGGAAGTGAATATCTCTTAAGCATTGCATTACGTCGTTTAAAAAACCAATTTAGGATTTTATACCGCACAAATTTGGGAGATTTCGGTACAAACAAAGGGGATGGAATTTGAATTTCTGAACATATCAAATCAAAGAAAAAATTTATAAAACAACTAGTTGCTGCATTCCCGTTCTTAAATCTCTCTAAATACTGTGCAAAATAAGCATAGTAATAATCTTTCAAATTTGGAAAGGAAAGACCGCCATAATCAGTTTCTGCAGTTAATGTCCGAATATCTAATCTGGGTGTTTTCTTTGCCCAAATGAATTTGGAAAACATAGATTCTATTTTGGAGAAAAAAGTACCCGGCAAATAGACTGGAATTGATGCGAACAAAAAATTAAAAAGAGGAAGGATTGACATTTTGATTAAATTAATACGACCGAGAATAGTTAAAGGCAGAGGGTCCCAGCGAGCAAACATTGATTGAACTTTTTTTATTAATGGGACGAAATTGAGTGTATATAAATCCAAAGTATTAGAAGAAAACAAAATTCCCAGATATCTTTTAGGTTTTGAATTAATACAGCCTTGTAAATCTTTGTGTAAAACTGGGTTTGCACCCCCACAAACCAATATTTCTGTCTTTTTTTTATTAATTCGGTAACCTCCTAGAGATTCAAACTTTTCAAAAATTTGAAAAATAGAAGTCTGCGATTCCAAATCAGGTTTAATAAGTAACATAATATCATCTGCGTAGAGTTTAATTTTGGCCATGGAGGTAACTGGAGATTTGATCTGAAAACAATTCCTAATAGCAATAGTTAACGGTTCGATAAAGAAAGCAAAAAGAATGGGTGATAAAGGGCAGCCTTGCCTAGTGCCACGTTGTACTAAAATTGAACCTGCTAATGATTTATTAATAATTATGCTTTCTCTAGCGCCTACATACAAATTCTTTATCAAATTGATGATGCGTTGAGAAATGGCAAACTTAGATAAAATAAGGAAAAGGGTGTCCCATACCACCAAATCAAAAGCTTTTTCTGCATCTAAAAGTAATACCAAGGCCTGTATCCCACGTGCTTCAAAATAATCTAATGCTTCAACTAAAAAGTGTGTGTTAGTAAATAATTGTCTATCTTTTATAAAACCGTTCTGATCTGGATGGATCAAATCCGTCGCATGATCATTAAGGCGGAGTGAAAGCATCTTAGTAGTTATTTTATAATCGGAATTTAATAAAGTTATTGGCCTGTAAGAATTCGGATCTTTGGATTCTTTCCCTTTTTTTAAAAAACTAATGACTGTACCCTCATGGAAGGATTCCGGGACTTGCCCTCCTTCTCAATTTGTCCAGCACACAATTCGCTGTCGTCTTCTTCACTTACTTCCTCTTCTGCAACACATACATTCTTGTAGTACTCATTGTTTTTTATCAAATACAATGTTGCCTTTTTGACTTTCCTAACATCCACTAAATCTTGCCAGATTTTCTTACTCTTTGTCGGAACCCCATTAAGTAGGATAACCAGAGGTTCCTCTTCCACTTTCTCTACTCCAATTGTATTAATGTTTTTCTTCAAATCTAAAGGCAAATAAACAACTCTTCCCTTTAATCCTCTCTGTAAATCTGATGGAGGCAATTTCCCTGTCTTTGGCTCCATTCGTACAATAGCCTGAAAGGGATGCACACTTTGAATCAAAATAGATTCATAAGTATTTAAATCCTTCAATTCAGAAGGAATGTCAACCAATTCCAGATTAATATGAACCGCTCTAGCAGGCATCCGGTTTTGGTTTAATTTGTTAAAAACAATAAGTACACATGTGTTGGTCCGATCCCAAATCAAAACAATTTTCTGCCAACAAGTATGTGGCAAAATCCTTCCATTCACTATTGTTTTCCATTTCACTTTTTGCATATAAATCCACTAACTTAGTCTGATTCTTATAATAAGTCCGTCGACAACACACACAAGTGAAATTAGGCCTCTCACTTGATTTCACCTGAAAGATGGAAATTTCCTTGTGAAACTTATCTATATTGATTGATTGAAAAACCTTTATTTCGGTAAGAATTTTACCATAAAAGACAATCACGTTACACATATATTAAAATTATTTGTACAATGAAATATAAAACGCATAAAAAACGCATAAAAACATTACTGGAAAGAAACCTGCATGTAATAAGACAGATCCATATTCAGCCTACAATTTAAAGATATTTCCTTCTGGTGAACCAAAGGGCGCCCAGGTATTTGGCCATTGCAAATACAATTTGGTCTGACAAATCAGTTTTTAGGACTCTATAAGCCTGCATGCACTTGTAGTATCCCAAGTTCCTGCATAGGGGGAGGATCCAGTGCCTGCGAATCCCCTGGTAAGCAGGACAGAAGAAGAGAATGTGGAGCTCGCTTTCATCGGTGGTTCTACAAGCAGGACATGTACTGCTGGGATCATGGTTCCATTTGGCTGTAAAAGATTTAATTGGAAGAGAGCCATGCCTCCACTGAAGATATAATTTTCTCAGTACATTGGGATAAATTTTATCTAGAGTCGGTTCCATATTATAGTTCGCCTTGTGGGAGAAAAAGGACTCTGTCAAGGACCCAGGATCTAGATGGTTAAGAGTCTGTGAGAGTTTAAATTCTCGATAAGACCTAGCTAGATCTTTTTTAGAGAGGGTTTGGCACTCGTTCTGGGGGTCGGACCACATACCTGAGAAACCTGCAGCCACCAGTTCAAGCTTAATGTGGGAGAGCCATTTGATTTTTCCGGCACCTGGTGTGGCTAGGATCTCTCGTAGACCTTCTCTATAGCTGTCCAGTTCAGGGGTTGACCATAGTCTACGCCAGAAGGCCAGTGGGCGTAGAGCTAGCTCCTCATTAAGCGGTCGTAAGCCAAGGTCCATCCTCAGCGGGACGAGGGGGGTGCTCGGTGGTAACCCTACAAGGTTACGAATGAATCTGTTTTCCACCATCAGCAATTTAGATGTGTTTACGTGGCCCCAGAGTTCAGATCCATAGAGGGCGGCCCCCTTGACCTGGGATTTGTAGATCTGTAATGGGGGGCCAATCGGCCTAACCGAGGATTTATTATTTGCCACGAGCTTCATTACACCTCCCGAGTGCTGGGTCAGTTTCAGTGCCGCTTTTTCCAGGTGGGAGCTCCAGGTAAATTTATCATTCACAATGATTCCTAGGTATTCAAAGGTGTTTACCCTTTCTAGTTTAGTATGTAAAATGCTGGGACGGAAGTGGAATTTCTGTGGAGGGTTGAAGACCATGAATTTAGTCTTTGTAGCGTTAATTTCTAACCCATGGGTTCCACAGAAGTCCACAAAGCCATCAAGGGTACACTGGATACCTTTTGCCGACTTGGATAAAAGCAGTGTGTCGTCGGCGAACATGATGGCTGATACCCTCTCGGAGGCCAATTTCGGTGCATCAGAGTTGGTTACACCTGCTAAATGGGCAATTACCCCATTGACGTAGAGGCAAAACAGGGTTGGTGCGAGGACACAACCCTGCCTCACCCCCCTGCCAACGGGGAACTTCGCAGACAATTCTCCCATCCTACCGCATCTAACCTGGGCGTAGTTTCTAGTGTGGAGGCGTATTATCATTTTCAAGAGACCATCAGGGACCCCCAAATTATCAAGGACCTCCCACAACTTGTTCCTTGGTACCAGGTCGAACGCTGCCCTTAGGTCCACAAATACCGTGTAGAGGCTGCCACCCTCCAGTAGTACTGTTTTCCAGTGTATCATGGACAGACGAAAGACCTGGTCCACTGTGGAGACCTTTTCCCTAAAGCCTGCCTGAAAGGGACTCAAGATGTTATAGTCCCTGATCCACTCATGTAGACGGTTTAGCAAAAGTTTGGAAAAGAGTTTTCTGGGAAACATCAATTAGGCTTATGGGCCTGTAGTTTGCAGGAAGAAGGGGCGAACCCTTTTTAAAAATTGGCACAATTTCAGCCCCTGGCCAGGTGGAAGGAATTGGCAGGCCCTTCAGGATAGCATTAAATAGTACCCCTAGATAGGGGGCCCAAACACTGGGTTCATGTTTGTAAAGATCTCCTGGTAGCCTGTCTAGGCCCGGCGCCTTACCAGCAGACAGGGAGGAGATTGCCAGGGTGATTTCTTCTAAAGTGAAGCCCTCAATCCCAGTTGTCCGGTTTGTAAAGTAGGAGGACTCTACACCATGTTTGCTGCTTCCATTGTCGCTGTTATGTGGGAGATTTAGGTTTTTGAAATGTTCCTCCCAGACAGAAGGTGCAATACAAGCCTCGACAGCTGCAAGTGGTTCAGGCGAGCCATGCCTAACGATTTGCCAGAACGTCCGCGAGTCTTGGCACGCGAGGGCGGCTGTTATCTTTAACCAGTTCTCCTCGTCCCATTCTATTTTCGCAGTGTGGAGGGCAGATTTGTAGGAAAGACGTTTCTCCCTGATTGCGGTTGGGGATTCTCGGGCTTTCAGTGTCTATATTAGAAATCTGTACACTCTCTTCCACATTACCTTCTTCTACTGGGTCAATTTCAACATTGTTCTCTTTACTAGCAAAGTAACATAACTCAATTTCTTCACAAATATTCTTCACATGTAGTTCTGAACCATGCAAAAGAGCACTGCTCAATTGTTTAAGCATAATTGCTGGACTCTTGGCATAATACAAAATTCTCACTAATTTCCTCACTTTATTATGATGCACTGCAAGCATCCTGAAATGATGAAAAACACTCTGGCATACTCTTCTGGAAAGACAAGCCAGTGAATGCCCATGCAAACCTGTTACTTCTCTCACTCTGCAAGGATCTAATTCTTGCAACAACTTCATTTTCTGTTTTAAACTTTTCTTATTAAATGTACGAACAAAATCACAAAGCAAATTGATGGAATCATGTCGCACACTACAAATACTACTACATTTCCAGGTGTACACTGGTCCCTTAGGACATCTTCCTAAAACCTCATCACCTAACACCTCTTCTGCATCTGCAGACACAAGTTTTTCTTTTTCAACCGGACAACCATCTTTTACCTCATATGCTCGACCACTGGTGTCAACTGCATGCACCAAATCATTGTCCTGGAAGTAACTCTCCTCATTGAAAAATGCCTCACAACTTGAACTATGCATCCATTCTCCTGAGAAAACTTCACAAAAATTACTACGATTAACTACTCTCTTCCATCTACTATTTGATTTGAAATCAGAAATTACCTTGTTTAGTTTCCTAATTCTATTGATTACCAAAATAAATAACTTTCGCTTAATTTCGAAAGCCTGATCAATAATTTTCTCTACATTTTTCTTTTTCTTATAAAATGCCACTTTCTGTTGGCCTTTCTTAAAATTTTTTAACAAATTGACAATTATCCTGTTGCGGAACATTCGCCTACGAATGTCCCTGAATTGATTTTCCCTTCTACTGCCATGCACAGACTTATATCCTGCTCTAGCAGAAACTTTTTTGACGGGCCTCTCCTTTTCCTTTAAATTGTCTCTCTTCTTATGCACTAAAACATGTTCAATACTGTTATTTTTTTGTCTGCAAATTCTTTTTAAAAATGATTTCATATTCTTACCCGGAGCTTTTTTGGCGACTTGATACGATTTAATAGTAGAGGACTGCTGCAAATCTTTACCAAGGTGGAGTGTAAGTCGCTTTGCTTCTTTTTGTTTTCTCTGCTTTGAGGGCATTTTTAAAGTTTTCTAAAGATCTTCAGTTAAATCTGTGGAAAATGTTTTAAAAAAATGATATTAACCACTATTACCAAACAGTAAACCAATAACAGTAGGCAAACAATTAACACACTAGTTGTCAATTCTACCTACAGTAATTTAACAACATAGACAAAGGGGGCGTATTTACAAGGCCCTTGCACCATGGGGGAAGTGAGTTAAAATTCCAAGCACACATGGGGTCGTATTTACAAGGCCCTTGCACCAGGGGAAAGTAACTTAAAATTGTCAAGCACACATGAGGGCGTATTTACAAGGCCCTTGCACCAGGAGGAAGTGACTTGAAATGGCCAAGCACACATGAGGGTGTATTTACAAGACCCTTGCACCAGGGGGAAGTGACTTAAAATTACCAAGCAGACATGAGGGCGTATTTACCACACCCATGCACCAAGGGGAAGTGAGTAAAAATTGCCAAGCACACATGAGGGCGTATTTACAAGGCCCTTGCACCAGGGGAAAGTGACTTAAAATTGCCAAGCAGACATGAGGGTGTATTTACCACACCCATGCACCAGGGGGAAGTGAGTTAAAATTGCCAAGCACACATGAGGGCGTATTTACAAGACCCTTGCACCAGGAGGAAGTGACTTAAAATTGCCAGGCAGACATGAGGGCATATTTACCACACCCATGCACCAGGGGGAAGTGACTTAAAATTGCCAAGCAGACATGAGGGCGTATTTACCACACCCATGCACCAGGGGTAAGTGAGTTAAAATTGCCAAGCACACATGAGGGCGTATTTACAAGGCCCTTGCACCAGGAGGAAGTGACTTGAAATGGCCAAGCACACATGAGGGTGTATTTACAAGACCCTTGCACCAGGGTAATTTGAAAACACAGCACAGCTCCTATGTACAAGCACACCTAGCTGGCTTCCTTATTTTCTCCAAAAAGCATACTAATCTCTTTCTAAATTAAATAAATCTTCTCTCACCTTAGCACGATTTTTAAACACATCATGTAAGCAAATTAGTCTCCCAGATTCATGGGAGAAGTACCTTAAAATTGTCTAGCACACACAGGGGCGTATTTACAAGGCACATACACCAGGGGAAAATGACTTAAATTTGCAATGCACTCATGAGGGTGTATTTACAAGGACCTTGCACCACCTTTAAAGTCACTTTTAAAATGGGGAAAATGACGTGAATGTGTCTCATAAGCCTTGTAAATATGCCCCCATGTTGACTATGTAACTCTTGCAGTACATATTGTGAAACCTAAATGACTTCAAGAAACGAGTTTTTAAACCAACAAACAAGCAAATTATTCTCCCATATTCATTTTGGGAAGTGAAATATTTATTTAAAAGAGCACACCCCATGTTGTCCTTCTCATAAATATAAAAAGCATGTCTTTTTGTTAAAAAACGATTTTCTGGTCATAATTTGAAAACACAGCACACCTCCTATGTACAAGCACACCCTGTCAGTACTAATACTTTACATTATCTATAATTATAATTTGTCAAAGAGGCAAAATCTTTTTGGAAAAAATAATGAAAACACTTGACACAAAACAACATTTTAAATGCACAGCTGGCTTCCTTATTTTCTCCATAAACTATACTAGTCTCTATCTAAATTAAATGATTTTTTTTCTCACCTTAGCAAATGCTTTTTGAATTTCAAAACAGACACACACCAATTTTTCTTTAGCAGAGCAAAGGGTATGCACTCCAGAGGCTGCAACCAACAAAGGCACAGAAATGCTGTATTTCATCACATATATCTCTCATGTCACCCAATCAAAACTCTTCCCTCACTTTTTTCAAATCAACAGCCTTCCCCCCCTCTGCCCTTTCTGCCCTTTTTCCATAGCAACTACCTCCTGAAAGACCTCTCATGTTTACAAGCTCACACAACAATGTTTCAAATGAACTCTGAACTCTCAGTACACCTGCTAATCCACTGCAATGTTTCTTAAAATCATTTTTTCTTAACCATTCAAATTACATCTTTCAAAGAACACATCCATGCACCCTAACTTTCTGTTTTCAGAAATGGAAATCCACCAATCACTGCTAGTGAATCATTAGCACTGAAACTCCACAGTTTTTATTCTTTACAAACTCTTACTGTTTCAACTGCCATTTCATTCCCACACTTCATCTGACTGCAGCAGAACCTCCTCTCACCATGTTTTCTGTCTGGATTCTTGGACATAGCTACATCCACTGGGCTCACAGGTATGCTGATAACAGAAATTTACACAACCTCAATTTACAAAATGTGGAAATCAAATGGATTGGCCAAAGAGGATGAGATGTCACCAATTGATACCATTGGTGAAAACCTTTATGCCAAATCCTGACCTCATAATAGTGCACTGTGGAGGAAATTATTTGGGCACTTTGACTGGGGTAGGTCTGGAAATGCTTTTAAAGGACACCTTTGAGCAATTGATGGCACTTTTTCCTCAAACTGCCTTGGTATATTCCAATATATACCAAAGACAGAAATGGAGGTGGTCCAATCAAATTTGTCCACAAATTGAGAAAGCGAGGAAACATGTAAATATGTCTGTTTCAGCTTATATGAGAGACCATGGAATGGGCGCCATCTACAACAATAACTTGCGTTACTACATGCAAGATGTCTACAGAGGAGATGGTGTGCACTTCTCAGATGAGGGAAAGAGAGTTTTCATACAAAATTTAAGACTGTGTATTGGTACCTACTTATAAGTACCTAGAACTTACACAGAACCCAAAAGCTCTTTTCAGAGCTATCTTAACTATAATTACTCTTTTTAAATTTCGAATGTACCTTTTTTCACTCATTTTCACTTATGTTCGCTAGCAGGTTCGCGTACCGGCAGCTAACCGTGCGAAAAAAAACAAAAACAAATTCAGACATATATGAGCCTTCTCAGCCACCCTCAGAAAACCTAGGGGGTCAGGATACGTCTCCCGTGCCCCCTTATACCCATTTCCCGCATTGTTTTCCCTCCATCTTGGTATTACATTAATCCGAAACACAAAATGGCGAACTCCCATTACGCTACCGGTGAGCTACCCGGTTCGCATACCGGGAAGCGCTTCTACCGCGAAAAATCAATTTTTTTTATTTGCCCCACGGGACCCTTTAATAACTACCACATCATTCCTAGGGGGTCAGGAGGGGTCTACCTTGCCCCCTTTCATTAAATTCCCCCTTCGTTTTTCACCACCTCTTGTCTCTCGATCCTACCGAGAGACAAGATGGCGGCCGCTCCGGACTGTTTAGAATGTTGACAGACACCGGAGAGCCAATCAGCTTCACTTCGCGAAGTTCCGTTACGCGTCAGGTACGCGAACGGGAGCTCTAATCGGAGCGCTGTCACAGATATATCTGTGTTTTAAAACGTTAATTTCTCAAAATCCACTGGAGCACATATATTGAGACATAGCAAAGGCACGTCAGGCAAACCATATCTACAATTTTGCCAAGTTTTGTATAAATCCATTCAGCCGTTCGAGCTAAAAGTGATTCCAACCGCCCTATGGAAAAATGAATGGGAAAAACGCGTTTTGGGACCCCCCTTTTTTCTTGGCCCCCCCTTGTCGAAAATCCCCCAAATTTTCAGGAGCTGCTCAGAAACAAAATGTGCCATTTTCCTGAAAATTTCATCCAATTCCGTCCACAAACGCCAAAGTTATTCGACATAGAATTTTCAGAAATCCCATAGGAAAAAAATCCTAATTATATATACCTACTGACGACCGCCAGTAGGTAATATATATATATATTCACAGAAAAAACATAGGTTTTACACACGTTATAGTTAGGAAGTAGCATTTAAAAAACCTATGAAATTCACTGAAAAAACCATAGGTTTGACACATGTTATAGTTAGCTGGAAATTTTACTGATATAAAACCAATGAAATTCCACGTTATAGTTAGTTGGACTCACTATAACTTGCGCGTGCAATGCACTGCTGATGACGTCACATATTACATCACTCATGACATGGTCAGTGACATCACTCATGACATCACTGATGACACCATCCAGTGAATATGTGTCTTTCTGAAAAATAAATATTAGTGAGTAATGTTTAAATATTTAAATATATATATTAGTGTTTCACTTTGTGTATAAGTGGCTACATGTGTTGATAAGTAGCTACATGCGTATGTATATGGGTTATTAGATGTTTCTCTTAGTATCAGTATGAGTGTCTATATGGTTTGGTGGGGGTATTACTTAGCACATAGATGCATGAGTGACTGACTCTCTGTTTGTATGTGTTTTGAAGACAGCATATGTGCAGGACTGTATGGGTGGATGAGTGTGTATATCTGTTTGTTAGTGAGTGAATGACTGTCTCACTAGTGTCTTTATCAGTAACTACATATGTTTTAATCTAGTATATGTGAATATTGATGTATATAATAATAATAATAATAATAAAGGGGCTTATAAAGCGCTTGGTGACGCCATCCCGGCGTGTCCCCGCGCTATGGAGAGAGAGGCAGAAAGGCAATGACCGGTCTACTGGGTGAACAAATGTGTTTTTAGAAGCTTCCTAAATATAGTTTCAGTCTTGGCCAGTCTAATTGCGGTAGGAAGAGTGTTCCATTGGTTGGCTGCTAACACTCGGTAAGTGAGTATTACTCATATAAGTGAGTATATGTGAGAGTAAGAGATTGTAAGAGTTCCTGTTTAAATAAGCATGTGTTTCTATAAGTGATTGTTTAAGAGAATAAATATGTGTAATTTTCAATAGAAGTAAGGTGGAAGTGTGTGTATAACTCTATATTCAAATAAATGGATGTTCAATAGTTTATTTGCACGTGTGAGTATGTGTGTGAGTAACCTTTGGATGACTGTCGGTGTGTAACAGGATGTATAGGTGTATCACTTCATATGATGACTGAGTATATGTATGAGTGACTATATAGAACTGTTGGTGAATGAGTGGATGTGTATATAGATGGTGGAATTACTGAATTGCTTGTTGTAACTGATATGGGTATCTCCATTTTTTTTTAAATTTCAGTTTCTATTTTTGAATATGTGTTTCAAGGGTTACATTACAGTGAAAGGAGGTCTGTCACTATGTCACAAGGATGGTGTCATTAGTGATGTCATGAGTGATGTCACTGACCATGTCATGAGTGATGTAATATGTGACGTCATCAGCAGTGCATTGCACGCGCAAGTTATAGTGAGTCCAACTAACTATAACGTGGAATTTCATTGGTTTTATATCAGTAAAATTTCCAGCTAACTATAACATGTGTCAAACCTATGGTTTTTTCAGTGAATTTCATAGGTTTTTTAAATGCTACTTCCTAACTATAACGTGTGTAAAACCTATGGTTTTTTCTGTGAATTTCATTGGTTTTTAAAATGCTAATTCAGAAATATGTCGTGTATGCAACCTATACTTTTGTCAATAAAGTTCTGGCAATATTTTTTTCGAAAACAAGCCGTTTTCTTCACTGTTCAAGTTGCATAGAGACTCCTTGTAAAGCGATACAGAATTCGAAAGTCTGTACCTTGCCTTTTTTTAAACACATTAAAATTTGTCTGTAAATAAAAATAGCCTTACTAAACTTTTGTGCGCGACCCGGTGTGCGCACTCTCGGCAACAGTTGTCAATAAAATGGATATCGCATTTCCAGGCTTTCGTGCGCGACCGAATGCGCGCACCTGCCTATATATTTCGTGAAAACTTTGCAATTTGAACTTATTGAATTTCTTCATACACCCCTCAAAGAACTTATAGTACGTCAAAGAGACTGTACCTAGACTTCTTTTTTATTCTTATGAAACTTTTCAGTAAATGGAGCCGAATGTCTTTTTAAACTTTCGTGCGTTACCGGATGTACACACCTTGGTATTTTTTTTCGAAATATAAAACGTTTCATACTTTAACAATTGTGTGCTTAAATCCAGCTCAGAAGATGTACAAAATCAGGATGGTAGTTGGTTCAACCCGGACCGTTTATTAGAGGTAGATCGTCCGACTCCACCGGAGGACACCCCTAATAAAAAGGACATATATATAAAATGCGGACTAGCCGCTGTATCGTGCTACCAAACTATAACATATAAATCGTTAGAAAAAACAAAAGGAATCGAGCAAAATCAGTAGGCCACTGATGGGATCTCTTTTTGACCTCGCTAAAATAGAAAAATTAGGAACAACCCCTCATGAGAAATATGAAACTAGTGAGAGGAACCGAGCTCGACGCCATGATGGCTGCAAGACAGCTCGGCTCCGCCGCCCACCCCACCCAAAATAACGACAAATATTATAAAGATATACAACACACCAGCAAAGTAACAGGGTAAAACGTTTTATTAAATAACTATTTACATGGCAGCCTGCTGTAACATGAAAACCACACTTTCAATTGGTTCTTAATAGTTTCAATTCTGGAATTTACACGCAGCACTCCACCCACTTCCCTCACTGTCTTTTCTACTCTCAAGAGAGAACAACGTCCTACATCTTTCGGAAGACTTTGGTAAAATGGCTACCGTATCTCATTCATCTTCCGAATCTGACCAAAATGATCGACTACCTTTAATAAGAAAAAATAAATCTTTCATCTGGCAATTTTTCACTTATCCTGAAGATCAAAAGAAAGTGAATGCACCAAAAGTAACCTGCACGATATGTGACTTGGTTCTCTCAAGAAGAAATCCAGCAAAAAAATATTCCTTTTCCATACATACCATGGTGCGGCATGTCAAACAAGTGCACCCTGTGCAATTTGCAGAGGCAACGACAAGAGCCCTGGCCACGCTATTACCATTAGAGGTGGCCAGCACATCTTCTGATCGACGACCTGTATCTCCATCGAGTGCAGAGATGGACGTCAGATATTTAACTATATATGGTCTATAACCTACGTTTTTTTCAGTGATTTTCTTTGGTTTTTTAATAGCAAATATCAAAAGCTTTTTTCTGGAAAATGACTAAAATCAGGTATACATAAGCGGCGTTCATTTATGTTCACCACAGCCACTGTTAAAAGTAAAGTGAAAGTCGCGAACAGTGGCCACGCCATCTAGTCCCTTTTAGGCCCCATCATGCACGTAAGTAACAGCCATTTTCTGTGTCATGGCCTCTCTGCCCACTGCCAATAGCCTATGATTGTTCGAAATTGGTTCTCTTTGGGTCATTCTCTGTTCACAAATAAGCACAGAGTCGCAATACTCTGTTTAGTTTTTGCAGATAGTGAAGGATAGGTAGTGCACACTTTTGTCCCCTTTGTAACCCGTCATGCCTATCTCTGCCCCGTTTGTTGGTAGTTGGTTCAACCCGGACCGTTTATTAGAGGTAGATCGTCCGACTCCACCGGAGGACCCCCCTAATAAAAAGGACATATATATAAAATGCGGACTATCCGCTGTATCAGGCTAGCAAACTATAACATATAAATCGTTAGAAAAAACATGAAACTAGTGAGAGGAACCGAGCTCGACGCCATGATGGCTGCAAGACAGCTCGGCTCCGCCGCCCACCCCGCCCAAAATAACGACAAACACTATGCAAATATTATAAATATATACAACACACCAGTAAAGTAACAGGGTAAAACGTTTTATTAAATAACTATTTACATGGCAGCCTGCTGCAACATGAAAACAACACTTCTAATTGCTTCTTAGTAGTTTCAATTCTGAAATTGAACACCCAGTACATCCAGAGGTGATGTCCGACAAGTTGTGTGGGGGGATGCCTTGCTAATGCCGCCACCCCCACCACCTTCTGTAGGAAGGACTCTGGATATGCTTGGTCCCTGAGAGGCTTCGATCTCCCTGCCTTGCACAAATGTCATAAGTTCTGGATGTTGAGTGCCATACTTCAGGGTCCGACAAGTTGTGTGGGGGGATGCCTTGCTAATGCCGCCACCCCCACCACCTTCTGTAAGAAGGACTCTGGATATGCTTGTTCCCTGAGAGGCTTCGATGTCCCTGCCTTGCACAAATGTCATAAGTTCTGGATGTTGAGTGCCATACTTCAGGGTCCAAGAAACGCGGACTCGGAGGGGGTGCTTGGCTCCTGCCCCCTCCCCAAGTCTTGTTCCCCTGGTATGGCCTGAGATCGCCCACGACATAGGCGGCCGGCTCCCAGGGTCAGGCGGAACTTGTTGCCTTTTGATGCCTCTTCCATTCTGGACCTTGTCCCACAATCCGTTTGACCTGAAGACACGTCCTGCGGTGCCCTGGTCCGACCACCACATATACCTGCGCCAGGAGACGGCGTGGGGTGCACTGGAAGGGAGAGGCGGCGCGAACGAGCCTCTCCCACCTCACCAGGTGGAGGTTTCTTAGCTACACCCCAGCGCTTCACTCGGCCAGCTGAGTTGCGCCTGCTCCTGCGGCACAGTGCCTCGCTCGGCCAGCTGAATTACCCCTGCTCTTGCTATTACAGCGTCTCACCCGCCATCCGGCTGAATTGCACCCACTCTTCCGATACAGCGACAGGCGGCTGCCACGGAGCTCAGGAAATGGCGGTCGGCTCCAGAGACTTGGGCCTGGCCTGCAAGGATGGCTCTGGGCAACCCTGGAACTCGGACGCTTTACTGCTAGGGCATGAGCCCCATTCCCAAAAGCGTCCCCTCAGCCTTGAAGATTCTACAAGAGTCACCGAGGCCCCCGACTCCTGCAGACTTCCGGTGGGGAGCGACTGCCATGATTGCTCGCGGAATGGCCACGACGTAGCCACGAGGTGCTCTCATGCTGACGCCAGCTTCAGTCTGAAACATCCAGAAACACTGTAGACTACCAATTCGATCAGTTCCGGTGGAGCCCCAATGACGTATCGCATTGTTGCGTAATCCGTCATATGACGCACCGCGTTAGCGCTCCCGGAAGTGCTCCGGTGCGCGAGGCGCGAAGCGCAGCTTCCCGGAAGCAATCCGGGGCGCGGCGCGGAGCGCGTAACGTAAGCATTTACATTTCAGTTGGTTCTCCCTCACAATATTTTCAATGTCACATAAAAGTCACCCATCACCCACTGCCATCTCTGGCTGTTTCCATGGCAACACCTCATTCTGCACCTGGCTGAAGGCACAGGTCAAAAGTTCATATCTCAACGTTCTACAGCAAAGTAACAACACTGTTTTCCCTCCAGAAACACCTGCCTATCCACAGCTCTGTTACATGTCATTTTTTTCACACCCAATAGTACTTTTAGTTTTACATAACATTAACATGCAACGTAGTCTTCAATCTTCACGTATTAGAATCAACCAATAATTTTTTGTTTTTCAACCACACCAAGCCTCATCCATTTTTTTATCCTGACTTTCAGCTTCTAACTACCATTCCACTTCCAGAACCCATCGGAGTACGAGTGCATCTGCCTTGAAAATGAAGGTTTGGCTTTTAGGACACAGCTATATTCACTGGACTGGAAAATATGGAGCAAGCAGACGAATTTCCAACCTTCATTTACCAAATGTGCAAATAACGTGGATTGGCCAAAGAGGATTGAGATGTCACCAATTAATCCCATTGGTGAAAACTTTTATGCATCTCCCAGAACCACACCTTATAATTGTGCACTGTGGTGGGAACGATCTAGGCACATTGACTGAGGTAGGTCTGGAAATGCTTCTAAAAGACACCTTTCAACAATTGATGACACTTTTTCCTCGAACTGCCTTGGTATATTCCAATATATGCTAAAGACAGAAATGGAATTGGCCCAATCAACATTGTGCACAAATTGAGAAAGCAAGGAGACATGTAAATAAATCTGTTTCTGCATTCCTCAGAGATTATAGCATGGGTTCTATTTACCACAACGACTTGCGTTACCACATGCAAGACATCTATAGGAGAGATGGTGTTCATTTCACGGATGAGGGAAACAGAATCTTCCTCTGCAACATCAGGCTCTGCATCGGTACTTACTTATAAATGCAGAAAAAACTCAATTAACACAAGGGCTCTTTTCAGAGCCACCTTATATCAAAGCACTCAAACTTCTGATTTATCTCCATTTTCACACTCTTGTAAATAGGTGTGCGCGACCGAGTGCGCGCACCACGCAACTTTAAAAAAAAAAAATATATATATATTTTCACCTTTAAAGGCCTTACTGCACACCCTGAGAAAACCTACGCAGCAAAACAATCTCTACCTTCTCCCCTTTCCATGTTCCAACGCTTTGAAATCAACAATATATTTACTCGCAATGACAAAATGGCGGTCAACACTTCCTGATTTCCTTCGAATCGAACGTTAACAGACGTCACGCAGCAAAATTCCGCTCGCGCGCGCAGCCGCTTGAGCGCACCCGTCCACGCGTATAGATATATAATTGACTTTAACTTTAATTTCCTCAGCAACTACTGAACGGATTTACACCATTCCAAAAAAAGCGTAATCTGCGAGCCAGACTGTACAGTTTTGCCAAATTTCTTATAAATCCATTCAGCCGTTCGACCTGTAGCCGAGTCTAAAGGTCCTATGGAAAATAACATGGAGAAAACACGTTTTGGGACCCCCCTTTTATCTCAGCCCCCACTTGACCAATCCCCCCCAAACTTTTAGGGAAGGAGCGCAGCGGACCGAGCCATGTTCTTTGAGAAATTCGCTAAGATTCTTCAACCAGGGCTAAAGTTATTCCAAATAGAATGTTGAGGATTTCCTATGGAAACTAGGTCCTAACTATAACTACCTACTGGCGACCGCCAGTAGGATATATATATATATATATATATATATATATATATATATATATATATATATATATATATATATATATATATTCACTGAAAAAACCATAGGTTATAGACCATATATAGTTAGGAATTAGCATTTACAAAACCTTATTTTACTCGCATAAAACCATTGAAATTCCATATATAGTTAGTTGCACTAACTATATATCGCGCACCCGCAATCCACTGCTGATGATGTCACACATTACATCATTCATGACATGGTCAGTGACATCACTGATGACATCACTGATGACATCTCAAATGACATCACTGATGACATCACTGATGACATCTCATTTGACATTACTGAACACATCACTGATGATATCATTCATGTGATAATACGATGAACCTCTTTAGACTCTAATATAACCTTAGATACAATCAGTGTAAACAGACACTCACAGACTGTCACACATCCATGGAGTTACTCACACACCTAGTCAGTCATGCAAAGAATCAATCACACCTCCATTTCCTCAACTATACAGTTATACAAACTTTACTTATTCAAACATGTACTAACACATATTTACTCTCTTATACCATTTCTGATCTAAGTTCACAATGATCCATACAGCCACTCACACATTCACTGGCTCTTATGTTCAGTTATTTATATATGTGAACTCTCACATGGACTGTGTTTTACATATGTACTTACTTTGACATGTAGCACTGAGATATCCATTCACTCACCAATACACTCATGCACACAGTCAACCGCCCATACAGCTGTTTCCACATGCACTCTTGAACCAATACACCAAGTGAATCAACTGCTCACACATCTATGCACAGAGTCATACACCTCCCAGCCACCCACACACACACTCAGTCTCCCATACAAATACTTCGACAATCAATCAATAACCCATATAGTTACTCATATAGCTACTGATCAACACATGCAGCAGTTTACAGAACAGACATAATGATGCAGAAATTAAGACAGTTTAGTCACTAACCCATGCACTCAGTGAGACACATTTAATCACTCACTCATACAGTCAGTCACGCACCTACTAAATCCTTCATCCAGACACTTCTACATCCACTCATTCTTCAATATGTAAGACATATTTTAACTTTACAGAAACATACAGTCACTGGATGTTGTCATCAGTGATGTCATCAGTGATGTCATTTGAGATGTCATCAGTGATGTCATCAGTGATGTCACTGACCATGTCATGAATGATGTAATGTGTGACATCATCAGCAGTGGATTGCGGGTGCGCGATATATAGTTAGTGCAACTAACTATATATGGAATTTCAATGGTTTTATGCGAGTAAAATAAGGTTTTGTAAATGCTAATTCCTAACTATATATGGTCTATAACCTATGGTTTTTTCAGTGAATTTTCAAGGTTTTGTAAATGCTAATTCCTAACTATATATAGTCTATAACCTGTGGTTTTTTCATTGAATTTCATTGGTTTTTTAAAAGCTAATATCTGTAGCTGTAAAATATACTCTTTATTACGTGACGTATCACGTAGCCACGTGAGACGCCTCATGACGCGTCGCCTCTGCAGCGCAAACCAAACCCGTAACGTAAGCGCGCCGGAGCACGCTTACAGATATATATATATTTTTTTAACCTTAATTAGACAAAATCCACACATGCACATATCTTGAGGCCTTGCAAAGGCACATCAAACAAACAATCCCTACCGCTCTGGACTGTTTAGAATGTTGACAGACACCGGAGAGCCAATCAGCTCCGCTTCGCAAAGTTCCGATACGCGAAAAGTTCACGAACCGGAGCGCTACCCGGAGCGCTGTTACAGATATAGCTGCCCGGTTAGCTGCCGGTTAGCTGCCTGGTTAGCTGCCCGGTTAGCTGCCCGGTTCGCGTACCAAGACGCGTCTCTACGGGGAAAAAATCGAATTTTTTTTTTTTTTTTTTTAGCTTAGCTGCCGGTTAGCTGCCTGGTTAGCTGCCCGGTTAGCTGCCCGGTTAGCTGCCCGGTTAGCTGCCCGGTTCGCGTACCAAGACGCGTCTCTACGGCGAAAAAAAAACGATTTTTTTTTATTTTTTTATTTTTTGCCCCGCGTGGCTCTATAATATCCCCCTCATCAATCCTAGGGGGTCAGGAGGGGTCTACCTTGCCCCCTTTCCTTCATTTCCCCCTTCGTTTTTCACCACCTCTTGTCTCTCGAGAGACAAGATGGCAGCCGCTCCGGACTGTTTACAATGTTGACAGCCAATCAGCTACTCCTCCGACTCACGTTACGCTGCCGGTTAGCTGCCCGGTTAGCTGCCCGGTTAGCTGCCCGGTTCGCGAACCAAGACGCGTCTTTACGGCGAAAAAATCGGATTTTTTTTTTTGCCCCGCGTGGCTCTATAATATCCCCCTCATCAATCCTAGGGGGTCAGAAGGGGTCTACATTGCCCCCTTTCCTACATTTCCCCCTTTGTTTTGGCCTCCTCTTGTCTCTCGATCCTACCGAGAGACAAGATGGCGGCCGCTCCGGACTGTTTAGAATGTTGACAGACACCGGAGAGCCAATCAGCTTCGCATCGCAAAGTTCCGATACGCGAAAAGTTCGCGAACCGGATCGCTGCCCGGAGCGCTGTTACAGATATATATCTTGATTTAAACGTTAATTTCTCAAAATCCACTGAAGCACATATATTGAGACCTAGCAAAGGCACATCGGGCTAACAGTCCCTACAATTTTGCCAAGTTTCGTGTAAATCCATTCAGCCGTTCGGGCTAAAAGTGAGTCCAACCGCCCTATGGAAATTAACATGGGAAAATCGCGTTTTGGGACCCCCCTTTTTTCTCAGCCCCCCCTTGACGAACCCCCCCCCAAATTTCCAGGAGCTGCTCAGAAACAAAATGTGCCATTTTCCTGAAAATTTCAGCCGATTCCGTCCACAAACGCCAAAGTTATTAGGCATAGAATTTTCAAAAGTCCCATAGAGAAAAAATCCTAACTATATATACCTACTGGCTATCGCCAGTAGGTAATATATATATATATATATATATATATATATATATATATATATATATATATATATATATATATATATATATATATATATATTACCTACTGGTGGTATCCAGTAGGTATATATAGTTAGGACCTAGTTTCCATAGGAAATCCCCAACATTCTATTGGGAATAACTTTGGCGCTGGTTGATGAATCTTCGCAAATTTCCCAAAGAAGATGGCTCATTCCGCTCCTCTCCTTCTCTGAAAGTTTGGGGGGGATTCGTCAAGCGGGGGCCGAGATAAAAGGGGGGTCCCAAAACGTGTTTTCCCCATGTTAATTTCCATAGGACCTTTAGACACGGCTACAGCTTGAACTGCTGGAGGGAATTACACCAAACTTGTAAAAATGGTAGTGTCTGGTACGCAGATCACGCTTTTGGTTAAATAGTGTAAATCCCTCCAGTAGTTCCTGAGAAAATTAGAAGAGAATCAAATTATATATCTGGGCGGAGCCTAACCCACATATCTCATCGTGAGATCTGATTGGCTGTCAGCATCTCATCGTTAGATCTGATTGGCAGTCAGCAGTTCATCCAAGAAGTGTTGGCACCCCGCGATTTTGCGCTGTACTCTGCCACTAGCGCTTTGGGAGCGCTTTATGTATCTTTCAGGCCGGTGCCCACCCGGCATTGCCCGCTGAAATTGTCCCCGCTGTTGCCGCCCGGCCGCGACCAGGAAGTCAGGCAGGCCGGGGGCGGAACTGCGGGACATCACGTGACCTTATTCCCCGGGCCGCGCTCTGATTGGCTGCCGGCCCGGGACAGGACAGAGGAAGCCGTAGGCTGCCGGGAGCCGACCCCGGGATCCGGTGAGTGAGGAGGGAGCCTTCTCAGGGGTTCACTCGACTATTACATTTTAGAATAAATAAAACAAGTATTAACCAAGCCAAAATAGTGCTAGCCAACGCCTGACCTATTTGCTTTGCCAATGGTTGTTTTACTTTGTTTCTCCAGTCGCTAAGCTGTGCGTTTGCCTATTTCTTACAAACAAACATGGGCACACGAACTGAGGGTACAGCTTGAAATATGTGAACGCGTCCTTTCATTAAAAATAGCCACACCTATTTTTAAAAGATGCTCGTGTTAGAAATGCTTGCTACCGTTAAATACATTGCCTGTCACTGGCTACAATGTTACATTTTTGTGCTACGTTTAGATTCAATCAGCATGTGATATACGAACATTCAAATGTAAAAAATACTTTTCGCTACTTTTAATAATGAATAATTCTCTTGTGTGCGCCATTCTCCGGGTGAAATGCGGAGCCGCTGTGGTGCGCCTGCGCAGACTGCTTCGCCGGTAGTAACTAACCGCAAATGAAAAGCTAATGTGAGTAAAATTACCGTTAATTAATTTATTGCAAATGGTTTGGTAACTTAAATAAGCATTTTAAGTGGGATAGGTGCGGGCGTGTTCTTGAGTCAGGTCTAGAACAAACATTTGTATTTTCACCTAACAAACTAAAAAAAAGTTAATTTATGCGCATTATGTCAAGCCGAGGAAACTGACAGTAGAGTGTGGTAACTTCCTGAAGGCAGTATTAGGGTTTGCAAGCGGCTCACGCACGCGCACAGGTGCACGACTGCGGGTCCGCCACAAGAACCCCTGTCCACCCCGGGGTCAACTGTGTAAATAATACGAAATCTGACCAGAATATTTACGTGGTCCAAACAGCCTACGTGTTGCGCTTGGTGTGTTTGCGTTACTCGCAGTAACGTCCCCACCATTGGGTGGTATGTGGTGGGGCTCGCAGAGGTGGCCTGTCACAGGCCTGTGAAGTGCGGGGGCACGCCAGTGCCGGCTCGTGCACCTCCAACAAGTGCAGTCAAAATACCGTGCCTGGCACGAAGCAAGGGCCATGTTGCTCTGGAAGGAGCCGCAGGGCAAATATTGACGTTGAACAGAGAGGTGTGAGCCCCGTGCCCAGGCCGATGCTAGCAGCGAGCGCTCCATTACCACAGCACTAAGAATTCCACCCCTAGGCGCCACGTACAGCTTCACACACTCACGAGTTGTAGAAGTTGCTCGAATGATTAACTAGCGGGGGCGTGCTGAAATGTAGGGGGCTAGGTTACAGACTAGGACTAGCATCAAGACCCACGCCAGGGTCGCAAAGCCCCGTATGCCCACCCGTGCCAACCTCCTATCCTACCCACTCTCTAAGGACATGAAGAGCGCCTCAGAGCTGAATGCTACTAACTGGGGTGCAGAATGGATGGAGACCTACAGGGCTGACATGCTATGAGTTTCGAATTTTATATATATATATATTCACTGAAAAAACCATAGGTTTTAGGCCTTATATAGTTAGGAATTAGCCTTTAAAAAACCTTGGAAATTCACTGAAAAAACCATAGAATTAACATATAAAAAAACATTGAAATTCCTCCTATATAGTTGGTTGGTCTAACTATATATAGCGCACCCGCAATCCACTGCTGATGATGTCACATATTACATCATTCATGACATGGTCAGTGACATCACTGATGACATCTCAAATGACATCACTGATGACATCTCAAATGACATCACTGATGACATCAATGATGACATCATCCAGTGACTGTCTGTATATTAAGCTGTATGTATATGAGTGACTATATGGGTTATTAATTGGTTTATTTGTATGGGAGACTGAGTGTGTGTGTGGCTGGCTGGGAGGTGTGTGACTCTGTGCAGATCAATGTGTACTTGTATCAGTTATTGTATAAGAGAGTAAGTATGTGTTAGTATATGTTTGAATAAGTAAGGTGTTGTGTGTATAACTATATAGATGAGGAAATGGAAGTGTGATTGATTCTTTCATGACTGACTAGGTGTGTGAGTAACTCCATGGATGAGTGGCAGTGTGTGAGTGTCTATATAGGTGTATGAGTACATATGATAGTGTTGCATTGATGAGTGACTGTATGTATGAGTGATTGTATGGGTGAATGAGTGGATGTGTGAGTAGTCCTAGGAATCAGTGAGTGCCTATGTAGTAAGTGGTATTGGTGTGTCAATAGTTTCAAGAATAGTAGTCTGTATTTAACACTGGGTGTATCAAAGGTTATATTAGAGTGTGAGGAGGTGCATCGTATTATCACATGAATGATGTAATCAGTGATGTCATCAGTGATGTCAAATGAGATGTCATCAGTGATGTCATCAGTGATGTCATTTGAGATGTCATCAGTGATGTCATCAGTGATGTCACTGACCATGTCATGAATGATGTAATATGTGACATCATCAGCAGTGGATTGCGGGTGCGCTATATATAGTCAGACCAACTAACTATATAGGAGGAATTTCAATGGTTTTTTATATGTTAATTCCTAACTATATAAGGCCTAAAACCTATGTTTTTTTCAGTGAATATATATATATATATATATATATATATATATATATATATATATATATATATATATATATATATATATATATATATATTTAGGATTTTTTCCCTTTGGCATTTCTGAAAATTCTATGTCTAATAACTTTGGCGTTTGTGGACGGAATCGGCTGAAATTTTCAGGAAAATGGCACATTTTGTTTCTGAGCAGCTCCTGGAAATTTGGGGGGGGGTCGTCAAGGGGGGGCCGAGAAAAAAGGGGGGTCCCAAAACGCGTTTTTCCCATGTTAATTTCCATAGGGCGGTTGGACTCACTTTTAGCCCGAACGGCTGAATGGATTTTCACGAAACTTGGCAAAATTGTAGGGACTGTTAGCCCGATGTGCCTTTGCTAGGTCTCAATATATGTGCTTCAGTGGATTTTGAGAAATTAACGTTTAAATCAAGATATATATCTGTAACAGCGCTCCGGGCAGCGATCCGGTTAGCGAACTTTTCGCGTATCGGAACTTTGCGATGCGAAGCTGATTGGCCCTCCGGTGTCTGTCAACATTCTAAACAGTCTGGAGCGGCCGCCATCTTATCTCTCGGTAGGATCGAGAGAGAAGAAGAGGTGAAAAACGAAGGGGGAATTTAATGAAAGGGGGCAAGGTATACCCCTCTTGACCCCCTAGGATTGTTGTTGGGGTTATTAAAGGGTCCCGTGGGGAAAATAAAAAAAAAATTATTTTTCACGGTAGAAGCGCTTCACGGGCCGCGAACTGGGCCGCAAACTGGTAGCGAAACGGGAATTCGACATTTTGTGCTTCGTTTTAATTGTTTAGAGACAAAAATTATCGCCGCACATTGGCCACAATGCATGAATATCGCTGAAAAGTCAGCGATATTCATTCATTATCCAGCAAATGCTCTTAGCCATGTTATCCACCTTCCATTGGATAACATGGCTAAAAACTGCTCTGTGCGTGAGCTTTTTTTTTTTTTTTTTGCTGCGTGACGTTTGTTAACGTTCGATTCGATGGAAATCAGGAAGTGTTGACCACCATTTTGTTACTGCGAGTAAATATTTTGTTATAAATGAATCCTTATTGATAAACATTGTCTGCGCCATCTTGCGTTTTTGTCCAATGCCACAATTTTGTCGTGCACGGCAGCCATTTTAGATGCCTTGACCAGGGCCACTCTCTGCACGCCGCCGATCCTCAGCATGGCTCCCCACCCTCGCAAGCATCTCCCCCACGCACTGGTCACCCCCGCTCTTTCTCTCATGCATGGGCCATATACTTCCCCCCATCTGCGCTGCTCTTCTCTGAGAATCACACCCTGTGCCCGCCCGACACCTCCCTTTCACCCTATTCACTACCGCACCCTCTGACACTCCTCTTCCTCTGTGTCCGATTGTCCAGGCCGGACCTAGGCTATCACCTAGCCGTGCGGATGTAGTTTATGGCCCCAGATGTAGAGTATCCAGACATGCCAACCTTCCCGATTCAGGCGTGAGACTACTGATTTCAGTGCTAGTCTCCCGCCTCCCGATTCCTGCAAGCAAAAACCCGGGGGCATATTACCAACAACTAGCGTTAATTTTTGTCTCTAACTTGTTTAGAGACAAAAATTATCGCCGCACATCGGCGAATTTTATCGCACATAAACCTTGCTATTAGCAAGGTTTATCGCAAATGCGATAAAAAACAGCCGCAATGCATGAATATCGTTGAAAAGTCAGCGATATTCATGCATTATCCAGCAAATGCTCTTAGCCATGTTATCCACTTCCCATTGGATAACATGGCTAAAACTGCTCAGGGCAGGTGTTAGGTTTTGGAGATATTCGCGCTTAGCGCGAATATCTCCAAAAGTTGGTAATAGGAGATAGCGATGGTTAGGGACTGTTTCCAGTCGCTAAAATCTTGGCACGCCCACTTTGCATGTCATTAGTGATAAATATCACTGATATGCAAAGCGGGGCCCAAGATGGTCGCTATCTCCTTTTAGCTGCCACTAACTGGTGTTAGAGACAGCTTGGTAATAGGGAGATAATTTTATCTCTTTCTTTTTTGGCTTTTAAAGCCAAAAAAGCGGAAATAACCCCCCTTGATAATATGCCCCATGATTTCTCGGGGGTTTAAGCTGACAGGGCTTGGTATTGTGTTACGTGCTAATTCTTCCAGGAAACGTCAGAGGGTCGATGCAGGGGTTCTAGAAGGGGTGATAAACCATTTAAGCCTCATGAACAAGCGCATGGTCTTTTAAAGATTTATGAAGTACTCGGGGCGGCGGTGTGTGTGTGCCCTCTTTCAGGAGCGGGCGGGGGGGGCACTGCCAGCAACTTGCCAGGCCAGGCAGTGTTCAACACGTGCATCACCCTTTCTCTGCCTGCTATTGCGCTCCATGCTTCGGAAAGGTAAGAAAAAGAACGTGCATTTGAGTTTGAAATGTCCGATCTTGTAGCAGTACACTTGCAAAGCCCACACATGACAATAAACCGATTCAAGGCCCCATTCACCCGATTTTTTAAACATATATAGCACTCCAACAAAGTTAGATTTTAAAACTTTATTAACATTTAACTATAATGAACGGAACAAAAACTGTAAAAACATTTAAACATTTTTCACCCAAAAAAGCAACAATGGTCAGAAGCTGTCTTTTGTGCGAATAGTCCCAAGGCAGCACAACGTGCAGAGTTCTGGACGGCACCCAGGTGATGTCACCTGGGTGCCGCACTGGTTTTTGGGATCCTACAATGCAGCTTAGAAAAACAGCGTGGGGCGTCCCGGGTGGTGCGGGGGGAGGCCTCGTCAGTAGCGGTCTGTTGTGCGAATAGTCCCAAGGCAGCAGAACGCGCTGAGATGTGGATGGCACCCAGGTGATGTCCAGTAAACTGCCGCACTGGTTTTGGTATCCTACAATGCTGCTCCGAAAATTTGCGTGCGGCGGCCCGGGGGGGGGGGGCGCGTGGGGGAGGCGGCGTGAACGGGCCTCCCCAGGTGGCGGCCATCCAGCTGAGTTGCGCCAGCTCTTGCGGCTACAGCGTCTCGCTCACCATGTTGTTGAGTTGCTCCCACTCTTGCAGTGCAGCGATAGGCGCCTGCCACATGACTCTTAAAATGGCGGACGGCTCTTCGGTTTTGGGCCTGGTCCACTGAATTGGCCCTGGGACACCTTGGAACTCGGACGCTTGCCTGCTAGGGCTTGGGCTCCATTCTCGAAAAGCGTCCCCTCAGCCGTGAAGATTCTACAAAAGTCTTGGGGGCCGCCGACTCCCGCAGGCTTCCGGTGGGGAGCGGCTGCCATGATTGCTCGCGGAATGACCACGACGGAGCCACGAGATGGTGGTGCTCTCATGCTGACGCCAGCTTCAGTCTGAATGATCCAGAAACAAGGTGGGGCTTTCATCGTTTGGGAAAAAAAAATGTTCTAAACCAATGAAAAGTGTTATTTTTAGGTCATATGACCAAGCCTTCCATCTTTAGGAAACCAAAAGTAAAATGATCCAATGAAAAGTTTTATAAACAAGTCACATGACCTGTTATGCGGCATAGGGCTACAAAAAGCGTAGAAAATCCGTTGGCACGTGAGGCGGCGTCAGTAGCGGACCGATGTGCGAATAGGCCGAAGGCAGCACAACGCGCCGAGATCCGGATGGCACCGAGGTGGTGTCAAGCAAATTGCCGCACTGGTGTGGCCATCCTACAATGCTGCGCCGAAAGACGGCGTGTCCAGCTGAGTTCCGGTCACTCTTGCGGTACAGTGAGTCGAACGTGCCGAGATCCGGATGGCACCGAGGTTGTGTCCAGCAAGTTGCCGCACTGGTGTGGCCATCCTACAATGCTGTGCCGAAAGTCGGCGTGGGGTGCCCCGTTGGCTTATGAGGTGATGTCAGTAGTGGACCGATGTGTGAATAGGTCGGAACCAGCACAAGGCGTCAAGATCCGAATGGCAAGTCCTGGATATTGAGTGCCATAGTTGAGAGTTCTGAGCAGTGCTTGTAAGACTATCTGAAGCTTATTTGCACCTGCTGCAGCTTCACTGTTGCCCAAGGTGGTGTCCAGCAAATTGCTGCAGTGGTGTGGCCATCCTACAATGCTGCGCCGAAAGACGGCGTGTCCAGCTGAGTTCCGGTCACTCTTGCGGTACAGTGAGTCGAACGCGCCGAGATCCGGATGGCACCGAGGTTGTGTCCAGCAAGTTGCCGCACTGGTGTGGCCATCCTACAATGCTGCGCCGAAAGACGGCGTGACCAGCTGAGTTCCGGTCACTCTTGCGGTACAGTGACTCGAACGCTCCGAGATCCGGATGACACCGAGGTGGTGTCCAGCAAGTTGCCGCACTGGTGTGGCCATCCTACAATGCTGCGCCGAAAGTCAGTGTGGGGTGCCCCGTTGGCTTATGAGGTGATGTCAGTAGTGGACCGATGTGTGAATAGGTCGGAAGCAGCACAAGGCGCCCTGCACTGTTGAGCTTTTTTCAATGCCTTTTTTTTGTTGTTTCCCCTCCATCAAAAACAAAAAAAAAATATAAAACTGTGCAAAAATACAAAAAAATGTTTAGAAAAGCAGTGCTTGTAAGACTGTCTGAAGCTCTTTTGCACCTGCTGCAGCTTCACTATTGCCCTGGTGTGGACAAAGATCGCCCATGACTTAGGCTGATTGAGAGTTTGTAGAAAAATGGCTTCAGATTTTCCACATATTACTCTTCAACATTCTTCCTAAATGTAACAATGTGAGACTCACTAGGAGAACGGCTGTTTATCTTTCCTTTCAAAATGCTACCAACAATATTTTCTGAATGGAAGACACCATCTTGTAGCATAAAGGGCTGAAAGGGGTTCTGGTCTGGCCGATTGTTGGTGGAGACATTTTGACTATATCTTGGACCTGCCCGGCCTCTCCCAAAATGGGGCCAGTATAAATGGGACTCGTAACTCCTTGCCCGCAAATGTATATCTAGAAAATTTTATTGTAAGTGGCCCTGTCTTATTTTAATTACAAAATGTACGTCCACCGATTCCGCAACTGTTAGACACCTTAGTTCTTGCAACCTAATGGCTCGCTCGTTACGTTCCTCTACAGTGTAAATGTCTCCTCATCATATTCAATTTCAGTTTGCTCCGTGGCTGGCCCAGGTGGTTATAGGCCCGTATTTGTATACTGACATTTTCACAATAAAGGTTTTTAAATCAAACACGGTAGTAGTATTTACATTGGTAAAGTTTTTACTTTTAGTCACTGTTTTCGAATCAGTAAAAGGCAAGTGAAATAAAGCAGTCCAATTACATGACGGATAAAAGGTATAATATGTAGGAACGTAGTAAAGATAAATGGTCAAGGGCAGTTGTGTTTTCCACTCCTGCAACATAACTCCATGGATGAGTGACAGTCTGTGACTGTCTGTTTACACTGATTGTATCTAAGGTTATATTAGAGTCTGAAGAGGTTCATGGTATTATCACATGAATGATATCATCAGTGATGTTATCAGTCATGTCAAATGAGATGTTTTCAGTGATGTCATCAGTGATGTCATCAGTGATGTCATTTGAGATGTCATCAGTGATGTCACTAACCATGTCATGAATGATGTAATATGTGACATCATCAGCAGTGGATTGCGGGTGCGCGATATATAGTTAGCGCTTATAACTATATATGGAATTTCAATGGTTTTATGCGAGTAAAAAAAGGTTTTGTAATGCAAATCCCTAACTATATATGGCCTAAAACCAATGGTTTTTTCATTGAATTTTCAAGGTTTTGTAAATGCAAATTCCTAACTATATATCCACTATAATCTATGGTTTTTTCTGTGAATATATATATATTACCTACTGGCGATAGCCAGTAGGTATATATAGTTAGGATTTTTTCTCTATGGAACTTTTGAAAATTCTATGTCTAATAACTTTGGCGTTTGTGGACGGAATTGGCTGAAATCTTCAGGAAAATGGCACATTTTGTTTCTGAGCAGCCCCTGAAAATTTGGGGGGGGTTCGTCAAGGGGGGGCCGAGAAAAAAGGGGGGTCCCAAAACACGTTTTTCCCATGTTAATTTCCATAGGGCGGTTGGCCTCACTTTTAGCCCGAACGGCTGAATGGATTTCCACGAAACTTGGCAAAATTGTAGGGACTGTTAGCCCGATGTGCCTTTGCTAGGTCTCAATATATGTGCTTCAGTGGATTTTGAGAAATTAACGTTT
The DNA here is from genome assembly GCF_964263255.1 of Lissotriton vulgaris. Taxonomy (NCBI): domain Eukaryota; kingdom Metazoa; phylum Chordata; class Amphibia; order Caudata; family Salamandridae; genus Lissotriton; species Lissotriton vulgaris. The sequence continues at coordinate 540,257 of NW_028244896.1, forward strand.
AAAACAAGATATATATCTGTAACAGCGCTCCGGGTAGCGCTCCGGTTCGCGAACTTTTCGCGTATCGGAACTTTGCGAAGCGAAGCTGATTGGCTCTCCGGTGTCTGTCAACATTCTAAACAGTCCGGAGCGGCCGCCATCTTGTCTCTCGGTAGGATCGAGAGACAAGAGGAGGCCAAAACAAACGGGGAAATGAAGGAAAGGGGGCAAGGTAGACCCCTTCTGACCCCCTAGGATTGATGAGGGGGATATTATAGAGCCACGCGGGGCCCAAAAAAAAAAATAAAATAATTGGATTTTTTCGCCGTAGAGACGCGTCTTGGTACGCGAACCGGGCAGCTAACCGGGAAGCTAACCGGCAGTGTAACGGGAGTCTGAGGAGTAGCTGATTGGCTGTCAACATTGTAAATAGTCCGGAGCGGCCGCCATCTTGTCTCTCGGTAGGATCGAGAGACAAGAGGTGGAAAAAAAAAAGGTGTAAATGAATGAAAGGGGTAAGGCAGACCCCTCCAGAACCCCTAGGATTGATGAGGGGGCTATTAAAGTTCCCTGCGGGGCAAAAGAAAAAAAAATTGCGATTTTTCGCGGTAAAGGTGCTTCCTGGTATGTTAACCGGGCAGTTAACCGGCAGCGTAACGGGAGTCCGACATATTGTGTTTTTTGAACGTTTGTGCACGTGTGGATTTTGTCTAATTAAGGTTAAAAAAATATATATATATCTTTAAGCGTGTTCTGGCGCGCTTACGTTTTGGGTTTGGTTTGCGCTGTAGAGACGATACGTCACGGTTATGCGATGCATCATGAGGCGTCTCACGGGCTACGTGATACGTCACTTAATAAAGAATATATTTTACAGCTATAGATATTAGCTTTTAAAAAACCAATGAAATTCACAGAAAAAACCATAGGTTATAGACCATATATAGTTAGAAATTTGCATTTACAAAACCTTGAAAATTCAATGAAAAAACCATAGGTTATAGACCATATATAGTTAGGGATTAGCATTTAAAAAACCTTATTTTATTTGCACAAAACCATTGAAATTCCATATATAGTTAGTTGCACTAACTATATATCGCGGACCCGCAATCCACTGCTAATGATGTCACATATTACATCATTCCTGACATGGTCAGTGACATCACTGATGACATCTCAAATGACATCACTGATGACATCACTGATGACATCTCAAATGACATCACTGATGACATCACTGACATCTCATTTGACATTACTGATTACATCACTGATGATATCATTTATGTGATAATACATCTTCAGACTCTAATATAACCATAGATACACTCAGTGTAAACAGGCACTCACAGACTGTCACACATCCATGGAGTTAATCACACACCTAGTCAGTCATGCAAAGAATCAATCACATCTCCATTTCCTCAACTATACAGTTATACACACCTTACTTATTCAAACATATACTAACACATATTTACTCTCTTATACAATCCTTGATACAAGTTCACAATGATTCATACAGCCACTCTCACATTCACTGGCTCTTATGTTCAGTTATTTATATATGTCAACTCTCACATGGAGTGTGTTTTACATATGTACTTACTTTGACATGTAGCACTGAGATATCCATTCACTCACCAATATACTCATGCACACAGTCAACTGTCCATACAGCTGTTTCTACATGCACTTTTGAACCCATACACCTAGGGAATCAACTGCTCACACATCTATGCACAGAGTTATACACCTCCCAGCCACCTACACACATACTCAGTCTCCCATACAAATACTTGGGCAACCATTCAATAACCCATATAGTTTCTGATATAGCTACTGATTTAAACATGCAGCAGTTTACAGAACAACATAAATAATGATTGCCAAATTAAGACACTTTAATCACTAACCCATGCACTCAGTGAGACACATTTAATCATTCTCTCATACAGTCAGTCATGCACCTACTAAATCCTTCATCCAGACACTTATACATCCACTCATTCTTCAATATGTAAGACATATTTTAACTTTACAGAAACATACAGTCACTGGGTGTTGTCATCAGTGATGTCATCAGTGATGTCATTTGAGATGTCATCAGTGATGTCATCAGTGATGTCATTTGAGATGTCATCAGTGATGTCATCAGTGATGTCACTGACCATGTCATGAATGATGTAATATGTGACATCATTAGCAGTGGATTGCGGGTCCGCGATATATAGTTAGTGCAACTAACTATATATGGAATTTCAATGGTTTTGTGCAAATAAAATAAGGTTTTTTAAATGCTAATCCCTAACTATATATGGTCTATAACCTATGGTTTTTTCATTGAATATATATATATGTTATGTTATGTTATGTTATGTTATGTTATGTTATGTTATGTTATGTTATGTTATGTTAAGGAGTGCTTGTAGAGCGCACTGTCACCGTGGGTTTCCTGGCGCTGATCTGATGCTGAGGGGACAGAGGAGTTTAGCTGGGTTGTGGGAAAAGCCAGGTTTTTAGGGATTTACGGAATAGGATGAGAGAGTTGGAGGTTTTGACCGAGGGAGGGAAAGAGTTCCAGAGTTTAGGGGCCAAATGTGCGAATCTCCGACGTCCAGATCTGCAGAGTTTGATGGAGGGGATAGCCAGGAGATGGAGATGAGATGATCTAAGATTGCGTGAGGGACAGTAGCGCCTGATGAGGGATTTCAGAAAGGCGGGGCAGGGACCGGTTAGAGGTTTGAAGGTGAGGCAGCCGATCTTGAAGGCTGCCCTTGAGGTGACAGGGAGCCAATGCAATTTGGGGAGGAGGGGTTTGGCAGATTGCCATTTCCGGATCCCGAAGGCCAGTCTCGCCGCTTGGTTCTGAACAATTTGAAGTCTGAGGAGAAAAGATTTAGGCAGACCATGGTAAATAGAGTTCGAGAAATCCAAGCGGGAGAGGACAAGAGCCATGATGACTTGAAGCAGGGCTTCGGGAGTCAAAAGATAGGCCACCTTCCTGATCCTGCGCAGCTGATGCATACAGGAAGAGACTACCGTCCCTATCTGGGGCTTGAGGGATAGCTCGGAGTCAATAGTGACCCTGAGACTTTTCACCGAAGCCACAGGGATGGGGGGGGGCGAGCTCTGCCGGCCAGAAGTGCGGACCCCAGTGGATGGAGCATTTGCCCGGGAGAAGGAGCTCCGTCTTCCCGGCGTTCAGTTTAAGTTGGTTCTGGCACATCCACTGGAGGATATGGGACATGGCCGCCTGGAAATTAGGGATAGCAGAAGAGGAGTTAAGAGGAAAGATGAGTTGCAGGTCGTCAGCGTAGTTGAAGACGGTGACGTCCCACTGCCTCAGAGAGAAAAGAAGGGGGCGAAGATAGAGGTTGAAAAGGAGAGGAGATAAGGAGGAGCCCTGGGGGACCCCACAGAACGAGCGCTCCCTAGGTGCCCTAAAAGTGCCCAAGCTGAGAGTCTGAGACCTCCCGGTCAAGAAGGATTCGACCCATGCCAGCGCCAGGCCCTGGATGCCGCCCTGCTCGACACGGTGGAGAAGGATGTTGTGGTCCACCGTGTCGAAGGCGGCCGACAGATCTAAGAGTACCAAGGCCTGGGGGGGGTACCCTTCTCAGTGCCGTCTCTCAGAGCATCCAACACGGCCAAGATCACTGCCTCCATGGAGTGGCCGGGTCTAAAGCCGGCCTGGTTGGCCTCGAGAAAGTTGGAGCTCTCGATGAACTGTGAGAGACAGGCGGTGACGTGAGCTTCCAGGATTTTTGAGAAAAAGGGCAGGAGGGAGATAGGTCGATAGTTCGCCAGGACTGCGGGGTTGGCTCCAGGCTTCTTCAATAGAGGCACCAGGACAGCCTCCTTGAAAGAGCTGGGCACCGTGCCAGAAGAGAGAGAGGAGTTCAGCAGGGGGAGGATACAGTCAGGTAAAGTGAGGCAGATGTCCCATAGTATGGATGGTGGGCAGCAGTCGTCCGGTGATCCAGACTTGATGCGGACGGCCGGTGTGGCCAGAGATGCAGAATCTAGGAGGGGTAACTGTGTGAAGGAAAGAGCATTGTGAGGGGGGGAGACAGAAACAGCACCAGGAAGGGTGACCGGAATAGTGTCCTTAATCAAAACGATTTTCTGTAAAAAATAACTTGCTAAGCGCATTACAGGATTCCTGCGTGGGGGCCTGAGTCGGGAGCTTCCTAGAGTCGGAGGTGAATTCGTCGAGGACTTTAAAGATCTCCTTCGACTTGCAAGGAGCTGATAAAATTCTATCGGAGGCATAGGCTTTTTTGGCCGCAGAAATAGCTTTTTTGTATTTGTTACGAGCGGCCACATAAATATCTCTACTTGACGGGCAGTAATCTCTCCTCCACTTGCGCTCCAATTGGCGAAGTTCCAGATGTAAGGTTTTAAGTTGGAAGTCAAACCATTTATGAGAGTTACTGTGTCGAGATCGGGGGAACTTAGTTAAGGGGGCAAAGATATCGCTAGCTGATGTGAGCCAGTCGGAGATGTTACCATCTAGCTTATTGGTGCAGATATCGTTGGGGAAGAGGGGGCGGGTTTGTGACAGGTGAGACAACAATTTAGAGGAGTCAGCGGCCCTCCACTTGCGGGCGGTGCCGCCCTCCCGAGGGGGATCCTGATCTGACCGACGACAGAGATTGTGGTCTCGATCAGAGAATGGTCAGACCACACACAAGGTGTGATAAGTGGGCAAGAGGATTTGACTCCATTGATCCAGATGTGGTCAGGGATATGACCACCACTGTGAGTGGGAGATTTGACTAGTTGAGTGAAGTTCAAGCTCGAGAGGGCTTCGAACAGTTCAGTGGCATGGGGTCCGGCGTCCTTATGCTGGAACCAGTAGTTAAAGTCGCCAAAGATAGCGATGCGGGGCTTATATATATATTCACTGAAAACACCATAGGTTTCAGGAACGTTATAGTTAGTTGGACATTTCATTTGTACAAAACCATAGAAATTCCGGCGTTATAGTAACTCGCGCCCCCGGAATGCACTGCTGATGACGTCACATTCATGACATAGTCAGGGACATCACTCTTGACATCACTCATGACATCTCAAATGACATCACTCATGACATCATCCAGTGACTGTGTGTTTCTCTAAAGTTTAAATTTGTTTTATATATATATGCCAAGCTGTATTGAAGAATGAGTGGGTGTATAAGTTTCTGTATGGAGGATTTAGTAGGTATGTGACTGACTAAATAAGTGAGTGATTGAATGTGTCTTACTGAATGTATGGGTTAGTGACTAAACTGTGTGAAAGTTTGTTTCAGTCTCTCTGTTGTATAAGCTGCTGCATGGGTTGGTGAGTAGCTGCATGAGTGTCTATATGGGTTATTGATTGCTTGCCTGAATATTTGTATAGCTGCCTGAGTATGTGTGTGGGTGGGTGGGAGGTGTGTGACTGCATAGATGTGTTAGTGGTTGATTCACTGGGTGTATGGGTTCAAGAGTGCATGTGGAAACAGCTGTATGGGTGGGTGAGTGTCTGTAGGGGTGTGTTGGTGAGTGAATTGATGTCTCAGTGGTACATGTGCAAGTAACTACATATGTAAAAGGCAGTATATGTGAGTGATGGTATATATAAATAACTATATGTGAGAGTCAGTAATTGTGAGAGTGGCTGCATGGATGAGTGTGTATTTGTATTAGTGATTCTATAAGAGAGTAATTATGTGTTAGTATCGGTATGAATAAGTGAGGTGGTGTCTGTATAACTGTATAGGTTAGTAAATGGAAGTATGATTGATTCTTTGCATGACTGACTAGGTGAGTGAGTAACTCTGGATATGTGGCAGTGTGTGAGTGTCTGTATAGGGGTGAACAACGTTTACAACGAAACTTTTACAACGCACTACCATTACAACACAACCATTACAACGCAAACCATTACAATGCATTGCGCTGGGGGGCGCTCTAGGATAGGGAATACGTTTAATTTACTATCCAACACCTTCCCTAGTGTCCACGGGGACTGGAGTTGGAATAGTAAATTAAACTTTTCACTATCCAGCACCCCAAAGCTCTATGCATGGTAAAGGTTTGCGATGTAAAAACTGTGTTGTAAAGGCATGCATGGTAAAAGTATGCGTTGTAACGTCATACATCCCTGTATAGGTGTATGAGTACATATGATAGTGTTGTATTGACGAGTGACCGCATGTATGAGTGACTGTATGGTTGAATGAGTGGATGTGTGTATAGACCTAGGAATCAGTCAGTGTTTATTTAGTAACTTGTATTGATGTGTCTATTTTTTCGAAAATGGTAGTCTATATTTTCGAGTGGGTGTATCAAAGGTTATTTTCAGGTGTGTGGAGGTGCATCAGATTTTCATGTGGATGATTTAATCAGTGATGTCATCAGTGATGTAATTTGAGATGTCATCAGTGATGTCATCAGTGAAGTCACTGACCATGTCATGAAGGATGTAATATGTGACGTCATCAGCAGTGCATTGCGGGGGCGCAAGTTATAGTTAGCTGAATTTCTATGGTTTTGAACGAGTGAAATGGCCAAGTAAGTATAACATTTTTATTGTACCAGAGGGAGAAAAAAAGGTGAATGCAAGAAAAGTAACTTGCATTATCTGTGAGAGAGTGCTGTCCAGACGCTCCGATAAAAAGTACTCTTGCTGTGAGAGTAGTATGAAAAAGCATATGGAGACCATCCACCCTGTACACTTTGCAAGAGAGGAAACCCCATCAACTTCTGCACAGATTCCTTCTGCACCAAGGCCTCACATCATGCCTGGATTTTTAAATGCAGCAGTTAGTTGCATTAGGTGCACCACCGAGCTCTGTGTTGGCGAACAGTGCATTGATGTCATCTCTGCTGCTCTTAAAGCGCATAAATGTAAAAAAAAAATTATAATGCCCTTTTGTTTTTGTTCTAGAGATCATTTCCTAACCTACATTTTTCTCTGTTGTTTTTAAAATAAAAAACAAACAAAAAAAGTAAACAAAGGTTAAATGAAATTCTACATTTTTCCGAAAAAAACCAAAAACCGTTCTTACGGATCCACATCTACTGGTTAAAAAAAGAAAAATTCCTTGAGTGATTGCATCAGAGCATGGACACTATGTGGGTGATCGGAGAAATGCAAGTATAGTGCATGGTTATTTTATAAATGTTTCGAAAGTGGCAACGTGATTGGATGAGTTCATGGATAATAGCATTTTAATTGGAGGAGTGCATGAGTAGTGTGTATGTGATTAGATGAGTTTATGTGTAGTGCACAAGGGATTGTAGTAGTGGATGGTTACTGCCTGGGTCATTCAATGAGTATATGGCTACTGACTGGATGATTAGAGTACTGTAATGAGAAGGCATGGTGAATTTATAAGTGCATGGGTATTGGTGGAGTGATTGGATAAGTACATGGTGCTGGATGGGTTAATGGAGGATTGCATGGGAGGTGACATGGGGATTACTGGAGTGCATAGGTATTAGCTGATTAATTGGAGGAGTGAATCAGTAGTGTGTAGGTGGTTAGAGGTCTGCATGAGTAGTGTATAGAGGATTGTAGCAGAGCATGCATTAGTGCCTGGGTCACTGTATGAGTACATGGGTAGTGACTGGATGATTAGAGTACTGCAAAGAGAATGTATGGTGAATTCATAAGTGCTTGGGTATGGGCAGAGTGTTTGTATAAGTCTATGGTTCTGCATGGGTGATTGGAGGAGTGCATGGGAAGTGAGAGGGGGCTTTCTGGTGTGCATGGGTAATACCTGGATAATTGGAGGAGTGAATGAGTACTGTGTAGGTGGTTAGAGGTCTGCGTGGAAAGTGCATGGAGTTTTGTAGCAGTGCATGAGTTACTGCCTGGATCATTAAATGAGAACATGGGTAGTGTCTGGATGATTAAAGTACTGCAAGGAGAGTGTATGGTGAATTTATAAGTGCGTGGGTATTGATGGAGTGATTGGATTAGTAGTACATGGTATTGGCTGGGTGACTAGAGGTGTGTATGGGGAGTAACAGTGTGCTGGACTGTACGGGTACTACCTGGGAAAATGAAGCTGAGATTAAGCAGTGTGTAAGTGGTTAGGGGACTGCATGGTTAGTGCACATTATTGTAGCACTTCATGTGTTAGTGTCTGGGTCATTGCATGAGTACATACATACTGACTGGATGATTAGAGTACTGCAATGTGAGTGCATGGTGAATTTATAAATGCTTCAGTACTGGTGCAGTGATTAGATAAGGACATGGTACTAGATGGATGATTGGAGAAGTTCACAGAAAGTGACAGTGTGATCCCTGGACTGCATGGGTACTACCTTGGTAATTGGAGGAGTGAATTCGTAGTGTGGAGGTGGTTACAGGACTGCATAGATAGTGCACATCTGATTGTTGACCTACATGTGTTAGTGCCTGGGTCATTGCATGAGTACATGGGTAGTGACTGGATACTTAGAGTGTTGCAAGGAGAGTGCATGGTGAATGTATAAGTGCTTGAGTATTGGCGGAGTATTGGATTAGTACATGTTACTGGCTGGGTGATTGGAGGAGTGCACAGGGACTCACAGTGTGATTGCTGGACTGCATGTGTACTATCTGGGTAATTTGAGGACTGAATCAGTAGTGTGGAGGTGGTTAGGGGACTGTATGGATAGTGCACATTTGATTGTAGCACTGCATATGTTAATGCCTGAGTCATTGTACAAATACATGGATAGTGACTGGATACTTAGAGTGCTGCAAGTAGACAGCGTTGTGAATTTATAAGTGCTTGGGTTTTGTCGCTGTGATTAGATAAGGACATGGTACTGGCTGGATGATTGGAGGAGTGCACGGAGAGTGACAGTGTGATTGGGTAATTGTAGGCGTGAATCAGTAGTGTGTAAGTGGTTAGAGGACTACATGGGAAGATGGAAGTGCACTCAGTGGCAGCGCGAGGGAGTCCCTGCTGCGAAGGGGGGCTTCGGTGTCAGAACAGAAATTGACGCCACTTGGCAGGTCAGAACTCCCAGCAGATGAGTTCAATAGCTGCAGCTGAAGTGTTTATTGGCCCTGAGACGTCTTAACAGGAGGCAAGCACAACCAAGCCCTTGGAGAACCTTGGCAAGAAGAATGTAGAAAGCAAAGTCTAGTCCTTTCACTTCCCAAGACAAAAGCAGTAAGTAACAGGCCAATATAGCAAAGCACACAAAAAAGTGATAGTCCCTCCTGACAGCTTCTACAGCTGTTCTTCTTGGCAGAATGTCCTCTTGGTCCAGAAGTTGGTTCTAGTGCTTATACCACTTTCTGTCTATGAAGCAGGCAAACTTCAAAGATTACTCTCTGTAGTGCACAAGGACCTGACCTGGCTCCAGATACACTACAGGGGGTGGAGACAGCTTTGGGTGAGGACAGGCACAGACCTATTGAGATGTCTGTGACAACTCCTGCCACCACTCTAGCTCATGAAGACCCATCAGCCTGGTGATGGGCCAGCAGAATATTCAGGGCACACCTCAGTTTCCTGTGTGATTGTCTAGAGTCAATGCACAAACAGCTCAACTTCCACAGACAAGGATTCCACAGGTAGAGGCACAGAATGGTAAAGTAAGAAAATGCCCACTTTCTAATAGTGGCATTTTCAAACACGCAATTTAAAAACCAACTTCACTAAAAGATGCATTTCTACATTGTGAGAGCAGAGACCCCAAACTCCAAACCTCCATCTCTTCCCATTTGCAAGTTAAACTGCAAGGCAGCTCCAATGATAACCTATGGGAGAGACAGTCCTTGCAATTGTGAAAAATTAAATTAGAAGTATTTCACTATCAGGACATGTATAACACACCAGTTAATGTCCTACCTTTCACATATACTGCACCCTGCCCATTGGGCTACCATCCTTGGTCCTACATTAGGGGTGCCTTACATGTAGTAAAAGGGAAGGCTAGGGCCTAGCAAGTGGTTGCACTTGCCAGATCAACATGGCAGTGGCAGGTCTGAGGCATGTTTGCAGGGCTACTCATGTGGGTAGAACCATCAGTGCTGCATTCCCACTAGTAGCATTTGAATTACAAGCCCTGGGCACATGCTTTACTAGGGTCTTACCAGTAGCTCAAATATGCCAATCATGGATAACCAATCACAATCACTATTTACACAGGGAGCATGTGCACTTTAGCACTGATCAGCAGTGGTAAGAGGCCCAGAGTTCTAAAACCATCAAAAACTAAATGCAGCACACAGTCAAAAACAAGGGGTCAGAAGCAAAGAAAGACGGAAAATCTTGCCACAGATGCCAGGTCGTACAAAGACCATTACTGTTAAAAAGCTATTTCATATTACCACACAGGGTTTAAACTGGTCTGCAATCCTAGTAATACCTGAACTTAAGTTCTTGTGAGGATTCCTGGAAGTCCCCCACTCTCAGGAAGAATACCCCTCCTCACCATCATCCATCTCCATTGCCTTGTCTTTTTGTGTCAATAGGGGGCATTCTGTAATAAAGCTTTCCAATGCCCTTGTGCCACTGATGCTCACTCTCCATAGTAGCTATGAAACAAGTCTTGCAGGGGCGGCCACTCCCTAGCTGATCCACTGCCACAGCCAAAATAAACTGAAATTTAAGGGGGGAAGCTTCTCTTCCAGCAACGAGTGATGATGTCAGTCATTCCACTGATGTACTGTGGAATTACTCTCCTTTTTGAACTGTTGGTAATTATGTTGGTGTCTGATTCTGAACCAATGTGAAGGAATATTTGGGCCAAATCCATCTACTGCAATACCAGTGACATCTAAAACACACATTTCTATTGCTGTATAGTTGTGCTCTGCTTGATGTGTAGCTAGTTCAGCTCTTTGTTTTGTTTAAGAGTTCTAGTAGAAACTTTGCATGTGATTTCATGTCTATTCTAGGCATAGTCTTCTGAAAATCACTATCATACCATCTGTAAGTTAGTCTGCGTTGTGAAAATCTTCATAAGTAAACAATACAGGGTGAAAAGGTCAATAAGTAATGCTAATAGATTGGTTTTATAAGCGAGAATAAATGGTAATTTGAGAATTGATTTAGAGTTTGGTCGATGGGTTACTCCATCCCAAACTTGGCAGATATCTCGTCTTCCTTATTACATGCTCCATAGGATATAATGCACTTTTAATAAGGCTGACGACAAATCTAGCTGTCACTGCACTTGCAATACAGTGGCTGGTATATCTGACACTTTCAAGACTCACAGTTAGGCCCTTAGCCATTTACCCATGCATTACAAATCAGATCTTCATTAGGGGTCAGAGAAGGTGTGGTAAATTGTGTGAAAGTAAGTGCGGCTGCTGGATCAAAGGCATCCATATTGGAATAAACAATGAATTCTCTATAGAACATGCTGAAGAGACACACTATCAGAACACCGTCATTGTTAAGGAACAACGGCACAACAACAGACAATCAAACTCAACGGTGCACTCTGCAACACAGTATGTCCTTCTTTACAGGTCCAAGACATGGGCATTGGTTGACCAGTTCTTGGCAGTGATAGTCCACAATGATCAATTTTATATTTTATCATGTTTCTGTCATCAGTGGCAATATGCAAAGGAGAAGTGCCAGGTGTAGTTATTTCCATGTCCTATGGGTGTGCGTTCTCTGTGATGATGGGGTGTCCCAATGAGAGATGACTGAGTTTGATTCAGTTGACTTTACTGTCCAGCTGTTGGCAGGAGCTATTTAAAATAGTGCAAATGTGGTACTGTATTGAAAAAATGTAGTTTATTCTGGTCAAGCAAACTGGTCCTGTATTCAATTGTCAATTTCTCCCTTTCTCACTTGCAGAATCTTCTTGACGTTGGGCCCACTGTTTCCATCCGCTGGCAGATCGTGGACCGCAAAATCCCCCTCTACGCAAACATGAAGGATATTCTGCAGAAAGTGGCAGAGAGCTTTGATGCTCACTACTGATCTACACTCAGCATGCTTCAGGCAGCTGCTCAAGGATGGACTTTAGCTTAATATTTGTCTTGCTTCTCTTCAAGGTCATTCATCATCCATGGACCATGCTCCTAAAGATCGAGCCCTCTAGTATGACAACCACCCATTATTCATTCCCTAAACCGTATCTTTCTATTTTTATTCACAAGCACTTACTGTGAAATGAGTACTGGTATCTTTCCAAAGGCCCTGGCGCTGTGATCTCTACAGTTCCAAGCACCGCTGGTGGGGGTTGTTATTCCTTCATTCCAATACAGTAAGCTTAGACGAAGTCCCCAAACAGCCGTGCGCACTCGTTGCTTACCTTATCTATTTTCATGATTGTGATCTTCATGACTCTTACTTGGTGGACTTCACCAGGGTTCTCATCGCGTGCCAAGCAAACATTAATAAGACTTGCACCTCTGGACTGCTGAGTTAGGTCACCACCCAACCATCTCTGCCCTCACCCATTGAAATGAGAATGAGGTCAGGGGAGGGGATATAAGAAGATCTCATCTCGGCATGGTGGAAGAGCCACGGTAGGCCCTGTTCACGTCACACCCAGCAGGGGATGTGAGGCTCCTACAAAGCTCACATTCCCATTGATACCTAACAAATCGCTTCTGATCAGGCATCCTGCATATAGGGCTACTACTGCATCTTCCTGCAAAGGATGAGGGCGGGCAGGCTACTGTGGAGTTTCTATGCTAATGAAGCAAAGGACATAGCAGCTGCCCTGGAGTCTCAATGCAAATCAAGCAAAGGACATAACAACTGCCCTGGAGTCTCCATGCTAATCAAGCAAAGGACATAACAACCACCCTGGAGTCTCCATGCTAATGAAGGAAAAAACATAGCTGCTGCCCTGGAGTCTCAATGCTAATAAAATAAAGGACATAACAGCTGCTCAGGGGTCTCCATGCAAATCAAGCTGCTCTGGATACCCATGCTAATGAAGCAAAAGACATAGGGCCTCATTTATGAGGCCTTGCGTCAGTTTTGCACTTCCGATGCGTCACTTTTTGTAACGCATCGGCACGTAAAACATGCCTCCTGTTGCACACTATTTACAAAGTGAGAGATCTTAGCAGATGCGTCACTTTGTAAACCCCTGCCCTACATTATACCTGCGTCAGGTATAATGTATGCAGCAGGGGGGGTTCCCCCGCAAAAAGCCTCGTAGAAGTGACGTTGTGAAATCAATGAGATTTCACTGCGTCACTTCTAGGTCGCCATTGCGTCAATATCTTGGGCCTGCCTCACAGCAGGCGTAAGACTGACGCAGGCCCTTTCACATGGGGCTTGCCCCATGTGAAAGGATGCATTGCTGGAGTTGCGTCACTTTTGTGATACACTCCTGCAATGCGTCACTTTTGCGCTGAGATACGTCAGAAATTTGGACGTATCTGTAACTCCTTGCGACATGATGTGTCATACATTAAATATGACGCATCCTGTATGTTGCAAGGAGTGCGCACTGAGAAGTGATGCATCGCTGCTTTCACACAGTGACGCGTCATTTCTCATAAATGAGGCCCATAGAGTCTCCATGCTAATCAAGCAAAGTCCACAGAAATTGCCCTAGAGTCTCGATGCTAATCAGGCTGCTCTTGCATGTACATGCTAATCAAGCTAAAGCCACAGAAACTGCCCTGGAGTCTCCATACTGACCAAGCTAAGGACATAGAAGCTGTTCTTCTCCATGCAAATCAGGCTGCTCTGGAGTGTCCATGCTAATCAGGCTGCTCTGGAGTGTCCATGCTAATTAAGCTAAGGCCACAGAAACTGCTCCGGAGTCTCCATGCTAATCAGCTAAGGACATATCTGCTGCTCTGAAGTCTCCATGTTAATCAGTGCACACGTTTTCACTGAAACAGAATTTGTTTGCTCAGGCTTTGTGAATAGGGTGTTCAAACTTTATTGTGTTACATTAAGTAAACTAAAGTGCTTTTAGGTTTTAACACCATATCATTGCAAACAGCTGCTTGCTAGCACTTTGCTGCTTCCCCCCTCCTTTCTTACCCAGTGGATGACGCCTGACCCAGCCACGCTAAAACTCAAAAGTTCAAAATAAAAGTTGGGAAGTTAAAACTCAGACTTCTGGGAGTGTGTGGTCATGATGCAGACTATCAACACCCCCACTATATGTCCCTAAACAATGGTAATTCATGTCATGTAGTTTTAAACAGCCATGTAATGGAAACCAGGGTGCAAATGTTTACATCAGTGCAATGGCACACAATCACTCTGACAGACCTTACATTAGCAGTTGTTTTACTCCGTAAAGTCACTGGGCCGGGCAGTCTGTGAGATATGTAGGTAGCTTGGACATTTACCTATGCAGTGTAGACAGAAATAGATGATTATACCTTCTCTTGAGTTCGCTTGTTCCAAGTGAAGTTTTAAATGAATACTGAAATTAGGATTGGTGGACAAATCAGTATTCATTTCAGCGGAAGCATGCAGATGTTTGTTTGCATTTTAGCAGTAATATGAGGTCATTTTACAGTGGGTGTAAAAACAAATGAGTGATTTTATTTTATTTTTCCATGAGCAAATGATGGATGCTGTTTGTGTGCACTTGTGTATCACACCAGACTGCTATTTGCTCTTTTGTTGCACGCAGAGAAGGTGGTAGAAGAGTGTTCATGTTTTACCCAAGAGTAAAGCTGCTTCTCCTGTTCTTTTTAATCTGCAGAATTTCAGTCCTGATGCACTTGCATGGGTGACTCTTGGTCCCTGGGGTCTGCACTTCATTTTGATTTAAGTGCACTAATATTTCTTTTGGTTTATGCTTTTCCAGATCTCATTATGAACTGTTGGTAAGGCACTTCCAAATCTGTGTTTTTTAGAACTGGGGTCACCAATTCCAACACGGGAGCTTGGCGCGAGGCAGGAAGGCACCCGAAAGCAATGTGTAAAGCAGTAGTGCAGCACACGGTCACACTGACTCAGGAATGCACACACAATAACTTGACACCGCTGTTTAACTCAAGACTCTTTATCTAATCTCTTTAGTGCAGGTAGGTAACTCTTCTTATATACTAGGCATCAATTCAGGTACTTAACATTTCTCTTACTTCAGCATAATGAGGTTAGCATCTCTCCGACATTAATTTACTGAAAATAACACTCTGTTTAGGGCAGTCTAGGCAACAACATTTCCTATACACATAGACATCCAAAGGGATTGATCATGAAACTGCAACACTTCTACTATTCAGGGGTTTGTCATCCAACATTGACATTCCCTAGGCAGTGGCACTCTAAAAAGAACAGTCCCGGCAAGGGTTAACTCGAGCACAGTTCATCACCAGCCAGAGCAGTCTTGTGCCCAGTTCAGCAGACTTCCAAACAGTTTCACTCTTACTTTAGCCCCTCAGGGCCGACAGGGCCATTGGAGTGTTAAATGGGGCCTTCTGGGCCCAGTTGCAGTCTCCTGAGGGGAGGGGTGGTCACGGGGCTGCCACTCTGATCTTCTGTGGCTCCTAGGCAGCCCCGCTTCCCTCAGCCATCTTTCCGCCCTCCTCCAGGGGGATTTACCTGTGTTGTAGGCTTCCGATGTCAGTCAAGCCTTCGACTTGAAGCGGGAGCCCACGCAGGCTATGCGGGCTCCCAGCAGCTCCTTCCTCGGCCTCAGAGCCAATCAGCACACAGCTCCAGGGAGGCACGGCAGCTTCAGCCAATGGCTGCGCGGCGCTAATGGGGCGCGGCTGTTGAAGCGGCCAGCGCCCCCATCACTTGACAACGGTCGCGCTTGCTCCTCCGGCCCAGTGCGGGCCTCTCCAACACAGCGGCAGACCCTCTCCAGGCTACGGGAGCCTCGGCGGTGACCTCGGCAGCAGCTGGTCATTCCTTTAGTAGGCGCCGGGGCCACGGCGGTGACTTTCAGGCCCCAAGGCGCAATCACAGCAGCGCCCAACCCCAGCATACACACGTGGGAGTTTAAAGTGACGCTCCTCTAGTAGCACAGGAACAAACAGGAAGCGTTGTCGTTTCAAAAGGTAAGTCTAATACCCAAAGAACAGAGTATTACAGGAGCACGTCCACACACGGCAAACTCCAACTGAAAAGTCGCAGACCCACAGTTGAAGGTTGCATGCGGGGAAAGTCACGAGAAACGCGTCTCTTGAATGTAAACACTCTTCAAGAGACGCGCGTGAAGCATAACACAAGACACGTGAGCATTAACACAATCAACGTATGAAATGGAATTTCTTACCATCATCTTAGAACTCTACATCTCCTCCCTTCCCACAAAATAAAAAGAAAAGAAGTTTGGTTAAAGGAAAGGAAACTTAGCTTAAATAAAAATATTTAAAACGTGTGGGGAAAGAGCAGTTCCTATGAGCCCTGGATGTCACATCTGAGGTGGAAGCAGAGTAAGATGGCCCAGAAACTTCAACATTTTCTAGAGTGTTTTGAAGGGGCAATGAAACCTCAATAGAGGGTGAAAGCCCTTCATCTGAGGGTTCTTGAGGAGTAAGGGTGGTATCATTGGAAGATGAACATTCTTCCTGGGTAGGTAAAACAGAATCGCTAACCGCAGGGGAATCAAACTGGGTAGAAAAGTCAGAAGTAACATAGGGAGAGTTCTCATCCCCATGTTTAGTTCTGAGAATGATCATAGCTTGCTCAGGGGTTAGCTTAACAAGAGAACGTTTGTTACGCCACCCTCTCTTGAGAACCTGAGTGGGGATTGAGTACTTGGAGAGACCTTTCTTGACTCTATCCATGGTTTTAAACACGACCCAATCACCTACTGTAAACATTTCAGGAATGGAAACAATCTTTGAAACAAAATTTCGCTTTTGCACAGATTGTTGTTTATAAACATTACTCTTTACAAGCAACTTGTCAGAACAGGAAATGCATTTAGAATTTTGCAAGGTCAGATCTTTGATCCAAGAGGGGCAGACAGTACCATGTGGGTTCCTTTTTTTAAGGAGTCTGATCGGTGAAATGCCTGTAGTGGAATGAGGTGTGATTAAGTATGCCCAAACCTTTTCCCTTAGAAAAACTTCAACGTCCATTTTACAAGAGTAAGCAGTTTGAATGCCCTCTTTCAAAAACCTATTCATCCGTTCAACCAGGCCATTGGACGCGGGAGAATAAAGGGCAACCTTCAAGTGTTTAACATCAAACTTCTTCAAAAATCCTTCCATAACACGGGAGCAAAAATGCGAACCATTGTCGCTGACAATTTCCTTAGGAGGACCTTCCATTCTAAAAACTCTATCCAAAAAACTTATGGCTGACATGGAATCTGGGTTGGAACAAAAATCAAAATCAAGCCATTTGGAATGATAGTCAACCAGGGAGACTAAATATCGTTAAGACAAAGGAAGTATCTCGAAAGGACCAGAAAAATCAATTGCTAACTTAACCCAGGCTTTCTCGGGAATGGGAACGTTGTGTAACGGTAAATTTTGCAATTTCCAGTGTTTGTCGGAAGCCAAACAAGTACCACAAGAATCAACCCATTCATTGACATCTCTTTCCATGGCGGGCCACCAGAAATGTTCCTTTAATTTGCGAGAGGTTCCACCTACACCTAATTGACCCTGATGAGCTGCAAAAAATAATTTTTTGCGTAGAACCAAAGGAGGAACACAACGATCACCCCTAAAAACAATTCCATTAACGATTGTCAAATCTTCAGACACTTGTGCAAAAGACTTCAAAGAGGCAGGGAGAGAACGTATTTTGGGCCATCCTGAAACTACTAAATTCTTCACAGCCACAAGGATTTCATCCTCTGAATAGCATTTGTGCCAATCTTCTTTAGAAATAGAGAGTGGAGAAAAAACCAAGTCCTCCAACGAGGCTACAACACACTCAACATCATCTCTGAGAACATCATCATCACCTTCCAAGGGCAACCTGGAAAGAGCATCTGCTCTCATATTTTCACCACCAGCAATGTGGTGAATGCTAAAATTGAAGTCATGTAATTTCGAGAGAATCCTTACCAACCTCGAAGAGGCTTTCCCTGTACCATTCCCGTTTAGTAGATGAAGTAAAGGCTTATGATCGGTATATAGTAAAAAATGAGAGCCCCAAATGTAGACTTTGAATTTTTCTACAGCCCACGCTCAACCAAGAGCCTCTTTTTCAATGGTGCTATAATTGCACTCAGCATGGTTCAGTGACTTTGAGGCAAAACCAATGGTATGTTCTACAGAACCATTCCACTGGCAAAGGATTGCACCAAGACCTTTCTGGCTAGCATCAACGTAAATGCCACACTTGAGACCTGGTGTGAAGGATGATAAGGCTGGAGCATTAACAATAACCTTCTTAATGTTATTAAAAGCTAAATTTGCTTCTTCATTCCACAAAAATGCAACATCTTTTTTTATAAGCATCCTAAGGGGTTGGATCAACTGGGAATAGTTCATAACAAATCTTGAGTAATATTCGGTGAGACCGAGAAATGATCTCAATGTGTCCTTATTGTTGGGGGAAGGTACATTATAAATAGCTTGAGTGAGAGAGAGTTTGGGTTTTGGAGTTCTGGACTTTTTGGTTCCGTCCAGAGGTGTCAGGGATAACACCCGAAGACCCCGGAGTTCTACCTGTCTCGGTGCACAAATAAACAGAAACACGGGCTTCTCGATGGTGGCGTCAAAGACCAAAGGTTTATTACTGCAGGGACACAGAAGTCACAGAAACTACACACGGGCAGAATCTAGGAGCCTGTTCGATTTGTACAAAGAGGGTTGCTCCTTATATACTAAATATTAGGCTTCGGGCAAATTCTTTACATGTTAGTACATTCCCAAACCTTTGTGTCCTAAACAATAAATATTTGGCGTTGCACAGGAATCGTCAACAATATCTGATGTCAAAACATTACGAACGAGAGGTTCCCACTATTCCATCATAATCCCATGTCAACTTTTCATTCAAGAGCCGGACCGCCTCATCGTAAATTTCATTACCTCCCCCTAATAAAGGCCCAGAAGGAAAGGAGCAGAGCCAGGTGCAGAAGATAGAAAAGCAGGATAAGAGATGTTTGTGGGTCGTAAATGGGCAAGGCTACCAACTTCGGCCGCCTAATCATGATCAGGCCAACGAACACGAGAACCAGTATAGCAGGACTGGCCTCAGGCAGAGGAGGCAGTTTCTGTCGAGTCATGCAACCATGGCGTTTTCTGTCTTAAGGTGCACGTGTCACTAGAGAGGTGAATCGTCGGCCAAAGCCTACGTGTCCTTAATCGAAATGAAGTGATCAGAGGTCATTGCGTGTCTATTGACTATGTGTGGGCAAGAAAAACAAAATGGCTGCCGTAATCTAAGATGGATGCCATGGGTAGATCAGAAATGTGTTTGTAACAGGAGTGCTCTTGCTCGTAGCATAGCGAAAACACCAGGATATGCTAAATGGATCATTTGCGGTTCACTGATACCAAAATTATGTATTTACGACGATGTTGAAAACACGGGTTCAAATCGTCACGGAACCTCAGACCCTCCTTTTGCCCTTACATAGGCAATTACTCAGTCTATGTCAGAATCTAACTCTATGCTCATCAGGTCAGTGACATGTTGCTGTATCATCATCCTTTCTCGCGCCTTTTCTCCAAACGCAGGTGGTTTTCTGAAACAGGTTGCAGCACAGAGACTACACAAAGCGGGACCACACTGGATAATCAGGCAACACGAGAACAGGAATACTAAGATGACACCAATGACCATCAGAACCTTCCATCCCCACGCTGATAGCAGAGTCCAAAACCACTCCATTAAGGACCAGTTTCCCTTGTCTACGTGTATAGAGTCGGAAATCTTGTGTAGCTTAGAGATCGCCTCATAGACAGTCGGAGCATTATTGGGAATAAAAACACAGCAGCTCGATTGGATCATTCTGCATACCCCACCTCGATCTGCAAGTATTACGTCTAGAACCATACGGTTCTGCAACGTCATGAGACGATCCGCCTGAAGCTCAGCTGTTAGGTTACTAAGGGCACCAGCAGTTTCCGTAATAGTAGATTCAACTACCCGTGTTAGCTGACGTATATTTCTACTATTGGCCATAGGCCCCCAGAACGGAAGGAAACCTTTGAAGAAGTCTCCAGCTTCCTGACCAGCGGTATCTTCCTTGCTGAAGACACCTCTTGCTACTCTGGTCTTGTGATAGTCTGACGAGGCAGTGTACGTTGGAGGCAACAGTCGAGCAATATAACATGAACCTGAAAAGTCAGCAGGCAACCATGTATACGCTCTGTCTTGACAGATGAAGTAGGTACCCCTAGCAGTAAGTCTCAACGCACTCACTCTTCCCTAGCTGAGCTCTCGGATTCCTCCCATTTCCCTGCAAACAGACTTGACCTCGGTGAGGTACGACCCAGATTGGAGTGGAGGTTTTACGCTTGCTTTCTCCCAAACTAAGGCGATACTCTGTAGAATTCCAACTCAAATATACCCGTAATTCATCTCTAGGGTAAGATGGAGTATTATTGACGTCTTTAATCATGTCAATAATTCCCTGGACTAAAGCTTTGTTGACAGAATTGTATTTAGTGGAACGTGGTGGACGCGGAGGATAGGTCTCAAGGGCATAGGCAAAAATGGTCTGAAAGGCCTGAAATGATCCATTATAGCTAAAAGGCAAAACTAGATAGGGAATGCCTTTATCCATAGTGTGGGGTATCAAGCCACACACCCAGCAGTCTGTAGTGTTAACTACTAGTTGGTGTTGGTGCAAGAGCTGTACAAAAGTGTTATTGATGAATTCTGAGCGTCGAGCTTGTTCGTGTTCAGGAAACGAGTGAAAAGAATGCATAGAAGCAACAGTAGAAGAAACAGGATCAAGGGGAGGTACTGTAGTTGTTACCGGTGTAAAAATTAAATGCACACCTAAGACGATTCCACCCACCAACGTTATCAAAACAATCAAAAACGTAATAGCACATTGCATTAGAAAGCACTTGCTGTGAAGAATTCTGTAAAGTCTCTTTCTGCGAACATAAATTACATTCTCTCGTTGCAGCTCAGGAAGCTCCATCTTCTACAATCCGCTCGCGACCACTGATGATGTGTACGTAGATGAAAATGCCTCTATCAGCCCTGGGAGTTCCCAGAACTAACAGAAAGATCGACCTAGTGTCTGACCCCCGCAGATTCAACTAGGCACACAGCCACGACCCTACGGCTACCCAGACGGCAAGGCAATTTTAAAACAACAAAACAATGCAAAGTACTAGCAAACTTCCTGGCTGGAGGCAAATTATCAAAATTCAAATGTATAAAATAGGCAGTTTCCTGCTTTATTTGTCCATATTACGAGACCGTAATTTGTATCTCAGTTTTGCAGGAGCTGTTTGATCTGGAAACAGTGTATTTTCAGCAGGTGTTGCAATGTTCAAGTTCGCAGATGGCAGATGTTCTTTTGTCGCAGGTGTCAAATGTTCAGAGTTCAAAAGAACAGTTTCAGGAGGAGAGCCAGAGTTCGATGTGTCAGTGATTAGTTCTGCATCGCTGAAAGGGATAAACTGGGTATTTGTTCAGTTTCAGAGGCACCGATTCCCGTCTTCACCCAGTTGTCGTAAGGAAGTGGCAGGGGCACACGTTTGACGTGCGTCGTGTGAATCCAGTTCTTCCGTCCGGCCACACGAATAGCAGTTCTCGTCGCCAATAACACCTGGAAGGGGCCAACGAATCTGGGCTGAAGATTTTTCGTTCTTGCAAAATTACGAATAACCACGTGGTCTCCTGGTTTCAGCTGATGACCTGGACTCTCCGGTGGCTTTGGCAATGCATCGAAAACCTGTTGGTGAATAAGACTCAATTTAGCAGTCAAGTCGAAAAGGTAATCAATTAACATTGGATATTCCAGCTGTCTAAATTCCTTTGGCCTAGGTACCCCCCAAACATTGGCGGGACGACCAAATACTATTTCGTATGGGCTAAGCCCCACCCTAGAATGCACTGTCGCTCTTGTGGATAACAAAGCCAAAGGTAGTGCATCTGGCCAAGACAAACCCGTGGATGCTTGTATCTTAGCAAGTTTCAGTTTGAGGGTGCCATTGTAACCCTCAACTAAACCAGCAGACTGGGGATGGTTCGCACTGTGGAACTTTTGTTTAATCCCTAAACCGGCACACACACTCTGCATAACTTTCCCTACGAACTCACTTCCATTATCTGACCATACAATCCGTGGCATGCCATACCTAGGGAAGTATTCCTTGAGAAGAATTTTGGCAGTGGACAGGGCAGTGTTGTCCTTCAGTGGATATGCTTTGATCCATCTGGAAAAAGCACAAACTACCACTAGGACGTACTTTAGGTTGTTGCAACGATCCATGTGAATGAAGTCTAACTGAATCACTTCAAAGGGGCAAGAAGGCGGGGCAAAGTGACCAGCGGGTGTAGGGATTCCCTTGCCAGGATTATGCATCAGGCATACCATACAATTTTTCACCACTCTCTCTGCACACTTACTAATCCCATCATTCTTCCAGACTGGAGCCAACATCTTACAAATCCCTTTAGAACTGATGTGCGCTGCTCCATGCGCCATTGTTACCACTGCAAGCACGTACGCATCAGGCAACATCCAACGCTGTTGTTCTGACAAATCAATCCAACATCCACTCGAGTCCAATTTACCCGTACTCTCTTTCCATGCAAGCTTTTCTTCCTCAGTCGCCTCTTTCTGAATTTCTTTCACACTTTCCATTGTGTCCTCACACATCCCAGACTCTGAAATCCATCTTGCAGACATAGCAACATACATTCTACTCATCATATTTCTAGCTGTCTGCTTAGCGGTCTCATCAGCAAAAGCATTTCCACGACCAACATCATCCGTGATTGCTTTATGAGCACTGCATTTCACAATCGCAACTTCAGTCGGCAAGGTTAGAGATTCCAACAAGTCGTTAACTAGCTGACCATGTTGAATCTTAGTCCCATGGGACGTAATGAAACCTCTCTCTTTCCACAAACGGCCGAAACTATGGGCCACGCCGAACGCGTACTGACTATCTGTGAACACATTCACTCTCTTTCCCTTAGCTAAGACACACGCTCTCGTTAGTGCTATCAATTCTGCAGCTTGGGCAGAATTCTGACTCACTCTTGCAGTCTCCACAATCATAATCAAAGTTGTTACTGCGTAAGCAGCAGTCACATCGCCATTCTCCAATTTAAAGCACGACCCATCAACATACAACGTGCCATCTGGATCTGACAACGGAGTGTCTTTTAAATCAATTCGTCCTTTTGTCTCCTCCTCGGTTCTGAAACAGCAATCATGGGGTTCAGAATCACTCGACTCCTGATTAGTCGGCAACAATGTTGCTGGATTCAATACATTGCATCTTTTGATCTGAATATGACTCGCTAACAGTGTCAGCTCATAGCCTGATAATCTAGCACTGGTAAGGTGCTGTGTCTTGGTTCGGTTCATGAGTGTATCCACAGCATGAGGAACCATAACCACTAGCATGTTGTTCATCACCAAACCAGCAGATAGTCGAATGGAAGCTGCAGCTGCCGCTGTAGCTCTCAAACAACTAGGCAACGCTCTAGCTACCGGATCTAATGTTGATGAAAAATACGCACAAGGGCGTTGTTTATCACCAAATCTCTGTGTCAGAACACTCAACGCGCAACCTTCTCTCTCGTGAACATAGAGCGTGAATGGCTTACTGTAATCGGGTGTACCCAATACAGGAGCTGAACACAAAGCATTTCGTAACTCAGAAAAACTCTCCTGACATTCAGCAGACCATGGCACCGGACTCGGAACACCTTTCCCAGTCAAAGCTACCAATGGTTTTGCCAAAAGGGAAAAATTTGGGATCCACTGCCTACAGTACGAGGTAATACCTAAAAAAGCACGTACTTCTCTCTGTGTGCGGGGAACATTCATCTGCGTAATTGCTTTTATTCTCTCTGGGGTCAACTTCCTTCCCTCCTTTGACGAGAGATGACCTAGGTAGGTCACTTCTTGGCAACAGTATTGCATTTTCGAAGGTGACACCTTATGATTCAAATTAGACAAATGATGCAATAAGGAAATTGTAGCTGCTTTGCAAGTTTCCTTGTCATCGGCAGCCACTAGAAGATCATCTACATATTGCACTAGGGCAGAACCAGGAGGAAGTACAAAGGAATCTAACTGACTTTTTAATGCCTGACTGTAAATGGACGGACTCTCACAATAGCCTTGTGGAGCACGTTTAAACCTGAAGCTTCGACCTTCTAGAGAGAAGCCGAAAATATCTCTGCTTTCTTCGGCTATCGGAATGCTGAAAAAGGCATTCTTCAAGTCGATAACTGAAAACCATGTGGCTGTAGCAGGAATCAACGTTAACAGTGCAGTAATGTCTGGAACCACAGGAAACTGTGGAACCACAATTTTATTAACCTCTCTAAGATCGATAACAAACCTATACACTGGAGGCTTTGAAGGATCAGTACGTTTCAAAATTGGTAGTACAGGACTGTTACAGACATTTCCTCTAGTTTCCTCAACCACGCCTTTCTTAATCAAATCTTGCACAATCAATAAAAGTGCACGTTCACCTTCACTAGAAATCTTGTATTGAGGAATTCGTGGAAATTTGACATTTGCTTTCAAGTGACTACATATGGTGGAATTTCCAAAAGGCCTACATCGTTAGGACCAGTCGCCCAAAGAGTATCAGGGAGTGAACGCAGCTCTGGCGGGAGTGCATCCATTGACAAGTACATCGGAGAGGTGATTCTTTTACCCAATGTAAGCTGTACTCCTGACGGAGAACAGTACAATGTCGCATATAGGCGTTTTAACAAGTCTAAACCAAGCAGATTTTAATTACAACCGGTTGTCAAAATCAAGGGTGCTTTCAATTGACACGGTCCAACAGAAATAGACAAAGGACCAGATACAGGGTTGTAAACAGGGGCGCCTGAAAAACCTACTGAAACATTTGTTAAGCCAGACAAAGGTGCGCCAGGGAGTTTCACATGAATGATAGAACTTTTTGCGGCACCAGTATCCAACAGAAATGGTTCGACTACACCTGATGTTGCTACTGCGACATAAGGCCCACTCTGATCCACTGGAACTGATACTACTCCCTCTCTTTGTCCATGGCTGTCCTAGTATTCAGTTTGTTGAAATCCCTCATCAACTTCACAATAGTCCTCAACATGATACTGTTGAGATCTATTTTGTTGGGCAGACTGTCCATTTCGTTGATCAAAGTGATTAGAAGGGCGATCATTCGTTTGCGGAGGCATAGCACCTCGTCCTCGACCTCTAGAATTTTGCATGGAACCACCACGACCTCTCTGAGCTGCTGCAGCATTATTCTGCGCTAAGACCGGACAGTCATTCTTATAATGGCCCTCTTTCTTACAGTACGCACACTGGTTCCACTGATATTGCGGCCTCGGTGAACTATAATCTGTCCTTTGATATGACCCTTGCTGTGTATTAATCTGATTCGTACGAGGTGGATATGCTTGCTGCAAAAGAACTTTAGTTTTTAAGTCTTTCGTCTTCTTATCCGACTTTTCTTTCTCCTCTTTATCCCTATTTTCATAATACTGGGCAGTTGCAAGTATTTGCGCAGTTGTAGAGACAGCCCACGCACTCTCGGAATCTTTTAATTTATTACTGAGCTCTGGTAGCAGATTGTGTACAAATTTATCGACACACAGTCTCTGTCCTCCTTCTGTGCTCATATCCTGACCACTGTGATCTACAAAAGTCTCTTCGAACCTTGTGAAAAAGTCGGAGACACTTTCGTCTTTCTCCTGCCTGCATGCGGACAACTTGTCCCAATTGACGCGCAATGCTGGCATCAGAGTCTTCATTAAGTCAATTATCCTACCTGGTAAATTAGCAATTAGGGGTTCGGGTTTGGAACCACCTATTTGCTGACCATCTGCCGCAATTATAGCTGCCCAATCATTACCTAGGGCAACGGGATGATTCTCTTTACGAATTTTAGCCCAAATTGGCTGCGGAACTACATTCCCAAATAACATGTCAATGTCCGCTAAATTCATCACACAAGCTTCAACTGTCTGCGCTAACTCCTTATAGTATCCGGCTGGATTTTTACGCGGATCTGGCAAGGCCTGTTTCACTGCTAACACTTCAGCTCGCTTCCACGGAATGTGTATCCACACTCTCTGGAATTGCGCCGGAGCGGCTGCAATACCACGATTCGCATCAGCTGGCACAGCTTCGCGCCAAATTGGAGGAACCTCCCTCATTGGATATTGGCGATTCTGCTTCGCACTATGTTTCTCTGACTCTCTCGGTGAACGAAGGGATGGATCATTCCTATAGCTTAAAATTAGCTCCATCGCTTCCTTTATATCCTGACCAACTATCATACCTGCAGCAAACTCTTTCTGAACAATAATTAATTCTTCTAAATTTGATTCAGAGTCATCTTCTTCCAATTCCTCACGTAAAAGGGAGCACATCTCATCGAACACATATCGTTGTGTCGGTTCTTTCCACTGCATAAATGTATCTAATACATCTCTAGTACTATATCTCCTACTCTTCGAAACCCATCTAAGAGCTGTGGAAACTAATATTCCCCGTTCCTCAGTACTTGGAAGCTGACTACGTCTCTGTACAGAGTCAGAGGCAGGAGTCTTAATTAAAGTTTTATAGAAGGGAGACAAAATATTAGAGACAGAATCAGTGATTCTCCGACGAACAGAAAGTGGAGTCATAATACTAGCAGAAGTAGAAAACACAGTAGCAGTCGGAACAGATAGAACAGGAACAGTAGGAGTATCAGGCAAAGTAGCCTGTGAAACAGCAGGTATAAGTGATACAGGTATAGGCAAGGAAGCCGGCAACCCTGGAAGAGGGGGTGCCGAAGGAACATTAACATTGACCACAGGAGGTACAGGAGCTTGATTCAGGGGAGCAGGAGCAGGAATACCAGGTTGTCCAGCCACCGGTAATTGAACATTCGGTAAAGGTGGAGCCGTAGCACCCTGTGCATACGGTGGGGGTGACCTCAACAGGTAAGACAACAGAGGATCATTTTCGGGGTCCTCTACTATCTTAGCTGTACTCGATGGCAAGACAGGATAGCACTTGTCTATCGCTAAATTACGCTCTCTAGTAGCCACCTCCATTGCTTTCTCAGACTCATTGATTTGCAGCTGCTTAGCAGCCTGTTCTAAAGTCAACTCTTGCTCTTTCTGTTCTTTCTTCAACCTTTTAATTTCTCTCTGTTTAGATTCTTTTCGCCAGTAACGGAAAGAATCAAACATTGCCGGCCGGGCTTTCTTCTTAAACAATTTCACTTCCAAATTATCAAGGACCTCGGGTTCAAAACTACCATGCAGTGGCCAACTAAGGACACCGTCTTTCTCCGTATATCGGACCCATACCTCATTATAAGATATAGGACCCACACCATGCTTACAATAAAGATCATATAGAGGAGTTCCGATCGGAGGAACCAGACATGAGTCCTCCAACCGGGAATCACTGTTGCAACCAAAACACGACAACATACAATTTTTCCGACTTACCATTTTATAATCCGGAACACAGAATGAACAAAAACACAAACAGAAATGTGCACTCAAACCAAGAACTTAGGCCTACCAAAGCGAACTAATGTATCGATACCCAAACTAAACCAAAAGATTATCGTAACCAGAACAACCAGTGATAATCTTACGAAACCAAACCAAACCAAGAACCAAAAAGGATTATCCAAACATGAGCAACCCTTACGAAGTAACCAACTAGCAACCACTTAATACTTAACTGAGGTACTGAAGACGTCACCAAGGAGAAACCCGTCACGTCTCGCCGTACTAAGGACTGCACCTCGGGTCCAAGACAGGGCGACGGTCAAGGCAACGGACCACTGCAGCCGTCCTGAACGGGAACCCTCGTGGAAGAGAACGTCAGGCCACTTTTGCGAAATGCTGGGATCGATGAAGTGGGGCGCCTCCCTCAGGAATCTTCACACGAAGCTTCTCGAACTCTTCAGGCTTTTGGACTGGTACCGAATGACGTCGCCCCACATGGGCGCCAATTGGAGTTCTGGACTTTTTGGTTCCGTCCAGAGGTGTCAGGGATAACACCCGAAGACCCCGGAGTTCTACCTGTCTCGGTGCACAAATAAACAGAAACACGGGCTTCTTGATGGTGGCGTCAAAGACCAAAGGTTTATTACTGCAGGGACACAGAAGTCACAGAAACTACACACGGGTAGAATCTAGGAGCCTGTTCGATTTGTACAAAGAGGGTTGCTCCTTATATACTAAATATTAGGCTTCGGGCAAATTCTTTACATGTTAGTACATTCCCAAACCTTTTTGTCCTAAACAATAAATATTTGGCGTTGCACAGGAATCGTCAACAATATCTGATGTCAAAACATTACGAACAAGAGGTTCCCACTATTCCATCATAATCCCATGTCAACTTTTCATTCAAGAGCCGGACCGCCTCATCGTAAATTTCGTTACCTCCCCCTAATAAAGGCCCAGAAGGAAAGGAGCAGAGCCAGGTGCAGAAGATAGAAAAGCAGGATAAGAGATGTTTGTGGGTCGTAAATGGGCAAGGCTACCAACTTCGGCCGCCTAATCATGATCAGGCCAACGAACACGAGAACCAGTATAGCAGGACTGGCCTCAGGCAGAGGAGGCAGTTTCTGTCGAGTCATGCAACCATGGCGTTTTCTGTCTTAAGGTGCACGTGTCACTAGAGAGGTGAATCGTCGGCCAAAGCCTACGTGTCCTTAATCGAAATGAAGTGATCAGAGGTCATTGCGTGTCTATTGACTATGTGTGGGCAAGAAAAACAAAATGGCTGCCGTAATCTAAGATGGATGCCATGGGTAGATCAGAAATGTGTTTGTAACAGGAGTGCTCTTGCTCGTAGCATAGCGAAAACACCAGGATATGCTAAATGGATCATTTGCGGTTCACTGATACCAAAATTATGTATTTACGACGATGTTGAAAACACGGGTTCAAATCGTCACGGAACCTCAGTTTAATACCCGAGGTAGAGATAGAATGACCCAAATAGTCTAATTCTTCTACAAAGAACTTGCATTTCTTTTCACCTAAAGTGATTCCTACATCTCTGAAGCGAGACAGCACCAAACGCAAATCCTTAATATGTGCATCAATACTCTTAGAATGAATCAACACATCGTCCTGATATGCTTGTACCCCCTTTATATTACACAAGACGCTGTCCACAAATTTTTGAAAAACACTTGCGGCACTCGCCAAACCAAAAGGTAGCCTCAGATATTTAAAGGCCCCAAAAGGAGTGATAAAGGTGGTGAGTTCTGATGAACATTGAGTCAGGGGAATTTGATGATAAACGCTCCTTAAATCTAAGAGAGTGAATACCTTAGATTCTGCAATGCCGGTGAGGAGTTCTTGAATCTTGGGCAAAGGATAACAGTCAATTAGAATATTTTGATTTAGTGATCTAAGGTCTGCACACAGACGAATGCTGGAATCCTTTTTCTTCACTACGACAATCGGACTAACCCATAGTGAAGAATCCACAGCTTCAATTATTTTCTCATCTACCATTTTCAAGAGTACCTTTTTTAAATCGTCTCTAACGCTAAGGGGAACATTCCTCAATTTGTGAATAACAGGAATGGCGTTGGGCTTGAGACGTATGCGATGTTCGTAGTTTTTTATCATGCCAACAGAATTGTTAAAAACCTCTGGGAAATGAGCAATAATTTTGTTTACAATTCCTACATCAATAAAATTGATGAAGGAAAAAGTACTTTGTTCATTAATCTGAACAGGAAATTCGGTACCAGGAACAATTCTGAGGCCCATTTTAGCAAGGTCTTGCCACCCTACAATACATTTGCCATCAGTGGCTACATATACTTTTGTGTAAATACACCTCCCCAAACAAGTTACACTGGTGATGAAGAAACCCCACATGTCAATATGTTTGCCAGTATAACCCTTAGGTATGATGTCTAAAGGTTCAAGAGTGATTCTTGAAGACCAGTGAGTGTTGAACAAATGATCAGATATAATGGTCACAGGGGCGCCAGAATCCGCCATCATGTCAATTTCTATCTGATCAACAATTACCTGGCAAGTGGGATCCTTCACACGTTCTGAATCAATGCAATCAACCATAAAAATAGAAACAGAATGAATAGAGAGAATTTCCTTAACAGCTAGATTTCCCTTATTAGCATCAATATTAACTGAACTAATAGTAACATTTTTCAAATCAGAATCAATAGATTGAACATCTGCATCTTCGCCTGTAAAATAAGAAATGTTATTAATTTGCGAACTCTTTCTGTTGCGACAAACAGATTGGAAATGTCAATTTTTCTGACAAAAAGTGCACTTCTTTCCTTGAGCTGGGCAAGTAGGGCTGTTACTCAAGTGTGTTTTAGAACCACAACGAAAACAAAAAGTATTTGTTCTCCTTTGAAACGGTCTTTGAAATGGCTTGCCCCTAGAATAAACTGCGTTTACATTCAAGTCAGTTGGAAGAAGAGATGAGGTACTTTCAGAGATGCACTTAGAAGATACAATTGATCTTTCAATTCCTTTGGCCATTTCAAGGACTTCAGATAAGGATGGGTCTCTGCAGCTTAGTATACGCTCTTGGATCTTTTTGTGACAGCAGTTATATACAAATTGATCTCTCAGAGCTGTGTCCAAATAAGAACCAAAACTGCACTCCGAAGCAAGGTTCTTCAAAGCAGAAATAAACTCTTCAATAGTTTATTTCTGCTTTGAGGAACCTTGCTTCGGAGTGCAGTTGCATGCGGGGAAAGTCACGAGAAACGCGTCTCTTGAATGTAAACACTCTTCAAGAGACGCGCGTGAAGCATAACACAAGACACGTGAGCATTAACACAATCAACGTATGAAATGGAATTTCTTACCATCATCTTAGAAATCTACAGGGAGGCGCAGGAAGCGCTTCAATTCTCACGGCACCCGGGCTGCAGCAGTGATCTCAGGCATAAGAGCGCTTTGGACACAGCGCTAGTACACAGGTAACAGGCTGTGGCAGTGATTAGGGCCTGCAGCGCAGTTAGGCACACAGTGCTTAGGAGTTGTCCGAGCAGGGGCGCCTAGCAGCAGCTCTTTACAGTCCTGGGCAAAATAGCGCATAGGGGTGATACAGCGCTTTAGGAGCACAGCTCAGGGGGGGGGGCACAGTTCCCTCAAAATAGCGCTTAGTTGGTAAAGCGCTGATTACCTGGTTGATCCCCCAGCAGTGCTCACAGCAGGCAGTCCACTCCTTCTCCGCAGCGTGTGTCTCGGGGGTTAAAGATTATACAGCAGCTTTAAGTGCAGGTTCTTGGGGGATTAAGGGGGTTGAGTTGGCAGGCATCAGAGGCAGGATGGTTCCCTGCAGCACACTGGAGTTGGTACCCTGGGTTCCCCCTCACTGAGCAAGATCAGCAGGCTGACAGAGTCTCTCACCTATCTTGGGTACAGCAGGGCCTAAGCTCAGTCAGTCCCAGTAGTGTAGGTTCCTCCCCTAATCCCAACCGCCTATACTCCCGCAGAGGTTCCCTCAGGTCCAGTGGTGCCCCTATTGACAGTCAGGTTTCCCTCCTTCCCTCTTATACCCCTAGGTCAGGTGACCCTCCTGTAAAGGCGGCAAAGCATAACCCCCCCTAGGGCTGGAAGGTTCCAAGAGCTTCCACATGTTGGTATATGGGACAAAAAGGCGGGACAGCAGAGATACAGTATAAGGATGTCCCAGCTTGCTCCTAACTACTGGTGCATGTATTCAATGGCCACTCTGAAGTAGCAGGTGCCTGTGGCAGCCATGTTATTGGGAGAGAGCACCTGCACCTCAGCACTGTTTGGCAGTGGTAAGGCGCCCAGAGACCTAGATCCAACAAAAGACAGCAGCAAAAACAAGGCAAAAAGGACAAAAAACAGGGTAAGACCACCCTAGGGTTGACAGGTCTAACAGTTTTAATTAGAGTTTAGCAGACAGGGTACTCTGTTGCAAAAACAAAAGTCACCTGCCCAAAAACCTTCTGTCCACCTGCCCTATTTTGAGATGGGCAGAGCTTAGTAGTTATCGGTAGAGACCCCATTGGCTCAGTCTAGAGAATACATCCTCCGACATCCAGAGTACGGCCTATTGGAGGGGGACATTACCCTGCCCTCTCTATTTAGAGTTTATGGAATAATGTATTTGTTTGTTGTCCATCACCACCAGGTAAAATCTGGCATGAGAAACAGGAAAAAAAAAATAATGGACTCCAGGTTGTTGTGGTCATTAGTTTTGTCTTTTTCAGAAACAAACTCCCGCTTTGCGAGTTTGATTCTGAAAAACAAAACTTTCTAAAAGTTTGGTTGATGGCTGCCCAAACCAGTGGTGGCCACCCAGAAACTTTCTTGGAAAACTGAAAGGGACCACTGTGACAGCAATTCCTTTCAATGTAGTTGAGCCCTCGGCCAGTTGCCATCTCTAAATTTGGCAGATCGACCGCCATCGGGATAGTGTAGATAATGTCCTCAGCCATCCTGACGGGCACTACTCCATTCATCAAATGCTAAATCAGGCACATAATTGGCACAGTGAATGTGCCCCCCCCTCTTTGACTGCAGTTCAAAAGTCAGTAGCCTGCAGCTGCATCTTGATACATTTCATAGTTCTGAGGTATTTTCTAAGTAACCCAGGACTGATGTAGGTAAACTAGAGCAGTCACAGATTTCCTAGAGCTTGTGCAAAACTTATTTTCGCCAAGTGATATTCTTCATGTGTTTTTATGTGTCCGCAAGTGTATCTAGGAGAGAAATATGTTCCTTTAGTGCAAATCCTCTAATAAATATGGATATGTCTTCTCTACTTTCTGGCCCCGGTAAGGCCACTGCTTCTTTCTTCGTCAGGGTCTCAATAGCTATGCGAACAGCCACAACATTACACGTTTGTGGGTGTTCCCCAACCCCTAAACTTGTCAGTGTAAAAGCATGTCACACTGGCAGATATCCTGCTCTAGAGAATGATCTGAGGGTAGGTCTGAAGGACTTATTGTACCTTTACATTTTAAACAATTATTTTATTTATGTTCATTGCATGGATGATTGTATATGCACATGATCTGTATACCACTGTCATCAGAGCTCTTTGGCTGACCTGACGGGACCAATTAAAAAAAATCAAACTGGCTTCATTGCAAACTCTGGCACCATCTCTATTTACTGGCACTATCAATAATTATCTATATTGCAATAGTTTCATCCAAGGTGGTTTATTGCTGTTTTATAGATTTCAAAGCTGCCTTTGGCCGGGTTCCAAGGGAAGCCTTCTTGGCCAAGCTAACGTAATGGGGAATCCAGGTCAAACTCTTGGAGGTAATAGCCCAATTTCACACCAACACTTGGATACAAGTCAAACTTGGTACTGGCTCACACCTGTCTCGAAAAACCACGATGACAAGGAAGTCAAATGGATGCGTGCTTGCTCTGCTGCTCCTCAACCTGTTCATTGCGATCTCTTAGCAGAGATAGATGCAATAAATAGAGATCCCCCAAGATTGGTGGTGTTCAATTAAGCAACCTGTATTCCGATAAGATGACCTTGTCCTCTTTAGCCTCACGCGAGTTAGGCTGCAATGACTGCTAAACAAATGATATAGTTATACTGCCATGAGCAACTTGGAGGTAAACTTGAAGAAAACTCAAGTGGTCATCTTCGGCAGAAGGCATCATAAAGGTGATGGATGGTCATATAATAAAGCAAAACCACAGGGGGTGGTGGAGAGAGTGTTGAACATTGCAAGCACTCACTCCCAGTCAACTGATTTGAAGTTAATCCATCATCATTCTTTAGCTCAATCTGCCACCTCAGTTCAGACATGGTCAAATGCAAATCTGGCTGACCCTGTGCCCTATGTCTTCCCTGCACCAGAAACAAGCATCCTGGGACCGGTTTCTGGCTAATCAGCCAAGCTAGCTTGAATCCAGTGGCAAAGTGAGCATGGGACCCATGTCTGGCCCCTGCCACTGGATTCAAGCTAGCCTGGCTGATGACCAATGATTAGCCAGAAACCGGTCCCAGAGTGCTTGTTTCTGGTCCAGGAAGCTTTGTCTGTGGGCGTGGTTCCACTAGGACTAGCAGCCTGCATAGCACAAACACACACCTCCATGAAAGCTTGCAGAACTTGTGTACACACCACCCTTCCTCTTTCCTATCACACAGAACAGGCCAAATAACCCAATATCTTGACAGTTCTGATGGGGCACAGAGAAACTAGTTAAATGTAGCACTATTTTTATTTATTCTGCTCTCAAACAATTTATGGGTATTTTTAGTGCTTCTGGTCTCACTAAAAATGGAAAAAATGTGTGATAGATAACAGCATGGAAATGGGTGCAGGGTTTGGCCTTGGCCAGGCCCTACAAACCTGTGAGTGCCCCCAGCCCCCTTCCATATACACCCACAGTACATGTTATTTGTATTTCATTTCCTGGGACCCTCTGGCATCCTGCAGGATCGCAGCTGGCCCCCAAATAGTTTTTCGAAAAATATAGACCCCATCCATAAGAGCTAGAGTGATCAGGGTATCTCCACCCTAGTCCGTTATGTCTTTTTTGAAAATATTTTCAGGACAGGGGGCCAAGTCCCCAAGTCCTGTAATGCTCTCCCCAACTTTTATTTTCATGTCTCGGACAGCCAATCAAAAGCCCTCTCAGCCAATTAAAAAGACTAGAATATTTACATTTCAGTCGAATGGTCAAGATATCAATACATTTTTAAGCTTCATTACTCCAAAACTACTGAATGGATTAACACCAAATCACAGAAAACATGCTTTCCAGGTAAGGATCTACCTTTCTGCCAAATTTGGTGTAAAAATAACCACAGAGTTGTGACCACCACTGTCACATATACACTCATCTCTTGCTAAGAGAGTTAATACCATGGCTTGGCCTGCCTACCTCTATTGCGACAGACTGAGGAACTCATTTTAAAAATGACGTCCTAAAAGTTTTGAGTACCGCTCTGCAAATTAAACAAAAGTTTCACTATAGTTATGGCTCACAAACATCGGGAGTTGTTGAGAAACTGAATATCGCCATTAAACCTAAACTTGTCAAAATGTGTGCCTTGACAAATGTGAAATGTTCTTATACTCCTCATGAGAAGTACTCCAAATAAAAAGACCGGTCTTTCACCCAATGAGGTCCTGATGGGCAGAGTTATTCGAATCTCATGTCCCCTCAGCGGCACTTGTATCAATAACTGAAGATGTCATATTGGATTACTGCAAAGGTATGGCTGATGTGGTGAAATGTGTCTCTCATCTAGTGACTTTGGCGACAACATGGCAAAACAAATCAGTGCCACATACTGCAACCAGGTGACTGGATTCTATTCAAGAAGTAAAACATTCCTGCAGGAGCTGTCTGGAAAAAAGATGGAAATGGCCACACA
Organism: Lissotriton vulgaris; assembly: GCF_964263255.1. NCBI lineage: Eukaryota > Metazoa > Chordata > Amphibia > Caudata > Salamandridae > Lissotriton > Lissotriton vulgaris. The sequence continues at coordinate 575,596 of NW_028244896.1, forward strand.
AAATTGTTCTTGTGACTAATAGTGCTGTAAGTGTGCTGGAATTCCACAGTGCAGCCCACACAAGAAGAGTAAAGAAGACAAATGAATAAGTAGTGACAACAACCACAGATTTGCAAGAGTTAAACTCAGGTTTGCTGTGTGTATCTAGATGGGAGAAAAGTGAATCCTGACACTGGTGAAGATTGAGGTGAAGATCCTGGTAAAAGTATTAGTAGCCAGTTTAAAATGTAGCTTCACAATCCGTTTATTGAAAATCAAGAACTTTTGTAAAGTCTCAAGCAACATGGAGAAACAGTCTCTTATCCTGTTTGTGAAAAAGTCAAGCTGAAAATGCAAGCCAAGAGATCTCTTAAGGGACATTGATTTGTGTGAGACAAGTTGATGATGATTATCATGGCACAAGTTCAGCTGTGAGTGAAAAAGATTCAACAGTATTCAAATGTGAAGAAACATAAAACATAGAACTGTGGCTTTGGTTTTATACATGTGCATACTCACTATAAGGTTCAGTAATTATACAGTTGGTGCTACAAAAGAAATAGGGAGGCCACAAAACCCTAGTTTTATCAGGAAACTCCTGTGAATAACATATACTGTTTTCCTCAGCACCCAGAATTCAAACATGCCCAGGAATATGACTTATCTGTCATTCACTGTGATTGTTTTTTTGTTTTTTATTCTTTTCCAAGCAATTCTTTACGTATAAGTATGCTCTTAGATGTAGCCTTCACACACATGTATATTCGCAGTGACACGTTTGCCACTGACTTCCTCAGGGCTACAAACAAAGACAAACATCATATATCACTATCCCATAACAAGCCATGTTGACTCCTTCTCAGAAATACATCATAAACTCGAAATAAGCGCAAAACACATGATCTGGATTACAAGATAAGAACAATACACAGTTAAGGTGCACCGGCATATTCTTATCCTTATATCATAAACAGGTGTATCATGCTGCTCATAAGAAAATTACCATAAGGTATAAATGTGCACATCAACCAAACACATCTGACAAACATAGAGGGACCGATTCACAGAACTAACATCAGCTTTTTGACAATCATACTCTTCTCCTGCATACAGTGTTTCATAAAAATCTTTAAATACGTCCAATATACCAGTTTAATTTTCAACACGCATCCCACTGAAATCCAGAATAGCAGTGATTCTCTGAGCCGCTTCCTTTGATCTAAGTTTTTGAGCCAGGCACCTGCCACTTGCCTCCCCATACTCATAATTCAGTTGTTGCTTAGTTAAATATTTCTTGGCCGCCTCTTGGCTCCAATGAAGGTTTATTTTTGCCTTACACCTGGCTACTTCAGTTGACAAATCTCCAACATCTATACCAGCATGTATGCCCAGCATGAGCTTCTCTTCAGCCAATATCAGGTCCTGGTACAATTCCTATAATTTTGTCCCCTGTTGTTTTGCCTGTATAGCCCAAAGCTGAGAGCTTCGCCCCTAAAAGCTGCTTTAAAAGCATCCCAATGTCCGTGCTACCCCGATTAATGCAAAAAAAGTAGCAATACATTCCTTAATATAAGAAACAAACTTTTTATCCATCAAAAGTTTCCGATCAAAAGAGAAACCCCGGGGTTTAACTTAAAGGTAGGACACCTAACTTTAGGACTCCTAAATGACTTCTGTGAATACCGAAATGGGTAAGTGCCTTCAGTGAATACCAAAATGAGTAAGTGCCTTCAGTGAATACCAAAATGAGTGAGTGCCTTCTGTGAATACCAAAATGGTAGTTTAGGATTTTGTTTTAAGTTAGTTCTGTGAATCGGGCCCAATGACTCCAGATCCACAAGAACACGCATGTGTCACTCAAGCTACATGCATCATATCTCCCAAGTAGTCAGTGGTCTCTCCTTGTGTTTCCTGCTGTTGTGGAATGCTCACTCTTCGTTGGTTCTTGCATGTGTGCATTGCATAACAGAATTTAGAACTTTGGTGTTTGAATAGAGTTGAGTCGTTTCTTGTGCCTCTCCTGTGCTTGCTGCTGCGCAGTCCCTGTCTTCAATAAAGCTTATCTGTTGGCACACTCCTTCGTTTGCTGCGAGTTCTTCACTATATTTGAATGGCGACAACTGACAGATGACTGCAGAACCCACAAGGATTTTCAAGAGCATTCATCGCTTTCATTAAAGATATCCTCTCCGCACTTTTGAAGGCATCCGTTACCACTTTAACCTATAGCATGTTGCCGCACATCTATTGACTTTCTTAAAGATCCAGCATCTCAAGGTACTGTTTGCGCAACGCGCTTGCCCCGCAGCAGCAGCTCACTCGTCGTCGAGGTACCTGCGACATTAGGATTACGTCACACTAGCCACCTTCCCTTGTCAGGCGGAATTGTAACAGTGCATGCCACGTCACGCAATGTTGCATCACATTTGTCAGTTTTTTTGCTTGTGTATAGTTCATTAAAACTGCAGCGCATCTTCTTCATGCATTCAAAGCAACATAGCTGCCATTTTGGGTTGGCTGTACTCAGCAACACGTTTCTTTACGTTCTAGCCTTCTGGTATATTACAACGGAACAGCTACTTTGCTGTTGGTTGTTTCCGTTCACTTGTCTATTGTCACAATGGCTGAAAGAATCTCTTTCTCAACAGGCATGCACTCTGTTTCTGTTGGTCACTAATTGATCACACATGAAAAGCTGTTTTTGACAAGTTCAGTGACACACACACCTTGCATGCCAACTTGCGATCTTGGTTCTTCAATGTTTACTGTCTACAGTAAGTGCCAGTGACACGCACACTTTGTGTATCGTTTGCTCTTAGCTTTACAATATCAGCTTCATCGTGTCGTGTTTTTCAAGTTCAACAGGTCTCCAGTTCATGTTGGTGACATGCAGACCTCGTGTGGCAGTCATTCTTTATTAAAATTCAGTTGTTTAAGGTGACACACACACCTGCCTAGTCATCCTTCGTGTTCTTTTTCAAAAGTTATTTGTTTCTTAGTAAGCAGCTACAACGGTGATACACACACCCTGTGTGTCACAAATTTTTTTTTAAACATGTATCCTTGGTGACACACACACCTGCTGTTTTATGCTGTTAACTGTTCTCTTCGGGTTCAAAAGACATTTAGAACTTTGTCATTTGTTAATCTTTTTGCTTTAATTCTTTAACTTTTACTATGCAGTCTGTTTCATCTCCTTCTCCCTTTCTCGAAGTGCCTGGTAAACCGATAATAAAGTGGAAAAGTTAGTATGACGCATTTGTAACTTACTTAGGTGCCATATGAGCTTCTGTTTACAGAGCTGAAAGAAAGAAATGTCTCCTGCTTCCTTCCTTAGGGTTCGAAGGTAGGTCAGTGTTCAAACACTTGCCACCTTTGGTACAGGCTCAAACAAGGTGGAAATTGATGAATACGTTGAGGCTGTAAAGAAGTTGCTGTATCATTTTGATGTTCAGCCCAGTCTGGTAGTCATTCAACACAAGTGCTTCAAAAGGGAGCAGAGATCTGGGGAAGATGTTGATGCTTTTGTCTCTGCTCTCCGCAAGTTGAGTGCAGATTTTCAATATGAAGCACTCAAGGAGCAATTAGTCAGGGACCAGTACATTTGTAAGTGTTCCGACAAGACAATCCAACAGAAGTTGTTATCCATGAGTAATCCTTATTTCAAGGATACTATTCACACAGCAAAGAGCATTGAGCTTTCCAAAGATCAGTCAAAGAGTTAAAGGGCAAATCCAATGAACTGGTGGGTGCAGTTAGATCCAGGGATGTTAAAAACAATGTTACCTCATATTCTAAAAATGTGTTTTCTAACAAACTAATTTGGTTTTTTGTTGTGGTAATCTTTCACATACCAGAGGGTATAGGATGTCCAGCCTGTAATGTAATTTGCAGGGCACGTGGCAAACTTGGGCATCTTGCTAAAGTTTGTCAATGTGGTAAAGGCATTGGGTTGTCTTCTCAAGTCGGCAAACGGGTCAATACCCCTTCTGTTGCTAATGTGTCTGTTGCGGAGTGTGGTGATTCTGACAGTTACCACAAAATTCGGAATGAACTGAGAGACATGGTTATGGTAGTTGGCGAGAAGGATGTTCTTGTCGGTAATATCTCTGAATGTGTCGATCCATATGTTTTAATTGGCATTGGAGATAAAAAGGTGCGTCTGCTGGTGGATTCTGGTGCTAGAATAACCATGATTGCTCAGGAAATGTTTAGTGAGGTGTGGGGTTCTCATCCCTTGGAAGCTGCTGACAGGTCTCCTGTTTCATATGAGGGACAGAGGATAGAGCTGGCAGGTTATTTTGAGAACATTCTCGATTTCAAAGGTAGGAAGATCTTTGGCAAGGTGTATGTAGCAATCAAGGGGTTGTCCATTCTAGGTTAGTTTCACCACAGTCTTTTTCAGATGGTCCTAAGGCCTGGAACAAAGGAACAACTCTCTATTGTCTCCTCTAATGATTTGTCTGATAAAGTTTTCAGACATTTTCCCTCTGTCTTTGGTGGAGGATTGGGTCAGATCAGGGGTTTTACCCATCAGTTTTGAGTTATGGACGATGCCATTCCGGTAAAGTACAGACTCAGATGTGTTTCTTTTATTGTCAGGGATCAGTTTGAACATGAACTTAATGACTTTTTTCAGAAAGGTGTTATCGAGCCTGTTGAAAGCTCTCTCTGGCTTTCTCCTTTGGGCGCGGCCATGAAAAAAAATGGTGACCTTCGCGTTTGTATTGACTTACGCAGTCTCAACAAAAACATCTGGGTTGATTCTCACCCTCTTCCAAAGGTTTCAGATATGTTGTCTATAATTAATGAGACCAAATGATTCAGCAAATTGGACTTAGCGTCAGCTTACCACCAGGTGGTCTTCGATCCTTCCTCAAGGCAATTCACGGCATTTGTGTCGCTGATTGGAACGTTTCAGTTCTATCGGATGCCTTTTGGTCTTGCCTTAGCGGCGGCTGTTTTTCGAAGGTTCATGTGCCACATGCTTAAAGGGGTCAAGGGTGTTGCTATCTTTATGTTTTGATTTATGGTGCGTCTAAGGAGTTACATGATGAAACTTTGTATCATGTTCTGGATATCATGCAAGAGAAGGGAGTTGTTCTGAAAAGAGAAACATTTATTTTCATGGTACATAAGGTTGAGTACTTCGGCCATTTTTTGTCAGAACATGGTGTGGAATGGAGGCATGGCCTTGTCAGGGCTATTGTTAACAGTTCTGCACCTATTGATAAGGTTGGTCTCAAATCTTTTATTGGTCTCTGTGAGTTTTACTCACAGTTTTGGCCTGATTATGCTTCTAAGGTGCAACCTCTCACAAACATGTTGAAGAAGAGTGTGGTTTCTGTCTTGGATGATCTCTGTCAGTAAGTTTTCGAATGGATCAAGACCCAATTGGTTGGCCCAAATATTCTGAAACCCTGTGATCATTATGTTATGTGCACCATTACTGTTGATGCTAGTGGTGTTGGGCTTGGTGCCATTCTCACTCAGACTAAAGACAGAAAGGAGAATACTTTTGGGTATGAATCTAGAGTGTTGCGTGTCCCAGAGCTGAATTTCTCTGTTTTTGAAAGAGTACTGTTAGCTTGTTGGTAGGTCATCATAATATTTAATCCCTACTTTTGGGGGTACCATTGTGTGCTATACACTGATTACAGCCCTCGTGTCCATTCTTTCAGGGGCCAAAATCAAAGAACACACACCAAGGATTGCCAGACTGTCCACCAAGTTCATTCAGTATCATTTTGAAGTTTCCTACCTCCCAGGTTACACGAATGGCAAGGCAGACTTTTTCTCTAGGTTTCCTGTCTCTGGTGATGATTTTTTTCATTGTGACAATGATGATGATTTAGGCAATTGTTTTATTGCTTCCTTGGTTATGGGTGATGTGTGTGTTGTGAGTGTGGAACAATGGAGGGATGAGTTGTTCAAGGATGCTTTACTGTGCCAGGTCATTAGGTGCATCAAGAATGGTTGGCCCAAGGAAAAGAACGCACCTTACACTTTACAAACTTTTGTAAAAGTCTTCATGGAGCTTTCCGTGGAAGATGGTATCTTTATGCGTGGTGACAGGTTAATTCCTCAAAAAAACTAATAAGCTGGTTGATCAGCAGTGCCCATGAGGGGCATTTGGGGAAAACTTTCACCAAGTGTAGGTTACACAAGTGTTTTTGGAGGCCTCTTATGGACAACGAAGTTGCTGGCAGGTCGCCCCCAAACCGCCACTCGTCACCTGTCAGCCGGATGCCTGGTTCCTGCCCCTTGCTGGCTGCCTCGTGGTTCCTGGGCTGTTTTCCCTCACCCTGCATGCCAGTTTTGCCCCTATCCCCTACCGCTCCCGACCCGGCCTTCCCCCCGCTACCTCCCTGCGGCCCGCCCCCAGCACACCCATTGGCCTCCCCGCTCTTGCCTCCCAGCTGCTCCTCCCTCTCAAGCCTCCTCATATGCAGGCCGAGGAGCGGCCGGGCACAGCAGGCGCGCCGCTGGCATGCAGCGGGCGTGCAAAAGGCAAGCACGTCCGTGCACGTCTGTGCCTGGACCGCACCCAGCACCAGAACCCTTGGACCCCGTGAATGCCTCGACACCAGAATCTACTACGACGCCAGCACCATCCACGCACTCAACACCGGCCGAAATCACACCTGCTTCCAGGCCAATCCAGAACGGACCCACAAACCCTTCGCCTGCCGCACCTGCAGCTTCACCTGCAACATAAACACCACACCTCCAAGGACTGGACCCAACCACCTCTGCAGCATACTCCTCAACATCCTCTCCGCACGCAAACATGCTGTCGAACTCTGGGATCTGCTCGACATCGCCGCCCCAGACGTGGCCTTCCTGACCGAGACCTGGTGAAACGATTCCTCGGCGCCCGACATCGCCATAGCCATCCCTGACGGCTACAAGATCACCCGCAGGGATCGTGCCAACAGAATCGGAGGAGGAATAGCCATCATTCACAAGTGAACCCTCAAAGTCGCCACCCACTCAGACGACACCCTCAACACCGACAAACACCTGCACTTCCGGATACACACGGGCCCCAACACCACCCTCAGAAGAACACTCATCTACAGACCCTCCGGACCCTGGGCTCAGTTCAGCGACTCCATCGCTGACCTCGCCAGCACCCACGCACTCGCCTCCACGGATTACATCCTCCTTGGGGATCTGAACTTCAACCTCAAGAACAACAACGACGCCAAATCCGTCACCCTGATCGACAACCTCACCAACCTTGGCCTCAGACAACTCGTCACCACACCCACCCACGCCACCGGCCACACGCTTGACCCCGTCTTCTCCACAGGCTCCCACGTCGCCTTCAACCACACCACCGAACTCCACTGGACTGACCACGCTGCATCAACGTCACCTTCAAGAAACCAACCACGCACCACCGCACCCAAAAGCTGCCTCGCCGCTGCTGGAGCAAAGTCACAGAAGACCACCTGATCACCTCCATCGCCTGGAACCCACCCACCGACCCCACCAACTTAGATGCCCCAGCCCACAACCTCAAGCAGTGGATCGACGACTGCGCGAACACCCTCGCCCCGCTCAAGAAACCCTCCAACAGCCACACCAACAAGAGAGCAACCTGGTTCACCAACGAACTCCAGGCCTCCAAACGTGCATGCTGAAGACATGGCTACATGAACGCACACCGGACAACCACGCAGCCCACAAGGACGCCACCCGCAGGCACCGCCACTCATCAGACTAGCCAAGAGAACCTCCTTCAAAGACGCTTGGACAACAACACGCACAACAGCAAAGAGCTCTTCAGCATCGTAAAGGAACTCTCCAATACAAGCGCCAACGCCAACGACATCCCGCCCTCACAAGATCTGTGTGGCTCACTAGCCATCTTCTTCCACCGCAAGATCACAGACATCCACGACAGCCTCAACACCACGACCACCCCAACAACGCCCGACTCCACCTCCCCTGTGAACACCACCAATGCCAACCGCCTGAGCTCCTGGTCCAACGTCAACGACGATGAGACACGCAAGGTCATGAACTCCATCCACTCAGGATCTCCGTCTGACCCGTGCCCTCACCACATATTCAACAAAGCAGACGTAGTCATCGCACCACAACTACGGAAGGTCATCAACATCTCCTTCAAAACAGCGACATTCCCGGAATGCTGGAAGCACGCCAAAATCAATGCCATTCTCAAGAAGCGCAAAGCAGACCCCAAGGACCTCAAGAACTTCCGGCCCATCTCCCTGCTCCCCTTCCCGGTAAAGGTCATCGAGAAAATCGTCAACATGCAACTGTCCCGCCACCTGGAAGACAACAACATCTCGGACCCGTCCCAGTCCGGATTCAGACGAAACCACAGCACCGAAACAGCCCTCATCGCCGCCACAGACGACATCAGGCACCAACTAGACAATGGCGTACTGTCAGCCCTCATCCTCCTGGACCTGTCAGCTGCCTTCAACACGGTCTGCCATCGCACTCTAAAGACACGCCTCCTAGAAGCCAGAATCCAAGAGAAGGCTCTCGACTGGACCACGTCCTTCCTCACTGGCAGAACGCAGAGCGTCCGCCTCCCACCCTTCCGATCCGAAGCCACCGTCATCATCTGTGGCGTCCCCCAGGCTCATCCCTCAGCCTGACGCTGTTCAACGTCTACATGACCCCCCTCGCACAAGTGGCCCGCCATCACGACCGTAACATCATCTCCTACACCGACGACACCCAACTCATCCTCTCCTTCACCAAGGACCCACATACCGCCAAAACCAACCTCCACGAGGGAATGAAGGCTGTCACCGACTGGTTGAAGAGCAGCCGTCTGAAATTGAACTCGGACAAGAAGAAGGTCCTCATCCTCGGACCCACCCCCTCAGCCTGGGATGACTCCTGGTGGCCGGCCACACTAGGAACAGCACCAACACCCACCGACCACGCACGCAACTTAGGTTTCATCCTCGACTCCTCCCTCTCCATGTCTAAACAGGTCAACGCCGTCTCCTCCTCGTGCTACAACACCCTCTGCATGCTCCGCAGGACCTTCAAGTGGATCCCGACCGAAACAAGAAGAAAGGTGACACAGGCCCTCGTCAGCAGCAAACTGGACTACGGGAACGCACTCTACGCAGGAATCCCAGCCAAACACCTATGACGACTACAACCCATCCAAAACGCCTTCGCCCGACTGATCGTCAACGTCCCCCGTCGCAACCACATCACACCCCACCTGAGAGACCTACACTGGCTCCCCGTCGACAAGAGGATCACCTTCAAGCTCCTCACCCATGCACACAAAGCACTCTGCAACACCGGACCGGCCTACCTGAACAACAGTCTCAGCTTCCACACCCCCACCCGCCATCTCCTCTCCGCCAGCCTCGCCTCGCCCTCGCCACTGCTCTCCCCCACATCCAACGGACGACCTCCGGTGGCAGGTCCTTCTGCTACCTCTCCACCAAGACCTGGAACACCCTCCCTACCCACATACAATAGACCCAAGACCTACTCACTTTCAGAAGGCTCCTCAAGACCTGTCTCTTTGAGCAGTAACAGCACCCCCTCCACTCCCCTCGGTGCCTTGGGACCCTCACGGGTAAGTAGCACACTTTACAATTAGATTGATTGATTGATTGATTGATTTTTGTTAGTGAGTGTGTTGTGTGTTCAAATGCCAAAAAAGGACTGAAAGTGAGAACTCCTCCTCTTCAATCCATCTTCCAGCAAGGCCCTGGGAGAAAATTGGTATTGATTTGGTTGGTCCTTTCAACCTTCGTCCTCCTTCTTATTTGGTTTGCTGTTGTTGCTATTGATTACTATTCAAAGTAGCCGGAGCTTCATTTCCTGGGCTAGCCTAATTCCAAAAATAATATTGATTTCGTCAAGGATATTTTCCGGCGGGGGATCCCCTCTACCATTGTTTCTTACAATGGTGTACAGTTTGTCAGTCAGGAATTTCAAGACTTTTTAGTTCAGGGTGGAATTACTCCAAGAGCTCTCTTTATCACCCACATACCAATGGCCTTGTAGAACGAATGAACAGGGTACAGGACAACTGCGTACAGTGGGCCGTTGCTAGCAAGTGCAATGTACAGAATGCTGTGCGTTCCATGCTATGGTTTTACCATACCACACCTCACTCGACTAAAAAGGTTTTTCCTATTAAATTGTTGCAGGGAAGGAAGCCTTGTTCCAAGGTGTGTCCAGGGTGGATGTCTAGATGGATAAAAATGGATACTAATGTGAATGATCTCATGAGGAAGAATGTTTCCCAAGCTCAGTTACATCAAAAATGTTACTTTGATGCTAGGAAAAATCTGTTCCACATATATTTGTTGCTTTAGACACTGTGCGTGTGAAGATTCCTGTTCACAGAAGCAAAGGAAACGCAAAGTTCTCTGATCCCATGGTTGTGGATAGGATTTGTGGGAATGCTATAAGGGTAAACAACAAACATTAGTGGAAAATGTCTAGAGTTGTTAAGTTCTCTGGACATTTTTCCAACAGTAGCTCTTGTTCCAGTTTTCCTGATGTGTCCAATGGAAATCACTTGAATGCTCCTACACCATTGGGTTTGCGTAGGAGCGAAAGACAACGTTCAGTTCCAATTAGATTTCGATAATTTGTTTTTCTTTTCTTTTCTTGTTCTCACTCTGTTCATTCTTGCTTTTCCCTTTTCTTTTCTTCTTCTGTTTCTATCTGTTCTCCTCTTTGTGCTATCCCGGCTTTCACTTGTTTTTTAAATGCATTTAGAGCAGGGGGATAATGTAGTGGTCTCTCATTGTGTTTCCTTCTGTTGTGGAATGCTCACCTTTCATGGGTACTTGCGTGTGTGCATTCCAGAACAGAACTATGAACTTTGGTGCTTCGATAGAGTTGAGTTGTTTCTTGTGCCTCTCCTGTGCTGGCTTCTGTGCAGTCCCTGTCTGGAATAAAGCTCACCTGTTAGCACACTCCTTCGTTTGGGAATCAAAAAGTGATTTAAAAGTTGTAGACCTGGAGAAACAAGAAACCCCAAGTGAGCATCTCTTTTACTGATAAGCAAATCAATTATTGTGTATGGAAACATCAGTTACTGGCCACACATCATTAATCCTATTGAACCAATTCCTCCATTATTATATGAACGAATGAATGAATTAGGGATTTATAAAGCGCAAACTAAGCCCATGGGCATCAAGGCGCTAAATATAATATTATAATTATAATATATATTTCACCAGTACTCTGTAAAAAACCATTAACCCTGCCTCTTCTGTCTGACTCCTACGTGGATCCAGTACAAATATTATTTACCCGAGACGGGCACCGCACACTGTAACTCATTCACTAAATGCGCCCACATATTGCCAGCAGCATTCATATGCAATGCCATGTTGCCTCTATCATGTTTAAGAGTTGTCAGCCAATCCCAGAATAATTCCCGCAAGTCAGAACAAACCACGTGATCCCCATCTGTAATACCAGGAATCGGCCCAAATGTGTATATATAGCAGCCATTAAAGCATATTTATTTGATGATGGGAAATACATAAAACGTATCATTATACTGATATCAAGATAGTAATAGCTTATACCATGTGTCAGTAATGAATTAAAAACCTTATTATTATGAGTGCAGTTACATCATTAAATAAAGGCGGGGAAAGTATCCTTATTAACATAGTGGACATCCAAATGTATCTATGCCCGTCTAGTAACATGTACCATATTATTTTGCATGAACTAATGCCTGCACATATTGCTATTTTAGCATAAGTGAGTTAGTTGCTCAAATGCCATTTTGCTACTTTGCACACAGCACTAAATGTCTCTGTTTTCATACAGCCAAACTGCTTGCTTCCCTTCAAATGAGAATGGTCTGTTTTTCACATCTCTAGACTCACAATGCGACCTCAAGTCTGCACAAACTGTTCAAGGTTAAAATAACAATGTATGCTGTTGATGCAGGTGCTTTTAATATTGCATTGCATGCATGAGACTGACACTTGGAAGAAACCTTTCCATCGACAAAGAGCTGTGCTGATCTGGGATGTGATTCACTTCACCTGACTTTGGGGGTATGGGGTTCCCCGTTTTAACATAGAGTTCTTTTATTATTATAATGCCTAGCTCCTAGCAAAGGGAGGGAGGTACACAAGGCACTATAGACCTGGTTCCACTATCATTATAATATAATTTCTCCTTTTGTATTTTATAGAATAGTAACAATGCTGATTGTATTGATGTATTCATCTTTTTACTTATGTTAGCACATAGAGCACATAGCTAAGATAAACATTTTAAACTATACTGTGTTGTGGACATTTATGAGAATAAAAACGAAAGAGTGTTCTTGATTCCCACTATTCCTGAGAGGTCCCAAAGTGGCTTGTTCTGGGTTGTCTAACCATTGGTAGCTTTGCTGTAGTACGGAGAACGAATGAGATGCTGGTGCTAGTCGGATAGGTGTTCTGGGCACTGAGGTGCGTTTTTGGTACACCACAATACACTGAGGTCCTGCTTTCCAGTGCATAGTTCTCTGCATGAGCTGAATCCCCACAACATGGCACACCTAACATTTGTTCTTATATTTGAGACAATACCCTGACCTCTGTTTCCGGTTAACAGGCGTGATGGATTAACCTACCTATATGAATGTGTTATAGGTTATTTCAAGTCTGAGATTTATAAAAATGTTCCCAATTTGAATTACTACCCTTTTTGTGCTACAATTTATATAAATTGTTTTTCTTCTCTGTGTCCATATGGGTGATATTGATATAGCTCAGCATAGTCGTGCTGTGCTCCGGCGTCATCTGGCGCACTTTGGACTGCCAGATGATGGTATGTCTGTCATCTTTGTGATGAATGCCGATTCAGCGTTCCCCTTTGAGCTTTTCTACTTTTGGGTTACATTTCCTGCAGTAAACGCGGATGATGATACGTTCCATACATACACTCACACTGCGATACCTGTGAACTACACTCCATATAGGACACAAGAGATTCCGATTTCGGCATGACAGCATCTTGTTTGGTTTAATGGTGCCTCCCCCAGACCGTAACTCCAGTTCGGTTGGGTCCCTTGTCAATTCCTGGGGCCTCTTGGCCAGTCTTGGCCGGGTTCACACCACATCCACGTTATCTTGACGACTTGCGGCAACTTTATACCTCTTTGGTTGGGGTGCATAGGGCTTTAGTTCAATACGTTTCTCGCAACATCCAGGTGGGGGCACCTGTGGTCGGAACGCAACCAGTTGGACCAGCTGGGATGTCAATTAGTCCTGTCATGGTTAATTCGGTAATGGGCAAGCGCCCCCAAACTAGGGATTATATGCCTTATTGGCTTGCTGAGAAATTTAACCAACTCGAATCACTGTTTCCTAAGGAGATATACCAGATGCAATAACACACTTGAGTGGAAAAGTTTGTTCAATAATAGACTTCACCATTACCAGCAGTAATTTACTCCCATGTATCGACACATTCCAAATCGACCTGCGCATAGAATGAGACACCTTACTCATATTACGAGAATTAACATTACTCTCGAGCAGGCCTAAAAACAAATTTCCTTATCTGACATGCAGAAAAGTTTAATGTGCGAAAATTAATATGGTGTAGAGCATACTTGAAAATCATACAGGACACAATCAGGGAACACTTGAGCAAACTGGGGCCACCGACAGAGGAGGAGCGCATAAAAAACTGGGAACAGTTGGCCCTTGTCCTCATCCGAAAATTTTCAGCCATCCATGGAAGCAAAAAACGACCAGCTACCAGGAGGGAACCATGGTTTAATATTGAATTACGAGACAAAAAGAGAAGGATCGCAAGAGAGGTGTGATTACAAAAATGGGCAGCAAGAATGGGCAGTAAAATTGATAAAAGTAAACTGATGGATATACGGAACAACTATAGGAAGATGTTGAGGGATGCGAAAACAGCGTATAAAGAAACTGTCTGGACAAAATGAGTGTGTGTAAGCAAACTTCCAAATAGTAGGGACTTTTGGGGCATTATAAATAATTTTACTAAAGGCTCAAGACTGCAACAAGAAGCAGGAATCAGAGAGGAGATATGGACTCAACATGTGCAAAACATGTACAGCAGCACAGTATCGGGGGCCGTAGAAGGGTCCAGAGGGCCCTACCTCGAATTGAAAAAACCCAAACAATACCCATTCAGGCTCGGGCAGAACGTAAAGAACCAGGACTAGAGATATGTAGTAATGAAATAAACAACTTGACCGACATTAAACAATTAAGAGGCATAATACAACAACTAAAGACTGATGGGGCGGCAGGTCCAAACGGGCTTCCAAATACGCTTTTTAAAAATGCCCCAGATTTCTTATGCCCCTCTTCAACCAGATTTATTCTCAGAACAATGTCCCCAATTCCTGGAAAGGGATCATAATCCATCCAATATTCAAACATGGAGATCACAGTAAGCCTGGAAACTACAGATTGATATCTCTGATTGATGTAGAAGCCAAGCTTTACGCTTCTTATCTCCTAGTCCAACTTCAAGACTGGACGGATGAAAAGAGCATAATTCCCAAGCCTCAAACATGTTTTAGGCAAGGGATGAGCACAATAACAAATTTGGCCATCTTAGTGCTTTTAACGGAAAAAGAGGTAAAAAAGAAAACACGACTGTACGCATGTTTTGTCGATTTAAAATCCGCTTTCGACTGAGTGAGTAGAAACCGTCTCTGGGAAAAACTAAACACATGGGGATTGGAGAGTAAATTACTGAACGCAATAATTGCCTTATACAGTAATACCTGGGCAAGAGTGAAATTGGGCGAAGGGTGTAGTGCAACCTCGAGCATCCATATGCAGCAAGGTCTAAAACAAGGCTGCGTCTTAGCGTCAAACCTATTTACCTTGTTTCTCGCAGATATCAGTAAACACATGCAAGCAGCCGATTGTCATCTGCCGAATCTAGCCAATGAGCCAATTTCTTTTTTACAGTATGCTGATGACATCGTGGTGTTGAGCCAAAGTCCCATTGGATTACAAAGAGCGATAAATAACCTAGGGCCAGATGTAGGTGGCCATTTACCGACCAGTATCGGCCGATTTCGGCCGTTACTGACCGGTAAATGGTCATTTGTGATGTAGGGGCCCTATTTTACCGATTCGGTAAATTTACCGAATCGGTAAAATACCGAATCGGTATTTTTACCGATTCGGTAACTTGCAGATGTAGGTGGGACTCTTCTGAGTCCCACAGGCTTTACAGAATCCGTATTTTACCACCCAATCCAATTGGGTGGTAAAATACCGAATCCAGGTGTGCATGCACATGTGTGCATGCACACCTATGCCATGTGACAGACAGACATGACCTTAGGGCATGTCTGTGTGCCACATGGCACACGTGCCTGAATTCGGGGTGCTATAGGGTGTCAAAGTGACACTCCCTGCACCCTTGCAACATTCGGTATTTATCGAATCGGTAAATACCGATTCGGTAATGCCCATTGATTCCTATGGGCTTCAATGCCCATAGGAATCAATGGGCCTTACCGAATCGGTATTTACCGATTCGGTAAATACCATTCAATTACCGATTCTACCTAAATCCCCCCATGTTCTATTTTACCGATTCATACATACCGAATCGGTAAAATTCGGTATTTATGATTTGGTAAAACAGAATTACCTACATCTAGCCCCTAGTAACCTATTTAGACCAGGAAAACTTGGAACTAAACAAAGAGAAAACCAAAGTTGTTCGCCTAGTGGACACTAAAAGAAATTAAGTTTAAATTGCTTGTAAAAGGGGCATTGTTGGAAGAGCAAGTGTCCTACAAATATCTTGGCATAATAATAGAGCGGGGCACAACACACTAGGAACCCAAATTGTCCGAAAAAGCCAAAGCGCAATTGTTAATCTTCGCATACAGATTACTGCATAAAAAACGAGACTGCCCGAACCATAACCACCTCTTAAAAGTGATGGCTGCGCGAACCCTGCCCACACTGTCATACGGTCTAGTCACCTGGTGCGGCAAGGAGGTCGATTTGTTAAACGAACTTCAGACGAAGGTTTATAAGACTGTTTTCAATCTGCCAAAGTCTGCCTCTCCAGCTTAGGTCCGGCTTGAATTCAGCCTCCAGAATCAGAAATTCCGGAGTATGAGCGGCTTCGTTAAGCTATGTCATAAATTCCGCTCCTCCGATCGAGACACAATGAAATGTTTATGCTGGGAAGAAATTAAATACCAGATGGATCAAGAAACACCAAACTCATGGGGAATTTACTTGAGAACATTATTGTCTGAGCTGGAAATATAAACCGCATAGGATAACATAGCAGACAGAGCAAACATTAGTAAAACTGTCAATAACGCAGCAAAAGAGAAATCTTTTCTGGAAGATAAAAAAGTAATTTCCAAACGTCGGCATGGGTGGACTGTGATCAATTCCTACAAATCTCTAAAGCCGCAAGCTTATTTAACAGCTCACTTTAGCCTGCAAATAAAAAAGAGCTTCACAGACTATCGGATGGGCTTGCACTTTTTGAAAGACCTACAGCCATCTTGGAAAAACACCCAACAAGCAGCGCATTGTCGATTACGTGGATTTTACGAGGAATATTTAACTCATCTGCTATGTGCATGCCCAGTAGTTATTGATCTGAGGAGACAGTATTTAAAACTCATTTTTAACAAATTGAATATTAGCTCGTTCAGGCAAGCTGTGATACATTGGTTGGAAGGTTCCTCTATAATCTTGGCCTGCCGGGGAGTAAAATACCTGGCAGAAGTAAGGAAACTTTTACGGCAAGCTAATCTGGAGGAAAACAAAGAAGTATGATCAATACCAGCATGGGACTTGCTGATTCATTTATGTAACAAACGGACTGAATGTAAAACTCATTAAGAGACAATTCAATTAGCAGGACATCAGAAGTTTGCTTTTAAAACACATTTTACACTTTACTGTATAATTGCACTGTTTTCCAGGACCCTGCTATTTCAATCAGGGCTTTCTAATTATCCAGCTTGTTGTTTTTAAAACACCCAACGTCAGGTAAAAAGCAGTATCACGGTATTAGCAATGAGAAAGAAGCACTTAGTAAATATCTCTATAACGCATTCATAATATTACATGCCGATGGTTTAGCACCTGCACTGTAGCTAATAACCAATAGGATCCCATCAATGTTGCCTGGTTTTAATCGTGTATGTAAAAACATTTAGGGGGGGGGGAATTTATATAGATTTTAATTAATCATATACAATAAACTATGACTGACTGACAGTGTTTCCAAATACCACTCCTGTGGAAAAACACAAGATCCTCACAATTAGTTTGCAAAAAGACTTATTGCCAGAGGTAACAAATTGTGGGAATTGGGGTAAAGTATTTGCAGCAGTATATGTGAAGTGCTTTGGTACGCCGTCTGTGACTCCCCTGCCCCCCATGATCAAGCGTGTTCAGGATGAGCACGGTCCGGAGGCGGCTGCCAAGTTGGGAATGAGGCTCATTGGAGTGTTTGACGTAGTTGCTGATCTCATCCTTCAATCAATCAATCAATCAATCAACCAATCAAGACACTTGTAAAGCGCACTACTTACCCGTGAGGGTCTCAAGGCGCTGAGGGGGTGCTGCTACTTATCGAAGAGCCAGGTCTTGAGGAGTCTTCTGAAGGCCAGTAGGTCTTGGGTCAACCGCAGGTAGGTGGGGCGAGTGTTCCAGGTCTTGGCGGCGAGGTGGGAGAAGGAACTGCCGCCGGCAGTCGTTCTTCAGATGCGGGGACTGTGGCGAAGGCCAGGCCGGCGGGTGGGGATGTAGAAGCTGAGTCGTCTATTGAGGTATGCTGGGCCGGTTTTGTGAAGAGCTTTGTGTGCGTGGATGAGGAGCTTGAAGGTTATCCTCTTGTTGACGGGGAGCCAGTGCAGGTCTCTCAGGTGGGGTGTGATGTGGCTGCGGGGGGGAAGTCGAGGATCAGACCTGCTGAGGTGTTCTGGATGCATTGCAGTCATCTCAGGAGCTTTGCCGACGTTCCTGCATAGAGGGCGTTTCCGTATGCCAGCCTGCTGGTGATGAGGGCCTGGGTGACTGTTCTTCTAGTTTTGGTGGGGATCCACTTGAAGATCCTGTGGAGCATTTGGAGG
Organism: Lissotriton vulgaris; assembly: GCF_964263255.1. Taxonomy (NCBI): domain Eukaryota; kingdom Metazoa; phylum Chordata; class Amphibia; order Caudata; family Salamandridae; genus Lissotriton; species Lissotriton vulgaris. The sequence goes on from NW_028244896.1 coordinate 593,684, forward strand.
GTGTTGAAGCAGGATGAGGAGTCGGAGTTGACCTGCTTAGTCATGGGGAGGGTGGAGTCGAGGATGACCCCTAGTTTGCATGCGTGGTCGGTGTGTGTCGGGGCTGTTCCTAGTGTTGTTGGCCACCAGGAGTCGTCCAAAGCAGAAGGGGTGGAGCAGAAGATGAGGACCTCTATCTTGTCCGAGTTCAGCTCCAGTCGGTTGTTGCTCATCCATTCGGCGACGGCCTTCATTCCTTCGTGGGGGTTGGTTTTGGTGGTGAGAGGGTCTTTGGTAAGAGAGAGGATCAGCTGGGTGTCGTCGGCGTAGGAGATGATGTTGAGGTTGTGCTGTCGGGCGACGTGGGTGAGTGGGTGCCATGTAGATGTTGAACAGCATCGGGCTGAGGGAGGAGCCCTGGAGTACGCCGCAAATGATCTCTGCGGCATTGGAGCCGAAGGGGGGAGGCGTACGCTCTGAGTTCTGTCAGAGAGGAAGGATGTGGTCCAGTCCAGGGCCTTCTCTTGGATCCCGGCGTCATGTAGGCGTGTTCATAGTGCGCAGTGGCAGACGGTGTTGAAGGCGGCTGAGAGGTCCAGGAGGATGAGGTCCGCTGTTTCTCCATTGTCAAGCAGGGTCCTGATGTCATCAGTGGTGACAATGAGGGCAGTTTTGTGCTGTGGTTGCTGGGGAAACCGGACTGGGACGGGTCCAGGATGCTGTTCTCCTCGAGGTAGCGGGTCAGGTGTTTGTTGAGGATTTTCTCGGTGACCTTCGCCTGGAACGGGAGCAGGGAGATGGGTCAGAAGATTTTGAGGTTCTTGGGGTCTGCCTTGGGTTTCTTGAGGAAAGCGTTGATCTTGACGTGCTTCCAGCTTTCCAGGAAGGTTGCTGTCTCGAAGGAGATGTTGATTACTTTTCGGAGATGGGGTGCGATGGCTGTGCAGGCTTTGTTGAAGATATGGTGAGGGCATGGGTCTAACGGTGATCCAGAGTGGAAGGTTTTCATGATCTCGCTGGTGTCCTCGTCGTTGATGCTGGTCCAGGAGAGCAGGCGGTTGGTGCAGGTGGTGGTCGTGGGGACAGTGGTTATCTGGGTGGTCCTGGCGTTGAAGCTGTTGTGGATGTCGGCGATCTTGCGGTGGAAGAAGGTGGCCAGCGAGTCACACAGGTCTTGCGAAGGCAGGATGTCGTTGGTGTTAGAGCTGGGGTTGGAGAGTGCCGTCACAATGTTGAATAGCTCTTTGCTGTTGTGTGCATTGTTATCTAGGCGGTCTTTGAATAGGCCCTCTTGGCGGCTCTGATGAGTTGATGGTGTCTGCGGGTGGCGTTCTTGTGGGCTGCGTAGCTCTCTGGTGTTCGTTCGTGGAGCCAGTTCTTTTCCAGTTTTCGGCATGTTTGTTTGGAGGCCTGGAGGTCTTTGGTGAACCAGGTGGCTTTCTTGCTGGTGTGGCTGTTGGAGGGTGTCTTGAGCATGGCGAGGGTGTTGGCGCAGTTGTCGATCCATTGTCTGAGGTTGCGTGCGGCGGTGTCCTGGTCGGTGGAGTCAGCGGATGGGCTCTGGACGAGGGTGGTGGTTAGCTGGTCTTCGGTAACTTTGTTCCAGCAGCATCGAGGCATCTGTTGGGTGGGGTGGTGCGTGGTGGGCTTCCTGAAGGTGTAGTGAATGCAGTGGTGGTTGGTCCAGTGGGGTTCGGTGGTGTGGTTGAAGGTGACGTGGGGACTTGCGGTGAAGATGGGGTTGAGCGTGCGGCCGGCGGCGTGAGTGGCTGTTGTCACGAGCTGTCTGAGCCCAAGGTTGGCGAGGTTGGCGATCAGGGTGGTGGAGTTGGTGTCGTTGTTGTTCTTGAGGTGGAAGTTCAGGTTCCCGAGGAGGAAGTAATCCGTGGAGGTGAGGGCGTGAGTGCTGATGAAGTCGGCGATGGAGTCGCTGAACTGTGGTCGGGGTCCAGGGGGTCTGTAGACGAGGGTTCCTCTGAGGGTGGTGTTGGGGTTGGTGTAGATCTGGAAGTGCAGGTGTTTGGTGGTGCTGAGGGTGTCATCGGTGTTAGTCGAGATTCTGATGGTGTTCCTGTGGACAATGGCAATTCATCCTCCAACGCCATTGGTAAGGTCCCTGCGGGTGATCTAGTAGCCTTCCGGGATGGCTATGGCGATGTCGGGAGCTGAGGTGGGGTTCAGCCAGGTCTCTGTCAGGAAGGCGACGTCAAGGGAGGTAGAGTCGAGAAGGTGCCAGAGTTCAAAGCCATGTTTGCGGGTGGAGCGGGTGTTGAGGAGGATGCATCTGAGGTAGTTGGGTTCTTTGGTTGGTGGTTTGGCAGGCCGGGTGCTGGTGAAGATGCAGTTCCGGCAGGTGAAGGGTCCTTGGATGCACTTCGGGGTGGCCTGGTAGCAGGTGTGTTCTCGTCTGGGGTTGAGTGTGTGGAGGGTGCTGGCATTGTAGCGCACTTGGGCGTTGTGGTGTTCTCAGGGGCCAGGTGTTCTGGCGCTGGGCGCAGTCCAGGTTTGGACGGGCGCAGACGGGCTTGCCTTAGGCACGCCTTTGGCGCACCAGCGGTGCGCCATTGGTGCGCAGCTGCGCAGCGGCCGCCATATAAGGGGATGTGGGAGGGAGGAGCAGCTGGGAGGCGGGAGCGGGGGCGAATGAGTGGTGAGGGAGGAGAGGACGCAGGGGATGCAGCGGCAGGAAGGTGGGAGGGAGAAAAAATGGCAGAGGGAAACAGAAGGCAAGAGGGGTACAGTGGGGGAGAAAGAGCGCAGAAGTACTAAAAAACACAAAAAACAAAACGGGCACAGTCCAGATACAGTAAAGCAAAACACAGTAAAATTACAGTAATGATGGAAAAACTAGCAGGGCCTGTGGCGGGACTAGAACACTATCACAGCAGCAACAACTGGGCTGGAGGCACAGGCGCAGTCAGGTGGAGCTGCGTGGCATGGGGAGCGACCTGCCTGGAGGCAGGGTCAAGGGTCTCTTCTCACTGCCGCGCAGCGGCCACCATATAAGGGGATGTGAGACGGAGTAGCAGCTGGGAGGCAGGAGCGAGGGGCGAATGGGCGATGAGGGGATGGGGCCGCAGTGGCGGGAAGGCGGGAGGGAGAAAAAGGGCAGAGGGAAACAGACGGCAAGAGGGGTACAGTGGGGGAGAAAGAGCACAGAAGTACTAAAAAACACAAAACACAAAAAACAAAATTGGCAATCCAGATACAATAAAGCAAAACACAGTAAAATTACAGTAATGAAGGAAAAACGAGCAGGGCCTGGGTGGGCCTAGAACACCGTCACAGCGGCAGCAACTGGGCTGGGGGCAAGGGCGCAGTCAGGTGGAGCTGAGTGGTGTGGGGAGCGACTTGCCTGCAAGCAGGGTCAAGGGTCGCTTCTCAGCGCCTGCCATATAAGAGGATGTGGGAGGGAGGAGCAGCTGGGAGGCAGGAGCAGGGGGCAAATGGGCGTTGAGGGGTGCGGGCCGCAGGTCACGCAGCGGCGGGAAGGCGGAAGGAGAAAAACAGCTGAGGGAAACATAAGGCAAGAGGGGTACAGTGGTGGTGAAAGAGTGCGGAAGTACTAAAAAACACAAAAAACAAAACTGGCACAGTCCAGATACAGTAAAGCAAAACACAGTAAAATTAAAATTATGAAGGAAAAACGAGCAGGGCCTGCGGCGGGTCTAGACCCCCGTCACAGTGGCAGCAACTGGGCTGGAGGCATGGGTGAAGTCAGGTGGAGCTGCATGGGGTAGGAGCAACCAGCCTAGTGGCAAGATCAAGGGTTGCTTCCTTTGTAATGTAAAGGGAGATGCGGTTAACTTTCAGGTGTCAAATGCTTTGCGCCTTGTCCCAGACATCGGCAAACCATGAGCTGCAATAGTTTGGGTGTTAAACCGTTTGCTAAAACGGCAACTCCACCACCAACTCAGATTGCAAAGTCTACTACAGACAACAGTCCACATTTACCAAAACAGAATTGGAAGAAAAAAAGGCAGGGGAAGCAGCAACAGAAACAACGGTTGCGTCATGCATTGCTGATACCAGTGTCTACTGAGCGCACTAATGATTTGTGCGACCGTGCGGGAATGAGGTCAGCTAACAGATTTCAGGTTCTTGATCAACGTTCTCCCCGTTCTTCACAGGAAACATCGGACATGCAAGCAGGTGGCGGCCCACACAAGGATGTGAGCAGCCCCGCCCGTCTGATGGTAAAGGCAAGCAGGACGACTTTCCACGTCAACGCCCTCAGTTTCAGAAAAAGAAAGTTGTTGCCTTAACCGCAAGGTATGCCAGGGATAGTTAGAACACAGCTTTGGAACCTGACATGGGCATTAACGCTACTAGACAGCGCAGCAGAGATTACATTAGTGCGGCGAGCACCGTGTCCATATCTGCAACTGACACTTTTATCACAGTGCTGACACTAGAGTTGCTCCCCCTGACAGACTATATGATATAGTTCTTTTAATAGAAGGTGACATCCAATGTGTAATAAAAGGAATTTTGGGGGAAAATCTGACCTCTAGATATGACATTCTGTTAGCTGAGGCAGACTGGCCCCGCCTTTCGTTTTGGCCGCTCCGAGAGGGGAGGAGGTGATCCTCCCTAGTTTTTCGCACACAGTGCCCAAGGAGCAGGCGCAGAACATTTCCGAAGAGTGGACTCTGGCGCTTGTATCTGCATTGTACCGTACTCAAGTCGGGTGGGATAAACTTTCTCCCAGACACGAGATACCATTGTGGTCTATGCCACAACCACAACCCCAATATCCCATGCGGCGAGAGGCTGAAGCTCCTGTTACGGAAATCCTTGAACAGAATATCAAGGTGTGATTGAGACGTGTGTCACCCATGAATAATCCTCTTTTCATTGTTACCAAACCTGATGGGTCGTACCGCCTGGTTTTGGATTATCGACATTTAAATTCACATTGTCGTACATGTGCGGCACAGAACACTCACAGTTCAGCTCTCGTTGACAGTCTGATGCAAAACATATTTAAGACCACACTAGACATTTCCAAAGGCTTTTTTTCTCATAACCTGTCCTCTGTTAGTAGTCAATGGACAGCGTTCACTTGTGGCGGCACACAAAAACAATTTAAAAGATTGGCCATGGGCTATAAAAACAGCCCAGGCATCTTTGCCGCATGTGTTGTCTCTTTGTTAGGCGGCATTGACCCTAATGCGTACTCGTACTTTGATTATATTAATCTCATGGACAACAAATTATGCAAGCATCTGTGTCGTGTTGACCGCATCATAGTTATGTTTGTGGACTTCGGTTATAAATTTAACTTTGCAAAGTCACACATTGCGGAGTACACTGTGTTGTTCCTTGGTTATGAGCTCAACAATGAAGGTAGAGGTCTTACACCTCACTTCCTAGAGAAATGCGCACGTTTGCGATCTCCTACAACTTTGAAAAAGCTACCATCCTTTTTGAATTTCAGGCGTCCATATATTCCCAATTATGCCCAGCGTATCAAACCGCTATAAGCTTTGATACAACCAACTTTTACCAAGTCATGCTGGCTGCCTAAACATTCAGCTATTCTGCAATCTTTGCAGTCTGAGCTTCTTGAATCTAAGTACTTATCGACTCGTGATAACCACACTAACCTGGTAGTAAGAATTGTGCCTGGTGTCGTGGGTTTTACACACTTGACTTTTAATGAAGGAGACACAGTGCCTTTCGCTTACAAGTCACACTTCTACACTTCGGCTGAAATGTGATTTTCTTCTGTTGAAAAAGTCTTGACAGCAGTATAGATGGTGATTCTAAAAGAGAGCACTTGAAGCAGTGACGAGAGCCAGTGTGCCAAATTCTAAAGCTTTACATCCTCATTGGATGCAATGGGCGACTTCGCTGACATCTCCGGATGTCACATTTATCTTTGACCCCTCACTGAAAACTCAGGAGTTTTTACAGTATGAGTTTGTTCATCCTGCTCCTCTGTCCATGCGCCCGCTTAAGGATTACCATTGCATCATTTACACTGACTGTTCGGCACAACCGGCGAAAGGATCTAAGCATTCTTATTCAGCGGACTGCGCAATCATGGCTGGTACCATGGTGAATGGAGAATTTAAGTCTGATGTCATGCACACACAGACATTAGGTGACTGTGCCACCCAGTTGGCAGAGCTAAGTGCTCTAGTGCTTGCATTGGAGTTTGCTGACCCTCGTGTGACTACCTTAATTGTGAGGGACTCTTACTACTGTGGTCAGTCCTTCAATGAAAATGTATTCCTTTGGACTCAGAATGACTATTGTTATTCCAAAAGTGGAACAATTAAGCACAAAATGCTATGGGTTTGAGTCGCAGAACATACAGAACATCTGCCTCTCGTACATATAATTCATACTCTTGGTAACCAGCTTGTAGGAGTACATGCTGTTGGCAGCAAAGCAGCAAAGACCGGAGTAGCAGCATATGTAGTAGCAGCAGTTACAAGGTCCAACAGTAAGATTGATGTTGACATCTTGGCAGCTATTTCTGCTACAGAGAAGGTTGATAATTACCCTAAGGGGTTCCCTTCTAAATACTCTTATCATTTAAGTCCTGATAAAGTTCCCTATGTGAGAATTAACAACGTTGGTGACAGGCTGAATCCCAACGCGGACCGCAGGCTACCCTTGAAAACAGCTGCTCACGAAGGCATGGCCTTGGCTCATGCCGGCGTTTGAGCGACTGTCTCTATCTTACAGCAGCGTTATTGGTGGCGTGGATTGTATAAACAAACTCGTGAATATGTCCTTTCTTGTGATAAATGTTAGCAGATTAAGCCTTCGACTACTGCACGGCTGCCACAGACTCAGCGGTACATATCTAATAAACCACTTGGTTGTGTTTATTTAGATCACTGCGGTCCTTTTTTTCTGATACTGCATATAAGTATATCTCAGTTGCAGTGGATTTGTGCACATGTTTTCTATGGGTTTCGCCACAAAGGAGTACTGATGCTAGAACTGTCATCAGGGATTTGCGTGTCTTTGTGGGAATGTTTGCATGTGGAACCTTCCATTCAGACCAGGGTTCAGCGTTCGCCTCTTAGGCGTACAAGGAAGCCATGGGGTCTTTGGGGGTGCAGGCAACATTTTTGTCTCCATACCGGCTGGTGGGCAATTCTGTTGTGGAACGAATGAACCGTGACTTAAAGCAATCTTTGACAGCTAGGGTTTTAGGTACTGGCAGGAACTGGTTCGCCCATTTGTATAGGGTACAACGTGCACTAAATAATCTCCCTAGAAGATCTCTGGGTGGGCGTACCCCAGCCGAAATGCTCTTTGGCATAAAAATGTTTGTCACGGACATTGATGGAGTAGATATGGCAGCGTTGGCCGTACCCTTTGACGTAGATAATCATTCTGCTGTGTTACAGAACCTACAAGAGACTAGAGACAATCTTGCAAAGGAACACTTGCCCTCCACATCTGGAACTGTAGCTGCTCTACAGATTCCGATAGTTGGCTGGCTACCCCGAGACGGTAACCTGGTCCGTAAGGAGGAGGATAACAAGTTCGGCCCCTCTTATCGTGCAACAGTTCCAGTGCTTGGAGTGCAGGACACGAGAACAGTCATTTTACCACCACTTCCTGGCCACAAAGAAAACAGGTACATCTCCAATGACAATGTCAAACTACAACGAGTGGCCAATTCTTCTTATAATGACTCCTGCTTTCTCTTGTTCAGCAATGCTGAGAAATTCTGTTCTGGCCTCGGCTGACAGCAACAGGCCTGACTTTGCCATAGAGATGTCCACAGTCACTAATCCATTACTGATTCTGCCAGCTGGCGATCCACATGAAGATACTGAGTATACCTATCCCATGGATGTGTCATTGCCTGGTGTGCAGACAAGTCCAGCTGACCAGTCACATTTTTTATTTGACTCTGACTATCTAACATCGAGTGTGCCATCGAGGTTTTCTATTTTTGTTACTTGGTTTAATAGACATTTTTTGGTTCCACCTTGGACTTACATCTGGTCGGTTCTCATCTCCATTTTTTTGTTCATGTCGATTGGAATTGTGATGGTATTTTTTCGTCAAGTAAATGGACACTATATAACTGAACGATCTAAAATTGGATTAATTGATGGAACTTTGGCCCCACACTCCTCATCACACATCATGAAAAGAGACCAGACTTTTGTCAACATCACAGCATGGCCCGTGCTAAATGGGATTGTATGGGATGCTGTACAATTTCAAATTCATGGACCCACAGAGGTGGTTAATGTTTCAAATGTACTTCTTGTTTTAATGGGGGATGTTGTGAAACAAAACATACATTCTGATGATTGGGATGTCCAAGCGATTGAAGCTCTCTTTTCTAATTTGAAATATTATGCTGCTTTTGATGTTGAGGATTTATATTTAGACTCTGCAAACTACGCCGACTTGTTTTGCTACCAACACTATGGCCATCATTTTCTGCATAAGGCTAGCACATTTAGAAATGTGGTTAATTACACCCTATGGGAACATTGTCCTACTCCCATAGAAGGCAGCCCTGTTTCCCTTTTGAAACAATTCACGTATTTTACTGACTTTATGGATCAGTTAGCAGTGGGTGTAAAAAGTGAAGTGATTATTAAAAATGTTCAATCTATGTAGTTAGAAATTCAAACTGCATTTGCACTGTTTTTAGATTTGGTGACCAATAGACAACAAATAACGTTTTTTCTATATTGGCAACCAATTGCAAATCATCACTTAACTTTTTACACAATCTGCACTGTGCCCCACAGTCACTCAAACTTTTTCACATCTGTTGGATTTTAGCAAATCCTAGTGATATTTGCCTGATTTGAAAATATCCCTGAGCTCCTCCCTCTTAGAGAGGGGGTTTTAGCCCTTGGTTGCACTAGGTTGCAACCAAGAGGAGATCTCAGATGATGAAGCATGTCACCTTGGTGAGTAATGGGATCCCGTCCTTTTAAAGGATTTTCATTTCTTCACATTATTAGTTTCCTTTTGCCAACTTTGCTGGGAGATTGCCCCTGTATTTCTAGACCCATCAATCTTTTGTGGGGATGAACAGTCACCTCATCATAAGTTCCCATTAAAATCAGTTGCTCAACCGCAGAGACAATACCCAATAAAACATGAAGCTAAAAACAAGTTAGGGAAAACTAATGCCTTGAATATCAAGGTGTAATAGAAAATTGCACTGCATCAATGAATAATACCTTGTTTCCTGTAAGGAAACCAGGCAATTGATACCATCTAGTTTTAGGCTACCAGCATTTAAACACATCTACTTGCACATTAGCATTAAAAAATGGCCACATGGGCGCACTAATGAATAACATTGTGCGTAAAAATGACAAATCAACACTATATATCTCAAATAGATTTTTCTGCCAGAATATGGTGCCTGAAAGCAGGTAACTATTTGACAACATTTGCGGCGTTAGGTTCTTAGGGGTTACTTCAAAATGTTGATGAGGAGGCATTGTCCTATGTATATTATATCTATCTGATGGACGATGAATTAATGGAACACTTGGACATAGTAGATAATATAACCCTGTGGTTTGCTCAGTTGGGATACAAATTTAATTAAAAAAAAGCAAAAATTGCACATCTCAATATCCAGTTTCTCGAATTCAAGTTGTCAAGTGAAGGCAAATGCCAAATGCACATTTTTTAGACAAAATATTTGCATTGCTCCCACCTCCAACGACTCTGGAAAGATTCCAATCCATTTTAGGATTTTTAAATGTTGGCAGAATATACATTTTGGATTATGCAGAATGAGTAAAACCGTTCTACGATTTATTCAGACCTGGTTTTTCAACCAATCATTGGACACAGGAACATGCAAACATTTTACGTTCCATACAAGCTGATATGAAAGCTTCCAAACATTTCCATGCACCTGTAAACACAACTAACGTCATGATCCGCGTAGTCACTGGACCAACTGGGTACACCTAACTCACTTTCAACAAAGATGATGCAGTATCTAGTGCATACAAATCTCATTGTACAGAAATGCTGAAATGCATTTTGCACCCATGGAGACAATTCTCACAGCAGTACAGACTGCTGAAGTGAGACAGAGAGTACAAGTTCAGGGAAATACCGTAATTGCCGCTCCCCCAGTTTCCTTAGAGTCTGTTACAAAAGCGAGTAGTCCAAATGCCAAACCTTTTGCATCCTCAATGGATACAATGGGCTAACTTGCTCACTGACACAGATGTAGATTACATAATCAATTCTGCACTATAAATACAAGTGTTCCTGCAGTTCAAACAAGAACATCATCTGCAGAATTAAATAATGCCTCTAGATTGATATAACTATATCATCTATTCTGATGGGTTTGGTCAGCCTGCCATATGGACAAGACACCAATATTTCACGGTGTGGACAATTATAAAGGGAGGCTTGCATGATGGAAAGTTTTTTTCTGAAAAAACGCATACACAGTCCCTAGGAGACTGTGCAACAAAGCAGTCAGAACGCAGAGCCCTATACTGGTACTACAAAATATGGATAATGGATTCCCCACACTTATAGTGTGTGATTTGTATTACTGTGTCCAGTCAAATAATGAATAACCTTCACTATTGGGGCCAGAATGGATTTTGTGATTCCAAGGATTACACAATAAAGCACAAGCTGCTATGGGAACAGGTGGCAAAGCTGAAAGAATGCTTGCCACGGGCCGATGTGATCAATATTGAGTCAACAACGTGTTGGCGTACACATTGCCGGGATATCCACGGCTAGTGAAGCCACTAAGGCAACAATTCGGACTGCCGTCCCGCTGCAATCACTCGTTCTAGCATGAGATAAGACAGAGACATCATGGTGGATGTCAATTTTACGTACAATGACACACACCTGCCGAAAGGCTTTCCACTCAAGTACTGCTGCAAGTTAGATGCAAAAAACATTCATTATGCTCAGTTCTAGGAGTGGGGAAGAAGTTATACCAAACAATGATCGCATATTGGGTTTCATACTAGCTAAACATGAGAGCCTTGGTTTAGCACACACAGGGATTACTGCTAATGTTTCATTACTGAGGCAATCCTACTGGTGGCCAGGTCTTACTAAACAGACCAAGGACATTGGCCTCAAGTGAGACATCTGCCAGTAGATGAAGGGCTCCACCGTAGCACATTCACCACACACACCTCTAATGATTTCTGACAAGCCTTTGGCTTGTGTCTATTTGGATCACTGCAACCCTTTACACTCAGATGGGGCTTACAAGTACATCGTAGTGGCAATGAAATCATGCTCCAGATCTCTGTGGGTTTGGCCACAGTGGTCGGATGACGCCTGAACTTTCATAAAGGATATGTGGGTCTTCACCGGAATACTACATTCCAACTAGTGTCTGGTGTTTATCTCTCGGGCTTACAAAGAAGCCAAGGAAAGTTTGGGTGTGGCCTTGAGGTACTCCTCCCCTGTCATCCCAGGGGAATTCGATAGTTGAGAGGAAAACCCTTGACTTAAAGCAGTCCTTACCAGCAAGGGTATTAGGCTTGGGTCACAGTTGGGTCAATTACCAATACGAGGTCCAGAGGGCACTCAATAACATGCGAAAAAAATCCCTGGGTAGTTGTACTCCAAATGAAATCCTGTTTGGTGTGAGAATGTGGGTACCGGACCTCGATAATGTCAGCACAGTTGTGATGGAAACACCTTTTGACATCAATGAAAGTTTGGCTTTTTACAGGAACTCAATGAATTTTGGGGCGCACAAAGCAACTTCCAAGTAAAACACAAGTCCACTGGGGAAGTAAAGGTTGTACCCACAAGACGCTACTGGGTTTCAAAGATTGGGGATCTGGTCAGGGAGACAATTGCGGAGAAGAAAGAAAGCGACCCATCTTACAGAGCAACTGTACCTGTCTTGGCTCTCAAAGGTACCAAAACTGTACTTCTTCTGCCTCTTGCCAGCCACTGAGACAAAAGGTGTGTCTCAATTGATCTGATCAAACCACACCATGTGGCCGATTCTCAACAGTAGGCCACCTGGATACCTGGGTAGCCGCTGAACTCTTCTTGATACAGTTCCGGAAGTTCAGATGGAAGCCTTAATAACTAAAGAAGATTCCCCTCTCCAAAGAGAAACTGTAAACAACAATGAAGTATTTCCTTTCCCTGCTGAAACAACTTCAACTGTACAGTCAATAAGTACAGAAACACAAATCTCCATTTGGAAAATTGACAACGTATATGTAAATATGCCACAGATTGAGTCATCTCCCAGTTCTAAAAACCTGTTGAGCTCCAAAAATTGACCAGACGGTGTCTGGCTACTTCATCCATTATGACGACTTCTCATCGGATTCAGGTTAACCTGAAATTCCACTGCCTCTCCCTTTCAAGCTACAAGTGCATGCATTCTATCTTTAGCTGAAATAGATAGTCTATCTTCCTCCTTTGTTACATCTCTGTATTACAATTGGATTACTTTTCATGGTCCTCTTGATTGGTTTGGTGGCTGTTTTTTTCCTACTTCTAAATGGACACTATCTCCCAGAATGCTCTGCAGTACAACTGATGAACTTGGCTCTGAAACCCGCATTCATCATCCCTCTATGAACTAAGGGACCTCTCCCTGGTGAACATTACGATTCAGAAAAGGGGATGGTGATGAACAGAGTGTCTGAATTAAGCAGACCACTCTTACCCAGTCCAAAGATCAGGGCTTGATCCATCACCGTTTTTTTAGCTCACTGCACCATCCCAGCTCAGAACCTGGCTACATGCAAATTAGTCTGTTCCTGTCCCAGAGCATGATGGGAACAGGGCAAACCAAACTACCAAGCCAATTCTTATACTGGGAAGGAAACAAGCTACCGGGGACCAGTTTCTGGCATTTCAGCCGTCGTCGGCCCGGCTTGCTTGAATCCTGATGGTGCAATGAGCAAGGGACTCACATCTGAGTATGCCCTTCCACGCTTATGGTGGACAAAATGATTCAGAAAAGGGGGTGGTGATGAACAGAGTGTCTGAAAACATTGAACATTGAACATTACAGCAGTTCCTGTTCTGGAGGGAATAGTATGGGACAGAATATTGTATGATGTCTACGGTCCTACTGAACTTTTACAAATACCAAATTTGTTTAAAATGTCCTTGAATAATATTACCACCTCTAGTACTTTCTCTCATGATTGGGACATTGAAACAATGCACACTTTCCTGCAGATATGGAGCAATCATTCTATTCTGATGAATTGTATGATGGTAAATCTAATTTCGGTGATATGTTTTGCTATCAACATTATTCTCACAGTTTTTTACACAAAGCAAGTATCCCACATGCTGTTTAGAATTGCTCCCAATAGAAACACTGTCCAACTCCACCGAAAGGTAGCTAAAAAACATGTAATAATAATAATAAACTGAGCTTGTAAAGTGCCTGGTTACACTGATCAGTGTGTCCCCGCGCTAAAGTATTGGCCCCCAAGCTTCCTACACCATCATGTCCTCGAACAACCGTAACCTCACTAGGCCTATCCCCAGGGAAATAAGTGTGTTTTCAGCTCTTTGCGGAAAACCACCTCCGAGGTTTCCAAACAAAGCCTAAGGAGTGGGCTGTTCCACAGCCGGGCTGCCAGGAATCTGAAGGACCGCCCTCCCATTCTTTCTCTTCTGATTTTGGGAACCTGCACTAAACCCGCCCCATAAGATCTCAACTGACGAGTCGGGATATGTGGTGTTAGGAAGTTGAGAAGAAAGCGGGGTCCTTTACCCTGTGTAATCTGATGACTGGCAGAGAGGGCTTTGAACTGTACACGCTCCCAAACTGTCAGCCAATGTAGCGTCTCCAGGGCTTTTTTTAGAAGAGGCTCTTTTAGGCAGCATCAACACCAGGCAGGCGGCAGCATTCTGAATACGATGCAGTCTCTGGAGGCATCTCACATTAGCTCCCAAATAAAGGGCATTCCCGTAATTCAGCCTTGAGGTACCCAAGGCATGGCCTAAAGATTTCCTAGCTGTTATTGGGAGTAGATCCAGAGTCTTTCTAAGGCCACACAGAATGCCATAACACGTGCCAGCAACATGTCTAGTGTGGTAGTCAAATGAGATTTTGGAGTCAATCCAAATCCCCAGGTTCTTGACTTGTTCATTTGGTATGGGAAGTGGCCCAAGCATCTGAGGCCACCATGCTGAGGTCCAGACTGACTGCGCTTTACCCACAATCAGCACCTCAGTTTTATCACCATTTAATCTGAGGCAATTACTAGCCATCCAGGCCGCAAGATCTTGTAGACAGGACGTAAAATTGCTGGCTGCACTCTCAGCTGGCTGCGCTAAGGCCACAACCAGCTGAGTATCATCAGCGTAAATCACCACTTCCACCCCATATTGCTCAGTTATTGCAGCCACAGGCGCCACATATAGGTTAAAAAGGGTCAGGCTGAGGCTAGATCCTTGAGGAACCCCTTGGTTCAGGTTTATGGCCTTCGACCAAAGGCTCCTTGTGCAACTTGGAAGCTGTGGTCTTGAAGAAACAATTCGAGCCAGTCCCACACCTTCCCTGCCACTCCACCCTTCCTTAGACACTGCAGCAGAGTGTGATGAGCCACAGTGTCAATAACGGCACTTAGGTCAAGAAGAATCAGTGCCGCTGTGTGACCCTTATCCACGTGTCTCCGAAGAGTCTCCATGGAGAAAAGCAAAGCTGACTCCGTAGAGTGGAAGGCAGGGAAGCCAGATTGCGAGGGATGGAGCAGCTTATGGTTTTCAAAGTGGGCAGTCAGTTGTTAATTGACCGTCTTTTCAGCAATCTTTGCAAAGTAGGGGAGGAGTGAGATGGGACTCAGGTTGTTTAACTGTTCTGTACTAATGTTTGGCTTTTTTTTCAGAGGGAGCACCACTGCTTCCTTTCAGGTTTTCAGCACTGTGCCTGAGCTAAAAGAGAGTTCTAACAGATGTCTAATAAAAGGCTCTAGAGTCTTGCTGTTTTCTCTCAGGATTTTAACAGGTGCAGGGTCCTTTGGTGAGCCGGACTTCATGCTACTGGCTATCTTACTCAGCATATCTCCAGCTGGGACCCTGAACGCAGTCAGTCACTCTGTCTCAAGTAACCCACTACTAGGCGCCCCATCTCTCCTTAACCCATCCCTGGCCTCCACAGGGAAGGTAGAGTAAATTCTCTCCACCTTAGTGGCAAAGAACTCTGCTATCTGGTTACATGATGCAACAGATCCCACCTCAGATACCTCTATGGTCGAGAGTGAGGATATCTCTTTGTACACCAGGAACAACTCCTTAACTGAGCTGTCCGCCTTATCAATCCTGTCTACGTAATAAGATGAACATGCTTTCCTAATCAGGGACTGATAATCTTTGAGACTGGATTTGTATTCCATCCCATAAATAGGCAGGTAACCGCTTCTCCAGAGTCTCTCAAGGTGCTTACACGCTGTCTTTGCCTCTCTCAGCTCAACATTGAACCAAGGGGCGGATTTTGTTCGTCTCTCAGACCCTTTACCAGACCATGGCGCTGTACTATCAAGGGCCTTCAAGATGCGCCTGTCCAAGGCCTCACAAGCTGAGTCTATCTCTAGCCCTAGCCTCCCCAGAGGTCCGCCCTGACCCAGGGCCGTGCGGAAATTCTCAGAAGAGAAATTTGCCCATTTCCTTTGGCTCCTCTTCACTCCCACCTTCACCGGTATTTTCTCAACAAGTACCAGTGACTTGAAAGGGGTTCAAGAAGTGGTCAGTCCATATAACAGGTTCCGGGGGTTCAATTTCGAGTGCTTCCCAGTTACCAAAAATAGGATGCAGTAAGTGTCCCAGCAGCTGCATGGGAAGCTCAGATTTTAATGACAGTTGCAAGGTTATCAACTCTTGTCGGAGCTCCTGGGCTGCCGTGTTGGAGGTGTCATCAAAATGCAAATTCAGATCTCCCAACAAGAGGAACTTCTCATATCGCATGGCAGGCTGCATCAGATTTTTAATAAGGCTAGCTGCAAATTGCGTGACTCCTCCCGGAGGTCTGCAAACTAAGAAACCCTTAATTACATAGTTATTGGAGACCCTAATAGAGAAGAAGCCTGCTTCACTGTCTGTGATGTCAGCCGGCTCTAAAGTGCACTGTATGTTATGTTTATGGATCAAAGCGATCCCTCCTACCCTCCCCGAGGGTCTGTCTATCCTACAGATTCCATAACCCTGGGCCAGTACATCTAAAATTTCCAGAGCCGACTCCTCATCAAGCCATGTCTTGGTAAGGAAAAGTATTCCCACCTGACTGTCGACCAGATAGTCATGTATTTCCATGCTATGCTTTCTCAACGATCTGCAATTGATCAGGGCACATCTGAGTACATGCCCAACATCCCTAGTCCTCAAAAGGAGATTAGTTGTAATCAAACAATGCCTGTAACTCTTCATTTGGTCAAGTTTATCTGGGTTCATGCTGTGTCTGCAACAGTCCTTAACCCTAGCACAGAGCGCTACTAGCTCCTACCGTGCATAATGTTTTCTTACCTGGAATCCTCCAGGGCTCCTGGCCCCGGGCCCCGTCCAGCCGCGGACGGGTGCAGGCGGGCTTGCCAGCGCGGCCGCTGGGGCATGTGGGCTTTATGCAGTATCTCCCCTGCAACTAGACCGCTAACCACTGAATGCAGAAGTGCCTGACTCTACCTACCCTGCCCTCCGCGCAACAATACTAGCTACCCCATCGGACCAGGGCGGAAAGGACGGATCACAGAGTTCAGGCCTTTGTTTCCAGGGTCGAGCACGCAGTGCCCCGCAAATCAATACTGCATGTTTGTAGCAATCTCCAGGCCCCTCCACCCCGATTAGGAATGGGAGAGAGTGGTGTTATTAAAAACCGAGTGGTGAAAGAAAACACTTCACTCAAATTAAAACCATCAAAAATCTCAAGAAATCAGAGTCAGGGTAGTAGGAGGAAGTCAAAGATAGCACCTGTGAGGCCAACAACAATTCAGGAGGAAACTGCCACCGTCCCCCTTACTCGCAGCGTCGCCGCCGGTCCAAGCAGGCTTTATGCAGGATTACCCCTGCAACTAGACCTCTAACCGCGGGATGTGGAAGTGCCTGACTCTACCTACCCCGCCCTCCGTGCAATGGTACTAGCTACCACGTCAGACCAGGGCTGGAAGGACAGACCACTGAGTTCAGGCCTTCGTTTCCAGGTAAGAGCACACAGTGCCCCGCAATTCAATACTGCATGTTTGTAGCAATCTCCAGGCCCCTCCACCCCTGAATAGGAATGGGAGAGAGTGGTGTTATTAAAAACCGAGTGGTGAAAGAAAACACTTCACTCAAATTAAAACCAGTAAAAAGCTCAAGAAATCAGAGTCAGGGTAGTAGGAGGAAGTCAAGGATAGAACCTGTGAGGCCAACAACGATTCAGGAGGAAACTATCACCTTCCCCCTGAACAACGTTTTGCTTATTTTTCTGGTTTTGACATGTCAGACCCAGCCTCTTACTACTATAGGCTTGCACCTACACCTGCAAAGAAAAATATGCTAACAAACATCAAGCTGATAGAATCTGCTTCCTTTCTTTCCCAGCTGTCTGTACAGGGTTTCAAGTTTTGGAAAGACACCACGGACACAAAATCTGTCTGGAGACAAAAGTTTGGCTGGTCTCTGGAACAATCAATCAATCAGGTGCTTGTATAGCATAGCTGGGTCTCAAGGCACTGGGGGGGGGGCTGCTAGTCCTTCTGTGTGTAGGGTCATTTGAAGAGCCGGGTCTTGAGGTCCTTCTTGAATTGGTCAGCGATGCAAATTTCTTGAGGTGGAGGGGCAGGGTGTTCCAGATCTTGGTGGGAAGGCAGGAGAAGGATCTTTCTCAGATTCTGGTCTTGTGAATCCTGGGGACGAAGGCTAGCGCAAGTTGGGCAGATCGGGGTTGTCTGGTGGGTGTGTGGAATGCAAATCCATGGTTCAGGTATGCTGGTCCTTCGTCATGGAGAGCTGTGTAGGCATGTGTGAGGAGATGTGAGAAGCTTGAAGGTGATTCTCTTCCTGCCTGGGAGCCAGTGGAGTTGTCAGAGGTGTTGCATGTTGTGGCTGAGGTGGGGAATGTTAAGGACAAGTCTGGCTGTGGCGTTTTGGAAGTTCTAAGGTTTTTGTGCTGTTTTATGGTGATGCCAGCATAGAGTGCATTGTCGTAGTCGATTCTGCTGGTGATGAGTGCAAATGTGACCATCTTTTTGAATTCTGTGAGGATCCATCTGAAAGTCTTTCGAAACAGGTGGAGCCTGTGGAAACAGGCTGAGGAAAGTACGTTGATTTGGCGGTTTAATGAGAGTGATGCGATACCACATCAACTCAATGGGTAAATCAGCCAGATTCCACCTGAGCTACCTGTGGCAGCTGAAACCCTTCATCGATGCTCCAGACTTAAAAATGGAGGTCCAAGCACTAGTCATCTCAAGACTGGAATATGGGTGTTCCACCCTCACGGGTTTACCAAAAATTTCTCTGGCTTCTCTAAAAGCCTGCCTCAATGCGGCCGCAAGATTACTCACAGGCACTAGGAAATTTGACCACATCTCTCCTCATATGAAAGCACTAAACTGGCTCCCTATGGAAGCTAGAATACAGTTGAAAATTGCATGCATTACTCACAAGGCCCTTTACACAAACTCCCCTGCCTATCTGGCGCAGAAACTGATGATATCTGGAGGGACTAGGAACTCCCCGTCCGCTAGAATCCTCCTGCTCCAACCTGCCCGCGTTCAGAAAAAAATAACCTATAATAGGGCATTCTCCAGGGCAGCACCAAGAATTTGGAACTCTCTCCTGCCTGACATCCGAAAAATCCCTTCTCTATCACGCTTCAAGAAGGAGACCAAAACTTTCCTCATGGGAAAATTCCTAGGCTAATGGCATGCTCGCATCTACCACAGTGTGTCTATCGAATCCCTAACTATTGCTTCCTCCGCAGATTACCAACTCACCCTGATAAGTAATTGTGGGGCTTCTGTTCTGTTTTTACTGATCCCATTATAACCGTAACCATTCATTTGTGCCCCCTTTAACTCTATGCTCCACAGCTACCATACCCCTCCCCAAACTTTGCATATTTCTATACTTGAGACTTTTTTGCTTTGTTTAATGTGTAATTGTGTAAAGCGATCTGATACCCTCACAAGTCAACTTCGCGCTCTATAAAACATTAAAATAAATAAATAAATCATGAGTCCAGTATGATGCCGAGGTTGCATGTGTGGTCTGTCGGGTGGGAGAGGATCCCAGAGTGGCTAGCCACCAAGAGTCGTCCCAGGCTGAAGGGGTGGTTTCCAGGATAGGTACCTCAGTGTTGTACGAATAGAGCTTTAGGCACTATCTTTTATCCAGGCAGAACGGAGGCCATCTTTACAACATGCCTAATACCAGATAAAATGATCTTCCTGAATAAAATAGTGCAACAAACTTCCTGTCTTGGAATGACCAATGTGAGAGGCCTGCTTAGTGTATGGTGCTCACTTATGTAAGTGTAGCACCCTGCACTAATTCAGATAACCCTTATGGTGATTTTAGTGGTCTTAGCCAACCTTATAAATCTCTCTAAGTGGTAGCTGTGGAGAGCAGCCATCTGAAAGAGACAGTTAGTTATAGATTACTTACATTAGAATTACCCCAGGTGCCAGTCTTTGCTTGAGCGGTCCTGAAAGCTCCTGGAGGCCTGGCATTTGGCTCTGCTTCAATCCTGGTCTCGTTCGAGGGCAAGGTCTCACAACCAGTCATGGAGTCTCCACACCTCCTCCCATTCCAAGGCTTCGAAGTCTTGGGGTAAGTCGAAGCACAAGAAGAAGGCAAAGAAGCATTGGCGCTCTTCACGTTCTCCCCGTCGGTCAGCTGAGGCATCACAGGATCCGGAGCATCGTTGCTTTAAGGCTCCTTCTCCGGTGCCTGATTCAGGGATAACTCTGCGCCTCCCCCGTTTCCGGGAGCCGATGCGTCCCATGCCTCAGGAGTACACAGAGAGTCCATCTTTAATCAGATCTTGAAAAAGTGCCTTGAGTGTTTGGTGTTGCATGGATAGTCTGAGCCGGTGTTATATATAGATGACCTATTGGTGACGTCTAAGACCCGAAATGACTGTGTTGTTGATACCATTCAATTACTGAATAATTTGGCTGAAGGAGAACATAAAGTATCACCTGAAAAGTTAACATTTTGCACCACATCGGTGAAATATCTGGGGCACCAGATAGAGGGAGGTGTCAGACGAGTTACTTCAGAAGAATCAAACTAATTAGACACAGAGAGAAATGAGAATGTTTCTCGGAGTTGTAGGGTACTGCACGCAATGGATTGTGGGACTTGCAGTCCTAGCTAAACCCTTGATAGAAATGACAAAGAAAAGAGCGAAAGACCCAATAGAGTGGGATGACGAGAGCATGGCTGCTTTTTTTAAATTACGAGTTTGTGTTCGTGTTCGTCTCCAGCATTAGGGATGCCTGACTATTCAAAAGAATTTGCACTTTTCTGTGATGCACTCGACTATTGTGCAGTGTCTGTTCTGACACAGACCCATGGTTTTATGAGACATCCTGTGGCGTATTTTTCTGCTACACTGGATCCAATGGCATCTGCATTGCCGGGATGCCTGAAAGCAGTGGCTGCAACTTGCATGAGTCTTGAACAAAGTGAATCTATCATTATGGGACATCCTGTAACTGTGTATGTTCCACATGCAGTTGTGATCTTGTTGACAAGAACTAAAACTCAGTATTTGACTCCTAGTCGGCTCACTAAGTACGAATCAATCATTCTAGGTGCAGAAAATGTGACTATTTCCCGATGTACTGTCTTGAACCCAGCCACACTGTTGCCTGATTGGTAATTGTACTGATAAACAGGACTTTTGTAACATATGCCAGAGATTTGTCAAATCAAACACAGACAACAAGATTACCCTAAACTCCTGGTGCGTAGAGCTTTGAAAAGGGCCTCATACATCATGACGCCCTTTTAGAAGCACCAGTAGAGAACCCACCTTTGGACAGACTCACTTTTGTAAACACCTTTAGCACTCTGTCCAATCAGGTTCAGAAGTCTCTCCGCAGACATTGGAGAATTTTGAATGTGGCTGGCAAAACCATTCCGACACCACTCTTTTCCTTTAAAACGTGGACGAATTTACGGGACAGTCCAGTTCATACTAGACCGAGACATCAAGCTCAGGAGCCAACCAATACTTTGTGGAACCTCCCTGCGGTCCAAGGGCATTATCCCTGCGGCTCTTGCATGGCGTGCCCTCAGACACAGAAAACCCTCTCGGTGGACATAGGGAAGGGTTGACCCTGGCTCCTTAGGAAGCATACTAATTGCAATAGTGAAAGGGTCATTTATATGATCACATGCCCATGTTCCTTGAAGTATGTGGGCATGACGACCAGGAAAGTTAAACTGAGAATAAACGAGCATAAGAGCACTATTAGGTGTAATAAACTAGCGACACGCCTTACTAACCACTTCCTGAGCATGAAACATAAGGCAGAAGAGATAAAATGGGTTGTCTTGGAACAACCATTTGATTCACATTTTGCCTAAGTCAGAAATGAAATCGAACATAATTGTATCAACCTTACAGAGTACTGTACCAAACCTCGCCCAGACATAAGAGAAGAGCCATTAATACATTCAGAACATGAACTATTCGTAGATGGTTCATGCATGTGACATGAGGAAGGAGGATTGAGTGCTGTTTATGCTGTGTGTACTTTATGGGGTCCAGTCGAATCATCCTATTTCCCTGGAGTCAAGTCTGCACAAGTAGCAGAATTAATTGCATTGACAAGAGCTCGCAAAATTGGGAGAAATTGGAGAGTAACCATCTACACTGACAGTCAGTATGGTTATGGGGTTGTGCATGACTTTGGCCAACTTTGGATGCAAAGGGAGTTTCTGACTTCTTCAGGTACTCCTATTAAAAATGGAAATTATGTAAGAGATTTGCTAGAAGCAATGCAATTACCAGAAACATTGGCTGTGGTCAAGTGTGCTGCTCACCAATCTGGCAACGACAGAGTGACAGCAGGTAACCGATATGCTGACCAATTAGCCCAACATTGTGCCAAACATAAGATGGCAATAAATAAGAAAATTGATGCATGTGGAAACAGCTGCCAACTTATGTTGCTTGGAAGTGTAAAAACGTGGAAGGAAGTGAGAGACTTGCAAAACGAAGCAGAGCAAAAAGAAAAGGAAGAGTGGGAAAAGATAGGTTGTCAGAGAAGGCCCAGAGATGGTGTCCTCGTTTTCCTTGATGGTAGACCTGTGTTACCAGACTGTATGCTTGCTCCTATGGCTAAGATGTATCACGGAGATTCCCAGCTAGAGCGGGATGCCATGTTCAGGTTGTTTAGACAAACTTGGTTCAATGCGAGATTCAAGAATGTGGCAGAGAATCTTTGCCAGAGATGCTTAGTGTGTCAACAAATGAATCCTGGAAAGAAAACTGTAGTGTTACCAGGAAAGATTGGAAAGGCAGAGGGTCCCTTAATACAACTATAAATTGATTTTATCCAGTTACCCCCTTGTTGAGGACTGCAGTATGTCATTGTCATTGTCTGCCTATTTTCAAAATGGGTGGAAGCCTTTCCTACTAGACGAAATGATAGCATCAGTGTAGCCAAACTCCTACTCAGAGAACTCATACCACGTTTCGGTTTTCCAGTAACGATTGAATCAGACCGAGGGTCTCATTTTAATATTGAAATAATTGGTCTTTTCTGTGAAGCATTCAAAATTGAGCAAAATCTGCACTGTGCATACCGTCCAGAGGCTTCTGGAGTGGTACAACAACTGAATGGCACAATCAAGTCAAGATTGGGAAAGATATATGAATCTACCCGATTGGAATTGACTGATGCTTCACCTCTTGTTCTGATGGGACTCAGAAACATTCCCGATTGAAACACAGGCTTGAGTCCCCATGAAATACTCATGGGAAGAGAAATGAGGCAGGCATGGGTGCCAGGACACAAACTGATAAATATATCTGATGACTTAGTACTAGAGTACTGCAAAGAACTGGCTAACCAAGTGCGTTCTATCTCTCAACAGGTTGGGGAAGACGCCATCGCCAGACAACCAACTCCAGCACATGATCTGAATCCAGGTGAATGGGTTGTGATAAAGGAACATACACAAGAATCTTGCCTAGCTCTGAGGTGGGGGAAATCACATCAAGTAATATTAGTTCCCACCACAGCTGTGAAGTGCAAGGGAATTCCCAACTGGATCCATGCAAGTCACACAAAAGAGTGACTGAGCCTGATGAAACAGAAGCTGAAGGTTGTGCAGCTGAGGAGTCACAAGATTTCAATCCTGAAGTAGCTGATGAGGAACAACCGAGCACCAGTCAGGATGAATGGATTCCAGTAGTTGACATACATGCAGAACTATAAGTTGTCAGGTAGTAGTGTATCCTTTCAAAGGATTGGTACCGCACAATCACCAGATTATTCACAATAACAGTTTTAAGTGTGAGTTTTCTTATACATGTATCAATAGTTGGTTCGGGGTGCTCATCCGTTCTTCCTTGTACCTACTACCCAGAGGTGCCAACAACTCTACCAAATGTTGAGTAAACACAATTGTAACAAATGAAAGAAATATGTAGCACACCCTTATATTTGCCTCAAAGGTCCATAACTATGTATAGGACAAATTAATTGGCTTTTGGGTATAACATAACAATGAACAACTTGTGTTTTCTTCGTATTACTGAACTGTCCAAATCCTATAGATGTTTTCAGAAAGCAGAGTCCACATCACTAGATTTTCTTTAATGACGTGATTCTTTTTATTGATCCTTAAAAAGAGACAACAAAAAAAACGCCTACACGTGTTTCGTCTTCCCATTAGTCTTTGTCAAGGCGAACAGTGAACTGTCTTTCAAACAAATAATGTGTCCCTTAGGCAGTTAGGGTAATTTCCCATATCACTGCCAAAACAATCTTCGTAATATTCTCTATTGACTTCACCACCTCGCAGTCTCTGTGGTGTAATATGGCGCATCTGTTTATTCAGACCTCAAAATATCAAGGATTCCCCTTATATATATATGTCTATTCAATTCGACCAGCAGAAAGCTGGTAGAAACAGCCGAACCCTGATAAGTTCCGACCTAATACGGCGCCATCAGTTTCTTAACCCGTCACGTCGGGACGGGTTAAGAAAGTGTCACATTATTTGTTTGAAAGACAGCTTGCCGGAACTAAAACTATGTATAGGACAAATTAGATGGCTTCATATGTGACACGGCAATATTCATATACTGGTTCTTTGACACCGGTAAATTATCCAATTTCTTAAATTGTATTAAAAAAGCAGAGTCCACATCACTGAATTTTCTTCAAAGATGTAATTCTTTTTATTTTTCTCTGATGATATATCCCAAAACAAAACCGCCAACACATGTTTCGTCTTCCCTTCCACTTATTTTGGATGCTAATCCACTGATATTCCACACACAGATGTTAATTTCATCTCGCTCTGCTGAAGGTGACTGAAAGGCAGGCATGTGTTATCAATTTGAGTGTACTGGTGTTCTGGTTCGCTGTATTCCCAGCCAGTTGTTAGTTGGGGAGTATATTATATCAGATTGACCATGGGTTAGTATCAGTGCAATTTTCAAATATGACTCAGTTGTGGTACCTGGGGTTCTGCTCTTTGCTCCTTTTAACACTGAAGTGGTGTTTCTTCTTTGGCTATTTACTTAATTTCTTAACAAAAGGTGTTGGATATAATGGTTTTGGGACTGGTTTCAAGATTATTCCCCAGTTTTGAAATCTATTTCTTTCCTGAATATTTCTACGTGGCACCTCTACCTTGTTCCATTTTGTTTTTGTTGCTTCAGTACTTGAGATGGGGCGTTGGTTTTGCCAGGAATTCTATTGACAGTAAATCAGAGGTTTGAATATTGGCTAAGCTTGGAGTAGAAAGTAGGAGCTGTAACACATTCCCTCTGTTTAATGTATCAACATAGCCTCGTGATTTACATTGAGGAGAGAAGATAATAGAATTGGTCTCTTCTGACTGCGGTAATTAATGAATCAGTGGTGGAAAACCATCCTTATACATTACTATTTGGGTTGGAGGCCGAAGATGGACGTTGTTGACATTATTTGCTTTAGAAATACAGGTTTTATAAATAATTAACGGTTGATCTGTTAGAGTCATGGGAATTTCTAGCATATTGGCGCTTTGTTCATGAATTATCCTCAAGGGTTGTGATGGCTCTTTGTGTCTGTCCTGTGGATCGGTGCCCGAGGCCAACCATATGGGTTGTATTCCTTTAATTGATGCCATGTTTACTTGAGATGTTGTAAGTAACAATGGCTTTAGGTTGACGCTTACCGGATCACTGCCCTGTTCTGAGGGGCATGAATTTGGTCCACTACCTGGCGATCTCCTAGCTGATGCATGTCTGCCTTCCAAATTGTTGGTAGCACTTAATGGAGTATGAGTACACATCTTTTGCGTCTGTGGAGTGTTAGAACTGGTAAAACGTTTCTTTGTACTGTCTACCAGCGTTGGAACAAAGGAATTTGAAGTTTCCTTGCTGTTGAGATCAGGTGTAGCTAAGCTTTGCTGGAGCTGGCAAACCAAGTGATGGGCCTGGAAAATTGGTTTCTTATTCCTTTCTTCCCTTTTATGTTTAAGTCAAATTTTTGCTGGCAAGATATTATTATCAAATATTCCCACGTCGGTGTTAAACAAGGACCCACTTCCACCTGTCAGATGTTAACTATTAGAAGGTGTCATCAACACTGGTTGAAGGCCCTGTTTGTGATTTTACCAAAGGTACGCCTGAAGCCGTTGAAGCCACCAGAAACATTGAGTCTTCTTCTTCAACTTGTGCAACCGGCAGGGATTGGATTGAAGAGTTTTTTTATTGCAATATCTGCTGAACTGTTGCTAGTAAAGGAGCCTGTTGGAGCTTTAAGTCAGGTCCCGTGTCTATTCCCCCTTGTTGAGATGGGGCTTAGGTGTTTTTGGCAAGGCAAGCGACCACAAGGTTGTTGCTAATTGTACCAATAATTATTCCGTCCTAAGACAGACTATTTTGGGGGCTAGGTAGGGCAAGGATGAGTACGAGGACACATGTTGACTGTCTGATTGACTTGTGACTGTGTGGTACCGGGTCAAGTTGGCTGATATCACTAGGCCCGTTATAGCCCTAATTTTCCGTTTTGTTGTCTTAGATTGTGGTCTTGTTTTAGTAGGTGCCTTACTCACTCTGCCTGATCTCATGGTTCCCTATTCGCTGTTGTAACCACCTCGCACCTCACTACTTGAAAGCGGCTGGGCTGTATCTTATCGAGTTTTACAAGTTTTGGCACCTGATGGCTTAGTAATAGAGTAGTTAGGGTGTAGAAACTGAAGGTCAGACCAGACCAGCCAGGTTGTCAAGTTTTCATGATGAGCGGGTATGCACACTCAAGCCTGTACACCTGCACACCTGCACACCTCTCTCCCGGGCTGGTGGCTAAAAAGGAAAGCTAACGGACTGCTCAGTACCAGGGCCACAGGCAAGACCCCCAGGCAGGCAGGCAAATTACAAGGTGGCTCTCCTAGCTTGATGATGTGCCCATTTCTTAATTGCCTCCGCTCACCTCCCCACCACTCTACACATTTTGGTGATCTTTGGGTGCTGGCCAGCTGATGATTCAGAGTGAGGGAGGGCAACTGGGCTTGCAGTTCGATACTTATCTATATGGTTATATGAGTTTGTGATTGCAGTTGTGTTAGCAGCTACAATGCAAATGTACATGGCATACAGAAAGGGAAGAAGGACTCACAAACAGCCAATCGGTCATGCTGCTCGCTTTCACAGCTTTCACAGTGGCAGTCAGCAATCAAGGACCATGGCAAAGTCCTCACTTCCAATGGGCTCACAGCCGTGACCACAGTCGCAACCGCGGCCACCTCTCACAGCTTGACCCCTACAGCTGGCCCAGCCCACAGGCCGCGACTGGGTGTAGACTCCTCCTCTTTACCCTCTGGCCGACAGGAGCCGTCAAGCGCTGGCTGATCGGGTGAAAGAAGAAACCGCCTGATATTCCCTGGCTTTTCTTTTGGCATTTCTCGGCTCCCTTGCTGCCTCCTTCACCGCCACCACAACGTGATGCACAATGGCTTAAAAATGCTGGCTCCCTGGCCTGGAATGCTGGAAAAACTGAACTGGCATGCACGTATATCCAATCTACCATGATTGTGTTCCATTCATGGGGCTTAGAAGATTCTTGCTTCTTCTGGTCACCTTCACCACCATGGTTTTTCTGCTTGCCCCTGGTGCTAACCCGAGTGTCTGCCTTCTTTCCCAATTCTTGTGTAGAGTTTAAATCAGAGTCCACCTGGTACTTGTGTAAAAGTTGGTTTTGACAGTTATTAAGGATTTGTTCCCTCATTATCAATCATAGTCCCTTACCTTGCTCTCATGAAGCCAGTCTTCCAGAGCCTTAATAGCACGGTTAATGAAATCTATCCAGTGCTGAGTGTGTGCCTTCTGGGTGTCTCTGAACTTAATCCTGTATTGTTCAGTGGTTAAGCCAACCCCATCAATGAGAAATGTTTTCAAGACAGTGTAGTTATCAGCATCCTCTTCTCTAACAGTGAGGAGCTTGCCTCTTCCTTTGACCCTCTTCAAAATCTACATAGCCCCCCTCGCCGCCATCATCCGACAACATGGCCTCAACATTATTTCCTACGCTGATGACACCCAGCTCATCTTCTTCCCCACCAAAGACCCCACCACCGCCAGACTAAACTTCCAGAAAGGAATGCAGGACATCGCAGTCTGGACGACTAATAGCTGCCTAAAGCTCAACGCCGAGAAGACAGAAGTCCTCGTCCTCGGAACTACCCCTTCAGCATAGGACATCACATGGCAGCTGACCGCCCTCCTAATCACACAGAACCCCTCGGACCACGCCAGAAACCTCGGCATCGTACTCGACTCATCCCTCACCATGAAGCGACAGGTCAATGCGGTCACCTCCAGCTGCTTCAAAACCCTCTGCATCCTCCGCAAGACTTTCAAATGGACCCCCCGAGTAAAGCAAGACGGTCACCCATGCACTCATCACAAGCAGACTGGACTATGAAAATGCACTCTACGCTGGCATAAGCAAGTCCCTACTCCACAAACTCCGGACGGTACAGCACACTGCCACCAGACTCGTCCTCGGCATCCCCCTGCACGAACACATCAGCCATCACCTAAGAAACCTCAACTGCCTTCCAGTGGAGAAAAGAGTCAGCTTCAAGATCCTCACCCACTCCTACAAATGCCTACACAACACCAGACCCATATACCTCAATGGCAGAATCAATTTCCACGTACCCAAGAAAACCTCCAATCCTCCAACCTCGTACTAGCTGAAACCCCACGTAACCACAGAGCGAGGGCCTGGGGAATATCCTTCTCTCACATTGTGGCCAAAGCCTAAAACGAGCTCCCGGCTAACATCAGGCACACCACCCCCCTGAACACCTTCAGGAAGACCCTCAGGAGCTGGCTCTTTGGCTAACAGATCTACTGACCCCCCCACCCCCCACCCTTACAGCGCCTTGAGGCCCTCTTGGGTGAGTAGCACGCTTACAATTCCCTGATTGATTGATTGTTAGTGAAGGTGAGCCACTGAATAGCTATCCATTGCCTTTGAGGGACCTTCCAAACTTTACAGGCCCCCTCTAAGGCAGTGGTCCATTTATGGATGTCAACCCCCTCCTGGTAAGGAGGGACTATCCTGCTCAGGTTCCTAGTGTCAAAGGATGTTTCCCTGATTCTAGGGACATTATTGCCACCAACATGGGACTTTAGTCCCAATTTCTTCCTAGCCTTCTGTACTTCCAGGGCCTCCGTGTCAAAGCCCAACTGATCTCGCCTTAGCCTAAGTCTTACTTTCTCAAGTTTGATCACTTGGTAATCCCTTTCCCTATGGAAGTGCCTGAAGAATTGGGTTTGACAGAGGAAGACGTAGATCTCCTCGGCGTGCTCTGAACTGTCCCAGGGGGAACAAAGGGAACTTCATCTGTGCTTTCTGGACTATTCCCTGAGGGTTCAGAGTTTGGCAGGGTGAACTCATTCAATTTCTCCTGCCCAAACTCTGAATTGAGGTCACTAGTCGGAAACCCTGATGCCCCTCTTCAGGAATATCCCCATCCCTGTTGTCCTATTCTTCTGTACCCCCAAGGATTCTTGTCATCCTGATGAAGCAGCTCTAAGAGCATCTTAATATAGGCATTGCCACCTGTCTTTATCTTCCTAAGGCGACAGTTCCTTGAACTTTAGACCACTGTACTTAGTATACTAGGATACACTGGTATCCCTAACTAAAGGCATGGTTCTCAGTGTGATGTAATAATATTGCACCTACCTACTCTAGTGGAAACTAAACTCCCCAAGGTTGGATAAAGGGTTGTGCTAGACCCCAAGTTCAGTAGTACTTACTTAGTCTATACTGTGTTACATGTGCCTCATGCTAGTGATGGTTTTTCAAGTAATCCACACCTAGATTAGCTGGTACAACAATGCAGGGTTGAATCCCAACTGCTGCACACCAATATGAGAGGACGGCTTAGCTAGCATATGGTGCTTACTTATGTTAGTGCAGCACCCTGCTCTAAACCAGATAAACCTTATGGTGCTTTTAGTGATCCTAGACAACCTTAGAAAGCTCTCTAAGTGGTAGCTGTGAAGAGCACTATTCAGGCTTAGTTCAGAAGGAGTGTAAAGCAGCTTGTATTTATTATAAACACTCACTAACAAAGTGTAACATCTCCTATCCAGAGATATAATTACAATACAAACAATACTTTGTAAATAGAAAGCATTAATAGCATAGTGGCTGCAATGGGGAGACCAAACCATATACTAAAATAGTTGAATGCGAACCATAACTCAAGTCAAGACTGTACTCAGAAGATGTAGAATAGCTGGGGACCCAAGGAACCACCCAAGGGGAGTATATAGGAACCCCACAGAGGTCTTGTGCAGTGAGGGAACATGACTGCATGCTGAATGTAAATCAATAGGTAAGTCACAGTTGCAGTTTTAAAGAAAAGGGACCCTGTAGAAGATGGAAGGTTAGAGAGTCACCCCAACCGTGGATACCCCAGCAACCAGGATACCTACACCAGGGAAGTCGGGTACATAGGTGCGAAGTGACTTCAGAAACCACCGTAGACCACAATGGAGGATTTCAGGAGGAGGCCTCTGCCGAAGAAGGTGAAAGTGTCCGGTGGTACCCAAAGGTGTATTTAAGGTGAGAGGATGCCCCTGCATGAGCAGGCCACCCCTACAATCTACAGAGTCCATTCTCCCGGGATGTAAGTGCATCAGCCATTACGATACAAAGAGTGGTGATGCATCATTACACGAAAACCATCTCTAAACTGGCTGTAATGAACCCTGTTGTGTTTGGTATCAAACATGTTGAAATCATACACCGTAAATGGTATCGAAGGTATGAGTCAATCACTGTAAAGCTCCTCCAGGAGGCCAGCAGTGCTGCCGGTACCAGTCTTCTTGAACTGAACAGCAAACTATGGCTGCTGCCGTCCAGAGACACTATTCTGCCCTCCTGCTGCTGAGCCATGCTAAAGCAGGGGAAGGCAAAACAATAGGTTTCCTGTCAGAGGGAGGTGTGAACACCTCCTAGACAGGACATTGTATATTGGGCCAGGGTGGGGGCCCTTTCCAAGGCCACTGGACTGCTTTGAAGAGCACATTAGGTCCCTCCTTGCATTCTCCAGTTGAAACCAGTTCACAGAGCCGTTGGCTCCCACTCTGGTGCGGAAATGGACAAAGGATATGGGACTATCCTCCCCACTGCCTGACCCATCCTGTGGGAGGGACCCATGAATCATCCCAACCCTTTCCTTAGGGCACTTAAGGGGTTACCTGTGGATGGGTCCCTATATTCATCGTGGGACAGGATTCAGATCACATACCATTTCAACTTCAACTGTCTGGGCATTCTGACCTCACTAGACTTTGTGTTGGGAACCGAGACTGCAACTGGGAAGGCTCCTGTTGCTCCTGGTCTCATTGTCCTGCAAGTCTGCTGCAACTTCTGTGCCTGTGCTCCATCTAAGACACCCGAAGGAATCTCCTTTAGAGTGAAGGAGTCACTCCCCTGCACCGACAGGCAACGCAATGCAGATGACCGTTCTGCTGAACCTGGGCTCTTATGGACTCCAAAAGGCTCAGCAGCATATGTGGTGAATCTGCAACTTCCTCAATGCCTGCACCGTCTTCTCACCAAGTTTTAGGCCAGTAGGTCAGTAGCCGAGAGCAGAGGTCATGCTGCTAATTTCACTCCCCCCCCCCATCACTTCCTAGGGCGGTGAGCACTCCAGTATTCCCTTGCTCTCCTATTTTCTCAAACGTGGATTTGGACGCGCAGCGGACACACCCAGCATGCGCACCGCCGGTGCACCGAAGGCAAGTCTAAGGCAAGCCTGTCTGCGTCCAGCCATGGCCAGGGGCCAGAAACCCTCGCCTTTTTCAACTAGCTCCTAGAGTCTACACCTCACTGGCCCTTCATAATCTCAGGCCCCCACCAAATACACCTTGTCAGACTGTTAATCTGGAGGGTCATCAATCCCACTGTACTCACTGCCAGTTTGAATGGATTGGTAATTCCCTGCCTAAATCTGTTTTAACCTCCTCTGCAAAGGAGACCTTAAGAGTCCGCTACATTAATTACATTTTTCTCCTTGATGCTGACCCTGACGTGCTCTTCACCTACATAATTTTAGCACTTCCTACCAACTTTGCCCTTCTAGGGAAAAATAGACCACATAGCATAGGAGGTGTGTGAGAAGCCAGGTTTCTGTTGCAGTAAACCCCCACTTTTTGCCATAACTACTGATGCACTTTGACTTGATGTGCCCTGCGTCCCTGCCATTCAGGCTCCCAGGGCTTGTGTTCTTTCCCCAAAACTGTACGAAACCCAATTGGTCAGCCCCTGGTAAATGGTACCCCAGGTACCCAGGGCATTGTGACCAGGGAAGGCTTCTAAGGGCTGCTGCACTTATTGTGCCACCCATGGAGGTCCTCTACCTATACACTCATACACTGCCTTTGCAGGCGGCGTGTTGTGGTGCAGAACAAACTGAAGAGTCGACATGGCACACACCCGTGTGCCATGCCTACAACCCAATGGGATGGAGGTGTTTTCCTATGCGGACGACACCCAAATCATGGTGTCCATAACTCATAATATCAAAGAATCTGCCCATAACTTCAGGAATTGTATGCAGTCTCCTCCTGGATGACGGCCAATTTCTTGAAATTGAATGGGGAGAAGACGGAGGTCTTGATTTTCTGCAGAAAACTGGACATTTGGTCCAGCCACTGGTGGCCGGACTCACTTGGCGCCTGTCCCTGCCCGGTATCCCCTGGGAAAAACCTAGGGATCTTAGTAGACACTTCACTTTCCTTGAGCCAGCAGGTCAATCGGACAGTGTCCACCTGTTTTGGGATTATTAGAATCCTCAGAAAAATCTCCCATTTTCTTTCATTTGACTCACGCAAACAGGCTGTTATTGCCCTGATATCATCCAGACTGGACTATTGTAACGCCCAGTATTTGGCCATTAATAAAGGTCTGTTGCGACGTTTGCAGCTGGTGCAGAATGCTGCGGCCAGACTGGTGATGAGTCTTCTAAAATTTCACTCTGTTTCGGACTCTCTCAGGATGCTACACTGGCTTCCTTTGGACCGTATGATCCTCTTCAAATTGCTCTGCCTAACTCATAATGCTTTTTATAGCGCAGACCCTGAGGGTAACAAGGCAATCCATCATTGCTATGTTCCAACTAGACAGCTTTGGTCTGGAGATAAGAATCTGTTAATAGTACCTAGATTTAACAAGGCTTGATGGGAAGGTGGAGCCTTTTCGACTGTTGCTGCCAAATTGTGGAACTCCCTTCCGGAAGAGCTTTTGGGTCAGGTGTCACATTCACTCTCCCGTAAAGCCTTGAAAACCTGGCTTTTTTCACAGATCTCAGTATAAGCATGCCGGCTCGTCTGCCCACTAGTTCGGTAATAGTCCCTTGACACCCTTGGGCTAAGTTTTAGTTCTTTATACATTGTATATTCATTCATTCACTGCCCTGGCATAGATCAGACACCCCTCTAGCTGGATGCACTATACCTGTGGTGTGGGTACAGGTGCATGATTTCTCCCTGTTGAGGATGAGAGCCAGGAAATCCAGAATGGTACTCACCAGCTTCGCCATCGAAGTACGGGTATGACTGAACACCAGTAATATAGAGATGGGCCATTACTGTCACCCGTACCTTGCTAAAGACCCTATGATATGATGAGAGGCTGAAGGACAGGACTGTAAATTGATAATTACTGTCTCTGAGTGCAAAACAAAGGAACCTCAGACAATATTGATGTATTGGCAAATGGACATGTGCTTCCTTTAAGTCCAGAGTTACTGCTCCCTTCTGAAGAAGGTCTTGTATCCCTTCAATCATGGCTTGTATCTTGATTTACTGTTTTGGCAGACAGGGTCGCAGAAAATGTAGTTCCTCTGGGGGCATCTGAAATTCTGCCATATCCATTGATGACAATGTCTACAACCTATTTATCGCTTGTTGTCTTTCTGAACCGGTATATAGCGGTATATAGCGTGCTTATCATCCAAGGGGTATCCAGGCGCTGGAGACATGAAAGCCGGCACAGAGGGAGAGTGAAGAGTGGAAATATGGGCACAAAGAAGCCAAAGAAAGAGAGTGTAAAGAGGAAAACTGGGCATAAAGAGAGCGTGGAGACTAGATAAGGACACCAGGAGGCTGAAACAGAGTGGAAAGTGGAAAGACAGATACAAAGAGACAGAGTGGAAATTGGAAAAAAGCTACAAAGAGGCAGAAGGAGAGTTGAAGTACGAGCAGTGAGCAGCAGAGATCGAGCAAAGACAGAGTGCCTTAGAATTGTTGGAGGACCAGTTGTGTATCGATAGTCATTGCTTCCCTTACTGAGACTCAGACTCCTGCTGTGATCAGGTTGTGTCTCCTGCTGCAGCTCCCCGACCTCAGCTTGGCCTCAAAAGAGATGCTTGTCCAGAAACCCCTGAGACCTGGATAAAGGATTTCTTTGGAGTAAATGAGCTAACAGCGTGTAGGATTTTTTCTCTTCAGCAGCCTTTTTTCGTTTTTTTATGTTCAAATATCTATTATTGTACTTGGGGGAAAAGAAATACAATCAAGGTAAACATCGATACAAAAATGTCAAAATTGATGCATAGATGTATAAAGTTAAAAAGAGTCACTTGACAGAGAATACTCGTTTTAGACTGATAGTGGAACCACATTATTATATGACAGGTACATATTGATAGAGAGCAAGTATTTCTAAGTCACCAAAGGGGAGGGGAAGAGTAGAAGGAGGGAAGAAGGGAAGTGTAGTGGAGGGAAGGTGGTAAAATTGGACATCTGCTTCAGCTATAATGATAAAATCAAGAGAGGGACCCAAAAGGAAACTGAGCCACTAAACCCCAAGCAGACAAATCCATGAAGTTATCTAGGGAGCGCCATATATTGTTAGCGATTGGAGGTGTCTACTGTTTACCTTCAATAAGTGTATTGGTTCCTCTAAGGTATGACACCCATGCCCACCAAGTGTGGCATGACAGGAGATGTAAGGATTTCCATTCTGTGAGTATGATTTTGACTGCAATGGAAAAGAGCAAATCTAATAGCTCCAGATCTATATTATCAAGAGGTAGAGGATCAACTGCAGCCTATGGACCCAGCATGATCATAGAAAAGGAGAGAATGACAGGTGCATTAAAGGTTATATACAAGTGTTTCTGTATAGGGACCCAAAAGGAATCTAGGAGTGTACATTTAAAAAAACATGTGTTGATAAGTGCCCATTTCTAGATTGCAATTCCAGAACAGATCATTATTGTGTAGCTTCAATTTGTGTGAGCGAGCAGGAGTCCAATGTAGGAGAATAACTGTTAAGAATTTGGACTGAATCAGTGATGGAGCAATTTTGTTACAAAGAGATAATTTCCAGATCAGCTGCCAGGTATCATGGGAAATGTGTTTGAAGACATCCTCCTCAAAGTGGTGAGACCATTTAAATACGTAATTTTATTTTGTGAAGACTGTGGAGCAAAGAGAAATTGGTACATTTTGGAGACTATATGGCCCGAGCGTAGCCACAGGGCAAGAAGTGAGACAGCAACGGAGTCTGTAGTAAGGAGTACCTTAGAAAGTTTAACTTTGAACTTGAAAAAAATATAGAAATCCATGTTGCTGAGATTATGTTTTTTAGCAAGGGAGGAAAAGGGGAGATGGTCATGATTAGTATCATAAAGGTCCTGTCTTATAGATAGGCTTTGCCTTTACACTGTGTTAAGTTAGCATGAGCTTATTAGAAGTTTAAACACCAATTTTCCTCTCTGCTGCTTTTGCACACCAGCACACAGTATTAAAAATGTTTAGAGTCTCGCAGAATATTTTGGTTCACACGAGAATATGTTTTCAGCTTTGCTTGGTAAGCTATGTTTGAACAGTGAGCGCCGAGGCCTTCAAGGTTATTTCAACACAGTGGCTGTTGTTGGGTCTGATCAGCGCACATACTAGACATAACACATATGCCGCTGTAGCCAACTCTAACTAATCTGATACCTTTAGAGGCCCACTGAGAAGCCGTACTAATTTCATTGTCTGTAGTGAGTTTAGGATTGACCCATAAAGGTGTCCATCTGGACTTATGGATGGGTTTTGAGAGTCTTCTATCCAGGTATTTTAAAGCACTACCCGTATCTGACAGAATACGGCTTTTGACATTGTGAGAAGGGAGAAAGTGCTAAAAGGACATACATTAGAAATCCCAATGACCTATAGGTAGTATCCAGTAGAAACTGACCGCGAATCCACGCCTCATTGACAGTCTTTAAACCTGTCAGCAGTAGCTGTTCGCCGTGACAGAGTTTTCTCTGTCGGCTGCCATTTTTGAGCCTCTGCTGAGGAAAGAGCACAACGTGCGTAGCTGTCTTCTAAAGCGAGTCCCGGGCACGAAATCGCCTCCCAGTGCTCTCAAAATCCTCATTCGTGTTCCGCTGCCCAAGGTTAATCGAAAATCACCCGACAACCATTAAAGCTTGAGCGTCTGCACCGGGAATGCAGCGGAGCTCAAAGTAAGGCAGCCATTTTCGCTGCGCATCAAGCCACACCTCTTCAGCAGACTTTTAACTAAATCATCCAACTATGATGAAAACAGCTTGTCACCAGGAAAGGGAAGGCGAAGAACCAGTGACTTTTGAGATTGGTCAAGATTCCACTTCTTCAACCACAGATGTCCAGCGCCACAATGAAAGCACCTAATGCTGTGGCTGATAACCAAACTGAATCTAAAGTAACGTCTGATTGGAGTGTGAGGCACACCGATGACAGTCGCAAGGTCCAGGTCCTCCACCTGCCTTCAGGTACTAGACACTGGCTCCATTGTGGATCACAAGTCACACTAGAGGTAGCAACTTCCTGTTTATGTGCTGCCTATCACGCAACTCTTCTGAAATGAGATTAGCATCCAGCTTAAGCCATCAAGTGAGTGCCTGCCTCAGCAATGAACTAACTTAGGACCGGGTTCTCGGCTCCAATCCTCTCCTTAAATAAAGCCCCCAGCCGAGTTCTGGGTGGGGAGAGAAGAAGCTGACTGCCTACAGAGACCTCTGCTTGTCTGTGACCTCAATCTCCTTCATGACAGTGAGTATCTGACCCTTCAAGACAGGAACAGGAAACAGAAAGTGAGTTGGTTGGGAGGGATTATTATGTGCTTCTGCTCTTGCTTTCACTTGTCTTCACAACTTTGTGTGAGCGGTTCCTGTCTGAGGTGGGACAGCCTCGGGTGTTGGTACTAAGATGAGGAGTGCAAGATGTGGGGGTAATAAAATTACCTCATGTTTCCCTGGTGCTTGTGTAGCAGGAGGGAGGAACATGGAGCAGGACATGCACCTGTGGGACAACAGGACATCAGCTCTTACTCTTCACAATCAGCACATTTATAAGCCTCTGCTTGTTTGTATATTATATTTCTACAGCTCAACATGTACTGGAAAAATAAGCTTCAAGGCACTATTCAAATGCATAGTAAAACGAATAACACAGGTATGAGTAAATAAATAAGTGAAGGGAACATGAATAATGTTCTGTCTTTCAGATCCTTCAGTACCTGAAAAACCTTCGCTTCAAGACTCGCAACGGGGAAGAAATATCCTTCGATGGAAACGGAGATGCCCCCGCCACCTACGACATCCTGAATGTAAAGATATCCCAGGACGAGGAATTCCGGGTGGTAAAAGTGGGAAAGATTGACCCAAATGCACTGGAAGGCAGAAAAATCCTTATCAGTGCTGGTGCCATCATCTGGGGTGATGGGCAGCCTCAGGTATGGAGTGCACTGTGGACTGGTGTCAACTGCACACACTGCACCAAGGAGTAAGTCGAACCTACAACCGAAGGTTCACATCTTTTGCTAGTGTTAGAAAAGATAATATGTTACTATATTGTGATAACTACATCCATTTGTTCATACACATTCTGGTGGCTTTGTAACATGGTAAGCCGCAGCGTGACTTCTATATAATACATGAGAGCTGCTGTTTCTGTGTAAATGACATGTGACGTTGGAACTTTATTGATATTGATTCGATTCCAGGGGTAGCTGAAGTGACATCACAAATGCTCTGACCCCAATGACATCACCTGAAATTACATTGTATGACCTTTGTCCTTCTCCAGAAGTGATGCCCCATGAACGTAACCCTGATGACAGTAACCTGCTCGAGTGATGTCAGGTCAAAAATATGAATGCTAGCACTAGGTATGGTACTGGTAAGAATGTGGGTTGCAATACACTGGATGTAGCCCAGAGCCCCAGAGGAAGCGGCTTGGAGACGGACGTGGGTGTACCCCGGTCAGTAAGACTGCGGGTTTAAACTTCAAATTTCCCTACAATAGTGCTGGCAAAGTGATATCCTACGCAGACGACACCCAACTGGTGTTTCCCTTTAGAGATATGTCGTCGTCAGTCTTTGACTCTTTCAGAGACTGTCTCAAAAGCATTGCCTACTGGATGAACAATAACTTTTTTAACCTTAATGCCGAGAAAACGGAGGCCCTATTTTTCAACCAAGCTGTGCCACTGCAGGCATCCGTGTGGTAGCCAGCTGAACGGGGTCTCCTCGTTAAGAACCTTGGGGTCCGATGGGACAAAAACCTGTCTCTTTTGGCCCATGTCCAGCAAGTATCTGTGGCCTGCTTTGGGAAGATGAAAACTATTAGTAAATTCATCAACTTCTTACCTGAGGAATCCCATAAAACAGTTGTGCATGCCTTTGTCATGTCACACCTCGACTATGCCAATGGACTATAACTGGTCCTTCCAATCGGTTTGACCCGAAGGCTACAGATAGTGCTGGTCTGTAAAGTTACACTCCATCACATCAGACAACTTCATTGGCTCCCAGTTGCCAAGATAATTGAATTCAATGCCCTCTTGTTCACGTTTCGGGCCTACCAGGGCAGAGGCCCTAACTATCCGAGGAAGAGACTTACCAGCAAGTTAGATCTAGGAGGTCGAACCATAAATGTTATCTCTCTATCCCTGGCTTTGCCAAAACACGGTTTGATGGCCGAACGTTTGAGGTGGGAGCCTCCAAACGCTGGAATGACTCACCTCTTCATCTACGGGTGCTGAACTCTGAACTGGAGTTAATAAAGGCTTTGAAGACCTGTTTGTTCAGGCATAGGGTTTAGCACTCCGCTTGTTCTGCTCTGTTGTTTTTCACTTTAGCGCCGGGGGAACCTCAGCTGAGGTAGCTGCGGGCTGTATCAATGTCTTTATTATTATATTATTATTATTATATCCTGGTAAAATACATTATTTGAGAAGCAGATCATGAGGGGGCTTAAGGTGTCAGTGGGAAGGGATAGCAGTGTGGTTTGTTAGGGTTACTTGAGAGAAGGCCTGGAAAAAATGTGGGAGTTCCACGTGGAACTCCGCAAAGTGACCAAAAAACCCCTATGCGCAGAGTTCCGCAAGTGGTGTGCTGATTTTTGGTGTTGGGTGTATGTCCTATGCTGGAAAATCATCCCGAAAGGCACCATGCACAGCACAAGAGGGCTACTTCTTTCTGCTGCTCATGCAGATTTTCTATTCGAACGGCAACTTCCTCAACTTGAACGGATGGTTTCTCAATGCGAGTGGTCACAGCCATCCACGACCACTCGCATTGAGAAATCTCACTGGAAAGTGGCTAGCATTGAATGTTCTTAGCTCGGGCTCACCAACTTAATGTGGGTGAGCACCAGCGAGAAAAAAACTCTGCTTTGCGTTTTTGCAACTCTGGAGCACCGAAAACTCCACAAACTACCCGAACAGAGCGGAGGTCACTTCCCAGTTCTACTTAAGAGACCATGGGCCAGATGTAGGTCGGTCGGTAACGGCCGAAAATCGGTATTTTCGGCCGTTACCGACCGGTATACATGATTTGGCATGTAGGGGCACAATTTTACAGAATCGGTAACTTTACCGATTCGGTAAAGTTACCGATTCTGTAAAATACCAAATCGGTATTTTTACCGATTCGGTAAATCTCAGATGTAGGTGGGACTCTTCTGAGTCCCAAAGGCCCTACAAAATCGGTATTTTACCACACAATCCTATTGTGTGGTAAAATACCAATTTCAGGTGTGCATGCCCATGTGTGCATGCACACCTAGCCATGTGACAGACAGACATGCCCTTAGGCCATGTCTGTGTGCCACATGGCGCACATGCCTATTTGTGGGGTGCCAGAGGGTGTCAAAGTGACACCCCCTGCACCCTTGCAAAATTCGGTATTTACCGATTCTGTAAATACAGAATCGGTATTTCCCATTGATTCCTATGGGCTTTGAAGCCCATAGGAATCAATGGGAAATACCGATTCTGTATTTACAGAATCGGTAAATACCGAATGTTACGGAATCGGTATTTCCACTTCTGGAAATACCTACATGTCCACCACATTGATTTACCGATTTTCAATTACCGAATCGGTAAAATTCGGTAATTAAAAATCGGCAAATCAATTTTACCTACATCGGGCCCCATATGTTCTAAAGTAACCAAGTTTTAGGAACTTCAAAACAGAGAGTAGAGTGTGTGTGTGTATGTAGTTTGTGTGTGTGTTTGTGTGCATGTAAAACTCCTATGTGAAATCTGATAGTCAAACTGAAAGCACCTGTACCCAACTACTCACTAGAAAATACATTATTAGGGGGCTGTAACACCTCAAACACCCCGCCTGAAGCTACACGGCCGGAAACGGGATCTCCTAGAGAGGGTTACATCTGATTAACAGAATATCCAGCTCATGGAGAGATGAAAAGGCGGGAGAGGACTTGGAGTTGTGGGGTGCATTGACTGGTAAATTCATGGTGCCTCATTTATGAGGCTGTGCGTCACTTTTACGCCGCCGGTGCGTCACTTTTTGGAACGCACCAGTGGCATAAAAAATGCGCCTTGTTGCGCCATATTTACAAAGTGACGCATCTAGGTAGATGCGTCACTTTGTAAACCCCTGTGCCAAATTATACCTGCGCCAGGTATAATGTATGCAAGGGGGGCGTATTGACGCAAGGAAAGGTCGTAGAAGTGACGCAGTGAAATCTATGAGATTTCACTGCGTCACTTTTAGGACGCCGTTGCGTCAAAATCTTGCGCCTGCCTCACAGCAGATGTAAGACTGATGCAGGCCCTTTCAGATGGGGCTTGCCCCATGTCAAAGGACGCATTGCTGGAGTTGCGTCATTTTTGCGCTTACAGATACGTCAGAAATACTGACGTATCTGTAACTCCTTGCAACATGATGCGTCATACATTAAATATGATGCATCAGGAATGTCGCAAGTAGTGCGCACTGAGAAGTGACGCATTGCTGCTTTCATGCAGCGATGCG
Source organism: Lissotriton vulgaris (assembly GCF_964263255.1). NCBI lineage: Eukaryota > Metazoa > Chordata > Amphibia > Caudata > Salamandridae > Lissotriton > Lissotriton vulgaris. The sequence goes on from NW_028244896.1 coordinate 634,619, forward strand.
TCATTTCTCATAAATGAGGCCCATGGACCCTCCGCCCAGGTGGTGCAGCGCCCTTACGGTAGGATGCACAACCTAAGATCCACGAGGCAATAGCTGGGTGGACCTACCAGAAGCAACACGCTAAAGGTTGTGATCTAAACGTTGTACTGAAATTCTGTATCTTGTTTACTGCTGATGACTGTGTGCCATGTGTACGCGGTGTGTATAACTGGATAATTTAATGAAAAGTTGTATTAAAAAAATATCTTGACAACAGCCAATAAATGTCATCACTAACATTCCATAATAAATGCATGATTGCTACAATACAACACTCACAGAATTCTGGACCTGCTTCACAAAGGGTCTCCACACTCGTGGTGGAGGCCCTGCAGTCATAGGGCAGACTATGTGCTTGGGGCGGAATCTCTGCAATGGGATTTCTGATTGTGAAGATTCTGCCCAAGTGCAGAGACTCCCCCACAACAGCAGGGGGGGCTCTGCGACAAGTGCAGAGATTCCCCCGCAGCAGCAGGGGGGGCTCTGCGACAAGTGCAGAGATTCCCCCGCAACAGCAGGGGGGCTCTGCCACAAGTGCAGAGATTCCCCCACCGCAGCGGGCCTCCGTCACGAGTGAGGAGACTCCCCTACAACAGAGGGGGGTGGGGGGCTCTGCGACAAGTGCAGAGGCCCTTTGTGAATCAGGCCCTCAGTTTTAGATAGCACCTATATTACGGTGATGGCATATTATGCCAGGGAAACATTAGTTATTTCTCTTTGTATGACATGAAAAGGATGTGTTTGTCTGAAAAGGACACTGAACTGTGGTAGAAACTGGACTAATGTATACCTCAAACTGTTATAAGAAATGTATTAATAAATCACAGGGATAGGACAGGAAAGAGATTTAAAAAGACAGTCATAGTTAAGTTCACATGTAATAATTGAAATAGACTATATATTGAAATTGAACTATGTTATAGGCTTAAACTACTCTGTGTTCTTATTATATTTTGATGTGTGTTCATTTGCTATGCTCTATTACTTGTGCGAAGCACAGAGGGGACAGATTCATTAAATCATATCATTTTCATGTTTTTGCAATAAAGACACATGAATACAATCAATTTAAAATGTTTTTTTAAATCAAAAGTGTTGGATTGTACTGCTGATTTTATTTATTTTACAGACACTAAAGGAAAATGTCCTGTTTCTGGTGGAAGCAAAGCTGTGGGATCTACTTCTTCCAAAAAATTATGGCAATTGATCCCAACCTCTTCTGGGGGAGTTTGTTAAGGTTCTTCCCGTGATAAAAAAGTGAAAAATGGGTTCAAATTGTTCATTTAAAGCAAATGATTGCACAAATGTACTCAAAAGACATGGGCTTTGAAAGGCCCCATTTATTTCCAAATCTACTATGGGTGCTACTATATGTCAATAATTCCCTCCTTTCTGCCAGGGCCAGCATTTTGCCATCAGCACACACTATAAGGCAGTACAGGAATGATGCCGTTAATGCTGTCCCTATGCTATAGGTCATCCTTATGTCAAAAATCACCTCTAGTATGTCAAGGCCAGCATTTTGTCATGGATGAGTGAATATGAGTGAATTGAGTGATTAATCCGGATGGAGCCGAAGCACACTCTAGGGCATATTTATGAGGGGACTTGCTTCACACTTCCAACACGCAAGGTTGGTCATGCGCCACGCAAGCCCAAAATTCAATTCATGAAGCAGCGCAATGCTACCTTGTGTGGCCCTGAGTGGTTTCATAAACTTGGAGTAAGGCAACACAGCACAATATGTGTGCATCCCTTTGTTATGTTACTCCACCTAGGAAAAGGCGATCCATGGGCGTTGCATGGGTGTTCTCACACAACTCCCCTGGTTATTGATTCATTTGCATAATTACCGGATATGGTAAAACTGGGAATGCGTCAAAAAGATATGTCTTCCCTAATTCTTTATTACTGTTTGTATGCATGCTGCATTCTGCAGCACACATAGAAAGTGTAATATGCCTCAGGGGGTTGTTTTAGTGCAGGAAGGTGGCCCTTTCTGCAGAAAAACAATTCTGCATGCAACACAGGCACCCTTGTACAATACTGTAAGGGTGCTTTGGTTGGTGCTAGTCAGCCAAAAGGGCGCCAGTGCAGGGATAACGGCAGGAATGCACCATATTCTTTTAAATACAGCGCATCCTGCCCGTTCCCAGTTGCGCAGCACTGCAAGATGACATGCTGCACTGCGTGGCTTTCCCATAAATATGTCCCTCAATTTAAATTTTAAAGAATCAGTGACAGCTGTGATTTCAAGCCAGACCTAAGAATTAAATGAGAAAGATTGAAAGACAGCACCTAGGAAACCTATTTGCAAGCTAGATCGTCAAGCAGACCTCACTGAATAACAACAACATTCCTGTTCCACAGAGCTGATACCACACACTAGAAAACACTGCAACAGGATCTGTCATCAAAGCTGCCAAGACAGCAGCAGGTATGAAGCCAGGGCTGGTTTGAGGTCCAGAACCTTGAAAGTTGTGAAGAACAACACACCGCTGCACCATGACAAGTCCAGCTCTCTGAAAGGGTGTTTGGAAGCACGGAGCATGGCCAGACTCATAAACAATGGTTTAAAGTACAGAAGCCATAAGCTGATTCTTTCTCCGGAGCATTCCACATCTTGGGGGCATTATTACTAAGTTGCATTAAAACTGAACCCTCTTGAGGCACCCCACCAGGGAATTTCTCACATTGTCTGCATACCAATCCAACCTTCACAAAGGCGGACCGGAACTAACCTATCGCAGGGCCCATAACTCCACTCAGTAAAGCATACAGCGCTACAGTGACTATGATTGAAAAGGAGAACGACAGATCCAGCGTCGCCGGATGTGAAGGCGACATCAAACTCACTCCAGAAGCTTTCGGAGGAGAGTCAACAACTTAGTGTTGGGCCGGCACCAAGGCGACTTGGGTCGGCGCCGACCTTGCCTCGTCCGGCGCCGACTCTGCCCCATCCGGCATTGAGTCGGCCTCGCCCGGCGCCGAGTCCATGTCCACCACGACTAGCCCCGCTTCTGAAGAAGGGGGCGGTGCCAGACCCGGGGAGGTAAATCTACAGTGCCTCACTCAGCCTCAGCCAGAACAGGCTCCAACTCCAAAGTAAGAGTTTGGAGCCGAGGAGGTGAGTTTACAGTGCCAAACCGGCACCGACCCCGGCTCCGGACTGGTGGCCGCCTGCCAGGGAGGCCGACGTGTGCTGGAAGCAAGGCTCTGAGCACCAGCAACAACCTGCGACGACACAGGGAGCCCCATGGAACTATGCGGCACGGCAAGGGTGCTATCGGTCATAGAAGCATCTCTTTATGATGCCATTTTGGGCACCTGGGCTCGGGCCGGCTTCCGGTGATCTGGTGGCTTGCACCACCACCGTCCTACTCCACATGGTCCAGTTTGCTCATTTGTTCAGCCAGACATGCAGGGGTTTGTTCTGCAAACTTCCTTCTCTTCCCTGCCTCAGTTAATGCTTTCTCCCTCCCGGGAGCCCAGAGGGCTTGAGTCGTGGGGTCGTAACATCTTCACCTCCACCAGCGCCGCCCTTCGTTCAGTGAATACAATCTCTGTCCTGGCTCGGGCTACCTATGCCCTGTGGGACTCTGCAGAGTCTCTTCTCTCCACCACCTCTGAAGTCGCTCGTGTTGACCTCCTTCATCTTCTCCAGGATGGCCGTGACCTTCCTGAATTTACGATCCGCTCGGCCCTTGCATATCGCCGATTCCTTAGGCCGAGCTATGGCTGATTCGGTTGCCTTACGGCGCCATGCTTGGTTGCGGGATAGCATCTTCCCGGAGAATATCTTGGAGCGCCTTTTGGATTTGACCTTTGATGGGGCCCTATTGTTGAAGCCCACGCCGAATCGGCTGTTCAGCACCTCCTTGCGGGCTTTCGGCCTCCCCCATAAGTCTGTATTTAGCAGGTCTTCTTTTCACATGTTCTAGGGTGGTTATCATCTTATTTAGCATTCTTCAGATGCATTATATGTTTTAGGCTGGCAGTAAGCCTACTGTGGCGGTGTTCCACAGGTCGTTTGTGCCTCTGATTGTGGTTGCCCTAAAAGGTGTTCCCCCTTGTTTATGGGGTGTGACATACTCCAAGTGGGGTACTTGTATGCTATTTTATAGCTCTACTATCTGTCACCTGGTCCTGGAGATCTTCAAAAAATAGTTGGAAGGGGGGGTAGGAGCACTATAACCTCTGTGGGGGAGTGCGAAGTGAAGTAGTCACTGTTACCGGTCTGAAAGTGCTGTGTTGCTCAGAGTGACATGGTGATGATATGATATGGTGCAACAGGTCATTGTTGTAAAGTGAAGTGGTCTGGTTTTTGCAGCATACGTGTGCAAGTAGTGTTACTAGGCGTTAAAACCATACAGGGAGTGGGAAGCGAACTACTGACCGCTATTGGGCGTTTATTCTATACCGGAAGCGGGAAGCAAAGTACTCACGCCTACCGGTGTGAAGATTTGGGGATGAAACAGAGGTGATTGTTGTAAAGGTATGGGGTCGGGTGCTGTCGTATACATGTGCAAGTAGTGTTAGAAGTCGTTTATATTATAAAGGGAGTGGGAAGGGAACTACTGACCGCTACTGTGTGTTTATAGTATACCAGAAGCGGGAAGTGAAGTACTCATGCCTACCGGTGTGAAGACTTGGGGATGAAACCGGGGCAATTGCTGTAAAGGGATGGGCTCTGGGCGCTGTAATATACATGAGCAAGTAGTGTTAGTAGGTGTTTATACCATACAGGGAGTGGGAAGTGAACTACTGAGTCGGGGATCAATCTAAGCTGACTGTTGTACATTGATGTGTTTAAGTAGTGTTAGTATGCGTTTATTGTATATAAGAATTGGGAAGTGAACTACTCACCCCTACTGGTGTGAAGACTCGGAATTAAACTGTGAGCCTAAATTGTGAGGTCATTGCTGTAAAGTGATGTGCTCTGGGCGTTGTAGCATACCTGTGGAAGTAGTGTTAGTTTGCCTTTATACAATACAGGGAAGCAAACTACTCACCCCTACCGGTGTCAAGACTCGTGGATGAAACCAGGAGCTCATATCTGTAAAGTCATGTGCTCTGTGTAGTATTCCAATGTAAGTCATAGTAGAATGTTAGTATGTAATTCTACTAGAATCTAAGTATGTAATGTTAGAATGTAGGGCTGTCCTGAGGGGAACCTTGCAGAGTTTGTACACTGTGCTGGAGAAGACGGTTGCCTTGCTGTCTGCTCCTGTTGGTGGCTGTTTCAGGTGTCTTGTTTTCTTGTAATAAATCTTCTTATCAGATCCACTGCTGTCTGCCTCTTCACTACATATATTTGGCGACGAGCAGGAGAAGGTAAAAAGAAGACAGCGCTCACCAATATTTCAAAATTGCTTGCGTTGTGCTGAAGACCCATTTTCTTCGTGTAGCTGTTTCTACTCATGCCAGGGTTATCGGCTCATTGAACTATGTCATCCGAATTCTGGTAGGATTTATATTTTTAGATTTTGCGCTTCCTCCGCTTCTTCACTACATTCTGGTCTCTGTACTACACGTGTGTAAGTAGTGTTAGTATGTGTTTATACTTACAAATGCATCATGGTCCTAGGGAGGGCGACCTCTCAGGCGCAGCTCATACAATGTCCCAGGGTGTGCATTCGCAGGATATTTGTGTTTGCTATTAGAGGGCGGATGCATGGCTTCCACCCTGTTATAGCAAATCCTTGTTTGAATACTTGAAGCGAGAGGAGGACAACATTGTATCGCTTTAATAGAGAGGATGCGGATGGTAAAAATGGAGAGAAAAAAACAACAAAAACAAAAAAGCAGGGTCTCACCCGTTCATTTACATGAGGCCCCTGGCGGATAATGTTCCGTGGTCAATCCAATTTTTATAATGCGGGGTCTCTGTAGGACTGGGGATCTTAAAGTCACATGTAAATTAGGCGCAGAAGGGTACAGAGATGTTTTGCAGCCTAGGGCACCACCACCTTCCCAGGTACTGTTTACTAATTCAAGTCAAGTCAAAACCACTTTATTTCGATTAATTAAAATCATAAAAGTACACATACAAATCACACATCATAAAATACATTTGGGGTGATAGAAAAATATTGAAAAATATTAAAAATGCATAGAAAATTCTGGTGTTATACAATTTCATATCCGTTAAAAATACAAAATAAAAACAGAGAAATTCATGATTCGATCATAACTGGGCATCTTAATTTTCTTGACTGTACAGCTGTTACAAAATAGTTTGCGATATTAAAAATATTCCAGGGGTTATCCAGTAATTGCAGATATAATAGGGCAGGTTTAGCCTGTAAAAACCCCTTACCTCTTAAGAGTGGAATTATAAACTTATTTCTGATATCAGAATAATGATAGCAAAAAAATATAAAGTGCATGGTATCTTGGATCGAGCTACTGTCACAATCACAAAGTGCTGCCTCTTCTGGTTTACTCCAGCCTTGAAAAGATCCCAATAAAAGGTGAATCTGATTGAAACGGAATCTAGTTATTAACCAGCGATGATATGGCCTTGTTACTAGCTTTAGGTAGGGCTCAATAGATGGTGATGTAACTAGTAAAAAATGGGCCCTATCCAGAGTTTTTTTTAATTCCTCACCCTCCTGTTCCTGGGTCCTTAAGATCAAAAAATGCTTTTTAACCCAACTAATATCACCTTTAACAATACCCTCTGGTGTTTCAGAAAATTTCTGGGCGCCAAGTTTCTCAAACATTAACTTAATAAAGGAAAGCCACTGTATTTCATTCCCTCTTTCTAAAGTGACACAGTGAAACTGAACGTTAGTTCTGGGTTAAGCCTGGTTTTTAGCCAACAGATTAGAGGAGCCATGCTAATCAGGTCCCAAACATTCCCCCTCCCCAACTCCTGAAGGGTAGCAAATGTTGAAGTTGATTGGGGGATAGACAAGAGAGAGTGAAAAAAAATATGTTCGACCTTCTGAACCTCTTCCATTTGCTTATATCACCCATATTGCAGCCCCATATAACGCTGTTGCCAGACATTTTGCCTTGTAAATAAAGAGAATCTCCTCATAAGGTTTACCCCCCAATCGTTGGGCAAAACCTAGTAGAGCTGATGACGATCTTCCTAAGTCATTCTTTTTTGCTAACTGTTGGGGGACCCAGGAACATCTGTCATCAAACATGACCCCCAGGTAAGTAAAGACCTTCACCCTTTTAACCTCGGCCCCCTCACAATAAAAGGTCCTGACTTTGTTCTTACGTAACCCCAAAGACATAACATGTGATTTGGCAATGTTTACTACCAGAACCAGAGAGTTCATGAACTCCCCAAAGGAGTTCAGTAGTCTCTGTAGACCTATCGGGGTGCGAGCTATTAGGACGGCATCGTCCGCGTATAGGAGAACCGGGATGGTACTGTTCCCTATACGCGGGATGTCCAAAGTAGCAGTATCCAGGGATTTATCTTTGGCGTTAATATACAATGTAAAAAGTAGAGGGGCCAGAATGCACCCTTGTCTGACCCCTCTACCAGATTTAAAGTGCCTTGTGCAAATGCCCTCCTGTGTCATCCTGACGGACGCAAGTAGATCCCGGTGGAGATCTGCCAAAAAAAATACCAAACAGGGGTCAATCCCTAAATCTAATAACAGGGTCCACAGCTTCGATCTGTTTACCAGATCAAAGGCTGTGGATAGGTCCATAAAGCGTAAATAAATAGACCCCTTGGAAGCTACAGTGTATTATTCGTTAATAAATACAGATTAAGGCACTGGTCAACAGTACTTCTGCCGGATCTGAATCCATATTGGAGATCGGACAGTATCCCATTATCTGTTACCCACTCTGACACCTTAGTCAAGATAAATTTTCCCAGGATTTTAACGGAGAAATCTATTAAAGAAATAGGCCTATAACACCTAGGGTCCCCTCTCTGCCCTTTTTTAAATACAGGAATAATAATAGAGTGGGACCATGAGGCGGGAAACCCATGAGAAACAGTGGAATTAAAAACATTAGTTAAAATTTTAGCCCTTAGTTTGACATTTCCCTTTTAGAGGTCAGCGGGCACGCTGTCTGGGCCTGGAGCGTTATTACCTGAAGAATCATTTATTGCTCTTTCCACATCCTCCACATCAAACACTAGTGTGAGCAATGGGGAGCTACTGGTGGGAGCAACAAAAGAATCGAATACCTCGTGACTTGCATAGATATCTTCAAAGTGAGTCAACCACTCATCTTCTGGGATATTAATTTCCAATACACCTTTCTCCTCACCTGAGAGCAGTGGACTATTAACGATAGACCAACACTTTGAACTATCCTTTAAGACTTCTTTATACATCAAACTATCCCAAGCCGCTGATTTAACTTCATTTTTACGAATCTGTATGTTTAATTTATATTCTTTTCTGAGGCTAGCTATAAGGCTTTTATCCCTGGGTATATCTTTCAATGATTTTATTAGGTTTTGGTGCGACCTAGAGCATTTAGAGTCAGTAAGTGTTTACTAATTGTTCGGGGGTTCAAGGCCAACTGAAGTCTGGGAATCGCCACACTCCGGGGCTTTACTTAAATATGCAGGGTGGGCCTCGGCTGTCACTGAAGCCTCTGTGGTCCTAGGCAGTGCCTTATTGTTTCTGTAATCACACGGGCAGTACTCATGGTGTTATAAAGTGATACACTCATAGAATTCTTGCAGTTTTAGAATTACCCAGGCTCCATTTGTGTAATAGTCAGTTAGATTATGTTTGGTAGGTGCACTGTAATATTAGAAAGGTTTGCCCTCGTGCTATGTAGAAGAGGTAAAGAAAGGTAGTCCGAATGAAAAGACGATAGTGAGAATGGGAGGGAGGGTGGAGTGGGTGGATGGGAGAATGGGAGGGAGAGTCAAAAGGAGAGAGGGAGGAGGAGACAGAGGATCGGCCTACTGCACCCAGCCCTTAGTGTTTACCCTCCTGACACCCATTTGTCAGGACCCTGATGTCCCCGAGAAAGAGTGTGGTCCAGCAAGTCCTTAAAATGAAACATATGAGGCCCGAGATTAGGGGCCATATTATCAACGAAAGGCGATAACATTATCGCCGCTTTAGTGCAGGAAACTGCTGCTAAAGCGGCGATAAGGGGCTTGATAATATGCTGTTGCAAATTCCCATGGAAGCCCAGGTTCTGGTGTGAACCTGGGCTTCTATGGGAATTCATAAGGGCATATTATCAAGCCCATTACCTCAGCTTTAGCAGCAGTTTCCTGCCGCTAAAGCGGCGATAATGTTATCGCTGTTCTTTGATAATATAGACCTTCCAACATTATTAGCTATGGGAAAGTCGCTTGCATGCACCTGTGCACCCAGGGTGCTGCACCCCAGCCCCTTCCCCCGCACTGTGCTCAATTATGAGTCCTGCACACAGAGGTTTCACTGCTCACTTGCCACCACTGGTGTGTCCCACGACGTGTTGGTGCAAACTCCGAGTCTGCGGTACGTTTGTACGGTAGGAGAGCAGGTCTCCGGTCTGTGACGGTGTCTTGATATCACGATGGAAATGTTTCAGAATGCCCAGGGCATCATCGTGGGGTCAGCTCCCGCTCCGCCCATCTTGAGCCAATCAATTCAGTGTCTGAAAAGGGAGAAATATTTAATGATGGAAACGTTTGGAGGTAAATGAAGGTTTATTTCAAGCTGATAGAAAACAGAAGTTGAGTGCATCCTTTGTTTTTGAAGTATGATCTACCAACTGTTAGTGGTAATCGTGGTTCAAAGAGAAGAGTCAGAGTGCACGAGAATTCACAAGGTAAAATAATAATACATTATCCAAAGGTTTATATAGAAAGGAACAGAGCGCATGGTAGAAGCGTAATGTGCGCGTGTGATGCAGTGGCTCAAGGCTGTGTGCATGTACACTTAGTATCGAGCTCACTACACTGCTCTAAAAGCCAACGCCACGTGTCTGTAGGGCAGCACTGCCCGCTGGCTCAGGCCTACAGTATGGTCCAGCAGGTCCTTAAAATGAGTCAGAGATGTGACTGAATGAGGTCAGAGATCACATCATTACGCATGGCAACATCGCTTATTCGCACTTGCGCACTCAGGCTGATGAACCCTACCCCTCCCCCAGCACCGCGCTCAACAGGTGTCTGTAGGGCAGCGCTGCCCGCTGGCTCAGGCCTACAGTTTGGTCCAGTGTCCATGTCACGTCACGTCACATCACTGACCATGTCATGAGTGATGTGATAGGTGACGTCATCACCAGTGCATTGGGGGCGCGTGAGTTATAGTTAGCTCAACTAACTATAACAGGCAAATTTCTCTGGTTTTATATGAGTCAAATGTTCAACTAACTCTAACGTCCCTGAAACCTATGGTTTTATAGTGAATTACTAAGGTTTTTTAAATGCTAATTCCTAACTATAACGTGCCTGAAACCTATGGTTTTTTCAGTGAATATATATCTGCGGGTTACCTGTGGATACCCTTTTTTCTACATCTCCAACTCTCTTTGCTACTGCAAGATCTGGTCCTGTGTCTCCATGTTTCAAGGAGACTCTCAGTGCTGTACTCGGGCTTGCCCTTATTCTATGCGACAGTGTCTCTGTTTAGTGTGGTTAAGTGCACTTTGTTGCTTTTTCCTGCATCTTCAACTATAAGGGTTCCTTTTGTGCCCCACTCCCTGAGGTGGTACTCCAGCTTCACGATGCTACTTTCTTGGTGTTCAGATGCTGGACGATATTTCTCTCTCTTTCTCTCTGAGGGGGAGTTAATTTTCCCACACAGTCGAAGGATGTGGTTTAGAACTTAGAACTTTAAGGTTCTTTTCAACGTTTATACGTGTTCCTTTCCACAGCTGCTATTGGCGCTTTAGTGCCTCTGCAGCCACTCCCTTTGGTGGTGTCCTTTTCATTTGGATATAACCCTATTCTATCTCTGCTGTGCCTGCAGGGCAGCTCCTCTGATGCCGGTCATCCCAGGTTTGGTGTCCTGCATCTCTGTATTTGTGAGTTAGTTCTCACCTTGGCATTCAAACTGCCTACGTGGGCAGTTCTGAGTTCATTTTAGCTATGCCACCCTATTGTCTTGGTGGCTGTCTGCTTTGTGCATGTTTCAGTTGTGGCCACACCACCGTGCTTCAGGTTGAATCTGTGCGCCCTGTCGCCCCCTTGGGTGGCTTGGGGTGCACTTGGTGTGTTTCTTGCTCCAGGCTGTTCTTCTAACATGTTGCTCAGTTCCTGCCTCTTGCCCTTCAGTACTTGGATGTGGCCTCTCCGGTCTCCCTTCCATGGGCTAGCCTGGTAGGTTCTGGCTACATATCTTCATGTTTTCCTCCACCTTTGATTGGTGTCCATATAGTGCACCATTTACCTGAGAGTGGTCCTTCTTCCTCCTTCATTCTGGACTCTCTCTCCCTCTTTTGTCCTGGGATATGGCTGGCGCCGTTATACATCCCATACTTATACAGATATGGTGTTGTGCCATTCTGGCATTCTTGAGATGACTTGTTCCCGTTATCTTTTGCTCTTTACGAGCTGCTTGGGTTGCTGTCTGGCTGTTTCCCCACAGCTTTTCCCATAGTCTGTCACTCTGTTGCCGGCTCAGTGCTTCAGGCATTTTCTGTTGTTCTGTCGCAGACCCACCTCCTCTTGGGATATGGCTGTGGTATCTATTCTAAGTTAAGGAATCTGCAGATAGATGTCTCTACCAGATGTACGAGTTACTTACCTTTGGTAACGATGTATCTGATAGAGATAGCCGCAGATTCCTTAATGCCCTCCCATCTTCCCCGTTCTGCGAGGACCTTGCCAAATGTGTTTTCCATTTGACTCTTTTCAGTTGCCATTGGTCTTCTTCCACAGGTGCTCACATTTGTGCGCCCTTTTCAGAATTGCTATATAAGGCTGACTCCCTTCAAGGGGCTTCTTTCCTGTAAGATGATATCTTTTGATTCACCTTCATCAGGAGATTTTTTGTCTTCTTCTCCTGCTGCATTCCCTCCCTCCCGCCTTTTCTATTGATTCAGGGCCCTTGTCTCCTCTATAGTAGTCATCTTTGGGGATCTGTGGAGCTCTGTTTCAGACCTCCATTACTATAAGGAAGGTGCCAGCCTTTCATGCTCTCCTGTAGTGGATTGTTCTTTCTGTGCTCCTTCCTTGCTGAACGGCACAGTTTTACATGGTAATAGCAGTCTATTTGTGTCTGTTGATATACTCTTCCCTTGTTGCTCACACTTATGGAAGGGTCTACATTTCGCTTTGTGGGGTTCTCTCTCACAGCTTTGCTCCACTCTCGCTTTTAACTTATGTGTAGACAGTCTCTGATACTGTCTTTTACGATGGTGTTTTTCACATTCTACTTCTTCTTTATTTCACAGATTTTTGATCCTTCGAACACTGTTCCCATACTTTCCCAGTTTTTGTTGGTGGCTCCGCGTTGTGCTGCAGAAAAGTTTCTCCAAAGAAAAATGACGTCAGCGCGCCGGGAGGGACTTATGTGACCATGCTGATGTCACGTACGTGGACAAAATCAGGGCGGGGTCATGTGGCGCCGTCCCCCGGCTCGCAGAGGAGCTGCAAAAAAAAAATTCCCGATCCAGTCTGACACCTGGGAATATTCTAAGTTAAGGAATCTGCAGCTAGACAACATCTTTACCAGATACCTCATTACCGAAGGTAAGTAACTCTTACATTAAAACACGCTGACATTGCTAAAAGCGTAACCTTACACGTGAAGGCTCTAAGAACTGCACGGTATTGTAATTCACATGCCATCTGCCACAGACAAACCTCAGAAGTCCACGTGATAGAACCGAGAACAGCTTGGAAATAACATTGCACGTGCCAACCGCCACACGTGAAACACAAGTCAGCTGCGAGCAGCGCGAGCGGTGAAAAGGTATTTCAGCCACCCGCATTTTTGCTCCTCCTTCAGGTTCTGCACTCTGTCTTCCATTAATATTTTCTTTTTGCACCTCCCTCAGGTTCTGTGCTCTATCCGCAGTGACAGTTTTCCTCCCGGGTACAGAAAGGCTTCCAGACAGGGGGAGCCTGTGTGCTGCTTTGACTGTGTTCCTTGTTCACACGGAGAGGTGAGCAATGGCACAGGTAACAACTGAATATTAGAATCATACACATTTTAACAAGCAGGTTTAGATACAGTGGGGAGTTTTCACAAAGGTATTTTCTGTCTAAAATATACATTAAGTGCTAAAAATTCACATTTTTTGACTGCCAGGAATTCATACTGATTTCCTGGCAAAAGTAACTGCATGTACACTAGCCTTATAGCCCGCTGCCAAAGGCTATACCAGTTGTTAAAGGCCCTGGAATCAAGTTACAGGATTGCAGGGTTTAAAAATGCGTTTTCCCTACAAAATTGTCCATAGGGAGATTAAACACGACTACAGACGGACCTGCTAAACGGAATTACAACAAATTTGGCAGAAAGCCAGATCACAGTCAAGAAAGAGTGCTGTGATGAGTGAGTTCATTTGTGTCTTTTCCTAGTGAGAACAAAGTCCATGGTTCTTCCTTGTAATTGCTACAAGTATGCAAAATCACCTTCCAATAGAACTGCCAACCTGGAGCCATATTATGGATAAGGCCACTTACCCTATTTGCACCACGGTAAACCTTAAAACAGGTGCCCTGGGTTCAAATAGGAAAAGTTACATTGAATGCACTGCCCCCAGGGCAGCTGTGAACTTACGTTGTCCCCACAGCAATGCGTTCAAGTGAGTGAAATACTGACTGGCTTTGAAGTAGCTGCTCCGTGTTTCACAGTGCAGACGGCAATCTGCTTGCACTTTTAATAGGGGAAATTGATCCTCTTGCAGGCGGGTATAGTGAGTGACTGCACCTGTCTTCGTCAGCTTATTTACGTCTGTGCCCATGTCTACAATACAATTGTGAAAGGGCTGTAGAATCTCCACAACCTATTGAGCGGAGCACAGCATTTGTGGGGCGACCGGAGTCGTCTCCTGTACTATTTGAAACAAAATTAGTAAACTTGAGCCAGTACACTCAAAGGTGCTGAGTTTAATTAAACCTTTAGTTCATTTTCATTATATGACATGAATTATTTCATCTGAAACTGAATTAACATTTCATTTCTGAAGCAACATAAATGTATAAGCTATTCAACAATTCATACTGGGCAAAAATGAATCAAAATATACACTTCGGTCACGAAAAAAATCGGATCTTGAACAATTATAGAAGCAAATCCCAATGCATTTCGGGTTCTATAAAGCACGAACCCTTCTTCAGGGGATATATGAATGATTCGAAGTTCCAGATAATGTTTAAGTGTTCTTTCCACAGGAAACTACAAATGCAATAAGTACCAAAGTCTCAAAATGTAGCAAGTATATACAGAGCCAATATGTACATTTCTTACAATCAAAACGAATAGAATTTGCACTCTGAGATGAAGGATTAACGAAAGGAAAAATTGAGCAGGTGTGGGGTGCATCCAAAACGTGCAAAGGAGTTGAGAGACAAGTAGGAGTGATACGATCTGTAAAAAAATGTAACAAAACACTGTTTTACGTGCCTATCCGAAGGTGCGCAATAAATAATGTACCAAAGTGCTGGGTGGAGGTAAATGCTTGCCGCCCACTTGGAATCAAGGTGAATGAAAACAACCACTCTGGATCCGTACGTGAATATAAATTCATTCAGTAAACTCGCTGAAATGGAATTCCAAACGAGAAAGTTGATAAGTGAACTGTTGGGGATTTTACGAAATATAACCATTATGCATCAAGTGCCTGAAAGCACTTACCAATGGCAACGCCCAATGCCGCACTGTTGAATAATGAACCCTCGATGTTTTGAAAGAAACTACCGGGCCAATCTGCAAAGAGTGGATATATGGGAACTAAGTAATGTACTGTATGACGATTATTAAAAATGGAATATATGCCAAACATGCATGTGAGTCTCTTACCTCTGTATCCGTGATCGAAAACTAAGCTGAGTTTTTCCGCGTGTGTGTCTGTTTCTTCCGTGTTGGTTGAAAGCTATCCCAGCATGCCCTGATATTTAAAGGCATAGCGTTCTGTGTGATGTTGGCTTCCGTAGTTTGTATCAAACGGAAACCAAAAAATGAAAGAATGTGAAAGTGTCTGCAACTAATGAGATGGTGGAATCGGTAAAGGTGAAATATTGTGAAAATTAAATAAAAGTGTGCAACGAAGCGGACCTGAATGGTGTTGATGCCTTGTTTTTTTTTAATATAACTTTATTGTGCAAATGTGAACAAAGTTGAATGGGGACGGATGTTGCATATAAAAGTGGCCGCACATATCTGTACGATATATGGTGATTTATGAAAATGCAATAGTTGTTCCATATATTTCAAAAGGCAATAATCAAATAAGTGTGTGTGAGGATGTATTTGTGGGTGGGATACTACTTAGATCATTTTTTACAACCGTTGGTCCAATCTTGGACAACCTATGTTAAAGACACCACGGACTGCCTATTGAAATTGGAAAAGATCAAAGCAGTATTTCTAGAAGACAACCTATTGTGCACAATTGATGTAACGGCTCTTTATACATCAATAGCCCACAATGAGGGCATAGAGGCTGTCGAATGGAGACTTCTCAATTCAACCTTGAGTACAGACCAATCTACCTTCCTACTTGATTCGTTACATTTTTCTTTATATGATAGTTATTTCAGTTGGAAGGATCATTTTTATTTACAGCGCACAGGAACTTCAATGGGCTTTCCAGGGGGCCCGTCCTATGCAAATATATTCATGGCTTTTTTTTTAACACACACATATTCTGAATAACCCACGTTGGCAGACAAAAACAGCTATTTTCCTGCGGTATATTGATGACATTCTATTAATTTGGAGAGGGTCACGATTGGAGCTGGAGGAATGTATTGCGAACCTAAATCTTCAAAATCCCAGGATACAATTTACTCATGACATACAAAGACAAACCATCCATTTTCTGGATATAGAGATTCATAAAACATCCAATGGCATAAGAACATCAGTCTACAGAAAGCCCACAGACGTGAACAACGCTCTACATTTCCACAGCGCGCACCCTATGACACTAAAACAACATCTACCCTTTTCACAATTTATGAGGATTAAAAGAATTACCTCGGATCCTCAACAATGTGACAATCTGATTCAGGATCAGTCTATGAGATTCAAAGCCAGGGGCTATCCTTCTGAGATAGTGGTGACAGCTCTTGCACGTATTGACACGAAACCAAGAGAACAATTATTGGAACCACGTGTTCAGTCAGTACAAAAACGTGAAGTGTTTGTCTTAAAACACTCCATTCAAGCCTCTCAAATCAAAAGGATCATCAGAAATAGGTGGGATATCATAGATCAAGAAAAAGATTTCACAACCATATTCAATGGTCCACCTCCATTTGCTCACACCAGATCCAGGAATCTACGGGAATTCCTAAAACCCAAACAAAGAATTTCAGAGACGCATAAGGGAATGCGGAAATGTTACAATTGTGGACAATCCAGCAATGTCATCTTGGGCAATGTGTTTGCACACCCACACACAGGCAAACAATTCAAATTACAACACACTTCGGATTGCAACACCGAACAAGTGATTTACGCCACAAAATGCCCATGTGGCTTAGTGTACATTGGAAGAACAAGTCGCAAAATCAAAACCAGACTAGTGGAACATAAGAGTAGAATTCGCAATCGCAACACGACCTCACCATTAGCTGCACATTGGGTACAGGCATCACATACCATACCACAATTGCGCTTCACCATACTTGAACACATCCAACCAAAGGCAGGCACTGACATCAATACCACGTTAGCCCGCAGAGAAACATTTTGAATAAAAACTCTAGGAACAGTGACACCTTCAGGACTCAATGATCATTATGAAATGATTTGTTTTTTATGATAAGGAATTATTGTGACACTTATATTGTCATACCTCAAACATGATGTAAAGAATTTGCACTCTGGTCTTGATATTGTTTTGTTTATAACTTTGTACATGGCAGGAGACCCGGCATTATTTCTTTGGTGAGCATTTAGACACATCAAGGGTCCCTGTTAATAATGAAGCTCGATATCTCACATCACCCACAAATACATCCTCAAACACACTTATTTGATTATTGCCATTTGAAATATATGGAACAACTATTGCATTTTCATAAATCGCCATATATCTTACAGATATATGCGGCCACTTTTATATGCAACATCCGTCCCCATTCAACTTTGTTCAAATTTGCACAATATAGTTATATTAAAAAAAATAGAAGGTATCAACACTGTTCAGGTCCGCTTTGTTGCACACTTTTATTTAATTTTCACATTATTTCACGATTACAGATTCCACCATCTCATTAGTTGCAGACACTTTCACATTCTTTCATTTTTTGGTTTCAGTTTGATACAAACTACGGAAGCCAACATTACACAGAACGCTATGACTTTAAATATCAGGGCATGCTGGGATAGCTTTCAACCAACACAGAAGAAACAGACACACACGCGGGAAAACTCAGCATAGTTTTCGATCACAGATACAGAGGTAAGAGACTCACATGCATGTTTGGCACATATTCCATTTTTAATAATCGTCATACAGTACATTACTTAGTTCCCATATATCCACTCTTTGCAGATTGGTCCGTTAGTTTCTTTCAAAACATCGAGGGTTCATTATTCAACAGTGCGGCATTGGGCATAGACATTGGTAAGTGCTTTCAGGCACTTGATGCATAATGGTTATATTTCGTAAAATCCCTAACAGTTCACTTATCAACGTTCTCGTTTGGAATTCCATTTCAGCGAGTTTACTGAATGAATTTATATTCACGTACGGATCCAGAGTGATTGTTTTCATTCACCTTGATTCCAAGTGGGCGGAAAGCATTTACCTCCACCCAGCACTTTGATACATTATTTATTGCGCACCTTCGGATAGGCACGTTAAACAGGGATATCAGGCACATTAGGTTTTTTACATTTTTTTACAGATCGTATCACTCCTACTTGTCTCTCAATTCCTTTGCACGTTTTGGATGCACCCCACACCTGCTCATTTTTTCCTTTCGTGAATCCTTCTTCTCAGAGTGCAAATTCTATTCGTTTTGATTGTAAGAATTATACATATTAGCTCTGTATATACTTGCTACATTTTGAGACTTTGGTACTTATTGCATTTGTAGGTTCCTGTGGAAAGAACACTTGAACATTATCTGGAACTTAGAAATATTCATATACATCCCCTGAAGAAGGGTTCATGCTTTATAGAACACGAAATGCATTGGGATTTGCTTCTATAATTGTTCAAGATCTGATTTTTTCATGATCGAAGTGTATATTTTGATTCATTTTTGCCCAGTATGAATTGCTGAATAGCTTATACATTTATGTTGCTTCAGAAATTAAATGTTAATTCAGTTCCAGATGAAATAATTCATGTCATATAATGAAAATGAACTAAAGGTTTAACTAAACTCAGCACCTTTGAGTGTACTGACTCAAGTTTACTAATTTTGTTTCAAACAGTTCAGGAGACGACTCCGGTCGCCCCACAAATGCTGTGCTCCGCTCAATATGTTGTGGAGATTCCACAGCCCTTTCAAAATTGTTTCATGATTTAGAGATAGACAGGGGTCTGATCTTTCTCAAAGGCGGTAGCACGCACACACTTTCAAGTTCAGAGTAACATATTTACTAGAGATTACCTTGATACACACAGGTGTGCAAACACAACACAACCTTATCATGTCTACAATACAGCATGGGTGCAGAGGCAAAGGGATTAACTCATTTGAAGGAGGCCACACCCCCATGCAAAATAGGGAACACAGTCTGGTGATAGGGCTAGTGCTACATGTGTACCAGTGCTATCTGTATTACAGAAGGGCCACAAGCATCTGCGGCCCCTTTTGTAATACCAAACTCTGCCGGGGACATGCAAAGCGGGTGATAAGGCATGATGCACCACTGGGGGCACTTCTGTAATATGGACCCTGGGAGCTATATCCATTTGGCCCTGCACTGCCCACTTTAGTAGTATGCAATGGCCTTCCCATGTTTTGCCAGGATGATGGACAGCTTACCAAAAGACGCCCCCAGTACATTTCCTACCAATTGTGGTGATGCGGTCGTGAAGGCTTAGAATATGAGGACATCTCCAACAAATAAAGGAGCGCTTACTTTATATAGTTAAGTGGAAGTACCCTTGTTGGGTGGAGATTCATCTCTTTGTAGGCTTGTCCTGTTCTCTATATGAGGATTCTTGTTATCACAGATTTCCAGAAGAAGATACATTTAGAATAATCAAATTGCCTAATTTAAACAACATAGAAGGTCACGGGAGACATTACCTTCAGGTCCAATATGCAGTTGTAGTGTAGAATGTGTACTTGACATTTACAAAAAGAGGTAGCACTCATTAATTAACCAGTAGAAATTACTCCAGTTGGGGAGACATTTTGTGTACTTGTTGGATAAAGGGGCATTTGAGGTTCTGTTCTGGCCCACACAGTTACTGACAAACCCACACAGACACTCACACTCCCCACTTACACCCCATTCAGTCACTAACACACCACTCGTACACCCACAAAACAACTCACACACCCACTCACAGACTAATATTGCCACTCACAAACCCACATAACCACTCACACACCCAATCGCATACCCATAGAGCCACTCACACCCACAAAACTACTCAGACACTAATACAGCTACTCGTAAACCCACTCACTGACTCATACAACCACTGACACACCCAATCACCTACCCATATAGCCAATCACACACCCATAAACCACCTATAAACCAATATAGCCACTCACACACCTACTCATAGACTCATACAGCCACTCAAAAACCCACTCAACAGCTACACAGCCACTCACAAACCCACTCACATACCCACAGAGCAACTCACACACCCACTCACAGACCCATACAGCTGCTCACACACCCCTTCACCAACTCATAAATCCACTCACATACCTACTCACACACCCTTGACACTTCTGATACACCCACTCATATATTCATACAGACACATAGGGCCCGAATCACAGAATGAACTTAAGACTCAATCCTAAACTTACTACTATTTTTGTATTCACAGAATGCACTTACTCATTTCGGTATTCACAGAAGGCATTTAGGAGTCCTAAAGTTAGGAGTCCTAACTTTACTACTACTAAATTGAGAAAAATCCTAATTTTAAGACTTTCGGTATTCACAGAAGGCATTTAGGAGTCCTAAAGTTAGGACTACTAACTTCTGTGAATACCAAAATGAGTAAGTGCCTTCTGTGAATACCGAAATGAGTAAGTGCATTCTGTAAATACCAAAATAGTAGTAAGTTTAGGATTGAGTCTTAATTTCATTCTGTGAATTGGGCCCTCACACACCAACTTGCAGACCCATACAGCCACACACAGTCACTCTCAAATGTTACAGGTTATAATTAGGAAATACAATTTAAAAAACCTTTGAAATTCACAAACTAATCCAAAGTTACAGGCATTTTATAGTTAGGAAATAACATTAAAAAAAATTGAATTTCACTGAAAAAATCCAAGGTTACAGGGAATTTATAGTTAGGCTCACATTTCACACATACAAAACCATAGAAATTCAGCATTTATATTTACCTGAGCTAACTATAACTCATACTCCCGCAATGCACTACTTATGACATCAAATATTACATCACTCATGACATGGCCAGTGACATCACTGATTACATCACTGATGACATCATCACCAGAACCACTCATACCCAAACTCAACCCCATATAACCTCTCATACACCCACTCACAGACCCACATAACCATTGGCATACCCACAGACCCATACAACTACCCACACACCCACACACTAATCCAAAGAGATACTCACACACCCACAAAACCACTTACATACCCATTCACATATCCATACTAGCATTCACACGCCCACTCTCTCACCGATACAGATACTCACACAGTTACTTACTGTGCAATACAGCCACTCACACACCCACTCACGTACCAATACACCCACTTACACACCCAGCCACTCACCCATCGATCCATTCACACAGCCACTTAGTCACCCATACAGCCACTCACACACCCACTCACCCACTTTCCCACTAACAGACACTCCGCCACCCATACAGTAACTCACACACCCACTTAGTCACCTATACAGCCACTCACACACCCTCTCACACACCCATACAGCCACTCTGTTAGCCACTCACACACAGATTCAGACAATCACATGGCCACTCAGGTCAATCAATCAAGAATTTGTAGAGCGCACTACTTACCCGTGAGGGTCTCAAGGCACTGGGGAAAAAAAGGGGGGCTATTGGTCGAACAGCCAGGTCTTGAGTAGCCTCCTGAAGGTCAGCAGGTCTTGGGTCTGTTGTAGGCTCGGTGGGAGGGTGTTCCAGGTCTTGGCAGCGAGGTGTTAGAAGGATCTGCCGCCGGTGGTTGTTCTTCGGATGCGAGGGACGGTGGCGAGGGCGAGGTCGGCGGAACAGAGCTGGCGGTTGGGGATGTAGAAGAAGAGTCGTCTGTTGAGGTACACTGGGCCGGTCTTGTGGAGTGCCATGTGTGCGTGGATCAGGAGATTGAAGGAAATCCTCTTGTTGACGGGGAGCCAGTGCAGGTTTTTCAGGTGGGGGGGTGATGTGGCTGTGGCGTGGTGCGTCGAGGATCAGGCGTGCAGAGGTGTTTTGAATGCGTTGCAGTCGTTTGATGAGCTTGTCCGGGGCTCCCGCGTAGAGGGCGTTTCCATAGTCGAGTCTGCTACGCACGAGGGCCTGGGTGACTGTTCTTCTTGTATCTGTCGGGATCCACCTGTAGACCTTGCGGAGCATGCAGAGGGTGTGAAGCAGGAGGAGCAGACTGCATTGACTTGCTTGGTCATGGAGAGTGTTTAGTCCAGGATGACTCCCAGGTTGCGTGCGTGGTCAGTGGGTGTCGGGGCTGCTCCCAGTGCCATAGGCCACCAGGAGTAGTCCCAGGCTGAAGGGTTAGAGTCGAGGATGAGGACCTCCGACTTGTTCATGTTCAGCTTCAGCCGCCTGATCTTCATCTAGTTGGCGACAGCCTTCATTCCTTCGTGGAGGTTGGATTTGGCAGTGAGGGGGTACTTAGTGAGGCAGAGGATCAGTCGAGTGTCGTCGGCGTAGGAGATTATGTTGAAGTCGTGCTGTCGGGCGACATGTGCCAGCAGGGCCATGTAGATGTTGAACACTGTCAGGCTGAGGGATGATCCCTGGTGTACACCGCAGATGATCTTGGAGGCTTCGGATCAGAATGGGGGAGGCAGATGCTCTGGGTTCTGCCGGAGAGGAAGGAGGTGGTCCATTCCAGGGCCTTGTCTCAGATCCCTGCGTCGTGGAGGCGTGTGCATAGTGTGTGGTGGCAGACGGAGTCGAAGGCGGCAGAGAGGTCCAGGAGAATGGGGGCCACGGTCTCCCCATTGTCCAGCAGGGTCCTGATGTCATTGGTGGCTCCGATGAGGGCAGTCTCGATGCTGTGGTTGCTGTGGAACCCTGACTGAGATGGGTCCAGGATGCTGTTTTCTTCGAGGTATCGGGATAGTTGTCTGTTGATGATCTTCTCTATGACCTTGTTTGGGAACCGAAGCAGGGAGATTGCCCAGACGTTCTTGAGGTCTCTCGGGTCTGCCTTGGGTTTTTTGAGTAGGGCGTTGATCTCTGCGTGTTTCCAGTTCTCTGGGAAGGTCACGGTCTCGAAGGAGAGATTGATGACGTTGCGCAGGTGGGGTGCGGTGGAGCTGCTGGCTTTGTTGAAGATGTGGTGTGGGAGTGAGTCTGACGGGGAGCCCGAGTGGATTATGCTCATGGTCTTGATGGTGTCATCTATGTTCACATTGACCCAGGCTGGCAGGTGGTTGTGTTCGATAGTGTGCGGAGTGTCTGGAGTGTTGATGTCTGTTGGGGCTGTCTGGGCATTGAAGCTGTTGTGGATGTCAGCGAACTTGCGGTGGAGGAAGGTGGCGAGGGCGTCGCACAGGGCTTGCGATTACAGAATGTCGTTGGTGTTGGAGCTGGGGTTGGAGAGTTCCTTTACGATATTGAAGAGCTCATTGCTGTTGTGTGCGTTGTTGTTGAGGTGGTCTTTGAAGGAGGTCCTCTTGGCAGACCTGATGAGGTTATGGTGTTTAAGGATGGAATCCTTGTGGGCTGCGAGGCTGTCCGGTGTCTTTTTATTGTGCTGTTTCTTCTCCAGTTTCCGTCAGGTTCGCTTGGAGGCTAGGAATTCTGGGGTGAAACAGCTAGCTCTCTTGCTGGTGTCTCTATGGGTAGGTGTCTTCAGCTGGCGAGGGTGTTGGGGCAGTTGCTGATCCAGCGTCTGAGGTTGCAGGTGGCATCGTCAATGTTGGAGGTGTTGGTGGGTGGGTGGGCTGGGAGCAAGGTTTGCGTTCAGTTGGTCTTCCATGATTTTGCTCCAGCAGCTGCGGGGATCTGTTGGGTGCAGTGGTGTGTGGTGGGTTTCTGGAAGGTGAAGTGGATGCAGTGGTGGTCGGTCCAGAGGAGTTCGGTGGTGTGGCTGAAGCAGACCTGGGAGCTTGAGGAGAAGACAGGGTTGAGCGTGTGGCCGGCGGAATGGGTGGGCATTGTGGCGAGCTGCCTCAGTCCGAGGTTGGCGAGGTTGTCGATCAGGGTGGTGGAGTGGCTGTCGTTGTTGTTCTCAAGGTGAAAGTTCAGGTCTCCGAGGAGGATGTAGTCGGTGGAGGTCAGGGCGTGCATGCTGATGAAGTTGGCGATGGAGTCGCTGAATTGGGGTCGGGGTCTGGGGGGTCTATAGATGAGGGTACCTCTGAGGGTGGTGTTGGGGTCTGTGTGGATCTGAAAGTGCATGTGTTTGGCGGTGCTGACAGTGTCGTCGGTGTTGGTCGAGACCCTGACGCTGTTCTTGTGGACGATGGCGATTCCTCCGACGACTCCGTTGGTGCGGTCTCTGCGGGTGATCTTGTAGCCATCTGGGATGGCTATGGCGATGTCGGGTGTGGAGGAGTCGTTCGTCCAGGTCTCTGTCAGGAAGGCGACATCCGGGGATGATGTGTCGAGCAGGTCCCAGAGCTCAACGGCGTGCTGGCGTGCTTGCGTGCAGAGCTGGTGTTCAGTAGGATGCATCAGAGGTGGTTGAGGTTTTTCTTTGTGGGTGGTTCGGCGGCTGTGAGGCTTGTGTAGCTGCAGTTCTGGCAGGTGAAGCGACCATGTGTGCGTTTCGGTGTGGCTATGATGCAGGTGTGGGTCCGTCGGGGGTTGAGGGCGTGCAGTGTGCTGGCATCGTAGCGGCAGCGGTCATCGGGGCGGATGCGGGGGCCAGGGGTTCTGGCGCTGGGCGCGGTCCAGGCGCAGGTGGGCTAGCCTTAGGAACGCCTTCAACGCACCAGTGGTGCGGACGTGCAGCAGCCGCCATATATGGGTAGATGGGATGGAGGAGCAGCTGGGAGGGGGGGCAGCAAATGGGCAGTCAGGGGCCGCGGGGGACGCAGCGGCCGTACAGAAGCAAGGGCACAGAATCCTGGGGGCAACGGAGGGGACAGAAGGAGACAAAGGCACAGAATCACGGGGCAGCGAAGGGGACAGAAGGAGAAAAAGCCACAGAATCACAGGGGCAGTGAAGGGGACAGAAGGAGAAAAAGGCACAGAGTCACGGGGGCAACAAAGGGGACAAAAGGAGAAAAAGGCACAGAATAACAGGGGCAGCGAAGGGGACAGAAGGAGAAAAAAGGCACAGAATCACAGGGGCACGAAGGGGACAGAAGGAGAAGAAAGGCACAGAATCGCAGGGGCAGCAAAGGGAACAGAAGGAGAAAAAAGGCACAGAATCACGGTGGCAGCGAAGGGGAGACAGACCATAGCAGTCACGGACACCAAGAGAGTGCAATACAATGGAATGACAAATGATAAACACACCTAAGGCCTACCACTGGCCACCAGGGATGAGGCGCTGGTGGTAGCCTGCGGGTGGTGGAGGGCCTCAAACTTCCTCAGCAGTGGCAGCTGGGGCAGGGAAACACAGGCGGTGATGTGCGGAGGGGTAGCGACCTACCTGGTGGGGTCAAGGGTCGCTCCTTGTGACGTATGTCAGAAATACTATCACTCACTAGAAGTGCGGAAACAATAATAATTTAACTTATGCAGTAGCTTAGTATTCATATTTGAGTCTCAGGAACTTTTACGAAGCACACTCACTGGATGATATCATCAGTGATGTCATTTGAGATTTCATCAATGATGTCACTGACCATTTCATGAGTGAAGAAATATGTGAGGTCATAAGCAGTGCATTGTGAGGGTGTAACCTATAGTTAGCTCAGGTAACTATAACTGCTGAATTTCTATTTTCTTAAGTGTGAAATCTGAGCCTAACTATATCGCCCCTGTAACCTTTGGTTATTTCGGTGAATATCTATATATATCTTTATTTATATCTATCTATCTATCTATCTATCTATCTATCTATCTATCTATCTATCTATCTATCTATCTATCTATCTATCTATCTATCTATCTATCTATCTATCTATCTATCTATCTATCTATCTATCTATCTATCTATCTATCTATCTATCTATCTATCTACCTATCTTTCTATCTATCTATCTATCTATCTATCTATCTATCTATCTATCTATCTATCTATCTATCAACCTGTCTATAGATACCGGTGCCGCCGGTGAGAGGGAGGCATGTCCATCACACTTATAGTGCTTGCTCTCCCACCGCGGCGCAGATTTTTAACATTTCCCGAAATTGGACAAGGTGGGGCCGATTCACAGAACTAACTGAAGACAAAATCCTAAACGTACTACTTTTGGTATTCACAGAAGGCCTTTAGTAGTAGAAAAGTTAGGATTTTGTCTTAAGTTTGACTTTAGACAAACTTAAGACAGACTTAAGACAGATTTAAGACACACTTAAGACAGACTGATAATAGTCCCACTATTCTGGTCAGTTGTCGAAGCTATATTTTGTACCTTCTAACAACCTTTTTTCAGCTCCTTTTTCATTCTTGTCATCCTCATTTCCTTTTTCTTTTTTTATATGTTTTTTCTTTTTGGTTTTTATATAGACAAACATACAGAGGTTTACCAATATAAAAATTACAACAAAGTTTTCAAAAGCTCACTTTTCATTGTCATAGCGCCATATAGTTTTTAAACAATAGACAATGAGAACAAAGAAAAAAAAAGAAAGAGAGAGATAGCCAAAACAAAGCAAAGACAAGGGGTTTAGAAAGCATCTAAAATTATCATTAAGTTCATCTTACATTCAGGGCTTGCTTTTCTAGCTCAATCCTTCCACCCAGTCTTTAAGCAAACTCCAAATCTTTAGCCCTTTTGCTCGCCCTTTC